>NC_140030.1:104858737-105458737 GCF_963513975.1 Fringilla coelebs
AAGGAGGAGAGGGGTTGTGCGGGGGTCTGCGGGGGCAGAGCCCCAGCCGGGGGCAGGCAGCGGAGATGCTGAGCCCTGGCAGCCGCAGCTGCCCGTTCCCCTCGCTATCCTGCTCCGGAGAGGCACCGGACTGAATTTCTTTTCCTTCCCGTCATCTAGTTTGGGAGCAGTGAGAGCTAAGTTGGGGAAAGGGATGGTTGAGGCACGGAGGCAGCAGTGGTCCCTGCCACCGGTGGTAGTGGGGTGACATTGGGGAAGTCCCCCCGTACCTGCCTCGTCCTTCTGGATGGGGTACCCGGGTACCACTGAAGCATCCCGCAGGATGCTCAGTTCTTCAGTAGGAAGAGGCTGGCAGTGCACTGAGACCTTCTGGGAACTGACACCCCAGGAGTACAATCCTTCCTGGAGCAGGATCGGCAGCGTTCCCCAGCCAGGAGTGTGCTGCAGGGGGAGAGGTGCAAGGGTCTGTGTGGGACTGGCCGTGGTGGTGGGGTATAACCAACCCCCAGCCCCGGGCAGAACAGGGAGCAGGAGTGGCAGGAGTTGCTCCAGAGAGCAATCTGTTGAACTGTGCCTTCAAAATCACTGGAGGGAAGCTTTAGCCTCTGATAGAAAAAAAAAAATCTAAACTTTCCAGATAGATTAAATATTCAAATTGCAATTAATTAGATATTAATCTGGTGTAAACAGAGCATTAGCAACAATTAGAAGATGCTTTGATGGTCTTAAACTCAAGATGATGCATTAACTGGCAGATTGAGGGGGATATTTGTGTATTGTAAAAAGCAGTCAGAACAGAGAATACACTTTCCTACATTCATGTATTTAAATTACTTAGTTTTAATTATAGTTAATTAACTGTCATCCTTAAAGGAGCTGCAAGTAGATGGTCTGTATTAATTTCAAACTACCTCGCTCCTAGGACAAAGACTGGTTTTACTGGACAAGGTGACATTTTATTGGCAGTTTTGATAACTACAGATCATGCCAGGGTGTGTGTAGGATAAACTCATTTGTAGGAATTAAATGAAGCCTCCTCTCATTAGCTGGGCAGGCAGATGTCTCACACCACTGGTGCCACACACTCTGGAATAAATCTCACACATAGAGGAGGGCTCTTCCTTATACAAATGCAGATGTAATGCAGTACTGGTGTACACAGGCACCACCACAACACATTTAACTTGAGGAAGGATGCTCTCAGGGTTTAAAATGCTTTTTCTTCTGAGGACAGTATTAGGGAAAATGTGCAATGTGTTTGGATAAGGTTTTTTTTTGTCTTTCTTGCTCTCTACAGCAAATTCATCTCTGCAGACAGCTGTAAAATGCTTCCAGTGGAGTTATTTAATACTGTCCATGTGGCTATTAAGATTGCAGATTATATGTGTGGTTATTAACAGCCCAAATTTTGTTGTCTTCACTTTGGAGGCTCGGATTTTTACATGTTATGGTTTGTACTGTGAAAGTGGGGAAAAAAGGAAAATAACTGCAGAGGTGCACACAGGAGAAAAATACTCAGCGTGTTCATTGGCTTTGCTTTGACAAACATGAAGAGTGGCTGTGTGTAAGTGTCTGAATACACATCCTCCTGCTATCCTGTCAGTTGTTTCTGAGTACCCTTTCTCTGGCAAAAAAAGGTGGAAACTACTTTGAGTAATAGGGTCACAAGAAAATGTTCCTCTTCAGATGTAGATGCCTGTGACCCTGAGGATTCACATGGAGCTGGTCTAACCTGTAGCACCTGAGAATCAAAAGATTCTGTGATTTCAGTTTGGTGCTGTAAAATCAGAAGAGTGACAAACTGTTGTTTTCACTGCACAAGCAAAGACTGCATTTTGAAGCAGTGGTGCAGTGCATGAGTGGTGTGAGTACATGCATGTCTTCAGCAGTGCCAGTTTTATACCTGGCATCCCTATGGACGTGTGTTTGTATGTGTGTCCCTATAAAACCTGATTGTGCAAAATTCCCTCATTTACCAATAGCTGCATTTCTGTCCTTACCCTTTGAGGCTTCAGAGAGGCACGAGAAGAATGAACTGACTGTTCACACCAAGTTGGCACAATTCTGGCTGAATGTTGATGGGGTTTGTGTGCTTTGATTGACTGCTCAGATACCTTAAAAATCCCCAGGGAGAACGAAGAACTCTAAAATAGTATTTGCTAAAGGACAGAATCATAAAATGGTTTGGGTTGCAAGGGATACCAAGAACATGTAGTTCCATCCCTGCCATGGACAGGGATGCATTCCACTAGCTCAGGTTGCTCAGGGCCCATCCAACCAGAAAACTTCCAGGAATGGGACATAATCAACCAGTTCAGCTTCTGGAGAGAGGACCTAGGAAAGACATCCAGCCTGGTGTCAGGTCCTGCAGGACAGCTGTGCTCAGTGTGCTGCTTCAGGACATCTCCCACAGCAGCTGCCCCCTACGTGCAATGACTTATCCAGTCCTCTCCCAGTGGGTGGTGTCCCCATGTCACCCACCCAGCTTCCAGCTCCTGTCCTCGTGCTCTTTGCAACAGAACAATCTCCCCTCTTCCAGCTGCATGTGGCTCACAAGATCATGGAGGCAAGGTTGTGATGTGGATACGCTGCCAGCCCAAAGCCTGAGCCTCCCATACAGAAGTCCCTGAGGTCCCATATCCCTTCTCCTCCCGGAGAACAAAGAGGACAGGACTTTCCTTCATGTTCAGACAATGCCCTGACTCTAATCGGCGCCAGCATTACTCATTTCCATTTTTGTTTCTGCAGGGAGGGGTGAGTGCAGGGTTAAGAAAGGTCTGTAAAAGTCAAACTATGCCCCACTGATGCAGCTGCTTCATTTTCCCCTGCCTGCCCTGTCTGCCTGCAGCTACCACTCTCGCCGTGGCTGAATCACTTACTCTGTGAGGCTTTTGTCCCATGGTATAGTCCTGGCTCTGCAATTTTTCTGTCTTATGGAGCACAGCTGATTTTATGGCCCCAGAAGCATCTGTTTACTCTAATCATCCTTGCCCAGATGAACTGGCTCTAGTAATTTTGCAGTGTTTTTCTAGCAAAGTGACTTACAGCCCTGGGGTGCTTTTCTTGGGGCAGGAGGGACAGAAACTTCCATTTTGCACCCAGTCTGCACCAGCACGCTGTCTTCCTGTTCTGTCAGCTCTTTATTTTCCATCTGTGCTTCAGGAATTCCTCCAGCCCAGCCTGGAGCACAGCACTGGGGGTTTACATGCAGAGCAAGTGTGAGGCAGTGTGTTGCCCTGCATGCAGTGTGGGAAAGCAAGCAGAGCCAGATGAGCAGGGTGTGTGCAAGAACTGGGCTCTGGGGGCTTGGCTGCCCGTCAGGAATGAGGCTGGAGTGAGTTAGCAGGGCCAGTCCTGCATCCACATCTGGGTGTTCCTGTCTGTGTCACAAGTTAAACAGGGATTTTAGGTCCAAGGGGAGGCGCAGGATTCAGCCAGCAGGCAAACCAAGAGGGCCAGGGGATGCTGTGATGTTGGTATTCGTGGGAGAGACTTCCAGCTTCTCTTTGGGAAGCTCTTGAAGTAAGAATTGCTCCTCATGGCTCAGTCTCCCCAGTTTGAGATGGGCAGTTGGAATATGATGCTCCTGCTCTGCAGTATTGGGGAGCCTCTTGAAAACACAGCAGGGAAAACACAGCCAGGCTTTCTGACTACTTTCACTCTGCAGAGTAATTGCCAGAAGTGGTGCAGGTGTCAAGGCGTTTTTACACCAGTGCCTTCCACGACAGCCAGGCTTATTGACACCAGAGCAAGATGCTCTTAGTCAGGCCACTTATTTATTATCTAGAAAGTGCAGTGAATGAGAAAAAAGTTGTGAGTTCAGACTGAACCCCACTAAGAATTAAGGCGGAAAAATTTGAGTCGTGAAGCATTGCTAGAAAAGTCTGAATGTGTCTTTTTCTTTTCTTTTTTTTTAATTGGAGACAACTTGAGGCATAGTGAATTAAAAGCCAGCTTGTTCAATTAAAAATAAATAAGTGAAACATTGCATTTCATTTTAGCTCAGGCAAAATACTTCCATCTGCTCAAAAGGAAGTACTTTGTCGCAGGAATAACATTATTATATATTAGGTCAACGCAAGGTAATTCCTCCTTTTTTCCCCACTCCATTCTTTAGTTCAGATACTGAATTAAGCAATCAATTATTCAGGCAGATATGCAGATGGTAATTGTTTTAACATATATCTCTGCACAGGCAATCAAGAGACCTGGATTTTATTTCCAGCTCTGTCTTGACACGACCTTGGGCATTTCACCATTCTCCAAGTTCCAGGTTTTTAGGAGGACAGATCACATCTCACAGCAGATTTGCTGCATATTGGTAATACTAAAATAGCATGGAGGTCTTTTTAATTCCACTGTTAGCAATGAAACATTTAGCTATCACTAATGCATGCATTCCTAATTTTCCCAGTGTGAGTAAGTTGCACTGCCTTACGAAACTCCCTGTAGTTTACTTAATAGAGTAAAAGGAATTCCAGCTGCTGAAATACAGCATTCCCTTGAAACAAAACCTACTTTAATAAGCCCAGCTAAATCAAAGAAGAAAAATACAAGTGGGAAAGGGGTTTTTTCCTTCACTTTGTTAAGCATTTCACTTTGTAGTCAGCACTCCAGATCCATCCATTGCCTGTGATTTCTCTCATGCATAAGGTCTGTATTTGTTGTTGCAGTTTCTAAATGTCTGGAATGCCTCAAACCATGCTGAAGCTTATTGCACTGTGCTTTAGAAACTCCCCCTTACCTGAGAGCTCATGCCAGGGAATCTGCAACTCAGGTGGGGCTTGAGTGCTCTTCAAGAGAGCTTTCTCCCCTCTGCTTTCTCTGCACTGGCAGAGGGGGAGAAACCAGCTTCAAACCCAGGGGCATTTTGTTGAATCTGATAGTCCTGGGGCTGAATCACCTTCTGCTGATGGCACAAAGGGTCACTATTGCCACTTCTTGCTGTTCTGGTGATTTAGAATCACTGAGGGATTTGGGAGCAGTACTTTTGGGGAGCATGGGAGACAGGTGGGAATCTGTAAGGATCAGAGGGATTCAAATCATGGGATGATCAAGCTGAAGGACTCTCAGGAGGTCTGCAGTTCAGCTTCATGCTCAGAGAGGTCAGTTCTGGGATCACACCACGATCCTCAGAGCTTCATTTAGTTGAGTCTTCAAAACCTGCTAGGATGGAGACTGCAAATCCTCATTGGGCAGCTTTTTCCTGTGCTTGACTGTCTTCATGAGGAAAAGGTTTCTGCTGATATCCAGCAGCCCCATGCAGAAGCACACGAGTTTTTGATGCTTTTTTCCTGGCTGATGACCTGCCAGATCTGCAGGGAATGGCAGAGGGTACAGCCTCAGGCTTTGACAGCAGATGGGGACTCTGCCTTCAGCCTCACTCGCCTTCATCTTCCAGTTTTCTTGCCAACAAACCAGTCTGCTGGGCTGGAGGTGCTTGGTCTGTGTGGATGAATGTCCTTCTGCTCTGCTGTGAGGAGGTGGCTGGGGCTGCTCAGCCATAGCCCAATGTTCCAACTCTATGGCTTGCTCGGAATTCAGGGGTTTGTACCCAGAGTTTCCCAACTGCTTATTCACACAGGACACTGGGTGCCTGGCAAGGGTCTCCAGAAGGCTAAGAGAGATGGAAAACAGCATCCTGCCAGGTTCCAAGAGAGCAAAGGAGTTTTGGGATGGTGGGCAGTAACAGAGCTGGCTTCTGCTCCTTGTCTGCTAGAGCCTGGGGCACAGCATTCAGCTGCTCTCTGCCTGCCCTCCTTGCAGCTGGCATTCCTCTGTCTCACACCCTGTGCTTAATTAGTTTGTCAGGCACTGTCATCATAGCAGGAGGCTGCAGAGCACCCAGCAGAGCGTGGCTCTCAGTGCAGCTCCTCACTGTAGCTGGGCTCTGCTGTAACACCAGTGATAGCTCAATAAACCACAGCATTGCAGACTAGAGATCTTGGCTCTGCTTGCAGCTTCTTATTAAAATAAGAAAGGAGGAAGGGGGAATCCAAGGAATTGGAAAGAGCGAAGGTTGAAGTAATTAATGGACACACTTTTTATAGTAGACTGGGGTAAAAATGTCTAACCCCAAGGTAAGCATTAGATTGAAGGTTGATATACTGATTATATATCTGTTAATAACTTGAACTTGGCTTTTCCTTCTGATTCCAGTCTCAAATATGAAAATGCAGAATTATTTCTGGTTGGCCTCAGTGCCAGTGAGTGATTTGTGGGACAATTAAAACCATGCAAAGACAGAAGAAACCTGAATCCCACCAATTAAAATTAACTCTGCATCTTGGAGCAGACTGAAAAGCTTTCTTATTTCAAGAGCTCTGATGAACTTCATTTTCCTGTCAACATCATTCTGAAACCTCACTGTGGTCATAGGTAATGAGAGCTTTTTTTCTGCTTTGAATGCTGGCTTCCAGCAGAGATGGCATCCTCCCATTTCCTCAGGTGGTCTGTCAGAGGGTACCTGCTCTGGCACTGCCATCCAGGGATTCTGGGCTGCAGGGAAACTGGGGCAATCTTAATTTTAGGATGTACCTATAAGTCACAGGCTTGTGAGCCTGGCCCAGGCCATGTCCATGAAAGCCCCTGGTGAAAGTGGAGTGGCTGGATCCATGCCCAAGGGACAAAGGCTCTGAGCCACTGCACAGACACAGGTGCCTTTTGCCCCTAAGCACCAGCCTAAGTGACCATGTGCCACTGTCTGTCACGCCCCCATCTCAACCTGGGGGATCCCATTTCAGGAGTAATACTGATATAATTATTTCTTTCTGTTTTTTTTTCCCCCTCTTAACGTATTATCCTGAAAAGCCCCGAGTCTCATCAGCCCCTTCCCATCAGGCAGTACTCTTGCAGGGCCAAGAACATTGGGTCAGGCTCTGGTAGGGCAGGCAGCCAGCTACAGATTAAAAAGCACCTGGGGTTAAAGCATTTACCTTGATTGCATGCTGCCATCCACATCTCCCTGCTGACCTTCCCTGAGGCACACTGCCTGCCCTGCTATGTGGGACTCCAGGGAGGATGTCCTGGGCAATGCACTATCCCTGTTGTCAGAGGAGATCTGTGAGGGAAGGATGCTCCCTGCCTTGTCCTCGCCTCATTTTGGATGTTTTTTCCCACTTTTTGCCCATTACCAAGGGGAAAGCGTCACTCAGAAGCTGCAAGACTGGTTTAAATGCACAGAAGGGAAGGACCTGCCATATTGATGTTTAGATCCATGGTTGGGCTGAGAGAAAATGCAGCTCCAAGGATCTTGGGACTTCTGCTTTGTCAGAGTGACTCCGAGATGCCTTAGAAAGTCTCTTTTCCTAGCCTGGCAGTCAAAGAAGGGGTCAGAACTCTTCTCTCTTCTCTCTTCTCTCTTCTCTCTTCTCTCTTCTCTCTTCTCTCTTCTCTCTTCTCTCTTCTCTCTTCTGTCTTCTGTCTTCTCTCTTCTCTCTTCTCTTCTCATTCTCAAGGTTGTTTATTGTTTCTTATCTATAAAATTCTTTCTCTGGCCTGCTGAGGTCCATTCAGCAGGTCAGACAGAGGCACACTGGCTGCCCCCAGGGCGGTGTTATCTGTTTATGCTAAAAACTACATCTATATTATTTACCATAACTTCTCAATACCTATCACCTATGACAGACAGTGTGCTTCTACTCTAAACTAGTCTAAAAGTGCCAGCATCACAGCAGAAGATGGAGGCCAAGAAGAAGAAGAAGAAGGACAAAGACTGGACATACCCAGATCCCTCTATCTTGCTTCTTGAACATCCATTCTAAAAACTTTAAAAAAATCTATTTTTCACCTTGTGACAAACTAACTCTTATTCTACTTGAACTTTTGTGGCTTGCAGATCCTCATATAAGATTGGTAATTTTTTCTGTAGGTCATAATCAAACTCACAGGTGTCTTGGGTGCTGTGCCAGGGTCTCTGAGCCCCCTGGCAGAGGTTTGGGCAATCCAGGACAGTCAGAGGGATGTCCTGAATTCCGACACAAGGCATGCAATAAAACTGCCCTAAAATGGCATTTTCCTGAGTGCTACTTAAGCCAGACTTTGCTGAAATGATGTGACCACAGGCAGATGCAAGGCCTGACCCAAGTTTTCCAGCCATTGATGCAGTGACAAAGTGTTGACCTCTTCAACCATTTCTCTAGGAAGGCATTTGTTTGATTTGTGAGCCTTCCCCCAATTTCTGCTACATCTGTGGCATATTTCTCCTGACCACTTCATTCTGCTTGCCAGGAGGCAGGGATAAGAATGTTTGCAAGAGGGTTTGCAGTTTTTGGGTGAAGTCCCTCTGGCTTCAGCAGGATTGATGGTTGATGTTACGCATCAGGGGGGCTCTCACATTTTCCAAGCCAGCTCGGGAGAAACTGATCAAAATCTGAGAATTTACTCTTTAGTTGATGAGTGTTTCTTATCTTCTGCTCATGGGGATGTATTTTCATAAATTTCTTTGGGGGAGGTGGGAGGAGGAGGTGGAAAGTTTGTGCTCAAGCACTGGAGGCCCAGCAGGATGCTCCTGCTACCTGGATTGCACATGAACTTCCATGGGATCCCACCATGGTGGATTTTCTCTTCTGCAGCTTTCCTGCTGGCTCACTTAAGAGAAGCACTGAACACAATAAAAATGGGGCTTCTGCATGTTAAACCAAGTGCTGTGAATGTAAACATGTCAGCACTCTGGGTCAAGCTCTCGTGTATGTTAAACAAGTTTCTTGCTTAATTGGTGGTGTTAGAACAGCTCTTAGCAGTGGTTTAAATACCTCTTGCATCCAAAAGAGAGACTGAAGGTGTTTGGAGTCTGGAGTTAAGAGGAAATAATACTGTGTGTTTGCTAGACATTGCTCTGTTAGAGGTTGTCCAACATAAAAGGGAAATAGAAAGCCCTGAGTAAAAAAATTACATAAGTTTATGTGCTTGTGTATTTCATTCTTGGTTTCCTCCAGACAGCACAGTGGGGACAGGTAATCCTGCATTAATAACTTGGTCTTAGAGGATCTAGTATGAAGAACTTTGAAGCCAGTAGCATGTCTGTAATTTTTTTGCTCATGCCCGGAAACAAACCCCTGAATTTACAGTTCCTGTGGCCAGTACAGAAGTGTTTCAAAGGCATTTGCCTTTGGCTGCACCTGAGAAAAACTAACAGCTTGGTGAGAAAGTGTTTAGTTTGGAAAAAATGGGTTTTCAGAGGATAGTAAAGCACTTGCCAAGGGCAAAGGGTGGCTGCAGACACCGACAGGTGAACACAGCACCTGCCCATCTTTTGCAGTTGCAGATTTCTGAGAACTGAAAATGGTTCTTTTAGGAGATTTTTGTTGTTATTGTTTTAATCTTTTTTGGGTTTTTTCCCCCCATCTCTTATACAAAGTGTTCAGAGGAAGGGGGTGTTGCTCCTGGCACGACAGCTGTGTACCTGTGGGAGGCTGGAGCAGGCACCAAAGCCATTCTTCAATGGGGTCCATCACTGCCGAGACATTTCACTCATCTGCTTCCCTGCATCCCACAGATCTGGGGCAGGTGTTCTTTGCCTCCCTGAGGGGGGCTACATTTGGAGAACTAAATCAGGGTGTACACATGTATGGGGCTCTGTTTTCCCTTGAGGCTGTATGGAAGACAGGCTGACTTGAGTCCTTCAATTCATTCCCTTTGACCTCACTGTCGTCATCTTATTGGAGGGGTTCCATGCTGCTGTCTCCTTATCACAAAAGTTTCACACCTTCTTGGTGTTTCTGGTGGGCAGCTCCTCAGAGCACTGACTCTTCTCACAAAGGAGCCAAGAGACTCCAGCTCCCTTCTCAACCACCCACCCCACTCTTTTATAGCATTCTTCTTCTTCTCATTGCTTACAGCTGTGGCCTGTTAAAGTCAGGCCTGTTCCCAATCTTTGATATTTGGCCCAGCTGCAACTCCTTAGGGGTAAGATTACTTTCTACACTATCTTTATTTTCTTATATTCTATCCCCCTACACCTCACCTTTGTTTCTGTTCCCTTTCTCCATCAGGAAAATGGGATCCACTCGCCCGGCGTGAGCTCCAAGGCCCAGCAAAAGAAAGGCCCCGCTGCCTCGGACACCTCCCAGTATGGATGGCTTGGTTGAGCAGAACAGCGTGCTGATGCACACTAAGATCGCTGAGGCTGGGAAAAGGAATGGTTTGATCAACACAAGGAACTTGGTGGCGGAGAGCCGGGATGGCCTGGTCTCCGTGTACCCCACGCCCCAGTACCAGAGCCACCGGGCGGGCAGCCTGCCCTCTCCCAGGCGCCCGGAGAACGGCAGGAGCGACCCCGTGCAGCAGCTGCTGGACCCCAGCATGCTGCAGCAGACAGTGGAGTCCCACTACAGGCCCAACATCATCCTCTACTCCGAGAACGTGCTGCGCTCGTGGGGCGAGAGCCTGGGCTCGGAGTGCTGCGAGACCACCTTCATTGAGGAGCGCTCGCCCGCCAAGGACAGCCTGGAGTACCCCGAGGGCAAATTCATCGACCTCTCCGCCGACGACATCAAGATCCACACCCTCTCCTATGAGGTGGAGGAAGAGGAGGATTTCCAGGAACTAGAGGTCAGATGTCACTGGGGGTACGTGGGGAAGGCTGGGAGGAGGAGGAGGAGGGCGTGTTTGGGGTTGAGCGTACCACCCCCTCGAAGGGGACAGCAGGGGATCAGCTGCTTTTTGGGTCAGCTGTGTCACTTTCTCCTCCAACTAGGACAATGAATTTGCTCATCTTTATTTGTTGGGTAAGGTCCCAGATCTGTGGATACAGATGGCAAAATTCCCACTGGGCCTCATGGAGATCAGCATTTCCCTTCTGCCTCTGAAGAGGCTGGTCAGAAACAGACCCGTGTGCTTAAACGCTGTGTAAGGCTGGGAGCGTCTGTCTGTCTGTCTGTCTGCATGGAGCCCATCTTACTCAGCAGGCCAACATCATCTCTTGCCTTCACCTGACTTGAGCAGAATGTTTTAAATTATTGGCTCAGACACAACGCATTTCTGTCTTGAAAAGAACGCAGAAACAGAAGTCTTTGGGTTTCAAGCTGCAGTGGGTCCATGTCTCTGAAATAAATGATATTTTTATGATGGAGCTAAACAGTTTTTAGACCCAAATACAATGATGTCTTCTGGAGTCCCATGCCTCATTGATTGCTCTGTGTAAAGTAACAGGGAAGATTATGGAAACAACTTCATTCTTTCTTAAATGATGCTTTTTTTATTTTTTTTTTTTTATTTCAACCAGAGGCCCAAGTGTGGCAGGGATCTGTGTTTGCCAGTGTTTGTGGGAATGGAGGGTGAACGTAATGCTGGTGATCTGAAAACTTCCTCCATCATTGATCAGAGACTCCTAACCTAGCAAAGACCCTCTGGCTGTCTAGAGCAAAGCTATGCCTTCAAACATGAATGCCACAGCTGAGATAGGGACACTGGTCGTGTTTCTCTGTTGCTCTGATTTTCGGTTAGGACCAAGATCCAACAAGCCCTAAAATTTCTATTTTCACCTCCTGTAATACCAATGTGTCACCCTGTGATCAGCACAGGGGAAATCCAGCAAGAGCCTGACTTCCCTTTTATTCTCTTTTCTCTCTGTATTGATAAGGTGGGAAGAGGGGAGTGTTTTTCACAGTGCGTGCCATTAATGCAGTATTCAGTGCCTCCACAGGGAGACAGAAAGCTTCTCTCTGAAGTATGTGAGAGTATTAGCTCAAATCACACCCTTCCACAGAATTTCAGAATTGACTGTGGGAAGTATAATTTCCTTAATCAAAACAAAATTTCCTGGTTGCTGTCTTTTTGCCCCAGTTTCTCTCATGCAACGGTGACACAAGTGACTGCGGCACACATGGTGTTATTGACACATCTGGCCTGACATTCAGGCAGCAAAAAAAAATCTCACTCTCGTCAATTCAAGTCAAGAAGACATTCTTGAGTCAACTTTAGGAGAATGAGATAAAAAAAGGCTGGGAAAATGAGCAGCATAAGGAAAAAACCTCTTCAAAGTGGTACTGGAGGAACTTGATCAGCTTTTCACAGAGAACATTTGTGTTTTAGAAACCAGCTGTAGAACTTCATCCTCCCCTGATCTTAAGGGGAGAAATGAGACAGTAAATTTTGGTAACATGCTCTGACAGAGTGTGCATCCTTTTCCCTGGCTCCTTCTTCTTTCAGACCTGTTTCTCTGGAAACAGACCTCCTGAGGTGAAATGTGGCAGTTCTTGAATGAGTACAGAGCATCTGGAGTCACAGATTCCCAGTCTCGTTTGACCCTTTGGGGTGACACTGTGCTGTCAAACACAGCTGTGTGCACAACCATCTTGACCTACGTGACAAGGTGCTGACAAAGTGCTCAGAGTAAGACATTCACAAAGAACACACCACCCTCTCCTCTGGTGGATTGTCCTCTCCATCAAAATTTCTCCTCCACTAGGAACAGGGGAGGAGAAATCCAGGCATGGTTTGGATGAGGACCTGGTTAGCTGGAAGCTCTTGCTTTGCTAGAAGTCTCTGCTTTGAGACCAGTGTCTGTCTCCATTGCTGCGCTGAGATTTTCCCACTCTTACATGAATTTTTTCCCTGATCCCAAAGGACCAGCCTGCTGAGCAGCTGTTTGCAGCAGAAGTAGCTCAGCATGGCAAGTAGCTTCCATTCCAGGAAGGTCCAAATTCTGCAGGTGCAGCTGGAGAGGAGAGAGGAATTTGACAGCACCAGACCAGGAAAAAACGTGTCTGCTGTTTTGTGCTCTTCTGGTTCACAGAGGCTGGTGGACAGAGGCTGTGTCTGTGTGGCCAGATGTGTGAGGGCCTCCTGGGCTTGGCCAGGGCACAGCTTCATTAGAGACCTAAATTCACGTGTGGAGACTCTGGGAGTGGAAGAGCACTATTTAAGGACAAACAGTCACTGTGTAAGGTGATGAGCCATGCCAGATTGTTAGCTACACAAAACCAGCACCTGAATCACACAGCACAAGTGTGTCACACTAGGAAGAATTTTCCCTGCCAGTCACTGACAAGAAGCAAATGCTTTTTTAGATTACTAATAGATGGGATGGGAAAGAGTGAGTACCAGGACTGGGAGCAGAAGTTAGAAGGAAGGGGGTGACACAACAGAGATGCAAATTTTGGTTCTCCTCTGTGGGAGTCCTAAAGGGTTGGAGTCTGCCACTGAGAGTGGCACAGGACATTGCTGTGTATCTTGTCACGTTGACTGTCAAGCCACAGCTCGCCAAGGCATGGAAGCTTCAGAGTGTCAGAGCAGACCAGGGCTCATGTCTGCTTTGGCATTTCTTTCTGACAAAGAAGAAAACTCTATAAATTAGCCCCTTTTTGGAAACATTGGCAAAGAGAGCAGCTTTGTGCAGAAGAGCTCTTTTCTCTTGAAAACGGAGGGCTACCTCCTGTTCTCCACATGTCAGTGCAAGGCAAGTGGAGTCCCAGCTTGAGCATCTCTGCAAAATGCCCTCTGGAAGACACACCAGCCATAGGGTTGTGAGTCACTGCTCTTTCTCCATGTGTCCCTGGCACTGCCTGTCTTATACCAGAATTCCTACCTAGAGTTTTTGAGGATGGATATTTAATTTCATAGAAATGCCAAAAAATTGATCTCCTCGCTTTGTAGCGTCCCCCCACCTCAATGCAAGATTCTCAGGAGGCACACATGTAGAAAATAATTTTATTGCAGGTCAGGCTGCTCCTACCATGATTGCTTTTTTGAAAATAGTTTGGCTCTTGATAACCAGAAAGGTTGCTGTTCTCTGGCAGAAAACTTTACAGTAGAGAAAGGTTCTGGAAAAAAAGCACAGCCATTTCGATAAATTCGGTGTTGGTTTGAAGGATTGACCAAGCCAAGCTGCAGGGTTTGCTCCTCTGTTAGTTGTGACCTTCCTCAGGATGGGTCTATCCAGCTCAACATGTCTTGGACAAGTTGTTGGGAAGGAGACACCTTCTTGCCTTCCCAAGCCTGGGGACTCTGAAGAACATGGGATGTGTGACAGAGGAGCAGGAGACGTCCTGATCATGGCTTGTACTCTGCAGCAGCATTTCACCAACTTATTTGTAGGGATTTTTTTACTAGCAGTGCTTCTCAGGTCCTGATGGAGTGTTGTTCAGTCTGCCTAAGAAAATCATAATTGTCTGGAGGGAAAAACATCTCAGAAACAGCTCTCATTAGCATATAGAGCCCCGCTTTGCTCCAGCAATTTCCAGGCATGAAAACAGAAGGATGCACATTCTGTCAGGGATTTAAACTTCTCTCTTCCATGCCCATCCCTGAAATCAAATGATTCCCTATTTAGGTATCTCTGTAAAATTTATAAATATCTTATGAGTTCTTTGCGCCACAACTAATAGACAGACAACTTGTCAAATGTGGCGGCAGTGAAATATGAAATGAGTTACAAGATGAAATACCCTCCTGTTAGAGTTCATGTGCCATCTTTTATCCAAAAATAGCATTTGTCATATTATACTCCTGCTAGTTTCCCTCCTAGCCACTAGGTAGATTGCTTATTTAGAGAAACCCAAGCTATTCATGGCAGCAAATTAAATTATTCATTTACGTCGCATAAAAGAATACCTTGGAGCTGTCTCTTAAAACCCTCTTACTTTTTCCCAGCACCCAGCAATGTCTGAAACAATCCCTAAAAGCAAAACAAATAGAATGTTCTGGGAGTGAAGGAAGAAAAGAAATGCAGTGCTTTCAAGGTATACATTTCTTCTTTTTGGTTTTTTTTTCCACTAGAAGTTGCTGGATTCTGTGGTGAAAACTCATCCTTTGGACCTGAACATGAAATTGTAGAGATAGAATCTGGATCCTGTTCCACCCAACCACTCTTCCCAAGGTTCCCAAGCACCTCCTGACACGTTTTTTTTTTTCCTGCAACATGAAGAGAAGACCCTGAGGAGATTTATGCCCATCAAGCCCCACGAAATCACACATGCTTTCTGTCAATGCTTCCAGCCTGTGGTCCTGCACTGGGCTCTGTCCTCAGCCTCCCCTGGCTGAGGAAGGCACATTTGAACACTCCTTGGGGGCTGTGCATGGCAGGGTTCCCTTTTCAGACAGCTCTGCAACCCAAAGACAGGCTCTTGCAGCCTGGTTTTACTGATGAGTTCACTGGCTGTCACAGCTCTCCTCTGAACTGGGTGTACAGCATTTTTCCTGTTCTGCACCTGGGCAATGGAGGAAAACAGGGCCATAAAATCCTTGCCCAAGCTCATCTAGTGCTGTGTTGAGAATATGGGAATGTAATTCTCAGTGGTTTTGTCCCATGGCATACGCTCAGAAGAGCACAGGTGTGCTGTCAGAGGTGTGGTGCCCAGGCATGAGCTCCTCAGAGGAGTGGCACTCAGGTATGCAGTCACTGCACTGACTCATCCTACCCACAGGACACACTCTGTATCCCTGAGCTCCTTCAAAGGCTCATTGCTAACAGGTTACAAGAGTGATTGCACTTTGCATTTGACTTATTTTTCTCCTTTGAAGGAGAAGCCACTCAAGTCTGGCAATACTGAGCCCTGCCAAGGGATATTAACCTCAATTAACCAGCTCCAGATGAAGGGAGCATGGCTGGGAAGTCACCTTCAGCAGTGTCCAGGTGCCCTCCTATGAATCTTGTTAATAGTAGCAATTCCCTTTCTCATCATCACTTCCCTGAGTTCTCAGGCTGAAGCTGTGCAGGGATGTCTCTGGGATGCAGCCTGTGAGTGGCAGGAGCCCTGGATGAGCTGCTTGCTGTCATTTGTAGAGGGTGGATATTTGGCACACGTCTTTGAGGGCTGCTGTGTCAGCTGAGAAGCAAAAAGGGGACAATCATCAAGGGTCACAGCGCTTGCCCCAGCTTGTTTTAGTGCAGATCCATTCATTGCTGTCTGCAGGGATCCTCTTCCAGGGGCAATGTGCTGGATGCCAGTTCCTGAGGAGCAGCCTGGCTGTGGGGGTCCAGAAAACATCACAAGGGAGGTGATCAGAGTCCAGGGATCAAGGAGGAAGAATAGGCCTGGGCAGCTGCAGCCAGGGGGTTTTGCCTGTGGCGTTTTGGTGTTGCCAAGTTACATGTGAAAAGTTTTCCAGGCAAGGAGGGACCTCTGTGAGCCCATTCTGCAAGGCTGGCTGCCTGACTGACAGGGCAATTTTTAGACTGGGAGTTGGGGAAACAAGAGGAGCTGCAGCAGGTCAGTGCTAGGGGATTATGGCTCCTTTAAATGCCTTTAAAACTGAAAGGCAATCAACTCAAAGTTGTATAAAGAAATAAATAAATAGGCAAAATTAAATAAATAGCAGGCTTTAGAGACATCACCTCTTAAGAGGTTATCAGCAAGATAATTGTTATGATAAATAATAAATAATCATCCCCCTGCTGCTCAGGGATAAGTGTGTGTTTTGGAGGCAGAGCAGTGATAAACGACAGCCTTTGGCAGAAGAGCTTCCATACAGCTGCTGCCTTCAGCATCTGCTGCATGGAGGTGAGCTCAGAACGCTTGCAGGAGAGCAGAAGGATGCAGAGTGCTGGTCAGAACAGGTCATCCTGTTTAACTGCATTACTGGAACAGGCGTTGTGTGGAGGGAAACAGAGCACATATTAACTTGGAGCAGCATTGTGTTGGTCTTTGTCAAACCAGAGCCCTGGACCATCTGGATTTGAAGGCAGATCCCACAGGGCCACATGAGGAATTAGTTTTGTATGCAGTGTGTGCATGTTGCTGAATTGGTTGCTTTGAAGGAAAAAAGTGAAAGGGCTGCTTCCTGAATATCCATCAGGGGTTGCTGGCAGCTGTAGTTCAGAGCAGACCCTGTTGTCTGACATCTCCAGTGTGCTTGGCAGGCTGTCTGCAGAGCAATTGTAATGTCTCAGCTGAGGTAAAGCTCATAGCTTTTAGGGGTAGCCAGCCTTGATTTAAGAAAAGGCTTTTTTTAAAAAAAATAGAAAATCCATTACAAGTGCAGAAAAGGGTTCATCACCATCTCTGTTAAAAAATCTGTACCTTGTGTCTGCTCTTCCTCTATTCTTCTTTCAGTCACTTCAGCTTTTACAGAATGAAAGAGCTGCCTCTGATCAGAAATTATCTGCTCAGGCACTTACAGGCTGTGATGAAACTCATCTTAAATGCACCTTACAAATGGAGTTGGCTTCCCTCCTTTCTGCCTTCCTGTGTAGATGTTTTTTGTGGCTTTCTCTCTTCCAGTGCCTGATTTCTCCAACAAACTTGGGAAATGGTGCTAGGGAAAGGAAAGGAAAGGAAGGGAAGGGAAGGGAAGGGAAGGGAAGGGAAGGGAAGGGAAGGGAAGGGAAGGGAAGGGAAGGGAAGGGAAGGGAAGGGAAGGGAAGGGAAGGGAAGGGAAGGGAAGGGAAGGGAAGGGAAGGGAAGGGAAGGGAAGGGAAGGGAAGGGAAGGGAAGGGAAGGGAAGGGAAGGGAAGGGAAGGGAAGGGAAGGGAAGGGAAGGGAAGGGAAGCCTAAATATAATTCTGCCTTCTCAACAAGACTAATGTCCAGCTTCTTCAGTGTCAGGGTGCAGCCCTTGCAGATCCAGGAATAAGAGAAGACAGAGAGCTAGGTAGCCAAATTATCAATAATCCCCATGTCAGGGGGGGTTCTGAATGGAGAAGATTTCTTGGTAAGCTCAGGATGAGGTGTCTTGTTGTAAAAGAGAATGTTGGGAAGGAAGGTTTGCTTGGGGAAACCAAATGTGTTTAACTGGAAGAGTTGAGGTACCTTTTGCTGTTGGATTTCTTTCTGGGATTTTTAAACTTTTTTTTCACCCTTCTGGTTCACAGTTGGTCTGCATGGTCAGGACTTTATGATTAGAATTATTCTCTCACCCTTGGTAACTCATTAGTGGGTCAGTTTGTCCTTTGGGAAGCAGCATAACTGATAATATTATGATTCAGCACCGGGCCAAAGTTACCTGAGAAATCTTTTCTTCATTTCATCTTTATGTGAAAGAAAAGGCAATTTGAAATATCAGAAAGGTGGTCTCCACAGATACTATGCCAGCACACAAAAACCTGAAAATCAAAAACCTGAAAAATCAAAAGCATTTTTTGATTTTGTATCTCACCTGTTCAGGTGGGTGCACAATTTCAAGGGGTGGTTCCAGCAATACTGTGGATTTTCTCCCTCTCCCTATCCTCCTTTATTTTTGAAAGGAAATATTCACCCTGGTTCATCTGACTAGAGATCCCCTTCCTTTAATGGGCTTCCTTTTCAGCTCCCTGCAGTGATATCTTTACATTTGTCTTTTCTTGCTTTCGAGCTCACCCAACGGTGCTGGAGCCTGTGACACAGTGGGTGAGGAAGAGGAGAGCTGCTGGCCACGGCTGTGATGGAGCAGGAGAAATGGGCAAATGGTGAGGGAGTTAGCTGATGGCAGAGGAAGAGGAATAATGTCATTAACCAGCACGTCTCTGTCTCTCTCTTTTGCCGCTCCAGAGCGATTACTCGAGTGACACCGAGAGTGAAGACAACTTCCTGATGATGCCACCAAGGGATCATCTTGGCCTCACTGTGTTCTCCATGCTCTGCTGCTTCTGGCCACTGGGAATTGCTGCCTTTTACCTGTCCCATGAGGTAAGGTTAAGACATCTCCAGTGGAAGGTAGTTCACGGGGTGGCATCTTCCCCACCTGTGGCAGTGGTGGTGCCTTTTGAGACACTTTGCTGAGGGAGGTGTCTACAAATTGTTCTAGCTTTTTGTTGGCAATGGTCAGGTTCCATGTCAGGTTATAGTCCAGCTAAGGATCCTCTGTGGACAGAGCTTTTGAATAGAAAACACCCTTGATGGCTCAAACACTTGGCTTTCCCATTGGGAAAACAGATCTACTTGTCCCAAGCTGATAAGCTAGAATATCCTTCCAGAAGTATAAAAATAATTTCTGTTCTGCAGATGTGAATTTGCTTTCCAGAAACCATTTCCTTTCCCACGGAAAAAAATTGCTCAGTCAGTCCTTCCTTTCAAATTTTAATATGCAAATATTTTTTTTATACCAAAGAAGTGACTGTGTTTTGGTTTGTTTTCTTCACGAGGCAGTCTTAACATTGCTTAACTCGCAATCACCTCGTGCCCATCATTTGTTTCGACAAGGATGTCTCCATAAGTGTCTGCAATGTAATTACTGAGTTTCCCAGCATGGCAGATAATGTGAGGTGACAGAGAAGGAGTCACACTGGCAGCCTCATCAGCGACTGCGAGGAAACATTTGATTATATTTCTCTCTAGTGCCTGTTGCAAACTACAGTCTCTGCTCCACAGCATCCTTCACATTCACCCTCTCAGCTGTCTTTCTAATCTGCCTGCACTAAACATCTACCAGCCCTGCTGATTTGTCAAACCAGAGCAGGCTCTTCAGATCTGAAGAATCCTACTCTTCAAAATCAAAAAAAAAAAAAAAAAAACTCGAAAAGAGATAGAGAACTAATTTTTTTTTTTTTAAGCTTCAAATGAGCAGTCTGTCTTTACTCTGGGAAGCCTCTGAGTCAATTAGTGTTTGTCCTGTGGAAAATAACAAGTTCTGATTGTTCGAGTTTTGATTGTTTGGGAGATAGTTTTATCTGAGCAAAGAAAGCACAGCATGGTCCAATAAATACAAAACCCCCAATGTGATTAGGACTAAAAAGCAATATGGCTGAGAAGGTAGATGTGCTGAGAACCAGCGTGCAAAGGCCAGGGCATCCAGCTGTGAATGGATCCCAGGAGCCAGCATGAGTCTGTAGGAATCTGTAGGAACCTCTGTCTTCCATGGGAGAATACAGAAGGTGGAAAAAGCATGAATACAGGGAAAATTGTTGGTACTAGGCTGAAGGATTTTGGCATTTGAAAATGAAAACTTGGGTGTTTTTTGGTTTAGTGTAATGATGAAGAATAGCTGAATGTGGCTGCCTAAACTCAATTTTCAAATCTCTTTAGAAAGATGGTCCAGCTTGTTCCAATCCAGCAAAGACACATCTCTCTGTCCTCTCCCCAAGCTCCCAGGGAGTTCCTTTCTCTCCCTGCCTTCCCATTCAGCAGGTCCATCATAGCCCTGAGAAAACACCTGGAAAAAATGATTCTCGTGCAAAACCCCACATTCCACAGACTGTCATTTTCCGGGGGAAAAATGAAACCAACATTAAGCCCAAACCTCCTGCGGCTGAGAACTTGCTGAGATAGCTGGTGCAAACCACCAAAACCCTGCACCTTGCTGAGCTAATATTGACAGTGATATCAACTCATACTTGGACACATAAACCATATATGTGGTTTCTGTTTATACAGGTCATTCAACTTAAACACTTTCATAACATTTGAGATCACTTGTTAATTCAGAAGAATAATCCAGCTTTCCCCCTTCTCAATCAAAAGCCAGAAGTATAGCTGAAGATCAACTTTTGTTGCTCATGATCAAACCTCTTTTTCTGCAGTTTCTTCAGCTCTTGAAAATGTTGTGTTTTCCAAAGTTTCCTGAGCAGTTGTACCAAAAAGGCCATCTGGGAATAAATCATAGCACGTAGGAAACTCAGGGAGGGGGGATGGGTTCTTTGATGCAGTACACAGCACCGGCAGTGAATTTTGTTTTAAAAATCTGGTCATTTGAAGATGAAGCCTCTGTCTGCAGCAGATGTATCTGCAGTACAGCTCATTCCACAGGCATAGGTGCTCTGTTCATTCCTGCATCACCTGCCAGCACATTCATGACGCGCACGCCCGCGTCATGCTGCAAAACAATTACACAAGGTTGGATGCTGTAAGACGGCAGAGGTGCTCCTTACCAACAGAAGGATTGAATTTTGGGGGGCTTGTGCTCCATGAAAGCCAAGTTTCTCCTGCAGGTGATGTTTCTGCTCTGTGTGGCACTTGCTGTCTCCACCAAGGCTCTTGCCAGTGTGCTGCTGACCTGGGGTTTCCTGCAGAGCCTCTGTATTGAGGGGTGCAGCTGTGCAGGGTCTGCTCTGTGGTGGCAGTGAAGGTGGGCATCCACAGGTGAGCCAGCAGGGAGGAGCAGTGGATTCAGAAGGGCACTTTGAAAGAAAGCTCACCATGTTTTTTTTTCCTCTTGGGATATCCAGTTTTCCATGCAGGATGTCACCTGGTGATCTTATCCCAAGCAAAGCTGAGACTTGCTGCTTTTCATCTTCCCTAAGAAAAACACAGAGCTTTGAGGCCATCCCTCTGCTGTGTTCAGTTATTTCCTTCTGGTTTTGTTTGTGTTTTCCTTCCCACAAGAGTCTTGTTCCCACTTCCTGTAGCTGCCCAGTCCTTTGCTCCTCTCAGCTCCACTCTCTGTGTCCTGTCTTCTCTCACATTTCCTTCTCCAGAATGAGGCATGTGAGTTTTTAGCCTTGCCGTTGTTTGGATTGTCTCATTTGTCAACAGCTGAAGAGCTCAATCAAAGGAGTTTTTGTGCATTTTGCAAGAAAACCTTTGGAAAGAGGAAAGTAAATTATATCTTTCACCAAAAACTCTTCCCCACAAGCAGTGTGTGATCAAAACTCCACCTCATTATGTTTATTTTTTCATAAATCTCCACCCTCTGGAGTCTTGCGGGTTCCTCAGTTTTTATTTCCAAAGATATTTTTAGCATTGTAGATTGTAGGCAGGTGTGAAGCCTCATAAATCAAAGAAAGAACTTTAAAAATATATCTTTTTTGTCTTGTCAAGTTTACCATTGAACTTGTCAGATGATTTCTCAGGGGCTGTCAGGCTTTCTGCTTGGGCTGGTGGGGTGGTGATAACAATCTTGAAAGGTCTTTTTGCATGAATCCTCTTTTTCTCCCTGCTTTTATTTTTAGGAACGAGAGCAATACCATGTCACACATTTCCCTCCCTACTGTAAACAGAGATTCATTATGAGACAGCTGAGCCTTTGATGCTGTGAATGAGCCTCACTTCTTGCCTGCTCCCTTACAGGCAGAAACACGAGCGTGCACAACACCTCCACCCGACTCTGACCTGGACACACACCTGGAAAAATCCCCTCTGCACACTTCTCCTCCTGCTCAGCTTCTCACACAGCCTCCCCACCCTCCCTCCTCCCTGGCAGCAGGTGAGACCTGCCAGGCAGCAGAGTGCCCTGGGAGCACAGGGGAGCAATCCCTGCCCGTCTGCTGTGCTGGCTCCCTGCTGTAATTACCTCCCTGGCAGGGGCATGCAGGGATGCAAAGCTTTCTAATTATTTGCTGGTGTTGTCTCGCTGGGTAAAGGATTTTCTACAGTTTTCACACAGAAACAAGGCCTGTGTGAGCAGAAAAAAAAAGAGTAGCTTGTCTTTCTTCGTGATAGCTTCTGAAATATTTGGTTACTTTTCATCCAGTTTTCAGAGACAGGGCTTTAGGAAAATATCTGTATTTTGACATATTTCAGTAGTCGCTGGGGAGAAGGAAAGAATGTTCATGTTCCCACTGGAAGGTAAAAAATGATATGAATTCTAGCTTTTTTCAGAGTTTCAGTGCTCAGCATACATGGATTTCACTGTCCTTGCTTTTCTGGTATAAGGTGTTGACATCCAACTTCAAAAAAAGAGGACAGAGAGATAACAGCCAGGTGCTGTCTGCTGTTTGCTCCTTAGAAAGGTGGCTCATAGTCCCTGTATCAACAGGGAAAACAATGAGACAGAACAGCAGTATGATGTGCCACACTCCAGCAGACTGGCTGGTGATGCCCTGCTCTTATCCATCCACCCTGCTTTTTTTCTTATCTGTCCCACTTTACTCCATAAAAAAAATGAATATAGTCTATTATAAAGAGCTTGACACACAGCCAGGAGCGTGTGTTTGTACAGGGGATGCAGCAACCTCTTATATCAAAGAAGAAAAGGCAAGAGAAGAACAAAAAATGTGGTATTTTTCTTTACTTGGCAGTGACATGCCAAGATCTATCCTTGCAGGATATGCTGGTCAGCATTGCTGAAGCAATGCTAGCAAAGCAGACAGGAGGCTTTTGCATTTTCAAGAGATTTTTCCACGCCGCATTATTTCTTGGTCCAAGTAATGCCTGAACAAAAGAGCTGTCTAAAGAGGATGAGCTTTAATGGAAATAAAAGGCCTTTGTTTTGCTGTCTTGGACCAGATACCAAGTCACACAATTCTTTTCTTAAGCAGGGCTGTTGCTTTGAGTCACAGAGATTGGGTAAAGGGCGCTGGGTGTGCTCTGGGGCTGCCCAGCCCAGTCTCTGCTGGCTGTCACACAAACGTTTGAGCTCTCTGTGCTGCTCACTCAGAAAGCAAATCCCTGGGATCTTTCTCCAGCTCTCTCCATGTGAGTACAGGCACACCCAAGAGCCCTTTTACCCCTCTGAACTGTCGCAGTTTTTCTGCTGCAAAAGGTGATGTGCAAAACAATTAAACCCAGTTGTGCTAGGAATGAGTGAAAATACTTCCAAATGAGTTCCTCCTCCCAAGGAACTGCCAGGGTCTTTTGTGGCAGAAGTTTTCCTAGAGGAGCTCAGTGCTGCTGAGATGGCACAGCGCTGACAGTGTGGCTACTGCACTCACTTGAGAGCCCTGGTCCTGGGAGGCCACCAGGCCATGGGCTCCTTGCAGAAGGTCCCAGCTGGCTGCTGGCCCACACTCCTCCCCTCCCTCCCACCAGGCAGGTGACAGATCTGCCAGGCTGAATAAAATAGCAAGGCTTCTGTTCCCAGGCACGACACAGAGAGGAGCTGCCTGCTGAAGGAGCCAGGCACACATGTCTCCATCAGAGAGTGCTGGCTTTCCTGTGCTTGGAAAAGCAGAAATAGATGACCCTGGCCCCTGGTTTGGGGCATTTGGGTGATGTCCTTTGCCTCTGCAAAAAGCTTGTGGTGGGCTTTGATACATTCAGGAAGTTTGCAGCTTCTGGTCCTTTGGGAGAAGAGAGGAAAGCTTCACCCTGGATTGGGTAGAAGAGGATCTCTTCCCCCCTTCCCCCAGGCAGTTCTGCAGACAAAGATAGCTGCTCTGAAGTGGGGCTGATGAATTCCCAGCATCTCCAGCTCTCATCTGTCCAAGTGGGAGCTGGCTGCCAGCCAGTGCTTTGCGTGTGCATGGACGCTGCTCCTGCCAACTTTTCCCTTTGGGAAGATGTCTCCAGAGAAGTGTTTGTCTGCACAAGAAAATGGCCATTTAGAGTGTGCTGTGTACCAGCAGAGACTGTGCATCCTGGCTGAGGTCATGGGCCAGGGAACTTTATAAGTGTCTGGTATAATTTCCTCTTCATTCCTCTTTGTCCTTTTGATCTTGTAGTTTTATTTCCAAGTCACGAAGTACGGCTACAAAAAGGAATTAAATTAATGAATGACCTGATTGCTTTAGCCCTTAAGCTAATTTTAAATAATTGAAAAAGTAGCTGGCAAATAACATTCCCTGGAGAGTTTAATTCATTATGCAGGTGTTTAATTACAAGGAAGTTTTGAGATAGGAGAGAGACCAACTTGAAGCGTTCGAGGAGATGAGGGATCTTTTTTATATTTTCAAGAGCATCCTGCACGATAGCAAGTATTGTACATGAATTTTTCTTTGCCGGTTATTTATGCCTCACACATTTTGCTAAGCCAGATACAGCCCCAGAGACTTGTCAATATAGTCCTAGTGCAAGGGTATAAAATATCCTGGTGCCAGGAGGGCACCCTCTTCATCCTGCTGTTACTTTTTGTTGCTTTGCAATTGACTTGTTACATCACAGTTTTATGAGAATGTGAGGATTGTTTCAGTCCACAGCTGCCACTGAGCTGGAAGTGCCTGCAGTATTCACAAATTCACCCAGAGGCCTCTCTGGTGGAGTCATCAGAAGAGTAGGGCAAGAAATATTCCACAGGAATTGATCAGGGGTTCAGTCTCCCTGACTTTTAGGCAATTCTGACTAAGTTTAAGTAACTTTTTAGTCTTAAGCAGTGGGGTTTTAGTGTTTTGCTTTTTTTTTTTTTTTAATTTAGAGAGCAGGGATGCTGTTAGCAGGATTCTGGAAATGGATTTGGGGCTTTTGTTAGTAATCTTCACTTAGCTGAATACTTCCTTTTTTTTTTTCCATCTGCAAAGGTAGATTTTCCAGGAAGAATTATATTCCAGGAGAGGAAACAGAAGGAGCATGTTCACAGTCTGAGGGCAGAAACAGGGCACATTATTTTGCACCTCCCAATGTCTGCGTTGCTGAAAGAGGCATGAGGAGAAAGTAAAGAAGACACTTTTTTGCAGGTCTGGGAATGGAACATGGTCCCTTCCTCCTGGCCATCCCAACGTCTGTTTCCATTGTCAGGGAAGGCCAAAATGCTTTGTGAGGTGCTGAAAATCTTCACATGCAAGGTGGTGAGTGATCTGTTTGCAGTCTGCTGTGGCAAGGAGAGCAGCACCTTCATCTAGAGCAGTTCTTTGGGTGCTGTTTATAGACTAGACCTTTCTTTCATCTCCTGCTGTGGCAGCACCCTTTAAAAAACAAGACCAGTGAAAGAATCACCCTCTCACTTGAAGTTCAATGTAGGCAGCAGTAAATGGGTGAGGGTGTTTTTGAGGCTTAAGGTTAATATTTTATCTGCCTGCAACATACACAGAGTTTTTTAATATTCTTATCAAAGATTAACATCATGTAGCAGAGACTCAGGGCTATATTCTAATCTTGAATATACAGCTTGCTATCTCCCAGCATCTCTTTTGGTGAGGGCTTCTGAATTACTGCTTTGTTTGAATGCACAGCAGAGGAAATTGATCACTCCTGATTTCAATCTACACATCTCTTTCAAACAGGCTGCAGAGTATCTCTCTGAAGATTTGAATCTAGTGAGCTAGGCACCCAAAGATGCCTCCTAGACAATGGTAATTCTTCATTGAATTGACTGACTTCCCAGCAGAAGGAAAGAGATCAAGTTTTTTATATATTTATTTTGGGGCAAGCTACAAGAATGAGCTAAAAAGAAATGGACTGGGATCTACCTGCATCTGTGCAGTTTGCATCTAAAACATTCAGATATACCTATTGAGGCATTCTTGTCATGTTGGCAATAAAATTGTTACTCTTGGTAATAAAACCAGTTTGCAATTTTATCTGCCTGGGGTGAAAAAAAGTCAGCTTTTTCCTGTTGGGAAAACTTTCCCCCATGCCAATTTGGTATTAAAGACACTCATTATGGGTTGTGATGAGCAAGAAGCTATCAATGACATTTCCACGTGTTGCATTATTGCCATTTCTTGCATTATTTCTGGGTAGTGTGGAAGAGTCAGGGGTGCTCCTGCCAGCCCACACGTGTCTGCAGGAGGACTCAGCTTCCTGCAAGAGGATGGGCAAGACCAGGGGCAAAAGAAGAGGTCTTCCAGCATCCTCTGGCAAAGAGGGGCTTGGCAGTCTCTGCTTGACCCTGTTCTTCACCCTGCTGCCATCATGAAATCCAGGAGAAAGGGTGCAATTCCAACCAGACATTGGGAATTCCCATTCCCAGTGGTGGCCAGGGGATGTTTCTGTCTGTCCCAGAATTATGAGGTGTATCACCACGAGGGATCTTTACTTACTACTACTGTTTCTACCAGGAGGGGTAGAAATGTAGTGGTGAGAGCAAGAAAGGCAATTTTTCTTCCCAGTTCTGTTCAGAGAGCCTTGTCTGGCTTGCACCTGGACTTTTTGTGGCTCGTTCATTTGATGAGGAGTCTGTAGAAGGAACTGTGGAGAATTCATTTCCCACAGATCCAAACCAAGTAGCTTCTCCCAGCATTTCCCTTTGCTGTGACAAGGACGTGCTGCAGAAGCTGGCAGTGTTCCTTGGGCTGATAATGGCAGAGAGCACACTCCAAACCCTCCCAGGTGAGATAACCCAGGAAGTGGGATTTGCTCCAGAGGCAGGTGGGACTTTGTACTAATTTAAATAGTACCTGTCCCAGCCTCATATTTCTGAATTTAATTCAAGACACAACACTCAGTCATTGTTCCAAAAAGTGTCCTCATTCCTTGACCTTGTTGCACAGATGGCATTGTTCTGAGCAGGTTTCTACAGGCTGTAACTAATTAAGCAATTAATTAGGAGCCCTGGTTTACACAGAAGCCATTGTAAAGCAAGAACTTCTGTGACCTCATGGGATCCTGTCGAAGTGCTGGTCCCAAGGCTGTCCAAATTATCTGTGCTAAAGATTCAGTGTGTTCACCCAGTCTCAGTTTGACTGACCTGAGCATCATCACCTGGGCCCTTCCTGATGTGTCCTCAGGATGCCACACATATTTGAAAGATTCACTTTGTTAAATATGGTGCAGACCATGTTGTCCTGGGACATTCAGTGGCTCTCTGTAGTGTGCTCTCCAGTTGAGAGCACAAATTTCTTGTTCCCAGCACATTCAGTACCCCCCACAGTCAAAATCCATATTTAAATCCCAGGGGTATTGTCTCTTATTTTTACCATATCTTAGTTCTGTCAAAACTTGAGCAATTTTTCCTCAATCAGCCTTGTTCCAAACCTTCAGGTATTGTGAGTCTAATTGTGTCAAGTAAGATCATTCTTCCTAGCAAGTTGCAACCTGAGGATCAGTGGTAAAATACAGAAATACCACCACTTGTAAACTCTGGCAAGGTGACTTTCTGTTTATTCTTTTCACCACATGCATAGCAGCATCATGGAGTCTGTTTTAGGAGAAAAGAGAGGAGAAAAATCACAAGTGGAAAAAGGAGAGACCTGCAGGAAGGGGGCTTGAACCTTGTCCATGTAACCCTCCCAAATCACAGGGAGTCCTTTAATCAGCTCAAGGCCCCTTGGGTGAATCCTGTAAAATTGTGTCACTGAGTTATGGTGTCTGAAGGAAAATCCTGACTTTAAAGCCAGCCAGACACAGCAGTGCTCTGAAAGGCATGAACAGCTGTGCCAGGGAGCCTCACCAGGGCATTTCAGCCAGCCCAGATGGAAAGGAAGCTCAGCTCAGCAGCCAGAACAAGAACTGCTGCTCAAGGCTGCAGCTAAGTATTTCAGTTGGTGTTTGGATGTAGCTGTGGTGGAGCTGTTGGTGATTTCTTTTTGATGATGGAAGTTCTCTAAGTGGTTCAAAGACCACATTGTTCTGCTTTGCAGAAGAAAGCCTCTCACCTTTCTCTGGTGAATTGATTTAAGAGAGAAGGGACATGTATTTATTGGAAAGCAAATTAAAGGGTTTTGTTGTTAATGATAAATGGCTGAGGTAAATTTAATTTGCTGCTAATTCCAAAGAGAGGAAAGAGAACCATGATGTCATGTCTTTTTAGCTCCCTTCAAATGTTTCATTACCTCTTTTTCTGACTGAAATGACTCATGAAATCATAGACACTGCACATGGCAAGGACTTTTAAGCTCCTCTTGTCCATCTGTCTGTCACCACCGTGTTCTTATTCAGAATGGTAAACAGGGAAACTATGTTAGAGACAGACACAATGTCTGTCCTCTTAAAGAGTGGGGAATACTAAAAGACTCTTTTCTCTCTTTTGTACATCACCTGGGTGTGAAAGCAGAGCCCATGGAGTCGATGTGAATTAATTCAATGCCATGTAGCACCGAGTAAGGCTTACATCACTTCTCACAACTGCTTTGTCATGTGTTGTGTTGCTGATTTCCTTCTGCATTTAGTGGGCTACTTTTCAGAGCTAATGGCTTCCATGAGTCACCGTGAACAATAAAGCCCTAGAGCATCCAGGACATCAGGTTGGAGGGTAAAAAATACAGCTGCTGGAAATAGAGGTGATCTGCTGGAAATTCAGAGCATGAAAGGCAGGCCTTAGAGCAAAAGCTAGTGGAAGAGAAAGGGTCTGTTCTCACATGCTTTTGCAGAACCTAGCATCCTCTGACCCTGAAACTGCTAAGAAAAGGCTGAGGGACACACACCAGTGACTTCTCAGGAGCTGCAGTCACACACAAGCCAGCCATGCCTCTCCTTGCCCACTCCTTACTGCTGTTGTCACATCTCTGCTGACTGGAAACCTTGTGTGTTCTGTCAGAGCTGGCAGTGCAGCTCTGCATGAGCAAACACCATCACCTACGCTGCAGGACAGCTCCTTTTTCAACTTGTTTTATGGCACCTGTGTTCTCTAGCATGCTGAGAACCCACAGGAAATCGTTGTCCTGGGGGCAGCACGTGAAAATCCAGTCCATAATCCATCTCCCATGGCATCTGCCTGCTCAGCTCCCAGGAATGCTTTCACTTGGCCTCAGCAGCTTGTGGGCAGGGGCTAATCCTTCCCGCTGGGGCAGAAGGGTCTGGGACAGCTGCTCCCCCTCCACGTGGATCCCCTGCCTTCCCTGGTGAGCTGTCTGTGGCAGGGATCTCTGGGAGAGCTGGCTGCCTCTGAGCCCCAGCTAGGAGGGATCATTAGCCTGCAGCCTGTGTGCCTGTGGAAAATATCTCCATACCTACCAGCAAAGGAGAGCCACACCAACACCCAGCTGGACTCCCTTACTATGGCTGTCAGGAGACAAATGTCTCTCGACATGAAATTATGTGCCACTGATCATTTCAGCTGCCAGGGCTGCTCATTAGCTCATAAAACAGGTTGCTTTTTGGGTTTGTTTGGTTTTTTTTTTCCCCATCTTCTTAACAGCATCTTTCACAGCCATTGCATCTGCTTCCTTGAGTGTCAGGATGTCTGTGGAAAGGGCATTTTTGTACAGCTAGGAGCAGGGATCTCATTTCTGGTGCAAAATCCCAGCTTGAGGTCTTCAACACATTTTGTCATGGCCTCATAAAATTTCTTGAGTAAGTCTTCTTATATTTGGGATATATTTGTCTTGTATTGGGAATCCCCAGTACCCTTGGCCCCTTCCACTAGCTGTGCCCCCTCTTCATTCTTCTCTTATCTCTGCAAGCAGAGACATGCCACCAAGAGTAGTAATGGGCCCCCCTGGCTGTGACAGGGCTGAGGGTGCTGGATCACCACGAGGGAATATTCCATGGCTGTGTATTTGTGATTTATACTGACTGCACTGTATGGGTTTACAGCCTGTCTGTGCCCTGGCTGCTCTGCTGGGAGCTGTAAAGAAGGAAATCATATAATAAAAACCCTTCTGGTCCTGACGTAAAATTCTGCACAGTGCATCTCTGCCTGTGCCAACTCTCCCTTCTTTCTTTTTCCTGCACTTCTATTGTGTGGCACAGTTACCAGGATCATTAAATTCAATGTCTGAAGGGCAGCTAAGGCTCCTCGATGCTGCAGGGCAGGGAAGAGGGCTGGAGAAGAGCTGAACAGGGAGAAAATCAGGAATGCTCTCCGAGCATGGGAAAGGCAGGAAGTATTTATATTCTTCTCCACACGCTCTTCAGGATGACTAAAACACTCTCAGTCCAGTGAGATGGGTTTGATTTCAGGAAAAGCTTTTCTAGAGGTAAAGAGGGTGAAATGCAGTATCACTTCACCTGGGCAGAGATGGGCAAGAGGTTTAGATGAGCAGCCAGGAATGGCTTTGCAGCTTTCATAGGCACTGATGAAGATCTCTACAAGCTTTTAATTACTTTTCCTTATGCCTGTTTGCTACGCACCAGAACTGATTTATTAACATGCCTCTCCTCTGTGACTAATTTCAGTGGGAAAAAAAAGCATAGTAATTTTTAATTTCACACAGCGGCAATCAATCTCCTTCTTAAATTAGTTTACTGGCTACTTTGATATCTGGTGCATTTGCAGTCTTTTCCCAATGATCTTATTTACAGACCTTGGGTTTGGTGAGTCCTGTCTTGTCTGTGTCTCCTAGCCAACTTCATTAGAAAAGGAAAATTCTTTCAAGGCACAGAGGCAGGTGAGTAGGCCTGACTTTGAGCTGCTTTGAAAGGCAGCTCATTTCTTCAAAGAGCAGAAAAGTGTTGGCAGCAAATGCCTGGAGCCTCTTTTTTCCCACCATTCATTTCTCCTTCAATGAGGAGGGGGGAAAAAAAACCCGAAAAACAACCAACTAATTTTTCAACCTAAGAGGTCTCTACAGACTTCAAAAATCTTCCTTAGAACCAAATTCCAGTTCTAATATTTCTAGGCTTTTTTATGAAGAAATGAGGGGGAGGTGGGACTGATGATTAGAAATCACTTTGCAGCTCTGGAAAACCTGCATCTGAGATAAGAGGTCTCCATTTCCCATAAATGGGTGCATTTAAGGCTCTAGGATTTAATTTTCTACTTAAGGTCTATACTTTGTTTCTGAGTAATGGGACAGATCAGGACTCCAGACTGGTTCCTTCTGAATTATTCTTTATATCCATGAAACATTGCATGCTTCCTTTGCTTTCAGGTATAATGTCCATTTTGTGTGATTTCTCACCTCTTCACACAACTTTTGTGTCCTTCAGCTGGTGAAGTCACATGAGATCTCTGTCACAACAATTTGTCTCGTGTTTGTGTTCACTTGGTCTGATGTCCTGTTTGTGATATTTTGGAGAGTTTCCTAGATGGTGACCCCACTGCTTTTTAGGATTGCAGAGGTCAAGTCTGCATATTTTTAGACTAAAATTGAGTTATTTTCTGCTTTATTTTGTTAACTCCCCTACACTCTGAAAATAGTCAGTAGTCTCCTCCAGCAGGAAGATTTTCAGGGGTTTCTTAATACTCAGTAAACCTAAAGTGAATATCTAAGAATAGTTATGTTTTTTATATAGTTACACTTTTCTAAGAATAGTTACAAATTCAGTCTAAGAGGCTGTGCTGATACATTTCTGGCCATCAAAAAGGGGTTGACAGCTGGTCCAAAAGCAGAATGTTTCCTTTTATTTTCCCTCCCTGCTGAAAAAAAAAGAACTTAAACCCAATATACAGAATTGTTACCCTGGTTTTTGTGTTCTTTAGTGGTGGTAGGAGTCCCTGCAGGAACATCCTGGAGCTTCTTGGCCATGGAGCATCCCAGTGGAGCTGCCTTTGACCCACAGCAGAGAATTGGAGCCAAAATATTTCCCTTTTCTCAGAGCAGTTTTATGTTTCCCCAAGAAAATTTTCACAGGGAGCTGCCCCATTCTGTCCAATTCCCAGCCAGGCCCTGCTGGTTGTTTCTGTAAACCTCAGGTTCTGCCTTGCAGCTTTACTGGTGAAGACAGGGCTGTGAAAAATTCCCCCTGGGTTCAGTATTCCTGGGATGCTGGGGCTCGATGTCCATGTCAGCTGACAGCTATTTCCTCCATTGAAACTTATCCACTCAGAAGAGGAGCGCTTTTAGTCCGTGCTCTGCCAGCAGTCACAGCTATTTTAATCAGCCTCTTTTGCCAATTCTGGATCCTGCACATCGTTCTGACATCCTCTTCAAGCAGAGCATGCAAGCAAACAGCTGCTTCCAGAGCACCCCTCTCTGGAAGGCTGCTCCAAGCTGCAGAGGGCTGATCTGTTTGTGAATATTTAAGATCTGTCGCTGACTGTGTCAGCCAGCCCGCTGGTTCTGCTGGGATCTTCACTGCACAAAGAATTGAACAAAGCAACAAAACAAACAAAAGGGATCTGAGATCTCTAAATTGTTCTTTTTTCCATGGCAACCTTCCTTGAAAACTAGAAGGCTGTTCAGGGGGAATAGCTGAGTGTACTTTCCCAGCCTTTTTGCACTTTCCAGGGCACGTTTCCCACTGATGAAAGCTTACTGTCCCTTCAAGTGTCCATTCTTTGATGTTATGCAAGCTCAGCTGCATTTGTGCAGCCTCTGACTTGATGAAGGACAGCACTCCTGCTAATGGAGCGAGAAGTGATCTTCAGCCTTTTTGGATCCCAAAGAGTGGTCTCCCCTCCAAGCCTGGCAGCATTAGAGATGAGATTTCTGAGGATTCATAGCAATACATCTGTCGTGAGGATACTCTAGTCAGTCCTCACTTCAGTACCAACAAAGTAGCAGGAGCACTGGATTTTGTTTCACAAAAGAAAACCACAGAAACAAACTTGTCTGGAGGTGTTCTGTCCTTGGACCACCCCAGGTCTGTCCCACTGAGGTCTGTAACATCTGCTACCAATGCAAAGTCTGCCTTCCCATCCTCTTCCTCAAACTTTTTGCTATTTTTTTTTGTTATCCCACAAGGATATCTCACTGCTGCTGTCTCTCAGAAGGGTCTGCAATGGGGAATTCTGTGGGGTTTTTTGAGCCACAACTATCCCGACCTCTTAAAGGAGCTGGTGCACATTGGTCCTGTCTCTCCCTTTGTCTGCTGGGGGAGGATGTCCTCACCTCTGTGTTCACGGGAGGAACTTGAGAAACTCTCTCCATGCCACTGCACACTAAGGACGTGGACAAACCCAGTGCAGGTTAGGCTGGTGCTTCACCACATCTGTATCCCCTCCCAGCTGCATGTGGTCACCAAGTGTCCAGCTTCATTTCCACCCATTTATGGTGGAACACCAGCCACAGGAAGAGCAGGTCACCCAGGCTCAACTCTGTGGCTGGGGGGACCCAAAGCTGTCCTTGGCCCTGCTGTGTGACCTGAGATCTTGCCTTGCCCCGAGCTGGTGCTCTGAGATGATGGATGCCGAGGGCTGATCGTGTTCTTTGAAGCAAGAGCCCTGACAAGGCGTGGAAGTGTTCTTGCAGCTGTGGAGGGGAAGCTGGGGAGGAGAGGTGGTGCAGGCACTGAGAGGTGCCTGGGATCTGGCTGCTGTTGCTACCTGTGTGTCTTTCTAGCAGGGAAATGTTGCTAAGTTCCCCGTGCAGCCCTGGGAGCATGTCATTCTCTGCGTGGGTGGGTGTAAAAAAGCTGTTGCAGAAAGTTTCAAAAGCAGCTTAGCAGTGAGCAGAGCTGCAGCTCGGGCCCTTTTGCAGAGCACGAATGCCACCTCCGCTCCGCGCGGGGATCAGCTGACACTGGCAGGAACGGCGCCGCTTCTTCTACTGCTCTTGCAATTTTTTCAGTTCTTCACAGAAATTATTTGGTTCAAAACATAGGTCAATTAACCAGTATCAAGGCCAGGGCAGGATAACACACTTACCCCTGGCCCCTGGTGCTGCAGAGAAAGGCTCTGTGCTGGCATTCTCATGGGTTTGGGAAGGCTGCTGCAGAGCAGGGTGCAAGTCAGATCTGACCAAGTTTTCAATGTTTTTCTGAATCAAAGCACCCTTGCCAGCCCACCCTGTGCTGTGAAGACCTTCACGTTCTGTTGGATTTGCCAAGAGGAAATTTTTGAACACAACATACAAATTACAATAAATTTCACAGAAGTCAAAGGCCACTAAAGATTGCTGCTTGAGTTCTCCAGCTATTTATTCTTGATTATTCCGTGCAGCAGGGTCTCTTACCTTTCTCCTCATCATCCCCTTTCCCCTTCCCAGTGCTCTTTGGCATGTTGCCTAACACTGAGCTGGAGAAGGAAGTTTCAATCTGCAGTCCTGCCCAAGAGGGGAGATGGCACAAAGAGATGGATAACCACATCCAGCCCACTCTGCAGTGCCACACAGAACTTCAGGGCACACCACTGCCAATCTGCCCTGCTGCCCAGGGACAGTGATTTCCTGTCTCTGCACGTGGTATCTATGATGCTGCTGTTGGCACAATAAACCAAGAAATCACTCTGAATGAGCAGGAATAACTACTGTTGTAACAAGGAAATATCCCCTCCAGCAGCAGACAGCTTTTCTGCAGAGGGAGATAGAAGTGTGATTACAAGTGCAATATATCTTTACCTTTGAGTGTTTTTTTTAGGGTTGTCATCCTTGCCACTGTGAGAACCTCCTCTCTGAACTGAAGGGCAACAGAGGGCCTCAAAGGGCCACACTGTAATAACATTTCTGTCCTGTTCCAAGAAGTGTTGGGGCCTTCTGGTATTTTCCAGTGGAAGAGAGAAGTGTGGACAGTTGTCTTCATGTCACTAAGATGCTCTTGATTACATCTGTGTCTCTTTTACTGCCACCAGCACTTGTCCAGGAAAAGGGTCCTTATTTTCCTAGGAGTTCTACAAATCAAACACCTTGGAAATATTAAGAAAAATGCTTCAGCCCATCCCTGAGGACTCACAGTTTAAAAAAAGTGAGACACAGAGAGGGACAAGAGGGTGACAATGGAAAAGTGCTGGGCACCAAGTCAGACAGTTGTTTTAGGCCTCTGGAAGAGTAGCTGCCATGAAGTCATTAAGCACTGAGCAAATAATTAAAACTGTTGTTCATGAATATTTCAGTGGAATATTTTCAGAGAGGATGTATTTCAGTCATGAAACATGTATTAGCCCAGTGAGGTGGAGACATGACAGAGGAAGACAGAGGGAGGGGGAAGGAGAAGCAAACAAGCAAACTCTGAAATAATTAACCATCAAATCCTTTTCTACTTGCATGACTTCCTGCTGAAATCCTCTGATGGATGAATGCAACAGTTCCATCAGACCAAGAGACCAAAAGGAGCAGCTCTCCTTTTGTAGCTCCACATCTGCACCGCGGAAGGTTAAGCATCCCCACTGCTGATGTCTTTGCACTCAGACCTTGCTCAACTTGGTGGGGCCCCCCATATTCCACAGCCTTTTGTGTAAAACTGCAGCTGAGTGAATCAGACAGGTCTGTTCATCTCCACAAGAGGTAAGAATTACTCTGAACAGCTTCTGTCACAGAAGCAGAGCAGATCTTCCTTCTGTACTCTGCTCTTACGTAGGAACCCACACAAGAGGCAGATTTTAAAAGCAGCTTGGCACTGACTGCCCCTTCCATCTGGTCCTAGCTGGCTGAGGTCTTGGGAAAACCCTGGCACTAGCAAATCCGAGATGTGTATCCTGTGAGCTGTCAGATCCTGAGGCACAGTGGTCCCTAGCCTTCCCCAGGCCGAGGTGAAGCCCGTGGCTCGTGCACTTTCAGTGTCTCAGCTGATAGATGGACATTTCTGCGGTGGCAGTGTGGCATGTGATCGCTGCCAGGAAAAGTGACATCCAGTATTTAACAAGGAAGGAGAGTCCTCAGCTGGGTTTTGCAGGAAAAGCAAACTTGAAGCACTCCTCTTCCTGCCTGGATGTGATGGAGTGATCTTGGACACGAGACAGCCCAAATAAAGGGACTTCCATGTGGAAGCATATTTCCTTCCTAGATGCTGCCAGATGCCCAGGGTAGTACACACTGCTCCCCATACCTTAAAAGAAAGGGATGGGACAACAAGAAACAAAACCCTTTCACCATGAGGACAGGTCCTGCACTGTTTGCTGAGCTTTGCATTTGCCAGGCTCTGCTCAGCCAGGCTGTCCTGCCCAGTCTTTTACCCCTCCTCACACAGCGCACCAGATGGATGGGCTGCTCCTGCAGGGAATGTGTTTGTGCATTCCTGCCTCTCCCCAGCCATCCCCTCCGTGCAGGATGTGCAGGCAGGGATGCAGACAAACAGCCCTGCACACAGGGAGCTGCAGCAGCTGCTGCTCAGGCTGGACCCACCTGCTGCTAGACAAGCCAAGAGGCTGGAGAGCAGAGCTCTCGATTCCTGCTATTCATTTCTTTTGGCATCAACAGCCAGGCCAATTAAATCACAGATGAGGAGACACTTCCTATATGTAGGCAAAAGAATGAGAGGGAAGGAGAAAATAAGCAGACTTCATGGTTTTGTTTGTATACACTGGAATAATTTTATATTAAAAAACATGAACATGTTGTTGATGACTACTGAGAGGCACAAAGAAAGATCCTTGTTAGCAATCTCTGCCCTCCCTGTTGGGCAATGAGGACTTATGTTTGTGTGCTAATGGGTTTCCACTGAGGAGAAACCCTGCTCCTGTGGAGCAGTTTGTTAAAGGGAGGAGAGACCCCTGGGGTGGCCTCTTTCTTCCACCAGCAATGATCAAAGCAGCAAACATTCTGACTTGGGGACCAGGAACACAAAAATGAAGTGGTCCCAGAGTGCCAGCGTAGGAAGTGCTGCAGCGCTACTTCATCCTGCTCCTTTCTCTAAGTACAGCAACAGGAGATTCAGGGAGCAAGGCTGTGTGGAGAAAACAATATCATGAGGTGGTTACAGCAGGCATTGCTGAGGTGCTGGACAAAAAGAGCACCAGAGTTAGAGGATCCTTGGAGACCCATTCCTCAAGGCAGGTTGCTTTCTTCCTGAGGTCAAGAATAGAAGCTGACTCAGGCACGATGGAGGCACATCAGAAAGATGTTCATGAAATCATGGAACTTAAACCAGCAGCTCTGTGCTACAGGACCTGCAGGGTTCCCTCATTTACTTGTTTTCTTATTGCCCTGCAGTTTAGGGGGTGGGGGGGATCTCTCTGCAGGCAGACAAACTGTTGGGAGAACCTGTTCTTTGTCCTTGGGCAGGTGACTCACTCTTCAGCAGGGAGAACTGCCCTGATTTATCCCCAGCTTTCTGCCCTGCTCTCTGTGCAGTGGAAGGATGAGCAAAGCCTTCCTGGCTGGCTCTTGGTGCTGCTGGGCTCCTTGCAGCTGCACACACCTGGCTGTCTTCTGCACACCTACAGCTCAGCTCTTCTGTGGGGGAAGAGATAAATCTCCTTGAATGACACCCACACTTGTGCAGACCCTGCCCACTGAGAGCCAGCAGAGCCTCCGGGTGCTGCAGTTGTAGGAGGGAGGGCTTTTGCTCACAAGGGATTAGGGGCTGGTGCCTGCTGGCATGACAGCTCTGGGATGTGTTTCTGCTGGAGAACATGGAGTCCTTGTCTTGCAGTTGCTGAGTCACAGAAAAGGCAGAGCAGTAATTTCAGGGTGAAGCTGACAGCTTCACCCAAGGTTAGACCTTCCATTTCCATGCCAACGGCGGTGGTGACGCACGGCAGGGAACCGCTCCAGGTCAGCTGGGGAAGTTTTCCCATTGTGAGAAACGGGATCTTGTTGAGTCTTCCTGTGCTGAGTACAGAGCTGAGCCCAGAGATTCCAGAGCACGCGCTCCAGTTCCTGCAGCCGGTGCTGCTGGCACTGCAAGGCGCCGACGGGTGTCTGGGTACCGTGCCGGTTTTATGGAACGTTTTTTTTCTCCTCATTCTTTCTTTCCTCACCCAAGGATGGCTTTGGAGGCTAGGCAGGAAGGATGCCAGATATTTTCCTTGTGCTGCAGTGATCACGCTAAGTAATGCAATTACCAGGTCTCCCCCACAGAATGAGCATCCTGGACAGGAATAATTTCCTTAGTGTCTCCCTTCTCAGCTCTGTGTTTTCCAAAGTACATCCTCAAGTCTGCAGTCAGCAGCAGAGACAAAATATCCCCAAGGTCCAGAACATCTCTTCCCAGGAGTTTATTCACTTAAACCTCCCAGCCTTAACAAGAAGAGTTGATTCCTCAGAAGGATCACATTCATGAAGAAAAAAAGTGCGTTGACTTAAAAAGCAATTAAAAATGGAATACGTAAACACCCAAATAGGAATTTATGCACCAAATTCTTATTGATTTGTTAAGACTTTGTGTGCATATATATATAGATATATATATAGATATATATATATATAGCATTTCAGAAAAGAGTTTCTTTGAGAAATTTATTGTATCAGGAGGTGTTCTACAATGTTTTGGAAATATTTTATCACACCCTATCAATCCCTTTTTCAGCAGAACAAAAGGAATGCTTTTTTTCAGCTGGAAAGTAACTTTTCATCTGTAAGGTTTAGTTAATGGGTGTGTATATATATATATATATATATATATATATATATACACACAGAAAAGTTCAGTGGCAGCAAGAAATAGTTCAACATTATGTATAGAAACTCCTAAAATTAATTTCCATAACTAAAAAAGAATTCTGATGGCATGCATTTGTGTTCAACATAATTTTTTACAGTGTTTTCTGCTTTTGGTCAGAAAGAAATGAAAATTTTCATCTCAGCTCCTTGCCTTTATCTCTGATTAATCTTCAGTAGAGTTAGACATTAAAAAAGTTATTAGAAGATCTTCCTCTTCTTCTTTTTTTCTCCTCTAGAACTTTTAATACTTTCCTTTTGTGTTTTTTTTCTTCTGGAATGTTACAGGTTTTTTAATGCAGTTAAATTAATTGACAAAATCCAGACATCTTGTTTTATATGGGAAGGAAATGTTAATCATTTTAATCAGAAAGAAAGATAACACATTAAATTTTTGAAATTAAAAAAAAACAGCCACCTAAGTGTCTGCAAGAAAGAGACAGTTTTGTCCAGGGCTGTTTTCTGTCACTGCTCAGGAGGAATCCCAGAGCCTGGAGACACCTGGAACCCGGATTTCCAGACACTCAGCTGTGTTTGCTGCTGTTGTCTGGCTGGGAGCCAAAGCCAGGAGGCAGGAAAATGCTGACTCTGAGAGCAGGCAGGTGGTGCTCCTGTTAGGGAATGGCTGTGGATATGAACAGAAGGAACTGAAGCTCCTGGGATCCTGCTTTTTTTATGGACTGGGCTTTGTGGTGCCAAGCTTGGCACTTCCTACTTGCCCTGGGGACTTCAGACCACCAGGAGTTTCCTGAAGTTGAATTTAGGGCTTCCTGCTATTTATCTGTCTCCTCTCTGTCATCATCTATCTTCAGTGTTTCCTGCTATGTCAAATGCATCCTTCCAACACCAGATCCAGATTAACTGAGTCACTTTCTTCTTGACACACATTAGTAAAGCTCCTTGCTTTACTAATCTTTTCAGAACCAAAGTCTTTCTCTGCAAGGAAAAAGAGCCTTGTTCATACCCTGCAAAGTGATGTATTGCAGAGCTGGCTGATACAAAGGGCTCAGTGCAAACTGATTTGCATCTTAAGGCAATAAAATTAAACCAGCAAATATTCTGTGTAGACACTTTCTGTATCCTAGTGACCCTGTGATTTAGTTAGATTTCTCTCTAATTGATGTTAAAATAGAAGTTTAGTGGAATCCACATACATTGGAGAAGCCTGAGTTTGCTGAAGGCTCCACCTTTCCTTGCAGGATTTTTCCAGCAGAAGTGTGTAAAAGACACAGATCTATCTCTAGAGGATCTTGCAAGCTCAGAAACATTGTGATTTTGAGCCCCATTTTGTAGCCACTTTGAAAAAACATTAATTCTTCCATTGTATCCAAAGGAGAATTTGGTCTCAGACCTTTGGAGAAAGTTTCCAGCTTTTCCAAGTGTTGTGATCCAGTGGGTGAGAGATGCCCCTGGTTGAGTTAATGTGCAGATGATACCACATGCCAAAATCAATAAAACAGATTTTAATTAATAGTAAACAGTGCTGGGAACCCAAGAACAACTTTTTCTCAATATTTTATTGTCAGGCATTTTTCCTCATATCCCACTCAACACAATCCATGGAGTATGGTTATTGTTCCCTGGTAATCACCCCTCTGGTCATGAAGCTTCTTGTGCCTGCCTGCTAAAGCCACTTGCATCACTTGTGTCTCCAGCAGAGAGGGAGAAAAGAGGATTAAGTTTTAAAGAAAACAAAAATGTAATGCAAGAAAGAAAAAAGAAAAGATTTGGGTTTTTTTTTTCCCCCATTGTTGGGGGTTTTTGTGGACTTTGAGAAAGTAGAGGAATGGAAAGGGGGAAAAAAGCTTTCCTATGAAAGAGATAATCTTCATCATTCAATCTTTGGTGACTCTTTTGAAAAGCTGAGTTCACACAAGGTAAACAGAAGGGAAGATGAATAAGTTACCTCCCATTCACTGTCAGGTGCTGCAGAATCCCCAGTGCCTGATAACTTTTTATCCTTCTAGTTAACATATTGAATTACAAAATGTTTCCCAGGAGATAGCTCGGGATGGATCTCCTTCCCAGAAAAATGAAACCACATTGGTGAGGACCACAGGGACTGCAGGAACAGCCCTCCAGGGACAATCCCACAGAACTGGTGTGGTACTCACCACCTGTGCTGGCCAAAAGCAAACTCTCCTAAGGAAACCAGGTTCTGCCAGTAACAGTTCAGGAAGTGCTGCTCTGAAAGTGCTCAGCACATGGGATTGGGAGTAGATGAACAGCGTGACACGGGATACACGCAGGGAAATCATGGGTGGTTGTAACACCAAAAAAAGGAGCTGGGAAAGTTACTGTGATCAACAAATGAGAGAATCTTACCTCCAGAGTTCTTAGTCTTATCTCAAAAACCATTAATATGCCAGGGGAGTTTATAATTCCCAGAGATTTAGTTTCAGCTCTGGAGGGACACCTGTGGGTGAGGAAATTGATGAACTAATTCTCTGATCAAATCTCTCCGTGTCAGGAGGAGAAACCACCCCAGAGACAGTTTTAAAACCGTGACTGTTGTCTTTCCCTTGTTCCCCCCCAAAATGTGGCTCAGGGTGCCCAAGGCAGAAACTCCCATCCTTCTTGCCTTTTCCAAGGGTGGGAGGTGAGGACTGAGGACTGAGATCTTCTCTGGCAGCGCTGAGCAGCATCCCCCACCCTTTCCCGTGCTGTGTGACTCATGCCGGGGGGAAGAGACATTGTTATGAATGTAAAGCACACACTGACATCACAGATGAGGAAGAGCACCAGAGACAGATAGAAGGAACCACAGGAAAAAGAAAAAAAAAAAACAAAACCAGCAAAAAAACCCCAAAAAAACACCACAAATCCAAAAACTTAACAAACAAACAAACAAAACCAACCAAACAAAAAAAAAACCAAAACCACAAAGCAGGTTCCCTCTCCTTTGGCACTGTGGCCATACTGCAGGGAGGAGCAGCAGGTTTGGATCAGGACAAAGAGAATCTGCTCTCTACACCAACCTTACATAACAAGTTAGAGGTGCAAAGAGATGAATGCAGCTTTTCCCTGAACCTCCCTCTAGCAGGGCCCTACCAAAGTCATCACAGGGTTCTAAAAGCCCTGCCTCTCCCTGTGCAATGGAGAGGAGACTTTCTCCAGGTCTATTTGTGTGTAAGAAGATTGTGATAACACCTTGCAAAGCTTTGTACAACGGCAAGCACTTGTGAGTCTCTGAATTGGTATGTATAGACTGGGCTTCCCACCGGTCATCTTCTGCAAATTTTCTTCTCCTTCATCACAAAACATCTGCTTGAGGGCCAGAAGCAAAGTGGAAGGGCAAAATCATCTTCTTTACCATAAACATCCAAAGTCCTGTGTATGCCAGGAAAAAGAGAACTGCCTTTGTGTCTCAGGCTGAGCTCTCTTTCTCTCCAGTGCAATCAAATGAACAGCTGTTGCTGTGGAGCTTGTCTGAAAACATCTCTCTGCATTCTGCTCATTCAGGTCTTTTATTCCTGCTGTTCCCAACATTTGTAGTTTTATCTCTACTCAGAGACACAATCAAATGCCACAGGCAACACCAGCCAGGGGCTGAATCGTGTCTTTGCCTCTGCCATATTTTCAAATTCCAGCAGAATTTTTTGATACCAAAATGGTGCAATGGCTGAAACATGGATTTTATGAAAGTTGAACATGAAAAAGAGACAGTCTCATGCTGGTCTTCATTTACAACCTCATCCCCCCATGCACATTCTATTCTCTTGAACTTTTCATGGATTTCCAGAGATAAATATTGCTCCCAGTGTATCTCCTTCTACCAACTCAGCATCCTTTAATTTGGTGGCAGTAGGAGTACCATTTCTCAGGCCAGTGCTTTTCACCTGCCACATCGCTGTTCAGGAGCTTGGCAGGAGATTGTAAAGGCTGGAAGTTAACATGGTACTGCAGGGGAAAGAAGGAGGTGCTCACAATGCAGGAAATGCCCCTGGAAAAGGTTGGATGGAGAAAGGTCAGATTAAACTACAGAGGCACTTAAACTGTTTGGAGCTGTTTGGAACTACCTGCATTTCAGGTGACACCCACTCTCCATTGTTTCCTTAGAAAGTTCCAGATGGAGAAGGTCTGTTTGAGACTCATGTCCATTCCCTGGGCCATCCTTCCAGCTGAAATTACAGAAACTTCTGGAAGATCTCTTTGCCCCCACAGGCTGAACTTTCCATTATACCGTGGGCATAATGGAATTTCCAAATACCTGGCAGAGCAAAGAACAATTTGTCCTTTATTTAGTTCATAATTTCTGCCTGTGGAGCGGTTTGGTTGGACTGCATAGACCCTTTGATGCCCTCCTCAGGACTGAAACCCATCCTGCCATGTCCCAATCCCTGTGCTGAGTGTCTGTCAGCCCCATGCTTTCCCCAGCTGACTGGCACATCCCTGCTGGCATCAAGGTCCAGAGCCAGATCCTGGCTTCACCCTTTACCCATCCATGTCTTTAGTAAAGACATTGAAGTCTTTTTCTCTCCATCAGTGGAAATAAGTGGTGTAAGCCTGAAGGTGGAATTACTGCCCAAAAACTGGAGATCAGCAAAAGTACAAGTTTAGGCAAGTTAAAAAGAGGGGACAGAGTGTTTGACTAGAAGAAAGACAGAAGATACAGGAGCTCATACAGAAGCATCATCTCTATAAGCTGCTCCTCATTCTGTGCTTTTTTTTTCTTTTTTTTTTTTGTATGTCACTTGAAGAAGTAAAACTCAGAATCTGGCTAGTGGCTGCATGGAGCCTGTGCATCCTTGACCTTTCTGGCTCTTTGTTCCCATGAAGTGGAAATAAATCCTTTCACCATCTGACCAAAGGGGTCAGGATAATCTCTTCTCCTCCTGCATGGAGCCAATCCTGCTGTCCAGCCTCGGGGAGAAGAGGCAGGATTAATGATTGCGATCAGCGTGTTTCTTGTTTGCAGATACTGCGTACCAGGAGGTATTTTGAGAGTATGATATATGAGTCACTGTGGGATGCAGCAGAATGTTTTAGCCTTGCAGCTTGGAGGTACATTATTCATCTTCTCTTGGCCTGTAAAACCTGCAGCCCAGAGACACCCTGAATCTGGTCTGCAGGAGCTCGACTTGAACCTCCAGGGAAGTTCCTTGAAAGTGTTTCTTGAAAAGACATTCATTATTTTAGTTTAAAAAAAGAAGATAATGCTTCCAGATCTCCTTACCCCTTCTTCCCCCACCCTTCCTTACTTTTCTGGCTTGCTTTCAAAGCCTCTAAAGGGAAGATTGATTGGTGGCTGGTATCTGCAAAAATCCCTGTTTTCAGCCTTGTAGCACCCAACCTTCATCACAGCCTGTGCACCCTGCTCCTATCCAAAAGCTGCTATAAATTGTTATATCCATCATCTGTCTGCCAGCCCCAGCCTTGCCAGGGAAGGGAAGAAGTGAATGGACAGAAGTTCTGTAAAACTCCACAGATAACACAGTTCTGTTCAGGAAGAACAATAACTTTTGCAGCAACTAGAAAAGGCTGAGACACCTGGTGTAGCTTGATGAGTCTGTAGTGAATTCAACTCTTGTTGGTAGAGCATTTGGGTCTTCATTCTTGCACTAGTGCTGGCTACACTGTTCTCTGAAACAGATGTTGCTGGAAAATCTTTGGAAAAGCTGGGCGTGATTTGGCTCTCTGATCTACACAAGACATTTCCTGACCTCATGGATTTTGCCAAAGCACAGACATCTCTCATGGAAAACTCAGCAGGATGTAATTGCTCTGTGTCAGGTATGAAAAGGGATGGTTGAATTCACCCTGAAACCAAGGGACTTTCTCAAAGTGATCAAAACCACCAAAAAGCTGATCCCTGTTTAAAAAAAAAAACCAAAAACAAACAAACCAGAAAACCAAGAAAAACTGTTCATTATTTGCTAGACATTAAACTATTACTTTTGGCCTTAGTTGCATTTTGTTTGGTAAGTATTTTCAGATCCTTTTAGCTTAAACCTGCAGAAATGCTGTCATTTTCATACAATGACATTGAGTAGTAATGTGAGAGCTTTGCTAATTAGGAAATAGCATCAAAGAATTTTCTTATTACTAAGCAAATTCCTTCAGATAACTCTTTTTTTCACAGACAAAAGCTGGATTCTGTGTGGTTGGCTTCTCCATCTCAATGTAAATCTTTTTTACCAGAATAAAGGAGAACTGTTAGATTGTCCTTCCCATATGCCCTTATCAATGGAGTCTACAGTTAAAATACCATAAAGAAGGGATTTAATTCTCCTAAATTACAAAATATGCATTCAGGTAAGAGGAGAAAAATGTACTCAGATTAGGTAATTTGTTGGAAACTAGAATTTCTGTGAAGGCGCGGGTGCGTTCCCCAAGCAAACTCACTTTTCATCATAATGTCTGGAGCTGCATAATTCAGAAACTTCATGGCAGCACATGACTAATACAAGATATCTGGTTTTGGCTGGGTGAACATTTTAACTGGTTTTTCACCATAGATCTAATCCTTTCACAAAGGTCAGGGCTGTCCTCAAAGAGTTCATCGAGGGAAAAAACCCTGTTCTTTTTGAGCAGGGTTGTTGCTACACTGAAGATCCTATCAGGAAAAAGGCTACTAGTATTTGAAAAATCAGCCTTCTGAATCCTTTTGGGTCTTTCAACTCATTATTTTTTGGCAAATCCAACCTCTTCTATTGAAGCAATCAAGATATACTGTCAAGTTTTCAGATTATTTGACATTTTGACTAATGGTTTCTTTTCCCTTTGACTTCCCATCTATTTTTAGGTGAAGAAATGCTGGTTTAAAACTTTACAAAGTTTCACTTAAAAGAGGTCAACCCAAATGTTGCAGATTTTTCCATTACATAAAGTGACATTTCAGAAATGCCAATTTGAAAATGTTCTATCATTTTTTAATTTTCCCTTCATTTTGGGAGGTCGAACCTCGGTTTATCCAAAAGTTCTGTTGTGTTCATTGCTGGGCATTTGCCTCAGTCCAACTCCAGTAAACAGGAACCTTCCTGATCCAGACTGGTTCTGTGGTGGGCAGCAGGTGCACAAGGAAAGTCTTTGAGGGGAGCTGAAGGACCAGCTCTTTCTAAGGCTTTCTCTGCTTTCCTTGCCAACACTTTTAAGAAACCCTAACATGATCCCAAAAGGCCCTGGCATTTTTTAAAAAAGAATCTTCTTTTGAGTCTTTGGTGGTTCCCAGACAAGAGGATCATGAAATCTTTGGTTACCCACCCTGCTGAGAGGCTTTGCAGAGTGAGTAGGATGCCTTCCCCACCTAAGCCAAAGGGCGTGAGAGCAGGTGTGTAAACCTGTGTTATTTCTGTCTTGCTGCTTTGAAACAGCTCCCTCCAGCCTGCAGCCTCGCCTGTATTGTTTGATATTGTTTCTGCCTGAAATATTCATAAAGCATTATGCTTAAAAAATTAGGTTGATGAATGAGAAGAGACAGTTATCCTAATAAAGTCATTGACAGAAGGGCTGAAGAGTTTTTTTGGGGTTTTTTTTTAATGTGTGGAAGCTTGTCATTTGGCTGCTGCAGATTGGTCTGAGGAACAAAAACATAAAATAAAACAAACAAACAAACAACCAAACAAAAAACCAACCAAACAAAAAACAACAACAAAAAAACCACACCCAAACCACCCCAACTAAAGACAAAAATAGAGTAGTAGATGGCTCTGAAGAAGAAAGTGCCCCAGCACATGGATCATTTGTGGGGACATACAATTAAAACGTGCAGGATTCCTCACTCGTAATGAGGGAACAAAGATTCTCTTGGAACTTTAGGAGCTCATTTGCTTATACAAGACCTGTCTTGTAGCTGACAGATCTCTTACTGGTGTCCCTGCTTGATACCACACCATGGTTATAAAAATGACACCCTCCTTTGAGATGCTGCTGGGTCCATCACCGTCTCAATTGTGCAGACGACCTCGTCTGGCTAAAAAATGTCTGCTTGCCCACCAGTTTAACCTGTCACATCCCAGGATCCTGTTTCAGCCAAGAAATTAGAGTCACACCTTCATTTCACCAGGTAAAACAAATAAATATCTGCTGTTGTTGTTGTGGTATCTCTTGCAGACAAACAAAGCAGTGGCCAAGGGGGATTTCCACCACGCAAGCTCCAGCTCCCGGCGAGCTCTCTTCCTGGCTGTCCTGTCCATCACAATCGGAACTGGCATCTACGTCGGGGTAGCTGTGGCTCTTATTGCCTACCTGTCAAAAAACAACCATCTATGAGCCTCAGGAAAGGGGGAGGAGCCAGCCAAGCCAGCTCCTGCACCGCAGGAGTCCCCAGCACATCAGACTGAGCGGTTTTCCAAAAACAGACAAACACTTTCTGGGGGCAGGTACGGGATGAGGTGGGCTTGTGCATTGTGGTTGGGTGGGAAGCTGGAGGGGCGGGGGGGAGCTTCACCATTTGTGATGCACAAGTCTGGCTTATCTTCATTGACCCCTGTACAAAAAAGGGAAAGAAAGAGCAAAAGAGAGACAAAGAATGAAAAGAAGAAAAAAATAAAAAGAAAACAGGGGAAGTGTGGAGAAGGGTGTTTTGCCTTTGCCTTCTTTTCAATATGGTGTTTACAAGCATCTGGCAGACTGAGCTGTTCTCTTATTACCTTCTTGGTCACCTGAACTTTGCAGCCAGCATGAGCTTGTGCTTAATTTGCTTGTTAAGCACGGCACTGAGATCTGGGAAAGCGCGGGCAGCGACTGGTTCTCTGAAAGAGCAATATGAAAACAAGAGGAAGAACACGGCTTGTTCTGTCTTTTGGATGCAGGACTCATTTGCCTAAGAGTGAATCAGACACCTCCAGGTAGAGTGGTATTGCCTACTCTTCTTGTTGGGGGTAGGTTTCCATGGAAGGAGAAAAGGAAATTGAAAACATTTTTACTTCCTTTCCTTGATTTTGGATGAAGGTGTGCCCCACAGGCCCACTCAGTGAGGAACAGCTGAGGTTACCACTGCATGACTCGGCTCTGCAGACTGAGTACAATTCTGAAGTAACGTGAGACCCGTTGTAAAATTAATTCCTCCATCCAGTCACATTGTGATAACAGCACTTTACTGTGGCATTATTGCTCATCTGGGCTGCTCCACCTTGCTGTGGAGACCTGCGCAGCAGTCAGTGCAAGAAACCTGGGGAAAAACGCAAACTGAAATACTAATAAGTTTTTAATTAAAAAAAATTTAAAAATCACGGTAAAGCATGGGAATTAACCAGAGAAAGGAATGCTTCATACATTTCTGGGGTCCTGCTCATACACAGACCAGTGAATACCACTCAGATCAGAAGCTCCCAGCTCAGCTGTGCATCAGGGACACGGCATAGCCATGGAGAGACAAGTCTGTTCCCCAATAAGCAGAGCAGTGGTAAATTGTAGGGGAATTGAACCTTGTCTTTCCTTCACTGACTGAAATGATACATTTATTTTCTTCTTTACTTGCTCCCCACACTCAACTGGTTTTTTGTCTTACAGATTTCCCTGCATTCAACTTTTTTTTTTTGTCTAACCATTTCGTCCCATCCCAGGGTGTAACAGCATAGGCATATATATGTAGCTACATATATATATATATACACACACAGAGGGGGAAAAACCAATCAAATCAACGATCATTTTATTATTCAACTGCCTCGTGTTTTACAAACATGGTTTCTTTGAAGAAGGATGTCATCAAAGATGTTTTCCTCCTACTCTGTATTGTGTGTCATCTTTGCTCCAGGACAGGTTTTTTCCTCTTGTTTTAGGTTTCCATTATTTGGGTTTGAATTTGACTTCTTTTGTTTTTTTGGGAGGGGAGAACAAACACATGCAATCCTATTTTTCTGGTAGCTATATGGTTTATTAAAACACATGGTATACAGCTACTGGTGCTTTGTGTGACACTTTTTTGGGGGGTGGATGTGAAGCTTTAGACTGAGTGAAACTTGGCCCAGGACACCCAGTCCAGCTGCCTTGAGAGGTGCTTGTGTGCAGCATCTCATGCTGTCCCTGGACTCAAAACCCTGTTGTAGCCCCTGACAGGTTTTTTGGCATTGAATTCACAGAACCATAGAATGATTTCAGTGGGATGGGAGCTTAAAAATCATTTAGATCTAACCCCCCTGCCACAGTGAGGAATTCCATCCATGTTAGATGGCAAATTGTTGGGCTACAAGCTAAGCCTGGAGACTGGCAATGTACTCCCAGTCCATTCTGCATATGTATTATGCATGATTTGTGGGAAATCAGTCAGTTTTTCTCATAAAGCCTGAGCTTTGGAGTACATGGTATTGAATAAAAAAACACTGATTATTCCCTTAAAGGAGAAGGAACCAGCATTTCCTGGCCTTGATTTGAAGTATACCTGGAGTTCAAAAAAATTAGAAGGCAAATACAGGTACTGTAAGGTCATTAAGCAAGCCCAAAAACAATAATAGTAATGTTATTTTAAAACCAATCTTGTGGTTGAGGACTCTGCCTTATGAACTTTGGTGATTGTGCTGGCTGAATATTAACCTGAGAGGCAAAAGCCAGTTCCAGAGCTAGGAAAAATTCTCCCACGAGGACGGCTTTAAAAATACCACAGGGGCCCTCGCACCCAGCTTTAAAAACAACATTCCAAACACAGGGAGTTCAGCTCTCCATGTCCCCAGCACCCCCCAGCAAAGAGCAGACAGGAACAGCAGCACTGTGTGAAAGATCTGCATAGCAGGAGCACTCCTGGAACACATCAGCCAGCTGAAGGTTGATGTTCTTGTTCTCCACATCCTGAAGGAACCCACGGTGTGACTTGAAGCTGGCGCTTGGAATGGCAGTCCAGGGTGGTGAGCAAGGAAGCTAAAGGGGGTTTGCATGCTGGGGAGGTGGACCTGGGCCTCAGTGCAGGTGGGAGTGGGGGTAAAGCTCCCAGTGATTGCTTTTGTGCCTTAGTAGGGGTCCAGTTTGCTGCTTGTCTGAGCTGTGGGTCACTGGGGAGCTGAGCAGGCACCCGTGTCTTCCTAAAAAAAGTGATGTTGTCATGGCCTGCTGCAACATCTCTGGCTGGCAGAGCAGATACAATCACCTAAACACCTAAATTCCTCTAACTCTATGGCATGAAGACGAGAAAGTGCCACCAACACCTGCTCTCTCTGAGACAGCACCAGTTTACTCCACGTGGTCATTCTCTCCTCATCCTTGGGGAAGAGCAGGAATGGTCCATATGCAGTGAGCTCCTGTGTTTGGATGCAGGGACATCTTCTTTAGTTTACAGTAGATCTCTTCCACCCCAGAGAGGGAGGAGAGAAACCTTTCTGAAGCGAGAGCTTTTTGCCATATCGGTTCAATGAGGAGAAAGAAACGGCACTGGTGTCTTTAACCTTTGACAAGCTGTTGTGATACCTAAGATCAGCTGCAAGGAAAAATCCCAAACTGTAAAGCCCAGGGTCAGAAAGCTCCAACTTAATTGTATAATGTAGGATGTCATTGTGGATTAACCTCAAAAGATACATGAGGAGTGCTGGAGATTCACTGAGAGGGAAGAAAAAAAAAATCCTTCTTTCTGAAAGTCTCACAGTTCAAGGGAACAGAGACACTCAGCAAATAATTTGCTGGGTCAGAGACTAATATTGCATCTGTCATCTGACAGGATTTCATAACTCCCTGCTATCTCCATTGATTTTTTTTTTTTTTTTTTGCCTTCATTTGGGAATCTCCTAGCCTTGAGCATTTTTATAGCTCAGTCTGAAATTAATTTCTCCCATCATGCAGGCAATTCCCACCACAGAGCCAGCTTGCAGGAGCTCCCTGCTGAGGAAACAAGAGGGCATAGCTTGGGAACATCACTGTACACCAAGGGTAGGACAGCAGAGGAAGTGACAGCCACCTTCTCTGGGCTGGCTGCCACGCATCTCTCACAATTTGGGAAATGCCACCTGCTGACTTGCAAAGGAAACTCAAAGGCAGCCAAAAATGTAATGCCATTAAGTGCCTATGAACTTTACTGTAAGGAGGATACGAGAAAGGGCACAAAGAGAGAGCGGCCTGTGTTTTAGACATCAGAGAACACTGCTGAAGGCCCCAGCCAGGGGCTGGAATCTCAGTCAGAGGGCACAATAAGCCACATCTGCAGAGGAAGGGGCTCCAATCTCAGAGATCATTACACTTGTCTGAGTAAGGCAAGACCACAGGATGAGAATCTGCAGAAGGGCTGCACCTGAGAGATTTCTTCAGGGCAAGATGCAATCTAAATACCTCTCCTTGGCTTAGAGAGCTTCAAATCCAAGATAGGAGGCAGAGGAGGAGATGGGTGACAAGAAGAGTGTCAGTTTTTCCAATTAAACCAATCCAGCCCGTTTCTGCACCCTGCACCAGCATCTCTCAGGATCAGCCAGCACAAAGGATGCTCTCTGCTGGCTTCATGCCTTTGCTCACAGATGCTGCTGTAGTGACACCCTCAGCAAAGCGTGGCCAGGCAGTCAGGTCACCAGAGCACGCAGCCCTGCTCCCCTTGTGAGCAAGAGAGCATTGGGCTTTGCTCCAGACATGGTGGCATGACTCAGTGCTGCAGGCACCAGGAGCACAGCAGTGCCAAGGGAAGGAGAGCAGGAGCTGCCAGCACTGTTACAAGCTTAAGGTTGTGTGGTGAGCACAGCATATGTCTGCTGTTTACTAATGATGAGGCAGCTCTGGGGAACCTGCTCCAAGCAGCTGTCAGAAGGTGGGTGGCGCTCCTTTGTGCCACCACATTTCCCTCCTTGGACATGTCCAACTTACAACCAGGTGAGCTGCACTTCAGGATCTGCAGGAGGAAGCAAAGGGGAGGAAAAGGCCCCCATAAGTGAGATGTTGTGAGGTGGGAGGTAGGAGAGAATCTCTAATTTGCTGCATCCAGTTTATGAATGCACACAGCCAGAGCGCCATGTGGCTGGGAAGAAAGCCACCTTCTCTTGGCTGGTAGCTCAGTGTTGCTTTGGTCAAAGCCCTCCCTCTGAAGAATTTCCTTGCAAGCAACAGACTGAGCTTGAGCAGAGGAAAAGCATCTGAAGGGATGCACCAGATGGATTTCAGCAGCCCTGCCTCCCCAAAACAAGGTCAGGTGTTTGCACACACATTCAGTTTGTCCTTCCAGAACACTCAGTGGTGTTTCAGACTCCTCTTTCAGACTCCTGCTTTCTTAGTGCTCTACAGGTGCAGATACCCATTTATACATTTATCTACAGGTACCTCTACATACATACCCATACTCACATACAGGCAGATGGCAAATGCTGAAAGAGAAAGGGAAATCAATTTTGTTCTCAATCAAGGAGCAGGCTGCAACTTCAGCAATAAAAGTAACAGCACTGCTGCTCCATAATCAGCCGCAGAGGGGACAGCAGGCTGTGAGAGCTGGACTTTCCCTGCTATATTTTTGAGTCAGCTCTTTGCTGCTTCTTTTCTCCCTTCTACCTTTGCCCAGTGCATCTTTTGCTGCCACTTTGTGGGGTCAAACTGGCGGCTGTGCGTGGAAGTGGTAGCAGCACATCCCCAGCAGCATCCCCTCATTGTTTTACAATGGAAAGGACACAGCCTTGGGGAGTCAGGCCTTGATCCAGCTTAGCCATGGATTTAATCTCTGTCTTTTGCTAAGCCTTCAGAGCTAATCTAAGTTATCTTCCACCTCTCTGGAGTCCTCCTGCCATCTAGAATCTCCAGGATTAAAGATGGTGTCCTGTGTATAGGACCTTAGAGTACCTGTGGCTACATTTCATTGTTCCATCCAAGAACTGGTTTATCCATCATGTTTTTAGAAGACCTGCCACAGTCCTGGTGTATTCAGTTTTTTCTACTCATTTGAGACACACTCAAGCAGCAAGAGTGATCACAACAAATAAATAAATGCACAAAGGAACCCATATAGGCTAGCTGGTATAGATTTTCTTTCAAAAACAGTTTAGTGAACCAACAGCTTGTATTATTATTAAATTGTTGGTAACCAGTGGCAACCCACAAAACTGAATCATGAGTAAGCGACCCAAAAACATCTCATTGAAGGCTGAACATGCAAGAGGAAGACTTTTAAGATAATACCTAACAGTGGCACTTCTGAAAACAGTGTGAAATGTGAACTCCCACCAGTAACTTTCAAGCAGCCGTGGCCTGTTGAAGCATCAATTTGAAAAAAAAGATAAATAAAAGCCCAAGCAACCACCAGTTGAGCCAAGCACACAGAAACTTGGGATAGAATAAACCTTCTTGGTGGCACTCAGGGCTCTGAGGGGCTGGGTGCAGACAGACTTCATTTCCATTTATTACCAATTCAGCACTATGAGTTTGGTCCAGTTCAACAAGAACTTTCATGATGACAGATTGATGAATAGTGTGATTTACTGATGCCATAGGTCTGGCTGAATTCAGTAAGAGCCCAGATTCACAAACAGTGTGGTTTGTTGAAGCAAAGGGAAAGCAGTCTGAGGTTGCTGGTGATAAATACACAGAGTGTGTCTGGACAGAAGGTATAGTAACAGAGATTTATTAGACATACACATTGAAATATGTCTGGGTCTGTTCCAATGCAGCTGGAGGCAAAAATCTCACCTGAAAGCATCCCTTTGTGAGAGGAAGAGAGAAAAAGTCCATCAACCAATCCTGAGCAAGTAGAGGTGTTTTTCTCTTGTTTCATTCTTCCTTTTTTCTCTCCTCTTTTTCTTTGATGTGAAATTCCTTCTTTTTTATACAAAAATTTTTAGTCCTTCCCAAAGAGAATGACAACTGTATGTCATAGGCTGGGTCATATATGTAAGGCTTATCATCTTTGCTCTTCATGTGCATTCTAAGGGGTGAGAGTGCAAATAGCACTTAATGAGGGTCTTGGTTACTTTTGGTCATCATTCATGGTTGATACAAAAGGTTCAACAATAACTTTGGTTCATCCCAGCCATCATTTTGTTGTTAGTCCTTGCTCAAGACAGGTGCAGGATCAGCAGGAAGCCCCATTCAGGCTTTTCTTGATCATTAATTCATCACTGACTTCAACCAACTCTGTAGCAAGTATGACAATTTACCACACCTCTATTTTCCTGCTGCCCTCGAAGAGAGGAACCTGTTGGCATTAACCTGGCACACAGCAGCAATTGTTTTGTGTTTGCTAAGAACATTTTTCATCATAAAATAACATTTAAACACAGAGAAGTTTGGCTGCAGGAGAGTGTTCATTTCAAGGACATTTTACTATTGAGAAAATAAAAAGGAAAACCCTTTCACAATCACAGAATATCTCACACTGATGTTTTGGAGATGCAATGCCAGGTACTTTCTTTAGAAATTATTTGTCTGAAATATTTGGTGCTGGTCCAAGTGCAGTTTCCCTGGCAAGAGCACATCTTGAATTTTCTGACTTAGTTTGACAGATCCAGACTGAAATTGTTTTAAACACTTTGTTTGGGTTTTTTTTGATTTTTTTTTTTTTTTTTTTGAGAGAACAGGGAAAGCACAATATTTTTCTGGTTTGAGCCAAGAAAAACTTCTCCGATTGCAATATTAACCTCTCAACCAGGAAATCCCATTCACAGATTTTTATATTTCAGTTTTCTGTAGAGAAATTCTCCATGGCCCTGGGTCAGCTGTCCTAAGCTCCCTTGCAGCTGCCTGGAGATAGTGGGGGCAGCTCAGTAGGAACCCATTCCTAAATTCCCAGGCCAAGGTGCCACAGGCATTGTGAGGAAGACACTGCTGTGCCATCATCACTTGTCACCTCCAGGGAGCTGTCACCTGGGGGCAGCTGAGGAACGTCCTGTGGGCTGAATGTGCCCTGTGCCTGCTTCTGGGCTGGCCCTTCCTTCAGGGCAGCACCAAAACATCCTAAGAGGCATTTGGGAGGGACTCAGGGCAGGAAGTGAGAGGTCACACTGGAATGCCTTCCAACAGCTGAGCTGCAGGCTGATGGCCGTGGCCCAGAGCATCTTTAAAGGCTGCATTCTTGTTTTCTTTGGCAGGGCAGTCCTCTTGAAAATGGATTTCCTGTTATTTTCACTTCCTTCCTTATCCATCAACACAAATTATCTTTTCTTCCTTCTTTCTTGGCTTTCCTCACCACAGACACTGCTGGTCAGCTTATTCATCTGGAATCTGGCATTTGCTAACTGATCTGATTAGAGCTAATTACTAATTATTTGTATTACTACAACCCTGATGTTATACGCACCATGGGAATATAATTTAATTATGGAATAATATCAATCAGATGCATAAATTAACATGTTCACATATTAATATGAACCAATTTTCTACTTTCAGCTGTATGATCTGCCAGTCTTGGAGGAGAAAAAAAAAGCTCTTTCTCCAGCTTTTGGAAAATGGGGAATTCTCCAAAATCAGGGAGAGGGGCTCACAGTTGAATGAATGGGACTCACAGTTCCCAGGTGTGTGAGAAGAATTCTTTCTGGAAAGATTTGTAACAAAAAAAGCTGTGACTGAACACCATTTTAAGCTCTACAGCTCTCTCCATGAGGATGATTCTGGGCAGGATTAGGTGCAGGATTTACTCCCACTTCCCAGTCTTGCACAGACAGCTGGCACAAAGCTGCCTGTCCCCTCAGTGATATCTGGGGCAGATGTGAGCCTGGGTGCTGGGTCAGGGGTGAGACAAATGTGAGGAGATGTTTCCCCTGGAAAAACACCCTGCAGAAACTCAGAGCAGGTGCTCCCAAGCTCTCCTGGCCTGGTTACTCCTGCTGCTCTTGACTTGGGAAAAGCCAAACGTGCTTCCAAGGGTTTGTCTGCCTCAGCCCTGTCCCCAGCCCACCAGGAGTTACCCTGTGTCACCTTCTGCCATGCAGTCAAAGGGAAGCTGTGGCCACACAGCGCCCTTAAAACACCTGAAAAGAGCCACCCCAGGAATCATGAACACACCTTCCCACCAAAACCAGCCAGGGGCAGAGTTCTTCTCCCAGAGCTCCTCCCCTGTGACTCAGGAGCTCACTGTTTTGGTGCTCACACAGAAGACATCTCTTTGTAAAAGTTTTTATTATCAAACTCCAGGCAGGCACTGTTCTTTATGAGCTCTATATCTTCCCTGGCAATCATTTCTCTTTGAGGTCCCAGCCCTGAGTTCTCCCAAGGTTTAGGTGTCCTTTCCCATGGTAGTCCAGGTGTGTACAGCCATCACCCACAGGTGGAAGGGACAGTTCAGTGCCTCCCTTCTAGCCACAGCTTTTTGGAGAAAGCAACAGCTCAGCATATTTCCAGCTTCTCCTGGGAGTGGAAGAGCCTTTGCCACAGCCTGGCCCCATCTGCACCCAGCCTGCTGAGAAATGGTGAAACTCACCCTTTCCAAAGGACTTCCAGCAAATAATGAGGGACTTACCAACTCTGCATAACCATATGGATGCCAATTTGCTGTTGTTGTACAATGTCTGTTGATGAAAGCAGCTGTGGAACAATACCAGGTAATGAATATATTGGAGGGAGCAGAAGATACATCTTGAATGTGTAACTAGATCCTGCTTTGACTCCAATTTCTCTGCTTAATCGTGGGTGTGCTGTATGCATTCACCACACACAATAGAGCTAAACCCAGGAACTGTTTGCAACACTTGCTACCTCTGGAGAATTCAAAAATTGAGTGAAAGGAAATGTACTTCTGTTTTCTGGAATGTCAGCTGAGTGCTTATGAATTTCAAACGCTCAGCTACAGGCAGGAACAGAAATACCAGCATCTCCTGCTCCTTTCTACACTTCTTTCTTCAGAATTCTTTTCTTTTCCCATTCTTCCTCCGTTCCTTCCATTTTCTCCACTGTTGCTGATGTGGCTTGCATCAACAAAAAAAGCCTTGAATGCCACCAGCATAAGAAAGCTTTGAATACTGGAGAAATACTGAAGAAAGCTGGAGCTTGGATAGCCAAACACCCAAACCATGGAACCAGGATACAAGTGCCTGGTGAGAAAAAGCTTGAACCACGATACCTTTTGTCCTTTGGTTCTCACTTTTTGTGTTTGTTTGGGTTTTGGGCTGTTGTGGGAACCCAGGGCACAGGGTCTGTTCTGACCCCCAGAGAAACACTGCCTCCAACCTTTGCCCATGGAGAGGACTTCCAGGGCTTTGAGAAAGACTGGAATCTACCAAGGTGTGAAACAGGGAATAGAGAGTAGTATAGCACGTCACTTGGGTGAGAAATTCAGGTTTGGGGATTTTTAGCATGGTGTAGATAGGAAGGAAGATGGAGGAAGTTGGGTGTGGTCCCTGTCTTCTTCTTCTTCATCATCATCTGCTCCATTTTCTGCAGTGTTGGTGGCACAGGGTGACTGGTGAAGGAAAGCACAGTGCAGAGGTTATGTGGACAGTCAAGGGATGAGTTACTGGTGGAGAAGTAGAAATAATGTACGTGCTAAGAGTTCACTAGATGAGTCAACTTTAAAAGACCTTGAAATTCTACATCTTGTGGCCATTTGGTGGTGCTTCTCCAGCGTGCTAAGCCTGGCGTGAACGGCGGGCAAAACTTTAGGTAAAATAACAATAAAGAAGAAGGTGAAGACTGAAAAAGTCCAGTGTGTCTCCTTTTTCCTGGCACAGAACTGCTACAGGAGGGTTTCCCCCATCCAGGGAGCCCCCAGAAGGGCCCAACAGAAAACAATCAATAGGTTGGGGTGTTTTAATAAGTTTTTAGTCCTTTTGAAAAACAAAACAAAAAAAAAATTGTTCCCTCTGCTATGAAAACAGAATATTCCACGCCCAGTTCCCACTTAGACACCGAGCAGTGTCTGTCCTGCTCATCCAGAGAGCAGGTTTGAGGTTTTTCCTCCTCTCCTTGGGTTCCATGAGCCACTCAGCCACAGCAGAGCAGAGAAGGATCCGCTGCCATGGCTCTCATTGACCTTTGGGCAGAGGACAAGCAGGCTCTGCTTGCTGAGCCTTCCCTCCTGTGACAAAGACGTGGGGAGAGCTGATTTGTGTGAGCACCACTCACCAATCTCAGAGAAACAAGAAACATCCATTGGTCTACGGGCTTGGGTCTCTTCAGGCATCAGTTCTGTGTGGGAAACTGCAGGGAGTTTCTGAGCATCCTTTTGTGCTGTGAATCCCAAAATTTAAATGTTTCACACCTGCAGACAACTTTGAAATATTTATTTCCATCCACTTGTGCAAACTGTTCTTGCTCTTTAAGAGAGTGGCTAGTTATCCCAACATTGTTTTGTAAAAATCCATTCACAGGAGTCAACCTTTTCATCTCCTAAGACACATAAGTTGTATTGGAATATAAGGCTACAGGGAAATTAACTTATCTTCTTCAAGTAGTCACACTTTCTATGTATCTGTGCACATATATATGCATGTATTTTTAGCAAATGAAGCAATAAGTATAATTTAAAACTTCAGCTAACAGAATTATATGGTTTTATAGAGAATCAGAGTTTTACAGCTCCTGCTAATTAGTACATGATGGAGCAGCTGAAAAGCTAGACCAAAAAAGTTGCATTTAATTTTCTGACTTAATTTCAAACTATAAATTGGACTCCCTTGGTTAATTTTTAATTTTATGTTTAAATGCTAAAGGAATATTAAGGACTCATGATTTCCAAAATTTGTGGCTGCAAAAGTTACTGAGACAAGGAGGTTTCGTTTCATCTTGACTCTGTCATGCTTTGCTTCTCAAAGGTAAAAAAAAAAAAAAAAAGACACAGGGAAATGAAGTTTTTGAGGATACAGCTTGAAGTGAAGATGAATGGACAGCAGATGCCAAATAAAATAAGCAGAAAATGACAAAGGAGTGGTGAAGTTACCTTCTGCAGACCATTTAAATTTAAAAAAAAAGAGAAGTTGTTTCGTCCATATCTATTTCTTCTCACACCACACACAATTACACCTCTGTCACAATTCCTGTGATGAAGAACAACCAGGTCTGATAGCTGTGGGGATTTACTGTTGCAGTTCCCTTCCCAGCAGCTTTTTTTTAGCAGTGAGTGTCATAAGAAGTCTTTCAAGAGCCTGCTTGGATGAGGTGCTTAGTTGGGCTGTAAACCTTCTTGCAGGCACTTCCAGAAGTTTGTAATGACCCCCTCTGACACTTGGACATGCTGAGGTTGCACTCTTCAGTCTGAGAACCCTGAAAATTGCAGACTCCAGAGCCACTCAGACTGCACTGTGAAGCCTTTTCAATGTTTTCCTCCTCTGCTTTACTACTCCTATGCGACACCAAAGCAAACATGCCATGAAAATTTCCAGTCAAACACATTCCACTGGGAAAAAGCCCACAATAACATATATTTAGCAGCAGAGCCTCTCCATCCACCACGTTCCCACCTCTGTAGCTTGGCTGGATCTCAGCACCCAGGTCTGACCCAGCTCTGGAAATTAAGGCAGACATGAACTTGAACAGCAAAAGCATTTCAGCCCTGCATGGACAGCAGTCCCAGCCCTCAGCACAGCACTGCTGCAAGACATTCCCATTTAATGTCCCTTCTACTCTCAGCCTTCCTTCCTCCATAGGCTGTGGAAATTCTGGTAGCCCACCTGTGGAAACCCAGGGCACCGGGAATATTTCTCTGTCTGCTCTGGGGTGCCCTGACCCCCAGGGGAGCACTGACTTTGACCCTCATTCATGGAGAAAGTTTCCTAGACTTCGAGGTAGACTAGAATCCACAAAAGTGTGAAATAGATTATAGAGAGCAGTGTAGGTGTGTCACTTGGGTGAGAAATTTAGGTTTTGGGATTTTTAGTGTGTTGTGCATGGAAGCCAGATGGAGGGCACAGGGTGCTGTCCTGAGTTTCTTCTCTGTGCTTCTTCTTCCTTCTTCTTCATGGGCTTGGGTGATGTTTTGTAATTGGACAGAAAAGTCCACATTGTGGGCCTCCAGGGATCAGTTATTGGGTTAAAAGGGAAAATAATCTATGTGTCATTTCATAATTGGATGGTTTAATCTTAAAAGACCTGGTAACAAGAGATTTTTGCCATTTTTGCGGCGCTTTTCAAGCGCGCTGAGTCTGGTGAGGATAGCGTGCAAAACTTTTGATAAAATAATAATAAACAAGAAGCTGAAGACCAAAAAAGTCCTGTGTATCTCCTTCTCCTGACACAGAACCACTCTAAGAGGGTTTCCCCCCAACAGGGGCCCAGCTTGAGGCCCAGAAATCAAGAAATCATGTCAAAAAGAGTGGTTGTAGTTCAAAGAGAAGAGGGAGATCCACCAGCAAAGAGAAAGGGTTATAACACACAAGACCATTCTGTTAATTAAGTTGGGTAAAAACTGGCTTCTTTTTGGAAAAAAAGAAGAAAGCAAACTGAAGTGACAGGGAGTATGAAGTTGTATTTAAAGCCTTGGTTCCATCAAAGTGAGCACCTTCAGCTGGATTTTTCTTGCCCAGTCCAGGAGACTGAGGACAGCTATGAACCCCCTCATTAGGAGATGAAGAGAAAGAGCATTCCCTGGTCTGCTTCCTGATTCCTAGTGTCTTGCTTGGAGGTGTCCTGTGGGCCATCAACATCAGGATGGCTCATCCTTGCACCTGGAGGATGCTGTCCTCCAAGACCCATCAGCTTCACCTAAGCCACTTTGCCCTTCAAACTGTTTCCCATGGGATCCCCTGCTCTGGTTTCCAAGAAATTCCTGTTTCTGTCTTCCCAGAGCACTGGAGCCCAGCACAGCAGAGTGTGGTACAGGCTAGCAACAACTTGACAAAACTGTAAAACCTCAAGCAGAGTGAAAGGGATAAATAACATCAATCTAGGACAAGGCTGTAGAAATCTCCCTACAGGATCTATTCTCTGAGGAATTAAAGGGAATACAAGGCAAATCAATTGGTTTTCATGGAAAATAGGCCTTGTCAGGCAAACCTGATTTCACTCTGTGATGAGATTACAAGTTTTGTTGATAAAGGGAACTGTCCAGATGTAATAGGCTTAGATCGTCAGAGCGCTTTTGACTCAGTATGAAATGATATTTGGGTTTAAAATGTTGTGCTATGTAGCATCAATAAAGCATAAAATAAACAGGTTAAGAACTGCCTACCTGACAAATATCAAGAAGAAAGCAGTCAGGGGAAGCCAGAGCAGCCCTGGTGAGGGGACATGAAGAGCTGGACTATGCCCAGAACTCTTTGCTGCCGTGCTCTGGGAGATGATGCAGATAAAACTGGAAAATGAAGCAAAATCCAGCAAGTCTGCAGGGACTGATAAGATGAGGCTGTGATACCAAAATGTCTGGGTCACTGAGGGTGGGGGGTCAGCACTGGCTTGAATATACATAGCCCTGTGTCTAGAAAGGAGAAACTTCTAGAAGAGGGGCTGCAACCCAGAACAGGAGATGCAATGGCTGTAGGGCTGAACGTGGCCTCACAGAACAAGGATGGGCAGAAAGACAAAAAAATCTTTGTCTACCAATCAATGCCATGTGGCTGACTTTTCATGCTGTGATGAGGACATCAGTTCGGGGATAAACTGAAATCTTCTGCATCCTGGAGGTCAAGAAATCATGGAAATGTCAAAAGCAGAGAGGAAAAACCCTACATAAACTATCCAGACCAGACCCAGCCTCTCTCACACAGCTCCTTGCTGCAGGTAGGGGAGATTGGAAAGGATAATCAAGCCTTAGCAGTGCACTCTGACACACAAATAGGCCTGGGAATAATGGGCTGTGCTGCTTCTAATTTACAGCTTCCTAGCCACTGTAATTTGCAATTTTTCCCAAATGAGACATTTGAATGTTAATTGTCTGCTACCAATTGCAAGATGGGCAGTACATGTCCTGAAAAATAGCACCAGCCCCTTTTGGGAACATTAAAAAACAGCATTGCAATCTCACCTGGGCATTTTAGGGGCTTAACCAACCAAAAATTGCAGTTCTTTCTTTTCTTTTTTTTTTCTTTCTTTTTCAAGAACAGCAGCAAGAAGCTGCCAAAAATGTCTTTTAACCATGTGGAGCTTGCCAAGGTGAGTTCAGCAGTGCTATCTTGAGACAGCTAGGCAGCATTATTTTGAAGATTTTGTTGTTTCTTTGCTTTTGGTTTTGTTTTGTTTTTTTAAGGAAAGAGGGGGAAAAAAAAGGAAAAAAAAGAAGAAATACAGCAAGGAAAGAGAAGGATAACGGTAACCTATAGCCTTTCACTAGGAGAGCTGGATCTCCATGATAAAGAATGCAGGCAGGAGCTTTCTGGAGGGTGCAAGGCAGCTCATTGCAGACAAATCCTAGAATCCATGTCATTCCTCCAGGCCAGCTGGGCCCCCAGGAATGTGCAGGCCACCATGGCAATAAGACTGCAGTTCTTCTTGCAGCCACAAATGCAACACAGGTGCAGCAAACAGAGCTGAGTGAGATCTCCAGCAGCACCAGCAGCTACTCAAAGGACTTGGAGCAGCCCAGAGGAGGCTGGAATAAAACCAGTGCAGATGGAAGGAAAAATAGGCACTGTACAGGCAAGCAGCTTCTTCAGACATTTGAGCATTAACCTTCTTGGCAGAGAGCTGGGCAAGGGAAGTGGTGAAAGAGCAGAAGGAATTCAGTACTGAGAGGACCATGCCTGGTTTGTGTCAGCTCATCTGGCATCACGAGCAGGGCCAAGGGAGATTTCTTGTTTGGCCTTTTCTCATGGGCTGCCTGTTTGAAGCACCAAGCTGTCTCCTGTCAAGTTTTGTCTCATTTCCCTCTGCAGCATCCCCACTGCAGCCCACGTTACTTGATGCAGGCCATGCTTTCCAGCAGACACCAACAGGAGTTTCTCTCTCAGGGAAGGCTAAATCGCAGTGGGATGTGCAGAAACAAACAGGTTCCTGCCCCACAGTCAGTATCAGGCATCACCTCTTCATTACAATCATTTCTGGTGAGCAAGAACATCTCACCACCACGGGGGGCACGTGGAGGAAAGCTCTCTCTGTTACGTGGGAGATGAAGTAAGAGGTGTTATTAAAAAATGTTGAAAGGGCCCTAAAGATTTTATACCAGTAATATGTCTCACAGACTGGCATGAAGCTCTTTTGTCTTCCCAAAGACAGCAAGACCTGTCCCTCAACCCAAGGGCTGGAAGATTCAGGAGAGAATTTCATCAGGACTGGGAAGGTAACAGGGCTGCTCATCAGAAAAGGAATCCTAAATCACACGGTGGGGAAAAGCTGTCCAGGATGTTTTTCCTGTATATGGGCTAGCAGGGTTGAAATGGCAGCTGAGCAGTGGGATTTCACAAGCTACACCTGCATGCTTTTAACCTGAAGCATCCCTGGGCTGAAAGCTCATTTTTCTGTCCGTGCACTTGCCATGAGAACAAGGAGCTGCCCTACAGCCAACCCCAACACATGGCACACATCTTCCCCCAGAAACCCAAAATGTCCTGCTCACAACACTAGAGCTGGATGTTGCCCTCTGCTCTCAAAATGCTGATTGAAAATTCACCACAATGTTTACAGTAGAAATTTTGAGCATAATTATGGCTGTAACCCAGGTCTCTTCTTATTTTAATCATTTCTTGCTCAGTTTAAATACCTAAAAGGTTTGCTATACTAAAAAGGTAGCAACAATAGACTCTCATGCAGGCTGGGATCATTTTTCAGCTTTCAGAAAAAGAAAAGCCAAGCCTAAAAACAAGATAAATACCTCTGAATTCCAATAGCTTTTAAATGTAAACTTCTCTTGCAAGCAGATTGCATTTATGAAACACGAAAAAAATGCACACATCCAAAAAAACATGCACCCTTCAGTTATAGAGATTGAGCTTGATGACTTGTGAAAAGAACCCTCAAATCTTCCCTGGGTGTTTGTCACTCTGCTGGCCCAAATTTCAGTTTGAAATTGGTTTATAGGATTCTCACAGAAACTCCAAGGAGGCAGAGTGCTAATTAAGTGTTTTTATCCCTCTGAACACCAGGTAGGACTCACAGCAGCTGCACTGCAGCGTTTTCCCTGCAATGGCCCACTTACACCTCCTGAAGGCTCCAGACTGAGCCAGGATGGGAAAATATCTCCCTGCCTTTTGTGTTCTCAGCTGGCTGAGGGGGCAGGGGCTGTGCAGAGCTGGGGAGTGCATAAAGCTGACTGATGCTCACCTGCAAGCACAGGGAGCTGCAATTGCTCCCAGCCATGGCAGACAGATCTCCCCTGCCAGAAAAAAGCAGGATCCCCATAGGTCAGAGCTGTGATTAATAATGTGGAGAGGTCTCACTGCACACCATAAGTGCTCATTTGACCATGATAAAGACAGTGATGAGGGGAAGCACAGAGGCTTCTCAGCTCAGTGTGAATGCTGCACCTTAAATCACAGAACAAATTAAATTCTAAGAGAAAAATGCTATAAGGCACTTGGCCAGGGTGCCCGAGCTGGGGAGTTATTTACAGTTTCTTTCTTTCAACAGCAAGTTTTTTTGAGTGGAGCTAAAGCAAATATTCACTGGGGAATCTAATTTGTAATAGACATTGAATGCTAAAAAATACTGAAGGCAGAGCAGAGGAGATCAGACGTGCTAGAAAGAGTCAGCTTCACTCACATTTAAATTATTGACCCGCAGACTTCTAAATAAGCTCTCAAGAAAAATGTAAAACAGTTCAAAGTAAGAAATTTGGACATGCAGGATGCATTCCCCCTTGTAATATTCTATCCCCAGCCAACGCTGCATTAGTGCACAAGAACTGAAGATTAAATCCTTCAAAACTGTTATCTCCCTGTTAAAACTCAGGATAAGCCCAGAAGAATTTGAATTTTACCATCAAAGCAAAATTGAGTCAGAATGCCATTTAAAAATGGCATAAATTACTCTCCACAAACAGGACTGCAATCTCATGACCAAATCTATACTTACCTGACTTTTCTTTTTTTAAGTGCCTTGATTTGAAGTGCACTAACTCCAAGATAACAATTTTCTGAACTTCTAGGTAAGCACCTCACTTCCATTGTGAACATGAAGTATAAATAGTTTGACCTGGAGGATTAAAAAGAAAAAATTAGAAATGCAAACATTTATGTATGGAAACTGTTTAAGCTGAGGGGAAATGTGGGCCTGCTGCTGAATGGGGTGGGGAGCCTGGTGACACAGGGCACAGAAAAAAGTGAGGTGTTGAATAAATGTCTTCTTAACTTCAGCTTTTGTTAGTAAGATCAATTTCAAAAATTTGATATTTCAAAATTTTTTTGATATTTAATTTTGAAAGTTTTGAAAATTTTAAATTTTGATTTTTTTTTTTTTCTCCAGACCCTGGAGACCAACAGGAAAGCCTGGAGCAAGATGGAAGAGAACCAGGTCAGAAAATGCCAAAACAAACTGGACACACATAAGACCATGGTGGGATGCACTGGACAGTTCAGTAGAGAGGTGGCTGATACATCCCAGCCTACATCCCAAAGATTCCCTCTGTTCCAATGTTGGAGACAGCTTTGGTTCAGGGCACAGAGCACCTTGGCAGTTTTATCAGCAAGGCCCTGCTGTGTGTTTTACCTGTTTGCTTGTTCAATTGATCCTTATTGGTTTGCTTTGGCACGTGGACGAAAAGAAGTTAAAATTCTTAAAAACGTCAATGTGGTTGCTTAAGTGAATCCAGCAAATTCAAGTGCCAGTCTCAGAAGGAAAACATACAAGCACGTGAAAATAGCAACACAGCCTCAGATGAGTCATATTCATTGAATTTTAGAACAATTTTTATTGGAGTGGACCTCCAGAGGTCAGTTAGCCCATCCATCTGCTCAAAACATGTTTAATCAGATCAAGGGATGCTCGTCAACTCCTCATGCATTACAGTCTCTGCCTTCTACACCCTTTTCCACCCCTCTCAGTGCATTACCAAGGAGAAGACAGCTACTACTCCTATTATTTACAAGAAGGAGCTGGAAGAAACAGTTTGTCTGATCAGAGCTGTAAATGAAACACGGACTCTCCCCGTGGGTTCTTGAATCATTTTAACGTCGGGCTGTTCTGGACCAGCCTTCCAGAGAGAGCAGGGGAGGGAGCTCAGCATGGAGCAGGCACTGGAGATGCTCCCCAGCCCTACATCCCCTTGCTCACCATCAGGGCACAGCACAGCCCCCAGCACCAGGCCAGAGACTCTTGGTGGCCAGGGAAGGCAATCTCTGAAAGGAAATCCTGACCTTTACCTGATCAGAGCATCTCTCTCAGATGCTGTTCTCCACTGAGTGGGATCCCAGGGCACAGAGGAATGAAGAACAGCTAACACTGGGATCACACTCAACAATTCAATCTCCATCTGCTCCAGAAGAACCCAGGGCCATTATCCTGTGCTGTCAAAGCTGTTAATGAGATATTTGGCTTCAGTGGTAACGTGCCAGCCTGCCTCCAAGACAGATAGCAAAATGAATGGATCAGGACAGGGGAAACAATGACCCAGATGTCTAACAGTGTCTTGCAAACCATGACAAAAAAAGATAGAGAAGAGCAAAGAGCACATAAAGAATATTTCTGATTCACAGAACTCAGCAAAAAATTTGGCCACCCTCATTTGAATTTTTGACTACAGAAGAGAAGAAATGTGGCATTCACATTTTCTGAAAAACCCTTTCACCCAGGATTTTTCTCCTGGGAAGCTGAGATGCCTCCGAGAAAAAGGAAAACAATTCTTATCTCATTTGCTTCTCCTGTGTTGTGCTCATGTGGAAGAATGTGTTTGGAGATTGTTTACCCACAGGTGATTCTTTGTTTCACTGGATTCTGGCGTGAGTTTTGACTCTTTGGCCAAGCTGTGTCGGGACTCTGGAAAGAGTCAGGAGTTTTCATTATTATCTTTTTAACCTTCTGTAAGTATCCCTTCTGTATTCTTTAGTATAGTACAGTATTCTTTAATATAATATAGTATCATAAAATAATAAATTAGCTTTCTGAGAACATGGAGTCAGATTCATCATTCCTCTCTGCCACAAGGGTCCCTGCAAATACAATAAAGAAATAAATCCAAATTTAAAAAATAAATTTAAAAAAATCCTGTTCTTGACCATGACATAGGGACCACCAGATAGGAACAAAGAGCGCTTTTAGATTTCATCTGTGTTTAAAGATAGAGAAGAAAGAGGAGTTCTGAAAAGAGCGAAAAATCCTTCAGAGCTCTGGAATAGATGCCTTATACAGTAAAATGTATTCCAGAGCTCTTCCCTTATTTAACCATATCAATGTAGGCTATCAAAGTTACTGAGAAGTGTGAATTCTTCCATGTCAAAAAAAAAACAAAAGCCAAAAAAACAAAATACTGTTCAGCACTGAAATCTGAACATATCTAAAATTAATACAAATCTACAAATCAATCACTCAGGAACTTCCCTCAGGACACAGCAGAATCACTGTAAGTCTGCAGCCAGCTGGGTAAAGGATCCATCCTAACTAAATCAGGAGCTAGGGGCCAGATAGAGAAACCACTGGGTAAAGTTTCAAGGCTTGAATTTATTATAGGAGGGGATGATACAGAGCCATAAGGAGCTGATCCAGCTTTAAGATCTATGAAGGATGGAGCCCTGCTTTTGTTTTGGCAGCAATGTCTTGGAAGAAAGTCCTCAGAACTCCACTGCATGCACTATATCTGAGCTGAGTAAGTGGGAACACCAGCTGAGGATACAGCTTATGGGATGGAAATTTACAGAAATGAAACTAATTAGCAGCTTCCCAAGCTCAGCAGTATTCATCTGACTCTGCTGCACTGACTATGCTGAGAAGTCTTTGGCTATAATTATGCAGCCCTGCTCATTGCTCCACTGCCCAGACCAAGCTTTATGGAGTGACAGGAAATTTTTGGTTGTTAACCCTGGCTGTAAGTTACTGCTTTTACTTCATCTTTTCCCAGTCACAACCGATGTTTATGTTTCCTGCACGCTTTATGAGGGTTTCACAGCAGCTTTTTAGGCACGGTTTCCATCTGGCAGCATTGCAAGAGAGCCATTGTCCTTCTTGCTTGGTAGGATTCTTCACCTCAAAGGCAGATTCAGAACTACAAGCTGGGGAGGTCAGCTCAGATTTCCCCTTCCTCACGCCAGCCTTGCTGGGCAAGCCAAGGCAGCTCAGTTTCTTCCACATATCCCAGTGTGACTGACACTTCTCTTGGATCCAGGCACCTTTTTCCTTTCACCCAGCAGTTTTACAAGGTGATCTTCAAGGCATCCAGAACTGCTCCATCATTGCTTTGTAAAAGGACACTTATCTTTTATTATCATGTGCTGATTGTATTGCAAACAGGCATTACCCTCACATTATCAGCTGCCTCTGATTTATCACCAGATTTATTATAGTTCCATAATGGGGTCAGATTTATGCTTTCATTTACTTTTATGTCTTAAAGAGACCAGCACTGGTTACATTTATCTTCTTTCCTGATATTTTACCGAAAGCCACTTCTTTGCTGCTTTCTAACCAGAGTGCTCTTTCAAACAATCAAAATCTTCTTGCCACACAGAGAGAAACATGGCAACTGACACTTTCAAACAAAATTTTGACTTCACTCACTACAGTATATGCCACAGAAACAGTGATTTCTACACTGAGCAAGTACATCTGCCAAGAGACAAAAAGAGTGAAATAAGGAAGTCTTGCAGTCACTACCACCCTACAGCCTTCTTAACCAACCAGACTCTTAATAACATGAACACCTCTAAATCAACAGCTATTTTTTTTCACACAGAAATCCTTACACCTCTAAATGTGACAAGTGAAACCCAGCATTGATCCAGGTGGGGTTTCCACAGCACATCTTAATTTATCATCTCTTGCAGCTCCTGGGCATGAAGTGCACCAGGAACCTCTGCCTACTCTGCTGTCCACAGAGTATCAGCTGGAACCTGTTGTCAGCTAGGAATGGAAATGGAAGCACAAAGCTGCAGAGACAGAAGCCTCTTCTGGATGAAGCAGAGCTCTGTCAGAAAATAATATCTGAGGGCTGTATCTAAGAATTCTGTGCAATATCAGGTCAGGTATAGGCAGCAAAGTTATCCAGCTCACACTAAATTATCCATCTCACTGCTCTTGGTAACCTAGGCTATTGCAAATAGACTCATTTTCATTAAAATATTGGAAATTTGTCCACATTGCACTTCCAAAATGGAGAATGCCTTGATTTAAGCTTTTCTCTGGCTACAAACATTTCAGCATATATTTTCAAGTAGTTTTCTCCCCATTTCCCTAGAGACTTCTCACTTGAGAAACATTAAATGCCTCCTCATTCTGCTTCCCATATCATCCAAATCTTTTTTATATTACCATGGTTTCAAACCGAGAGGATAGAATTAGAGTAGGTATAAGAAAGTTTTATACAATGATGGTGGTGAAACTCTGGAACACCAGTGAAGTGTAAATGCCCAGAGACCACTGGAAATATCTATCCATGGTCACTGGAAATATCATAGTTGGACAGGGCTCTGAGTGGCCTGGTCTACCTGGAGATGTCCTTGCTCACTGCCAAGCCGTTGGATTGATGACATTTAAAAGGTTCAGTGCACCTCAAACTGCTCTACAATTCTGTGGTCCAACGTTTTTCCCATTTGCTAGATGGGTTCAGAGTCAAAAGGAGTCAAAAGGCTCACAGCCTGCTAGAGAATGGAACACATCTGAGTTTTTTGAGAAGCAGCAGGACAGCAGCACAGGGGGGCTAATTTATCACAGGATGCTGCTTGTCCTGGCTGCTGCACACACTGCCTACCTACATGTTATGGTTCAAGGATAAGAGATGCTTCTCATTGTATTTGTGTTCTCCTTAGATGAGGGAAGGAAGGAATGATGAATCTGACTCCATGCTCTCAGAAGGCTAATTTATTATTTGATGATATTATATTAAAGAATGCTATAGTAAACTATACAAAAGCATACAGAAAGGATACTTACAGAAGGTTAAAAAGATAATAATGGAAACTCGTGACTCTCTCCAGAGTCCCAACACAGCTTGGCCCCAACTGGCCAGAGAGTCAAAACAACTCACACCAGAATCCAATGGAACAATCACCTGTGGGTGAACAATCTCCAAACACATTCCACATGAGCACAACACAGGAGAAGCAAATGAGATAAGAATTGTTTTCCTTTTTTCTCTGAGGCTTTTCAGCTTCCCAGGAGAAAAATCCTGGGCAAAGGGATTTTTTCCAGAAAATGTGAATGCCGCACCTCTGCCCAAATTAAGGTGCAAAAGAAACCACATGCCAAAGTCAATACTATGGATTTCATTTAACAGTAAATGTGAGGTGGAGAGATAGAAAGATCTAGGAGGAAGGGGGTGGGGAGGGCAGAGAGAGAGAGAGACAAAGATTAAGTACAAAGATATCACCATCACGTGGGTCCCTGCAGAGTCCTGCTGGTCCTTCTCCACCCTGGTCTTTGGTAGTGGGGGTTTCTGAGTTGTTCCTTTGGGGGTACCCCTTTTATCTAGTCCAAGTCTGGCTTTCCACAGAGCATAGATGTCACTCCCACAACTTGGGCTGGTGTTTGTGTCACTTCCCACGTCTTGCCACCGTGTGAATGTTGGGTCTGGAATTAATGCCTTCCTGTTCTGCCATCTGTGCTTACCTCAAGTTCCTGTGGCGGTGGCTTATCTTGTGGGAACCTCCTTCTTTTGCAGTGCTCTGAGATGTGCAAGTGCATCCTTCAAACCCTCACACTGCACTGCTGGATGGGGACGCTGGACACCTCCACTGAGCTCCCCAGTCCGTGCAGGTTTGTCTGCACCCACGGAGAGAAGGCAGCAACAGGTTTGCCTCAGCCCTGGGCACCAGAAGAATGCAGCAACAAGAGATGCCTTGATTTATGCCAGGCAATGCGTGACCACAAAAGTTGCTTTTAGCACAGAAAGCACCTTAGAATTCATTGCTGCTTTTGCTTGGAAGGGCTCCAGGCCCCAGGGTCACTGTGATGAAACCCAGCATCCTCCAGCACAACAAGGCTCAAATCTGCTGCAGGCTCACTGCTGGCACCCACCCCGAAAGGGAGTTTGGAAAACCCATTTACACAGGCTCCAGACTGACCACAAACCTCCCCTCTGTGGCAGGGCAAGCTTTTAGCAGAACAGTCATGTTCTGAACACACAAAAGCTCCTTGCCACTGCAAGGGCTGCTAGATCACTGTCCCAGTGTGGTTCCTACCACCCACCACCACACAGCTGGGACAATCCACCCCAGGTAGACACCCCAGCCAGAGCAATCAGGAAAACCTTTCTGGAGCAGCTGGCAGTGGCCCAGGCCATTTCCAACACCCTGGCAAAACTCTTCTACATTTCACATTTCAGTTAGTATAGAGACACTTCAGATATTTTTACAAAATCTTTTCTCACTTTGTTTTATTTCCTCCTGCTAAACGGAGCTTGGATTACTTAAAATCAATATCACCAAAAAAAAAAAGTAAATATTACACCTTTCACCAGCTGGACTGAGCAATTCTTTGACCTATTTCAAGGTGACAGGGAATCCCAAATTTGCCTCTCTGAAGTGCTCACGCTGGCGCCCAACAGCGTTTACCTAACTTGGTTTTTTATAAATTTTTGCATGGAATACTGCAACAGACATGGGCAAGCTGCGCTTTATCAGGAAAGGATGAAGCATGCAGTGTTCCTTCAACTCTCTTTTTAAGCTCTCTGCTGCACAAAGCACAGTGTGGAGGCATAGCACCTATGCAGGGCTCCCTATCTTCACTCCAAGCAGCTCTGGATTCGGTCCACTGATCTCTTCTAGAGTCAATTTATGGTGTAATGACAGTCTCTGTGCAATATCCTGCTGTACAGCCTAGGAAATTCAATCTGTCTCTCAACACTCCTGTATTTTCAATCTTCTCTGCACCACAGAGATGTGCACTTCCACATCTGAGTGTACAAGCTGTCACCTCTCACTTGCCTTTCTTCTTGAGAAACCAGCAGCTCAGTTCTTCCTCATTTCTGTTTTGGGCTGGCTGGCAGGGGATTTTTGCTCCATTTTTTTTTCTTCCTTTCTGTGTCTCATTTGTTTGTTTGTTGCAATGTGTTTTGCATGAGCAAGCCCAGGTTAAGCCTTATGAGAAGTCATGGCACAGCTGGAAAAAAACTGCCCATGGGAGAGGAACACTCAGAAGTATGGATATTACAGTGACTGCTGGTGTTGGTGAGCACACTTTGGGAAAGCAGGATGATTCCCTGGCTTCTTCTAAAAAATTTGGAGATGCTGAGTTTGCTAACACAGGTTAATAGGAAGATGGGTTTTGGTGAGACAACATCTCTCCATGAAATAAAAAGGGGGTGATACAACACAACCCTGCTTGCAGAAACCAGGTAAAACCCAGAGCAAGGCAGAAGCCAAGAAGCAGGGAGGCATTGCAGGCAAGAATAAAACCCAGTCCTGCACTTCTCAGTGTGCAGGAGCTCAATGCTTTTGGTAGTCCAGAAAGGGGAAGGGACCAGGACAGGGCAGTTTCCCAGTACCCCATTAAATCAGGCTGCTCCTCAGAACCTGCCAGCTGCAGGAGTGAGCACAAATGAGCAAGACAGACACAGGATTGTGTGGGGTTTTACAGCTCTTTTGCCTTTCACTGGCAGTCCTGCAGCCTGTCTCTCTCCCAGACGTGCAACCTCTCTCCAGGAGTCCCACAGCAGGCTTGTCCAGAGCCTCAGGGGCTCAGAGGATTTTCCACCTCAGTTTTCCATGCTGGTGTTCCTAATGGCTTTGAATATCCTAATGTTATGGGAAGTTCCAAAACAACCCCATCTGCCCTCCTTTGATTTACCCCTTATTTTGTAGCTCTTGGTTTACATTAACACAGAATGTAAGACTTTGTGAATAATAGTCACAGTGAATACAAACTAATTTTTTTATGCTGTTAGCATTTCCTGCAGGGTCAGCCGTGCCCACCCCAGTATCCTGCTGCACACACCACAGCTGACAGAGACAGCACCCAAAGGCAGAGGAAGATTTGGGAGACTGGGGTGCAAGGCTGGGCAGTTTTTGCTAAAACACTCAGTCAAGCACTTGGGCAGCAGGAAAGTGTCAGTGCCAGTGACTTTCACTGGCTAATTCCCTGCCACCAGCCAACAAGAGGATTAAAATTCAACAGCAGACCTCAGTCCTGCCTTTCTTTGTTGTCTGTGTGAACAGCCAGTGACAGAGGCTGAGAAATCCTCACTGTGGTCCAAGGGGCAGCATGGAGGCAACAGGAGGAAATCAGACAAAGAAAAAAGAATTAAAAAAAAGGCAAATAATGATCAAGAAGAGCAGGAGCTGGAGAGGAACTGATTGTGCTCCTGAGCATCATCTTGCCTGACAGCCAGACTGTGCTGTGCCAAACACAGAGGGGTGAGACTGGATGGGAAAAGGAAGTCTGAAGCCCAGACTGACAGAGAGATGTGGAACACTGATCTCCAGCTCACCCCAGGCCTGACAGAACACCCTGCCTTCCTGAGACCACTCCTGTGAGGAGCCCTCCTCTCTGAATGCCCTAGAAACTCCAGGAACTACCAATAGGTACAAAATCCAAGGCACTGCAGGATTAATAATGAAGCACAGCTGATGGGAAAGAGCAGGAGAGCCCAGCCGGCCAAAGGAAAACACTGCTGGGCTTTGGAGAGGGCTGGAAGTCTATTTGCCTCCACCTGGAAGAGGGTGAAGGATTTCCACCTTCTCCTCCCTTTCCTACCTGCAAAGTCTTGCCCTGGGTAATGGCTGATTAAACACTGCAAACTGCATTATTTAAGACACTGTTGCTGTGATACAAAGAAAACTTCTTTCAGAGCCAATACCTGAGAAAAACAAGCATCCAGAGATACTTAGAGCTCTTGGAGAAGGAATTTAAATTGGTCAGGAAGAGCCTCTGAAAACCAAAAAATCAATGACAATGTCCATTTCAAGAAGCAACCCCATGGAGAGCTATGTTTTTCCTCACATGACCAGCTCCATTGACCTAAACCACACTGAATTATGTTTTGTTTTTAGTAAGGGAAGCTAACTCAGCAAAGTCCCTTTGCTTATTATTTTTGTTTTCTATATCTATCTTGAAATATTGGAGGATACCCAAAAGGGGGAGATACATATATAGATATAAATAAATCAATATAAATAATTTTATATATGTATAATTTGTTATTTATGATGTCTGCTTCAGACAGTACTGTGCCAGTAGTTTGTGAAAAAATGACATAATAATCTTTTATGTACCAGATGCTTCAAAGAGAACCAGCTAAAGAAGCTGCAAAGATTGCTGAAGGATTTATGATCCAAAATCCTTGTGGCCATTGTCACAGGTCTGAAGGACAAATTCTTCCTCGATGTTAGGACAGGTTTATTTAGTCCTGTGTGACCAGGTCTCCTTTCCTTCACCACAAGTCAAGAAAACACACAAGACAATTTAAACCACAAGTTTTCTTTGGGTAGTGACTGTCCCATCTTGAGCATGCACAACACTTTTGACCCAGCTGCTAAATGTTAGTTTTGATTTGGGTCCAGTAGAGAGGGTTTGGGGACAAAAGGAATATAAAGGGCAAAGTCACAATAAATTAGCTAGGTCAGACTCTGAGAAGGGCCTGTAGCTCTCTCTCCATGGGTAATCTTCCTAACCAGAGCTCTCTCCCCTGTCTCTTCTCTCTTTAACAATTTTAATTTTTGGAGCTACCAGGTATTTTTTTTTTCCTGCTGAGTGCTGGGTTAACAAATGCAGGAAGCATATATTAGCAGAATTCTTTGGAGACCACCTACAGCAGTGAGATGAACAATGGGCCCTGAACCATGACTAATTTGTAGCCCAGAAATACGTCGTATTTTTTAAATGCAAAACTGTTACTCACACTTAATAGTTTATTTGAACTAAAACCATATTATTATCCCCTCGTTATTTTACCTGGTATATTTTAGACAACTTATCTCAGGGTTGCCATAGCTACCTGCTGAGTGCCTTTGACTGGAGTGTTTGCAGTAATCAAAATTAAAGGCTTCTTACAAAAAGAAGTGTGCTCTGACTAAAGAGGAACCCGGGCAAAATTGCCCATAATTGTATTCTTTTGCTCAGTGCTGCTGCTGTTGGCTGAGCTTGTGTGGTGGTTTGAAGCACAGCTGGAAAATTAAACCCACTCGAGCTGCTCCCTTTCCCCTGCCTCTTCCAATAATGGGGGAACACTAGAAGATTGAGAGTTGGAATAACAATTTACTGAAAATGGCAATAGCCACGATAATATTAATAACAAAGAGTGTACAAAAGAGAGAAAGGGTTTTACCTACAGAAGGGTGCTCACCACCAAACAAACAAACCAAACACACCTCAGTGTTATCTACAATCCTTAGTCTCCCCCACAAAAAATCACATGAAAATAAAAGTTTGGAGAGGACTCTGGAAGTCTGTAGTCTAACTTGCAGCTCAAAGTGGGTCCAGCCAGGATTAGGATCTTGTCCAGACAAATGTCAGAGATATCTAAGGACAGTGGGGGTGTGAAGAAACCAGCACCTGGCACTTCTCAGTGGCATCCAGTGTGAGGACAAGAGGCAGTGGTCACAAACTGAGACACAGGAATTGTGTTTGAACACAGCAAGCACTTAGGAGTGACCAAGCCCTGGCAGAGGCTGTGGAGTCTCCAGCCTTGGCAGCTTTGCAACCAGGTCCAGGTGACCCTACCTGAGCAAGGGGCTTGCACAGCTCCAGTGGCCCCATCTAATGCCAACCACTGTGAAATTCACCATCAAGGATGCAATCCCTTGAAAGGCAGGCAGGACAGACCCAGTGAGACCTTCAGTTTAAAGGACAAGTGCCATCAAAGGCAGGGGGAGTCCCCACTGACCCTCTTATCAGCACCTCCTCCAACAGCTCTCTCAAAAACTGAATGCCTCCACCATGCCTAAGCTGGCCTAAGCCACGATGCCAAACCCTCAGGAAGTGCAGGATGCATCCAAGTTCTGCCACTGCACCTCTGGGTGACACACTTAGCTCCTGGCCCTTCCCTGTTCCTCTATTCCCCCTTTGGGTAGCAGACTGGACAGGTCCCTGAGCTCTGATCAGGTGGCAAGGTCTTGTGGGGACAGGGAGAACTGCCCCAAGTCCCCCAAAGGAGGGACACCTGAAGCAGTTTTGTTCCAGATTGCAAGGCAAGATGTATTCTATTGCCATCTGTATGGCAGTTGTCTGGTGTCAAGTGGGCAATTCTCCTTATCTCTCTTCCTGAGTGATCACAATCACTCCTCCCGTGGCAGGGGATGCCTGCTGATAAGGGGCTGTTGAATGTCACTGCATGGCTGATAAGAACTACAGCATCCCATTGGGAGATACTCCACCCAGAGGGAGGAGCCAAGCATTCCTACCTGGATATAATCTGGAGATTGTGACACACCAGCACGGCTCTTCTCCACTGGACTCCCCAGAGGAACAGCAGCTGCCTCTTCTTCCACTGGATCAGCGGAGGAAGAAGACACCCCTTTCTACAGGACTCCCCTGCTCCAACAGAACCACGCCTGACACTCCAGGAGGACTGCAGCCCCTTTTCCAACTGGACTGCTACCAACACCCACAGGGTGTCAGGTTGAGTTCTGACTCTGTCAGTCTTGTTTTAGTGTATTGCATTGTTTTATTTTATCCCTTTTTTATTTTCCTTCCCTAAGAAAGAGCTGTTATTTCCTGCTCCCCTGTTATTTCCTGCTCCCGTATCTTTTGCCTGAGAGCCCCTTAATTTAAAATTCATAGCAATTCAGAGGGGTGGGGAGGGTTTGCATTCTCCATTTCAGGGGAGGCCCCTGCCTTCCTTAGCAGGCACCTGTCTTTCCAAACCAAGACACTCAGCTCTCCACAGCAATGTTTCAGGATACTTCAGTATGCCTCTAAATACTTTACTTTTGCAAAGAAGTGAGAGCAAGTAACTTAATACTTTTGTAAAGAAACCATTTTCAATTAAATCGTTTTAATTCGGGGCACTTCATGCCCGACTGGAGCCATCCAGATGAACTGCAAGCAGTTAGACAATTAAAATTAAGGCCACTACAAGTCCATACTAAACAGCCATCCTGACAAAATATTTAAGTACAGAAGAGCTGGACAGTGCAATTAAAACAGTTTGCACAAACACAGCTCTGCTGGGTTAGGGACAGACTTTTTGAAACAAGTCAACAAGTCAACAGGTTGCATTCAGGGGACACTCTGGTTTTCCACTGTGGCTAAAAGCAGCTGCAGGATTGGGTGGATCTGAATGTTACCAGCTTGTCCTCCCCTCTGCACCCCTTGTTGACAAGCATCCTTGCCTAGGGCTCACCTTAGAGAGCTGTGGCCCCTCTAGAAAGCAGGCTCCAGAAACCTACTGTAATCCAGAGCAGGAGATGTGAAAACTTTCCTTTATTTTAGAAGATAAAACATCTCTGCAAACAGCAGCAGCAGCCAGCTGGCAATGTAGGCACGCAGGGAAAAGTGAGTGGGGAGCTTGACACACTCAACAGGTCCCTTGGCAGAGAACTGGAGCCAGGAGTACACAGCCTCCCTCTTGCTGGAAGGTGTGTAGAAAGGAGCCATTTGTCCTTTACCTCTATTCATTCAGCTTTCTGGAAATGAGAAACAAGCAAACAATCAACAAAACACAAACCCAAACCTCTGCAGATTGTGCTGTTATGGGGCCTGACACGTTAATAAGGCAGGAAAACAATTTCTGCTCTAAAAGTATGGAGTTGATTTGCCTCACACCCACACAACAACCCATGTGCCTGAAGCAAACCAGCTTCTAAAAGTCATTCCCCTTGTGCAGAGTTTAGCACCCTGAGTCACCTCTCCAGAACTACAATCCCCTGATGTCCTAGTCTCCAGACTGCCTAAATTTCCATTCCTCAGGCTTCTTAGATTACTTGCTCTAAAATTAATCTGAAGTAAATTACTCCTTGAAATGAACTGGTTTTTTGGGAAAGTTAAATGTCAGCCTTTCCTAGTGCCCACTTCAGCACAGATTTCAGGAGGAATTATTGGCTGCCAGTGCTGGTGTAAAAAGCCAATAATGCTCATTAGGTTATCCACTGCCACAGCTGAGGGATTGTCCCAGTGAGAAAACCCTGGCATGTTGCCCAGGTGCCGTAGAGGTCCATGTCCAAGGTACATTTTGATCCTAATGGCTGGACAAAAGCCACCCCCCTGGCTCCCATACAAGCACAAACCAAGTGTGAAACCCAAGGCAGTGCCCTCACACTCTCCTTGGGCTGGGTGACCAATGGACAAGGCTTAACCCTGCACACTCACAGCTTTACTAAGGGGACCCACAGACCTGCTTCATTATTTTGCAGCTTTTTTGCAAAAAGATGGTTTACTGCTTGCACAGAGAATAAGAGGAATCCTTGGTGGCTGTTTCTTCTCCCTGTTTGCCCAAAAAGCCCAGGGCCACTCACACAAGAATTTGTGCTCTGCAGAGGCATGTCTAGAATTACAAACCAGCTCTGCTTTATCTGTGACACACCAAGTTCAGCGATGCCCAGGTCGACAGAAAGCTCAACTGGTGCCCTTTAAGACACAGGAACTTGCACTTTTACCCTCTGGCCAAGCCCTGCCCTCTCACTGACTCCCCTGAATGGGGCACAGAGAGAAACTCCCACTGAGCCTCCCAACACTGCTGCCATAATCCATCCCTCTCTGGATCGCAGCAGTGATTCCATGCTTAGCAAACAAACCTGGGAAGAGCACAGCCCACTTGCCAGGATTATGTCCAAAGACTGACAAAGCTGCAGGAGATGGACTTTCAGCACAAGCTCAGAGACACAATTTGTGAACAAGAAGCTGCCCTGCCACAGCTCTCACCCCCACCACTGACAGCAGGGAAAATCCCAGCAGCCTGGGCAGGAAGCTGACTGCTACAGGCACTTAGAGGGATTCACCCTTAGAAGGGGATGAGTGGAGGAGAAGTCCTGAGAACTCATTTGGCAGCTGAAAGGTGCCTAATGTGTGTCAGGTGCCAGCATGAAGAGGAGAGGTTGGGCTGTGCTCCAGGTTAATGGCTCACCCAGCTGCTGAACCAAAGTTCACTCTGTGCAGAAGCTGCAGTGCCTCCCCAACAGCTGTAGGGTACAGGATGGACTGGGTAGATGGGTGAAAAAAAAATCCCATTTCCATCCCATGCCTACACCTCCCTAGACTATTGGAGCCACTGCTGAGGGACCAGGAAAGCAACATCTCACAGACACTGCTGGCTGTCACTGTGGGATGGTAGGAAGAATGTAATTCCACAGCTCCCACCAACTCCTGCACCCTGTGCTGGACTTGCCCAAATGGCCAGAAAAAATTAGGGTGTTAATCTTGCCCATCACATGAATAGAAGGTATAGGAGATAACTCCCAGACCCAAAAGCAGTAGAGGCAACCAGATGTGCAACAAGTCCTGAGGGAGAAGAGAGAGCAAAGCTGGATGATTGCTGAAAGAGCAGAGTTAGCAAAGCACTGAAGGTCCTAAAGCCAGAGGCTTGAAAGGGAGAAGAGCTTAGCACAACCCCTGTGAGCCATGCAGCATCTCTTCATACATCAATCCTTCCCATTCTGCTCCAGACCCACAAATGTGTCTCAACAAACAAATTCAGCACTGTTCTCCAGCACCCCCAGGCTGCTCTGCACCTCTCCTTAGAAGGATTTTTTAACTGTTCAAGTAAAGCTTGAAGAAAAGAGCTTTCCTAACAGAAGCTTTTCATGTACGTTTTCTCAGTGAAACACAAAGCATAGCTCCTGTTCCTGTGTGTGAGCATGAAAATTGCTGCAGTAGGTTTTAAATCTTTTCATCAAAGCAGTTTTTCCAGCATGGACTGCATAATGAACATTAGTATAAAAGCAGGTCTGTTAAAAAGTTTTCTTCAATGTCATAGTGTAAGGAGATTTTCTTACAGCTTTGCTAACACACTATGCAGCCAAATACTGAGCTGCAGAAGAGAATTACTTATTATTTATTTATTATTTTATGATCTAATTTATTATTTTATGATCTATATTATATTAAAGAATGCTATACTAAACTATGCTAAAGAATAGAGAAAGGATGCAGACAGAAGGCTAACAGAGACTAAAAATCAATGCATTAATTGAGCCTCAGGTAAAATTCAGTTGTAGAGTGTTCTGTTCAGGAGTACTTCATAAAAGTAAATGAAACAGGACTCAGTGGGAAGAACCAGGTTTGTTCATCTCACAAAAATATACACCTTAGATTCACAAAGAAAAGTTCTCTTCACAGTTCAGAAATCACCCAGGTTAGCCCTGAGCACTGAGAGCACAAATCAAGTTCTCTCTGCTCCCAGGGCACACACTTTTGAAACAGTTCTATCTAGAGGTTAACACACAAAGCAACCTTGCACATTTTTCTTAGGGAACCATCACAAGTATGGAAAAAAAATGCTTTGGAGTGAAACAGACTGCAACTAAAATAAGGAAAAAGCCAGCTTTGGTAAGCTGCCAAGTGACATCCGTGTCACAGTGATCTAGAGTACATTTGTTTTCCAGCAATACCACAACTGTAACCCCATCATCTGTCATTCCAACCCTTGGCTTTCAAGGACAGCCACACATCAGAGCGACCAAGATACACCGTGGTGGAGGAAGAAATATTGAGCTACAAAGAGGTGGTAGACAAGCACATTTTCCTGGGATATTTTTCTGGGAGCTGGGGCTGCTCAGCTCAGTGCAATTTGACCCAGTAAGACCGTGATCTGCAGTTCATAAACCACGTAAATGAGTTTCACAGCCTTGCTCGTCCATTCCAAATCTGCCCCTTGTGCCACAGGGGCTCCCACTCTGTCCTTGTCCCTCTGACCTCTCACAAACACAGCTGTGTGTCAGGCACCGTGGAAATGGGCCCCTGCTCACCCCCAGCCCAGCTAAGCAGCCCCTCCCTGGGCTCCATGGGCAGCCAAAGCTTCAAACTCTTTATTATAAATAAGTTATTCTGCACCTGTCACAGGTGAAAAGGAGAACAGAGGTTTAGGGGAAAAAAAAATTAGTCTTTAGCGAGCAACAATTTGAATTAGCTAAATATTGTGACAGACAATCTGCATATACACAAAGTGGGTTTTGTGTATTCAAACATCAGCTGCTGGAAAACAACAAAGTTTTATTTTCTACACGGGAGGAAGAATAGATAAACTTCTGCATTCTGTTAAGTACCTCCATTATAGCATGAAAATAGCACAGCAAGAGTGAGTGTTTAAAACAGCTTTAGTGCAACAGAACACCCAAATCTTCTTAGTTGATAATGGAAATGGTTTGGGTATGATTATCCATTTCAAACATATTTATGTCATACTTCAGAGAAAGGCAAAACTAATGTTAGAGCAAAAGAATGCTTCAATGTACAATTATCTTGACTCTTGGAGCAAAGAATATTCCTATTAAGTCTACCACCCGGGGTTTAAATTTCACATTTGCTTTACAATTTTATTTTTTAAACAGGCTACCTCACAGGTATTGGGGGGCTGCATCAAAGAGATTTTATAGCTCCTAGGTGTAATGCTCAGTAGCTGCTTTTCTTCCACTAACCCACCAAGCCTGATTCTCTGGGGGTTCCCAAGTGATGTCTTCAAGGACCATATGGAAGTTTGGGTGTGATATTTTCAGGGTCCCCCATCGTTGGGAGGAAATGATGAATCTGACTGCATGTCCTTAGAAGGCTAATTTATTATTTTATGATCTATATTATATTAAAGAATGCTATAGCATTCTCTATACTAAAGAATAGAGAAAGGATACAGACAGAAGGGTAAAAGATACCAATGAAAACTCCTGACTCCTTCCAGAGTCCTCTCACAGCCTGACCATGACTGGTCATTTAGGAAAAGCAATTCACATGTTGAATAAACAATCTCTAACCCCATTCCAAAGCAGCAAAACACAGGAGAAGCAAATCAGGTAATATTGTTTTCATTTTTCCCTGAGGCTTCTCAGCTTCCCAGGAGAAGAATCCTGGGCAAAGAGATATTTCAGAAAATATGGTGGTGGACAACTTGGGGGGTTTCTGTCCTGCTAGTCCCATTGCCATATTTCTCTCAGTTTAACTTACGTCTCTTCTCTTGCTGACACTTCTCAGTGGTCAGTGGGAAGGAAGCAGAATTTAAAAAACCTCACAACAGCAACTTCCACACAGAAAAGCCATAATTTTCCTACACTCTGGAGCCTGCTGTTTCCCCTCCTCATTTTCACAAACTTCCCAAGCCTTTTTGTTGACATCTTTACAGAGATGCAACGCTCTCCACGAGCAGATGGCATCAAGCTTGGGGATCTCGCACATGCACTGTTACATCAAGCCCTGCCTGACCCAAAGCTGTTCCCAGCAGTATCATTGGCTGTCCTGGAATAAGCAGCAAACCCATCTTCAGAGAGTTTAGGCTCTTGTATAGCCTGTAGTGTTGTTTAGGCAAGGGGACAGAAATGCATAAGCCAGATTTTCTTGGATTTTGTTGACAGGGTGTATCTCAACACCTTACTTCATTCAAAGTTTTAGAGAGAAAGCAGTTTATCTGCAAATTCCAAGCCTGTTGTTCCATTCAGTCCCCCGCCCTGAGAGTACAAGTTGGCTTTCTCCTCTCATTATTGCCAGAGGGATACATTTTTCCTGTCCTCTACTTCCTTCCCAGGTTCTGTGCTCTCTCCCTCCTCTCTCCAAAACACAGAGATCATCATGATCTGCTCCATCCTTGGGTCCCACACTTTCCTCTAGCCTGGCCCTCGGATGGCACCTTTCACACAATCAGCCATCAGGGTGCAGGAGAAAATGTCACGGCTCCTTCAGCTGCTGTGAGTGAAAAGTGCCCCCAGGACACATCAACAGCAGCAAGGTCCATGCTTGTACATGGAAGGAAACTCTGCTCATGACCCAACACAGCAGAGATGTCTCCAGAACAGGCTCAACTGGATTAGTTCAGCACAGCCCAACCAGGAATGAACCTGTAGATATCAGGGAAGTGCCTCCTTTGTCACCACAGCTCTGGATGGGACTGCAGCTCTCCCCATCAAACACCAGCCCAGGCTGTGCATTTGCCCACATTTCTGCACAGAAGTCATCACAGTTCTCTCATGTAGTGACTTTTAATCCATGCAGGAGAAAGCTACCTCAGTCCATTGCCTCACTGCAGTTCCTGCCTTACCACTGGAGCAGCCAGAGGCACACTTGGTTTGACCTGGTGAGCTCTGACTAAAGTTCTGCCTGCCAGATAAATGTCTTGGCCTGGGTTTTGTTGGCTGCACCAAAATGGAAGGGATGAGACAGTGGTGAAGCTCCATGCAGAGGGACCTACACAGACAGGAGGGGGTTAGAGGAGGAAGAACCTCTGCTTTGCAGGGGTGCCATTTGAGTCTTCCTTCTGCTCCATGATTTCTGTGCCCCTGAACTCCTGAATGAGTGAAGTTTTCTGTCTCTGCCACCTAAGTTTGCGCTTTGTGACACAGAATCAAAAACTGGGCTGCACCACTGTAGCAGAAGGTGCAAACTGATGCAGCATTTTGCAAAGAAGAGCAGATAGAAGGAACCCAAAAATTCTGCTGGGGACAGTGTGTGTGTGCTTAGCACTGGTGGTGATGCAGCACAGTGCAGCAGCAGCTGCCCCAGCCCAGGCTTCACTCCTCTGAGAGGTTGGAGCTGGGGAAGGAGTCTTCCTTCTTGAAGGAATTTGTTGGAGAAGTGCAGGTGGAGATGGGAAGTCTGAACAGCATGAGATGTTATAGGAAAGAGAACAGAATCTTCTCAGAGACTCCAAACACCCAAAAACACAGCAGGAAGAAAATTCAGAGCCTGTACTCAGCGGGTTGGGGGAAAAAAAGACTCCGGTGATGGAAAAGGCTGTAGGTTGGTGACTTCAGGCACCAGGAGGAAGGTTGATGCTCCACTTTCAGGTCAGCAATTACAGAATAGATTTAGTGCCGTGATGCTGACATCATGAGGGGCTGGGAGTTGTTTTCTGAGCAGTGTTGGAGGCAGCTGAGCCTAAATCATACAGTAGCACCAGAAGAGAGAGTGAAGTGAGTGCAATGGGTCTCTCCCTGCTGGGGAAAAAGCACTCACATATTCTTCTTTTAAATGGATATGTCTCTGAAGTGCTTGAGCACTAATCCATGCAGCATGGGTAACAAACAGGGGGGATTAGGAGCCTGAGTGCATTCCAGGGTCATGAACTCATTTGGATCACTGTCACACGGTGCCTACAGGCTCATGTGCCTGCAGGGCTTGGATGGATGGATACGGTTCTTCAGGCAGAGCTGGCCAGAAGAGCAAGGATGGTTAACAGCTGGGTGCAGTGATCCTAAAGGTCTTTTCCAAGCTAAACAATTCTGTAATTGCACAATAGGAAGATTCCTTTAAAGTGAGAAAGAAGAGGAATGTATGAAGCTTTATTTTCAGGTGGATGATGAACCAGCTGAAAGCTAGGGGGTCATGCCCTGAGCACCCTGTTCTGGTTTGAACTGTCTTGGGACTTGGCATCGTTTTTAGAGATGCACATTTGTCCAGGACAAAGTCCCTAGGCAGAAATCAAAGCTTCACCCCAAACACAGCAAATGTGAATTTTAACCTCCTTTCTTCCCCTTGTCCATAGGATTTTTCACTTGTTTGACTCCTCTCTGCTCAGAAAGGGAGAAAATTAAAGCTGAAAGCGGGGACTCCAGGGGACTCATTAACTATCCAAGCCTAGGCACAGAGTTCTGCAAATGATGGACAATAGATGTTAAATTAATCTCAGCATGTTCCTACACAATATGAAGGTGAGGCTGAGCATGACATCCTTAACAACCATGCCGTGTCCAAACAATACTGTCCATTAATTACACAAATCACACACAGGCCCACAATTTTACAAAGGCTTTCAGAAGTCATTTTTTGTGGAATTTCCTGAGTGTCTCCTTCACCTACCAGGTGTCATCATGTGGTTAATGGGCCATAAGAGTTATTGAAAGGTTGTTCTTCGCTGCTTCAGGCTTGTCCTTTACGTGTGCAGTGTGTACATTTTGCAGGAAGCACATTAGAGTAAAGGAAGCTCTCCTCACCTAGAATGAAGCAGAGGACAAATCCAGATGATGTTCAAGTACAAACAAAAAAAATCCAGGGATTTTCAAGTAAATATCTTCAACTCATGTCCTTTGGACTAAAGAGACCAAATATCCCAATACAGACAAATTATATTAATTTCACATACTTTGGCATGGAATCTGCCCTTGAAAAAATGAATCAGGATGGACAGATGGCCTTTGATTCCATGAGAGGCAGGGAAGGGGAGATAATCAGAGTTATTTGGCACACAAATGTCTACAACATTCACGACCCTGAGAAAAGACAGGCTTGCACATCTGTACCTTCAGGTTCAACAGGCCCTACCTAAAGTGCCAGAGGCTGAGAAGGACTTTCAAAGAGAAATAACTTTTTATGCGCCTCGTTTCTTCTGAGCCCTGTCAGAAAGACAAGACCTGGTCCACAAGAGCTCCCTTTTTCCTCTTTTAACAAAGACAGTCCAACAGAGCCTAAATGAGAAGGGCAGAGCACATCCAGTGAGAGCAACCAGTGACAGCAGTCATCACTGAACACTTCTGTGCTGAAGAGAAAGGTTCAAGGTCAAGCAGGGAAATGAGATCAGTGTCAGCAGATACAGGACCAGGCACACGCCTACCTAAAGCCCAGCTCAAGAAAAGACCAAGAGAAAGAGTCTGAACTTATGGTACCTTTAAGACAAAGTTTTTTCCCAATACCACAATCCCAGGTTACATCTGTACTGTACTGGGGACACTCCTGAGAACAGCCATGGTCCCAGGAAGGGGGGCAGAGTGTGCAGAGCCCCTTTTGTTTGCTCAGGTCCTGGCAGCAGCAGAGGAAAAAGAAAGTAATGACACAGATTCTTTCAGCTGTTGAACAGAGAGGAGTCAGAATGACTTAGCAGAGCTTAAGAGTGAACCCAGATCTCCTGAATCCTTATTCTGTGTCTACCCAGGAACTCTGCCACAACACTCAGTCACCTCATACACCTTAAGAAAAAAAAATTGTTGTTCTTAAGAGAAGTTCAGGGAAAAGATTCATTTGTCTTGTCCCACCTCTTCCCAGATGGATGAAGTTATCCTTCTTCAAATAGGGAAAACGAGACTTTGAGAGTTCTTAGATGTTCCTTTTATTAATAACGGAGCAGAAAAAAAAAAGATGTGTGAGAACTGCAGAGAGAGAAGTCTGCAGGGCTGAAAGGACTAATTGGAGACAGATGGTCAGATACAGGCTCTTAGAAGCATGAAGATCAGCTAAGAACATCTGAAAATCTCTCGAAATTCTGAAAGAGGAAAATCACAGATTTTCATTCCGCGAATCCAGCTGCAGTCTTCAGCAATAAAACCCAATGCAGCTCAGCAAACATGAACGTGGTCACAACTGACACAAGACCACAGATTTTATGCTGACAGACCTGCAGATGCTCTCAGCAAGAAACCTGTGAGAGATTCAGCTCCTCTTGGTATTCACTGCTTTACCCCACCATTACCATCCTTGACTGTGTGTTTATACATCTGCCTAATCTTCCTTCACTTTCTCCTCTCACAAACTCTGTTATCCCTCCCTGTGACCACCACCCCCACTGCCTGATTCAAAGGGTCTGCCTGACATTTACACCTCTGCTCATTGCAGAAGGAGTGACAGCAGGCCAGTGTTGCCTCCCCATCCAACAAGCACGTGAAGCATTCTCCAAGTGGATTAAGGCTTGACTTCCCAAGCAGTGTGTGTGTAGGCCTTGACAGACCCAGTCAGTGGCCCCACATCCTCCCTGTCACCCTTTTGATCTCAGAACAGCAGAAGTGCTGGGTTGGGGCAACCCTGTGGTCTGGGACAGGAGACATGGATGGGACAGCTGACTTGTGGCTCCAGAGGAAGATCTGATCTACCTTCTCATCACTCAGCCTCGCTGCTGCTCCACACAGACAGCACTCTGTGGGAATGGCATGGAACAGCTTCCCACAAGGGACCCCAAAATGAGCGATCCCCACTCTCACTCAGCCCCTGAGCCAGTGCAGGGGAGGGCTGCCAGTGTTCCAGCAGGCAGTGTGGGAGGTGTGGGGATGCCCATGTCCCCAGAGTGATGCCCAGATACAGGGGAGCAGCCTCTCCACCAGCTCTGCCTCCCTGGCAATTGCCTGACGTCCCCCTGTCAGCAGGAACCCCGGGGAGCCCAGACCTTCACTGCTGCAAGCAGCACTGATCTTCCATGCTGCAAATGGGGCCATCAATCTCTGGCTAATGCAGCTTGTTAAAACAGCAGCCATCACTTTGATGAAGCAGCACAGTGAGAATGTCGTTTCCTTGCTGCCACTTTCAGGGAGATAAGCCCAGAGATCTCAGATAACTAAGATGTTACAGGAAACTTAAAACACAGTGGACAAACCTCACCTCACTATCTCTGTCCACTCTCAGGGGTTTTTTTTTTACTCTTCCTTATATTCCTTTGGATGTTCTCTACACATGCTATGTCACTCCTCCTTTCTCACATGTTTGGTAGAGGGGACTTTTACTCCATCTATTCAGAAACAGAACCTGTTATGTTCCTAAGTCAAATACATCCCACTGGAATTGTGACTCTTCGTGGCACATAAAACACACTGTGTGAAGTCCCAGCTATGAGAAAGATTGTTTCAAGTAAATAGTACCACAGCACAGAGGGTAAGTCAGAGCAGAAGATATTTGGACACAGAGATAGAGTTGATCTTTCTTTATAGGGACATTGTACCTGCCCGTTCAATGCTAATGCCTCTCCCACCCAACATTTCTCTCCCCTATCTCTCCATCTTCAATGTTTCTCTTTTGTTTGAGGCTCCCTGCCATCAGGCTTGCAATACTGTGAATTTCTTCCCAAACACTGGTTATTTTTGAAGCTGCTGATGTGACACAGCTCTAAACTTTTTCCTTTTGGGGTGGGGGTTAATCATTGAAATTCAGATCTTTGCTATTAAAATCCATCAGACAACAAATGAATCAAGGTAATGAGACAAGACTGTCACTTTGTGGGAAATCAATGTCATGGTGTTTTAGAAGCAAATTCCACTTTACAGTCACATTAAAAGAACGAATCTATCTGGGCCTCTCATTTCAGTGTTGATTTTGAGACATGCACCATCAAACACCAGCCATGCAGCCTGTGCAGAATATGAATACAAGCACACATCTTATGTTAGGAAGAGATGGTGCTAGGCTGCACTTCCCAAGACTTTTGGATGAAGGCTTCCTATTTTTTGGAGCTTACCAGTCACATTCAAAGTTTTCAGAAGAAAGAAATGGTCAGTGTTCAATGTGGTTACACAGGTCAGTACTGTTATCCTGTCCCACAACTACAGCAAGATGCTGAGTCCTGGTTGGAAACAGGGATTCACCTGTCCTGCAGAAACCTGCAGTTCTTGCAAGAAATCCCCCAGGAAAGCCATTAAGATGCCCTGAAACAGAGTCCTGGTGAGGAACAGCATTTTCTAAAGCTCACTCTAGGAAGTATCCTGTGAGCAGAAGTGTGATTCCACAGCCTTGAAGACCCAAGGGGTTTTTCCTCACCAGCCTCTTTGCCGGGTTTCCATCTCCTGGGTGTCTCCCCACAGCAAAGCCTGTATCCTAAAGATCCAGGTGCTCACAAAACACAGAACAACATGAACAAAGAGCAGTGCCTTTACTGGCCCCCACACCACCAGCAGCACTCACACGCACAAAATCAGCAGCCCCACCTAATTGCAGTCTACCTTGGTAGCACAGAGTTCCTTCCTGCTCTGCTACAGAATCAAGCACAAATATCCTTTAGAAGTCCAGAACAGAGGGGCAGATCTCCTTTTGGGTTTATTGTTGTTGCTGTAGCTGCTTTGCTTGTTTTGTTTTCCAAGCCAAATATTCAATCAGAGATCTTCCCCTTTGTCACAGGGTGTGGTTTTTGCAAGGCACCTTTGAAGTGAAGACTTTAGGCATGGGTGTCTGCTCTCTACCCACCTGGAAACCTGCAGCCAGGCCCATCAGATGGGCTGCAAAAAACCCACAAAAGCTGTGGTCCTTATTAGCCATGGGGAGTCCTGTTATGGGGGTTTAATAGCTTGGGTCAGGAATGGCACCAGCACCAGGCATGAGGCTGCCCATTCCCTGCAGGGAATGTACAGCAAGGGAATCTGTGTCTCCAGGCTCTGACACAAACAAAAATACCTGAAGCTTCCTGTTAAAGAAGCTATGCTTTAGCAGCTTTTGGAAAAGACCCTGCTGATTTGTTGGCTGTGAGCTACAGTCATCAGCCCAAAGATGATAAAACATTCAGAAGGACTGGAGGGCAGTTCTTTCTTGTGCAACAGCAGCTGATTGATTTAGTGTAAACACTGAGAAATACAGCTACCCCTCTGCAGTGAGATTTTGGACCCATGCTTTGAATTAATCTCTTTGGAGAACGGGCAGAATCGTTTTAAAAACAGACCCAAACGCCAAGGCAAGAGTTCAGTATCGTTGCAGGAAAACCTCAAGGAAACTTCTTCCCTGGCAAGACCTCCTGAGTGCTCTCTGCTTAGGCACAGAAAGCAGGTAAACACGTCATCAAAGTGGGTGTGTGCCTTAGGACTGAACTCCAGGTGGAGTCCTGATCTTAAACTGCATCGTATAAGAAGGCTGCTGTCCCTGCCCAGAGCCCATTGCAGGATCAGGATCTCTTTGCACAGCAAGATGAACTATTTCAGGGAGCAGACCCAGAGCAGTGGTGACCATCTGTGTCACACTTGGAGGACCCAGAGACAGAACATCCTCTCTGCTCCAGCAAATTGCTCTCAATGCCAACAGTCTGAGGTCCAGCCCAACCCCACACACCTTCTTAACTCTAAATGATGCTGGTTATTTTCCTAGCAAACATTCACAGCCTTCACACTTCCTTCATGTGAAAAATGCTTATTTTATGATTGGCTTTTGGCAAATATTGAAATGAATATTATATGTGTTGTGTTAGAAAGTTATGCTGTATTAATTCTCTTAAGTAGTGTGTTAAATATAGTTTTAGGTTATAACATAATGTTAAAATAGAAACTATGCTATGTAGGATACTTTTTTTAAAGAAAGGACTCCCACAGAGATAGCAGCCACAGGACACCCAAATCTTTCAGAGAAAGAGAATTTATTGCTCTCCTATCAGAACTAACAAACTTCTTCCCACCTCGCTCAGCCCTGAAGACGCTGCCAGGATTCAGAGGAAGAAGCTGACACTGCCCAGACAGAATCCTGTGTTTGCATTGAATTTATGCATCATGGATGAGGTGTATGAATATGCAGCAGGCTGTTGCTTTTAAGGGTTAATCCTCTGTTAACGTGGGTCCTTTTTCGGGCTTATGTTGCCCAGAAAGAGGTACCCGGACTGTCTGTAACTCTTTGTTTCTGTTGTCTCATGTTGTCCTGATTCAAATTGTCCGTGTTATTATTACTCCAATTATATTACTATTTTGATAACCATTTTATTACTACTAAACTTTTAAAATTTTAAAAACAAGTGATTGGTGTTTTTCACACTTCACGAGGGGCTTTGCCCTGCAGATGAGTTTAAATCAGCCTGCCATGACCAATGGGTCACACAAAACACTGCTGTCCACCCCATTTTCCCTTCTGCCAGCCCACTGGCTAAAGTAGGAGCCTCTTTGGACCAGATGATGATGTTTTTATTCACAGCCATTTCCTCCTCTCTTGCAGATTCAGAATTGAAACCTTGGTGCAGGGAAGTCCCCAGCAATCTGGGTAAAACTGTGGATGCCATGGGACAGAGAAACGGCAAGCGTTTCTCACAGCGAGAATTTTGGGGGAGTTGCAAGGATGTGATAGCTTGTTAAGTACAATCTGCAGGTGGCATTTTTCTACTTTGTCTTTCTGTTCTTCTCAAGGATGGTGTGTGAGGAAGGTGTTTTTGTTAGTTACCCAATCAAACAGAATCTGTCCTATCACTCTATAAAACCGCGCGGTTCTCTTGAACAAAGCCTTCTCTGCTCTTCCTACAATCCTGCCTCCTGTCTGTTCCTGTGTCATCCTCGGCACAAAAGTGACATGAAGTCCCGCACGGGTTCATGCGAGCAGAGCACCATTCCTGCCGGGTGAATAGAGCCGGGTGCCCGCTGTGAGCAGCAGTGTCCCGGTCCGTGCTGGCTCTGCCCGTGCGGCGCCTCGCCGCGCTGTGCCCGTGTGCCCTCTGTCGTCGGGAGCCGCGCCTTTGTCACCTGCCCACGCGGAGCCGCTGCTGGCAGCAATTCCCGCTTCCCTGATGCTGGCAGCCGAATGCTTCGGCCAAGCAGTGCTCCTTTCCTGGCTGCCCAAACGGAGCAGCACCCGCTGAGGAACCCCCAGGAGCGTCCCTAAATTTGATTTGTGGAGAGCGGGGACCCAGAGCTGCTCGCTGAGCTGAAGGTCTGCATCCATCTCTGCCACAGACATATTTTATGAAAAGTCCTTTTGCTAGGATCTTTTCTCCTGAGAAGCTGAGAGGCCTCAGAAACAAAAGGTAAACAATGATTATCTGCTGGTGTGGAATGCAACAGGTGCATCTTTGATTGGTCTCATGTGGTTGTTTTTAATTAATGGCCAATCACAGTCCAGCTGTCTCGGACTCTCTGGTCAGTCACAAGATTTTATTATCATTCCATTCCTTTCTATTCCTTGCTAGCCTTCTGATGAAATATTTTCTTCTATTCTTTTAGTATAGTTTTAATATAATATATGTAATAAAATAATAAATCAGCCTTCTGAAACACTGAGTCAAGATTCTCATCTCTTCCCTCGTCCTGGGACCCCTGCGAACACCACCCCACATCTCCCTCACTCTGCAGTGCCTCCATGCTCAGCTCTGCTCTGAAAAACTCCTGTCCCTCCTCTTCCATGCTCCTCTGAGGTGTGGTCTGCATGCAGCCCAGCACGTGTTTTACCTCAGAAATGTTTGAATTAATAACTCTGTGTCGCTCACACCTCACCAGCCTGACTTCCAAATTCACAGTGAAAGCTGGAGGTGCTGAAGGCATGAGTCAGGATGCTGTTTTCCTCTTCCACGCTCTTTCCAGGGAGAGAAAGGCAGGCACATTTCAAGAACAAGCCACAGGGAAGGTATGACTAAGGAGGAACCTCCACTCTCCCTTCAATTGGGCTCAAGGCAAGGCTTTACAAATAAGCACTAGAAGAAGTCTGGGTTTAGCATTTTAGCACCAGGAGCATCCCTGGGGTTGTGGCCCCATTCTGTTCCAGGAAGTAAGTGTCTTTTCAGATCTACTGTACTAATGAGATAGAGTTGTCTAAGAACCACCCTCATACCCATTCTTTCAGCCAGTGGAAACAGCACTTTGCCCTGGTTATAAAGCTCATTTATGGCTCAAGCGAGCTGGAAGAGAATTTAAATTCTCCTCTGTCACCAAAGGGGTCACCAATTATGACCAAAGGGTCATTGGGGACAGACAAAGGTGATACAGAGACTCCATCATCAGAAGGCATGAAAAGGTACTTTATTATTAGAAATCCACAGTTCTTATAGAAACAACCTAATAAAAGACCTGACTGGCCTTTAGGAATCTTCTCTCACCTATCAGTCAAGAAGGGACAACGCCTTCTTGTAAACATCCTTGGCAAACAGACATTGCCTGCCAGGTGCAGAGATTGAGATAATAACTGTATTAATTCTTTCTCTGAGCTTTCTCACAGCTCCCCAGGACAATCCTGGGAGAGCTATGTCTCTCTTATTCAGAGGATATGTGCACTCCTGCCCTTGATTAAGCGCTGTTCTTGAAGAGCTGGGTTCACTGTTTATGGGCAGCATAGGACTCAAACAGGACTTCCTTGCATTTCACACTTCCTGGCTTGCTGAACCCCACAGGAATCTTTCTTGTCTGCAGCAGACAGCAAACACAGGACTTGGTGCATGGGCAGACACACACAGTCCCACAGGCACTGCTGTCCCCACAGGACAAGTGACAGCCCCAGGCAGCCTGACACGTGGGACTTGCAAGATCCTGTGTGTCCCTCCACAGGAGCTCCTGCAGGGGAACAGAGACATGGGCTTACATGATTTACAAATAAACACCTCTCTGAATTTCAGTGACCCCAGTTTGTACCTAACCACTGGCATTTTAATGGGCACTGTATAATTAGTGAGTAAAAATTACTTTAAGTCTATTACCATGAAAATGGGAAGGGATTTTACTGTCTGGTAATTAAAATCTTATCCCTTTTGGTAGTATACAGAATCAAGGAACAGGCATTTTTGCTTAGGGTACAGAAGCAAATTGCACAAGCAGTAACTGTGCTTTATCTCTTGATAATGCACAATAAAAGATTCAGATCTAACTTTATAAAAGGCAGCAGTAATCAAAAGCCAGCACAGACTCTTATCAAACATTTCAAATATGCTAATATTTATTGACCTTTTTTTATGTGTCTCTCATTGTTTTCTGAGATGTTTTACTTATTTTAATGGTCTGATGGAAAAATGGAGATGAAAATGTAGACAAAAATGACCCAGAGTTTCTCTTGAAGTTTGCTCAATGTGACTACCAAAAAGATCTGTATGTACCATGTGCACATGGGTCAGAGTGAGTTTTGAGGTTTTGTTATTCCCAGTATAGACAGATCAAAATATGAAAAAGAAAACTGCAAAAGAGAAGGTAAAATTACAACAAGAGCTGTGCTCCTTCTGAATCAGGAAACCACGCCAGTAATATCCCATTCCAAAGGCCCCAACACTGTGCAACAGCTCCTGCAGTGCTGGATGAGAAGGGGAAGGTCTGGCTGGGTTGGACTCACTGCTCATCAACAAGGCTGAAACAGCCCCTGCACTTGGCCTTCCAGCATCCAGGGGTCATTCCATCTGTGCTTCTCAAGGCATGGAGTGCTGCCAGTCTGAGACCACCAGCATAACAAGGACATGAAACTGCTGGAGGAGGTCTGGAGGAGGCCAAGATGCTCAGAGGACTGGAACACCTCTCCTGTAAAGACAGACTGAGGGAGCTGGCATTGCTCAGCCTGGAGAAGAGAAGGCTCCAGGAAGATTTTCTAGCAGCCTCCCAGTACTGAAAGAGTGCCTGCAAGAGATCTGAAGGACTTCTGACAAGGAGCACGTAGTGACAAGACCAGGAGGAATAGCTTTAAATGGGAAGAAAGTAGGTTTAGATAAAATGTTGTGAATAAATACTTTCCAGGGAGGATGGTGAGACACTGGCACAGGTTGCCCAGAGCAGCTGGGATGTCCCATCCCTGGAAGTGTCAAGGCCAGGCTGGATGGGGCTTTAAGCAGCCTGGACTAGTGGAATGTGTCCCTGCCCATGCCAGAGGCGTCAGAACTATTTGATCTTTAATGTCCCTTCAGACCCAAACCATTCTATGATTCCATGATAACAACATTTCTTTGAAACCACCTAATTTAAACCTTCTCAAATGCAATTTTGCTTTTATTAAGCAAAGCTTTGCACACTGATGGAAAGAGTCCAGAGCTTGCATTCATAAAGCTAAGTTATTGCTACCAATAAAAATAAATAGATGGCAATTACTGAGGAATTACATTTAGAGCAAAAATGACTGAATTTATTACCCCTCTGAATATGTGCAGCATAATATGCAGCAAAACAGAAGTTTGAGGAGAAGGAGTGGGCAAAGAAACTTCTCTTTCTCTTTAATGATGAAGCCAAGCTCCCACAATATCTGAAATCTGAAGCTGTGTGTGAAGAGGGCCTCTAGGTGCAGCACTCATGTGCAGATAACAGCGAGTGGTTCAGTGAGGGGTGTAATGCAAAAAGAGCAGAGACAGCTCTGCATTGAATGAGAACACCAGGCTGAGAAAAATCCTATTAGAGAGATGCCTTCTGTTAAACTTTATCCTCTACAACCAACAGATTTTAGTCAAAACCCACAAAGTTCTTCCCACTGATGCACCCAAGCTCTGGCCACCAAGCCTCGTTGCAGGTCAGAGCCCTTTGCTTTGCCTGTGGAGCGTAAATCACGTGGAACTCACTTGAAAAGTGGACAAGGTTATCAAGCCCAAAAGTACTTCCAAGTGTGTATATGTGCCTGCCCTTCAGGAGGGAAAAATCAAGTTCCTGGTGTAAAAGCATGACTGCAGCTTTTATCAGCTTTTCTGCCTGTGGGCACTGTGCTGTAACGGGAATGAGAAGCAAGCAGAGGATGCTCCCACACAGTACAGCCCAGACCATTCTCAGATTAATGATGACAGATTCCAACACACGTTCTTCTAATACAATATTGCTAAAATAGATTTTTTTTTTATAAAGAGCATTTAAAGGCTGGGAAATTTTAAATTATAGTTCTCACAAGTTACCTCTGACTGTAGTCTCAGAAAACCACATCTAACTACTGTGGAAATATGAGGTACATTTTTCTCTAAAGTGATAATAGTTTCCTGGTTAGGAAGTGGCAGTGCAATAGCTTACAAAAGATGCTCTGAAACAGTTTCCAGATGATGTCCTTGAAAAATGAAGAACTGTCCAAAACCAAAATTGGCACAGATTATCTTACATATGCTGTCTCCAGAGTAGAGACTCTTGCTCCCACCCAACTCACCCAGGGATGCAGCTCTGGAGGAGACTGGTGTGCAGGGCTTTGGTTTATTTGTGAAATGCCTGGTTTCAGCTCAGCTTCCTCACTTCCTTAGTCCTGTTCATTCTTTCTCTTCCAGACATACTCAGCCAGAGGAGGGCTCTGTCCTGGAAGCATCACTGAGGAGGTGCAGCACTTGCCACACACAGACTGATTGCTTGGTCCCCTTGTAGCTAATACCCCTGCACAAAGTCCCAGAATTCTCTTGCCATTGTGCTGGCAGGCTGTTAAAGACATCTCCCTTTAATTTAAAGACCCACATTGATGGAGAACTCAGTCCCTTGGCAATCAGGCTGATTGCTCTCTCTCTCTCTCGAAAATCTACATTATATTTCTACATTGATTCTTGCTGACTTCAATTTCCAGTCACTGGGTATTACATCCTTTTCTATTAAGAAGCCCTCTAACACCTCTTCTCCCTGGGCAGTCATTTCATCAGGTTCTTTGTGACACACTAAATAGGCTGGCAGCCTTATTCAGGCACCACAATACAGCTGGTTCCAGCCCTGACCCTGCTCCTCCTGCTCCGTAGTTCTTTAATCTCAGGATAATATCTGCCTCCTATTTGTCCAAGACTAGAGCAAAAAGGGACATCACCATTATTGCAATAGGGACAGAGTGGGAAGGCCAGGAGGTCCCCCACCAGCCTTCTTGTGAAGATTCCAGGCTTTTCAGGGGTTTTTGTTTGTTTGTTTGTTTGGGCTGGGTTCTTTTAAGGAGGAGAGAGACTCAGGTGTTTTGTGAGCACAGATCTATTTAGCTGATACAGGGGCAGGTGAGAACTGATTTCCAGGAGGTGAACCTGTGAATGCTACTGTAGGTGCTGGTGTAGTCCAGAACAATCCTCAGGGAAAATCTACAGCCCTCACCTTGCCACAGACAGAATGTGAAGAGTGCATGTGGGACCATCACTATTAATCTTCTGACCACAATGCTGCTGATATCCTGGGACATTTATCTGATGCTGTGTATAAAGCCAAAGTCTTGAAGAAAGGTATCCTTCAGGAACTGCGGATCTCTGGAGCTGGAAAGGTAGGACAGCTTCTTCATGGAAAGCCTGTATTTGGCTCAGGCTGCCTCAAACCAGCCTAACCTGGTCTCCCCAGAAGTGCCTCAAGGCTTCTCCATTTGCTCCTGAACTCAACAGCTTGAGGGTCTGTTCACAAGAGTCCCCATCATGCTGTGCTGACATGGGGACTGGGGCCAGGGTCTGCAGGATGCTCTCACAGGCATGGGCCAGCTTGCTACGAACAATATACCCCCTTGTTACAGCCTGCAGTGGTACAGCAGGCTCCAGATTTATTTCCCTGTGGGCTTAGCTGCACCCACTTTATCCATATTCAACTTCCCTCACTTTCCAAACACTGTCAGAATGACCAAATTTGACTGAGGTATGCTCCAATTCTTCCTCCAGCAGTGGATACCCTCCAGACATCCTCTCTGCCCCATGGAACCAACCTCTGGCTTCTCTAAATCAGCACATTCCCCCATTCCCATTCACAGCTTCACTCACTTTGTCTCAGTGGAGAAAGGCCTTTCCTCCTTGTTTTCCAGTGGTCAGACCATATGAGGAGTACTTGATGTTTGTCAGAGCATGGATTGCCTGATTCCAGGGTCAGTTTGATCCCAGTGTCCTGGTTCAGGGCAAATTTGGGAGAGAACCCCCAAAGGGCTCCTCTAGGAAAGCAGATTCAATCGGCCCCTCTCCCCAACCGGTCCAGGAGAAAATACCTCCTTGGAGAGAACCTGTTTATTAAACAATAAAACCTAAACAATGTTAAACACTAAAACCCCTTGCTGCTCCAAAAGAGATGGCAAACTCAGAAATCCCCTCTCTGGGCTGCAGCTCAGCTCACTCAGTCTCTGATCAGCCCCTCTGGTGTTGGAAACGCCGCAGCCCTGGCCCAGCCCGGTGGGGCTCAGGTGGAGCTGCCACTGCTCCTCTGGGTGTTCAGTCCAGAGAAGGTTTAAACAGGTCCAAAGAAAAGGGGAAAAAAAGCCTCCACAGCCCAGGAAACTTCTTTACCTCAGCTAGCTAAAGCTAACAAAAAGCAGAGGAGAGCTCTGTCCCGCTGTCTGTCCATCCGCAGGAGCAGGAATGTGGAGGAATGAGTGCAGTGTCTGGAAACAAACTGCAGCTTCTCCTCTCCCCCCTTCACTCTCTGGAACAAGTCTTAAAGGTTCAAAACTTATAATTCAGCATAAACAGAACAACATCATATAGTCAACCCAGGACACCCAGTCAGTTCCCCTTTTCCAGAGAAAGCTCACACCCACCGGGCTGATTATTCTTCCTAACTGCAGCCAGTGGTTGCCCTGTCCCTGTCTTCCCTGTGCCCCTTTTTCCTTCCTTGGCCATTGCTGGTGGCAGTGCCCTGCAGCCTTCCCTGACCCAGGAGGGCAGGCTCCCTGTCAGTGCTGAGTGTTCCTGCCATCCCCAGCATACATTATCCAGCCCTGCCACAGTCATATTTATCAGAGATGGCCTGGATATTGACTGGGGGAAGGTTTTCATGCCTAATCCAATGTCAGTACCACCAGCAGCTGTTGTTGATGTGTCCATCCTTTCTGCAGCTGCTATTAACAGAGCCCAGGCCTCTGGACAGATCTCTGTGGGACAGGACTGCCACTCAAGGCATCCCACCAGTCTGACAGCTGGCTACTCACCTCCAAAACCTCCTCATTAGTAGATGGTGTCAATGCACAACAAAACAAACCCAAATCAAAGGAAAATATGGTTTTTTCATACATATGTGCAAGAGCCTTGCATTCAGAACTCTGTTGCTCATCCCATTTAAATTGATCTACAGATGACAGACAATGAAAAAGAATCAAATGGGAGCTGGCTTATGAGTCACAGACCCTGTAAATGAAGAGAAAACCCTCTTTTTACTCACTGGCATTCTTGCAGGTCTGCAGAGTTTAGCAGTGTCCTAGAGCTGAGGTTGGGCAGACACATCAAGGTACTGGAGGTGATTTACTGTTTGGCACTAGTTTGATCTAAAGGAACTGCTAGGATGGAAACTGCATTTTTGTCAACAGGAGCTCAGGTTCAGCTCAGCTCCAAGTGCTTTTCTGAAAGATACAGGAAAATTAACTCCTTCGCTTCTGAATGAATCCCCACCTTCTGTGCCAATCTCTGCCTGCTCCAAGGTCCTGTCCAGGGTCTCCTGGCCACTTTTATCAACCTCAAGAGGAATGCACAGGACACACAAGGCTGCAGTTCCCTTCTCCTCTGGCTCATCATTGTGCTCATGTGATGATGCTGGGCTGCCTAGCAAGAAGGAGAAGAGCAACCTCCTTGCGTGTCCAGGGAATTTTTCTGACCCCTCAGTGTCCATTTGAACTTTTCCCAGCTCTTTCCATCTCACACAGAAAATCTGCAGGGTCTCACTTCACCCCATTGCATTACTCATCATGGTGATGGGTCTCCCCTGGCAGCTTGTGACAAAGCCATTCAGTTCTGTGGGGGAAAGCTCTTTCTGACTGAGAGAGCTGCTCACTGATCTCTGCTCAGACTCTCAGTCTGACATCCCATTGTCTCAGGGAGGTCAGCAGTCTGAGGAAACAGGAATAAATGGGAAAACCTGATCACTGCAGCTGCTTGGGAGGTGGTAGGAGAGGGTCAGCTTCAAGGAAATCTGTTCTTCTCTTGCATCTCTTCTCCTGTCAGAGACAACTCCTTACTTTTCAGCTCCCACCCTCAGGCACAGCTCAGAAAAGCCAATTTGAAGGACTTCAGGGTAGCACCACTGACACACAGCTTCCCACTGAAGATACATCTTTGAGCCAGAGCAAGAACTCTGGTCATGAGCCCAAGGGGAAGTGATGGAGCTTGGCTGCACCTAGGGCACACACTGCAAAATGAGGCACTACTAAATGTGCTGGAAAACCAAGACAGCCCCAGAGGGAGATCAAAGTTAACCCACAGCTTGACCCTTTTCCATGCCCTGCACACAGCATGTGTTAGAACAGCTCCCCTGATGCACTGCAGCAGCCCTGCTTAATGGCAGCACAATCCAGAGCACTCTCACTTGCTCTGGCTGTGTGTTGCTCGTGGAAAACAGAAAAAAATATTAATCTGAGGTACCTGAAAGAGCTCATTTCACAGCAATATATTTTGACATTGCAACAAAACACCTACAGAAAATTCCCAAGCAGTGTCTCCAGCATGGCTAAATTCATTCTGCCAGTATACAACAGCCAGCTGCACTTGCTCATTCCAAGAGAAATGCAGAAATCTCACAGGACCTCAAGACAAGGTAAAAAGACATCCCATTGTTCTCTGGCCACCACTGCACAGCTCACACGGTGCTCTTAAGCAGGGAGGCTTAGTGGCATTTCTGGATTCTTTTATAAAACTTAAGCACAGCTATTCCTTCCTTGTTAACTACCTGGATTTCTTCATAGGCACTGACAAAGCAGGGGCTGTTCATCAGTGCCCTTTCAGGTGGAGCTGGTTTTGAGAAGTCCCTTTTGTCTGCAGACAAGGGCTTTGAAGCTTTCACTTCGTGCCTGTGATCAAAACCTCCTCAGCCTTTCAGCAGGAGTGGAAGGACAGGGATTCCAATTGCTGAGGAACAGCAATTTTGCAGTCAGGGAAAAATCATTAAGCCCTGATTGATTCTTCACTCTTTTTTTGCTATAGAACCACATTTTTTCAGCAATGGATTTCAGCAGGTAGCAATTGTGTGGCTGTTCAGCCTCTGCCCAGACTACAGGGAGAAGCAGAGTGGCTGGGAATGGAGGGGGGATTTCATTTGCTGCCCTCAGCCTGGGCACCACATGTGCCTAAAGCAGCGAGGGCAAGCACACAGCTCTGCTTGGTTTAAATTTTATTTAGGACCTGATTTTCTGCTCTCTGCAGGAAACCATTCTCCAACACCATCCTCATAGCCCAGGGAGCATTTTGCACGTGCTGGTGTTGCCACCTGTGTATGAGAACACATCTCAGCCCTCCTCTGGATCTGCTGGTGGTTGTTCCTCGTGGATGGAAGAACCAGGGAAGAGCTGGAGTGCTGGTGAGAGGGAGCACAGCCCAGCAGAAGCAGACTGGGGCTGTCAGATCCAAGCCTCACCAGCACTGAGTAGCTGGGTACCTGCCAGGAAGAGGAGCTCCAGCAAGGTGTGGAAGGGATTTTCAAACACAGCTGTAGAGCACAGATTTTTCTCCCCTCACACTGGGGGACCTGCAGCACACACTGCACTGCAGACACAGGCCTGCAGTGCTGTGCCAGTGCCTCACTGTGTCTTGCACTTGCTTTTTCATGGCTTGGGCTAGGACTGGACCTGAATACCCCAAACCCAGCGTTCATCTCCTGAGGCAGCCTCTCAGTGCCACCCCTGCTTTGGCCACCTGGATGGCTTTTCTTTTCTGGCAGCTCTAACCCTCTGCAGCTTCCCCAAGTGTCACTTTCCAATGTGATAAGACCCATTTCACCAGGTTGGTCTCCAAAGAGGACCCAGCCAGCTGACTGAGCCAATGCTTCAGGGCATCTGGGCTCTTCAGCTGGAGAAGGAAGGGATGGCAGGTTTGTTCATGTCAAAATTACTAAAACAGCCATAAGGTAAAACATGGAGGGATCTTCACATATATCACAGCCCCCTGCAGTGCAATCCCTAGGCCATCTCTCACAGCAGCTGGCAGTGCTGCAGGAAGATAAACTAAATAATGGCACTGTTGTGTGCCCTGCCCCTGCCTCAGCCAAGTTATTTCTTCTTCACATCTCTCCTCTAGAAATGTATGGTAACCAGATTATCGTCAAGCCTCCCAGACTGCCTTAATATTGGATAGAAATTCAGAAGTTATTGCAGGTAGGAAAACAAAAAAAAAGCAGATGCAACTGCATTGAGCCTCAATCCCCTTGAAAAGTCACAGTTCCTTATGCAGTGGAGGCACAGGGGAGTGTGGCTGAGCTACAGGGCACCTGGAAGGAAAGGAAAGCAGACAAATTCTCTGCTTGGAGGTCAACCCAGCAATTTCTCCCGTGCATCCTCTTGTTCCTGTGTACATGGACACGTATTCCCAAATGGGGCCACCAGCACTGCCCCAATGCTCCTTCTCCTGGTACCCCACCAAACTTTTTCAGCCCCACCCCTGCTCAGAAGGGTGTCAGGTATCCAAGTATGCTGTGGCTTGTCAGGGTGGTTTCCCACTTTCAAAAGCTGGGCTGGGGAGGTGCTCCTGCTGTAGGAAGGTAGAGGAGCTGCTGAATTCTTTATCCTGGTGCTTCTTCTTTGAACTATCCTTTCTCTGGACCTCAACATATTTTTTATATTCTTTATATTCTTTATATTCTTTATCCTTAACTGAATTCTTTATCCTGGTGCTTCTTCTTTGAACTATCATTTCTCTGCCCTTGCAAAGTGCAGATCTCAAGTATGGAGCATCTTGCTCAAACCCTTCATTAAAGCAACACCCACGAAATTAGCTAGAGATCTGATGAAAGCCCAGAAAATGTTGAAAAGATTTAAAGGAGAAAAAAACCCACAACAATTGACAGTGGTAAATGCATCTTAATTAAAGCCTTGGAATGCACAATTCAAATGCACTCCAGTCATCCTCTAAATTCCTGCAAAAGTTAATGAGATCAGTTTTTCCTACAGTCCCCACTGATCCACAAAGTACAAAAAGGGAGAACTGAAAATGAAATATTGTGGGTGCAGGGCTGGATGCTGATTGCATTTACAGGAGTATAATTGCAACAGGATCCCTTGCAGATCCCGCTGGTATGTTCCAGGAAGCATGGTAGCAACTGCTGGGTTGTGCTGCAGGGACAAATGTCTGGCCTGAAATAACTGAAGCAAAAAGTGATGATGAGGAAGTCCACCTCAAATTCCAAATGAAAATCAAATATCAGGTACAGTGGCTTTTCTACTTCTTCAGTCCAAAGGAGGATAAAATTACATCCATGATTTATGAATAATAGAAGTTTGGTTGGGTTTTTTTATTTTAATCTAAAGAATCCCCAGAGTTGCACTGTTGCCAAAGCCTCTTGTAACTCAGGCCAACAGTTAGAGAGAGAATGTAACAACCCTGCAAATTCTCTTGAAGAAAACAGAGCAGCCTTGGTATCCCAAGGCTTGCAATAAACATCCCCTACTCACACCAAAAAAAAAAAAACAAACACGAGGCTTCTTCATGTGTGCAAGTCTTTCAAGATCTATTTAATCCATCCTAATGCAGAAAGATCACAAGTTTGATTTAGACTGGGTCAGGACTAGCTATTTGCTTAAAGCAAACGCTCTGTTTACCCTGGGATAATCTGTCAGTGTTTCTGTGCCCACTTATGCTCATCCTCTCCCTGTTCAGGATGCCTGCTCACACACTGGGAAATTCAGTGAGTGAAATCTACTCCACAAATTGCCCCACATGCCCTGGGCTGGTGTAGAGGAGATCTAGACACACTTCCCAGGGAAAGGGGATGAAATTCCTACAGGTGACCCTCAGGGAGGTTCAATGGTAAGAATATCTGACTCATTTTCTGGGGTTGGATGTCAGACAAAACACCACACTGCTTCACTTCTGCAGATGGATTTGGGGCACAGAGCAGTACCCCAGGAATGACACCTGCTTGGAATGAGACTTTGCAAAGGGACAACCATCAGGGTCTCCAGCTGCTGGTTTATTCCACAGCACAAAATTTCCCAAAGGAAAAATAACAGGTAGATGTGGATTGTGGCCTTAGAGGAGTTTGATGCTGTTTGGCTCTTATTGGGGAGGGTGGCAGGGGGGTTAGTGGAATTTTTGGTGTCATGTTCTTTGTGGTTTTTACATAATACCACTTAGCACTATTAATACTGCTGCTCATTAGTGAGCACTCTGTTACTTCCTAGGAGTAAAGAGCTAGAGAAATTTCCTCAACAAAATCATAAAAGGGGCACTAGAAAACATTGGGATGGAAGAGCTGTATTTGATCAATTTTTATGGAAAGAAGGGGCAAGGGAAGAAGACAGGAAAAAATGTGTCACCTGAAGGCACATGCTGCTTTTTTGAAATTGCTGTCTGGCTTTATTATAGAATCACAGAATGGTTTGGGATGAAAGGGCCTTTAAAGGTCACCCAGTTCCAACCCCTTGCCACAGGCAGGGACACATTCTACCAGGACAGGTTGCTTAAAGCCCCATCCAGCCTGGCCTTGAACATTTGCAGGGATGGTGCATTCACAATGCCCCTGGGCAACCTGTGCCAATGCCTCACCACCCTCACAGTAAAGAACTTCTTCCCAATATCTAATCTAAAACTGCCTTCAGTCAGTTTAAAGCCATTCCCTGTGGATCTGTCACTGGATCAAAAAGCCCTCTCCCAGCTCTCTTTTAGGCCCCCTTTAGGTACTTGAAGGCTGCTATAGGGTACTCCAAACATTTTGCCAAAACTCATTGATTTTTGAAAGATGCCAGTAAAGAGGTTTTTAGTTGTTTGAACCCCTTGAGAACATCCTGTTAGTATTTCTCCCATGCCTCTATCTTGAGTAAATGAAAACCCATAAGCCCTTTTAAGTCTCTCATCAAGCAAGTTTTGGGCCCCTTCAGGGTTCCAACCACCTCCTTCTTACATGTTAGAGCACCTGACTAAGAAAGCTTAGAAAGATACTCACCAGAATGTGTCAGTGAGGTAGCAAATGTGAAGAAGAGCTCTTCAGGAGAAAGGGGGGAGCTGAAGACACCTGATGGAGTCCCTACCTGTGTCACAGTCAGGGGTCAGGCTGCCATGAGAGCTCAAAAAAAAAAAAAAATAAAAGGAGGGAGAGTAATTAAAATCCCCCCAATACAGTCCTTCTCATTCTGTGTCAATGTTTACCACAGGCTTAGGAGTCTGATTCAGCAGCCCATGCCAGAAGGACTGATGACCAGAGTGACACACCATGCTTGCCCCATTCTTTCTCTGTGGGACATTTGAAAAGAGGATTTATCTAATCCCTTCCTACAACAAATATTAAGGATATTTTCCTCCAGCCCACAGTGCCCTGCATTAGGAGTTTACCTGAGGCCATAAGATGCCTCTGCTCAAAAAGGGACAGTGCAGGGGCAAGTGAAAGGCAGCCATCACCTTCCTGCTCACCTGAAACATATGCACACACACACAGAGCGAGGTCCACCCCTCTCAGCCCTTCAGTGAGACAACATTTAATCTCCCAGTCTCCTAAATCTGGTTATTTCAGCCTGCACCACAAAGTCTGGCAACCGAGCCCTTTCCCTGGCCTTTCAAGCTTCTCAGCATGGACCAGCACTGCCTAGAGAGGATCTTCTAGAAACCAAGGACTTATACTGGATAATTCAACCACAGAGCTGAAAAGCTCTGCAAGCCACAGAGAGACAAAATAGCCCTCTGCCCCTGTTTCTCTTCTTTCTAGATATCACCTAGAAAAAACTGATCCTCTCTAATGCCGCCCTTTCCTGTTGTCATAACACCTTTTATAAATGGAGGGTGTGATGCCCTACCACCAAACCCAAAATGTTTTCCTCACTGGTTTTGTTCCACACAGCCCCCTTGGGTAGGTACTCCTCAAACTTCCCTGTCTCCCTCACCCAAACCCCACATCTCCCCATCAGGGGAGGCAAGACCCTGGACCCATCATCTCTGTCAGGTGTCCATACACAGAGGCACAAATGCAAGCCAAGAGCCACATCCCAGGGCTCATTGCCTGTTTCTTAAACATGAAGTTTCCCCATGACCCTTAAAGCACATGACTGCTCACCCCCACACCCATTTCCAGCGCTGTATCACATGTATCTGTCCATCTGTCCATGCTTCTGCCCAGTCCTTGAGGATCACAAAGCAAAAGTCCCTGTCTCATGCAAGACTGGTGCTGCTGTCACCAAGCCACAACTTTGTGGCTGGGCTTCGAGGTATGTGGTCATCAGCAGGAAATAAAGTTTGCATCAGAGCTGTGATGATTCAGGGGGTTTTGGGGTGGTTTCTTTTCATCCCCACCAGCCAATAAGAGCACTCCCAGAAGCACTTCTCTGGCAGGAAGCAGGGCAGATACTCCTCTGGCAGTCGGGCTCCTCTTCTGGAGTGGTGGAGATGGCAGTGAACCTCCCCTGCAGCTTCACTGCACTTTGCTGTTTGGCACTCTGGAGCTTCACTGGGACTTCAGGTGGTAAGAATGGAAAAGAGTTGTTGTTTTCCTTGTGGTTTACGTTCTGTGAGTGCTGCTACGTAGTGCTCTGGTGAATATCAGCCTTTCTCCAAGTGCTGCCCATGCTGGCTCAGCACTGCAGGGCGCCGGCTGCAGCTGAAAACCCAACTGCTCAAAAGACTTTCTCCTTGTGTAGTGAACCATGCTGTCCAGGGATATCATTTAGGGGTTTTAAAGTCAATTTATGGTTTTAACTCATTTGTCAGTGTTTAAACTCTGCATGACCTTGATTATTAAATCTAAAGGCTGCGGGTAACAATCTGACTGCTAAGTACAGATGGACACTTGAGTGCAGATTAGCTGACTTTTAATGAAGCATTAACCTGTTTCATTTCTTTCTTTGCTGAGCAAGGGAACTCTCTTGATTGCAGCTGGCCTTAAATCTTTAGAATGGGAGCTGCAGACATGAGAGCTTTTTCTCTGAAGGTTTTGGTCCAGTACTACTGAATATATTTCAGTATTACTTTGGTTCACATATACAGAAAGAACTCAGGGATGGTGTTGGGTTAGCCAGTAGCTTTTTGTTTCTGCTGTGGTTTCCTCTGGGGGCTGCAGAGGCATGCAGGAACTCTGCCACATCTTAAATGTAAAGATAAAGCCCTAGCCCTGCTAGGGGGAGGAAGTTTTTAAAGGAGGAAGAAATGGGGAGGAGGTTTTCAAAGCATCTGGTGGGGAAAAAAAAATCAACACGTTGCCATCTGCTTATTTGTTTCACTGCAGCCTGGGAGGGAGCAGCCACAGGATTGATTGCTCTCTCATACTGCAGGAACAAGGTCCCCAAAGCAATCCTCAAGGAGGAAAGCACAAGAGAGAACCTCTTAATACAACATTCAGCTCATATCTGCAAAAACAGCCCTTGTTTGCTTAATAACAGATGGTTGCCAGTTAATTTTGAGCAAGAAAAGTGTCTAACCCTACAATTGCCCGAAAGAAGGAGCAGGAGGAGGGCTGGCTTTTCCATCTCTCTCTTCACATTTCCAAATCCAGGAGCAAGGATGGGCTCTGAACAGGAATGCTCTGGTCCTAAACATCTCTCACTAGAGCAGCAAGAGTTGTCTGCTCAGACTGTGAGATCACACACTCGTGGCCTCTGAGTATTGTAGGTGCCTGGCCACGTTTATGCTGTGCCTCTGCTCCCACACAGCCTGGATGTTTCAGGAATGCTGGGATGCCTAGAGCCCTGCAGCGCTATCTGACCCTCTGAGCCAAGTCTGCCTTGTGCCTGGAATGGGGCCATCACCTTACACAAATTCTAATTTTTAGGAAATGGCACTCAAGACAAGCCAGAGATGAAATGGTCAGAAAAGGCTGCAGAGAGAAAATCAGAATTACAGGTACCTCACAGCAGGGAGTCTCTGGGGTTTGGAAATAGAGTACTGCAAACTGTTCCAAACACTGAAAATTATTTCAGACCTGCGTGTTTGCCATGCAGTGACCACTTTGAATGGGAATGGAAGCACAAAGAAAACCAAATCCCAGCCTTAAGGAATCTGAGTCCCCAGAGGAAAATGGTGGGATAAAGATCTCCCACAAGGGCTCAGTAGATTTTATACCCACTTTGCTCTGGTATGAGTCGTTTTCAACACCCAAGTGTGAATGAGGAAAAATGCCCAGTACTCCTTAGTGAAAGCTGGTGGGAAAATATAACCTATAACCTATCCCCTGCTTCCTACACATGGTATATTGAGTCTACCTGTCTACAACACCTGCCCAGCTTGCTCACCTCTCCAGGTGATGCATTTCAGAGGCCTGGCCATGTGTGACACTGCTGCATCTCCTAGGCACTGGAGTCAGGAACAAGGGCTCTTGGACTCTGACTCTTGGTTTGAATAATACACATAATAGTTTTCTTTCCATCCACACAGTGTGATTTCAGCCAGTCTCATTCACCCCATGCCTATAAATGATGTCACCATGACTCAAGAGGCTCTCAAAAACCACAAAAGGACATTGTGTACAGATTGAAAGAAGCTGTGGTTATCACCCCTTCTGCAAAGAACAGTATCTCATGTCAACACCCCCACCACTGCAGCACCTGACTTTCCAACAGGTGTGAGAGCAGATATTCAAGCAAGGTGCTGGGGAGCAGCAAGGAGAGCCCAAGGCAGCAACCTGCTCTCAGCCTGACAGAACGTCCCAGCTGCTAGGGGAGCTCAGAAAAAAGCTGGTCCCTACAGCTCTTGGGTTGGTATTGATGGCACAGGAAAAAGCATGGCATTTCTGAGCAAGAGGACAGCTGGCCTGGTGGGCAAACCAAGGCCCTGCTCTGCCTGGAGCTTCATTTCTGCCTGCAGACAGGTCCTGCATGGCCCTCCTCAATCACCTGTGGATGCCAGTGCCTTAAACCCCTGTGAAAAGTTTTACCCGTGAGCTGAGCACTGGGTGAGATGTGCTTGCCTGAGAAACACCTTTGGTCCAAGGCTGAATGGTCACAAGCTTCTGTTACTCTCAAATTCCACCCTTGCTTCAGCAAGAAGACACCATCCCACAGAGAATAGGTGCTTCCATATTTCTCCTCACAGAGAAAAGCAAGGCACAATTCTTCCCAAGAATATTTCTGGGATTCACGTTCTCTGAACCTCAGAGAAAGGAACAACAATTCTTATTTGCTGTGCCTGTGTTTGTGCAAAAGGAGAATGCAACATGGAAATTGTTTACCCAGAGTGATGGTGCTTTGTTTCCTTGCCTATCAGGGCCAAGTGTGTGTGTGTGTGTGTTGGGACTGTTGGCTGACAGTCACGAGATTCTGTGCAGTGTGAGCAGAATTGAGTGCTTGGCAGATTCAGTTTAGATGTAATGCAACATAGTGTAATGTAGTATAGAATAATATAGTATAAAAAAGTAATTAATTAGCCCTCTGATAAGATGGAGACAGATGCATCATTTCTCTCCCTTCATCAGGGGCGAAAATGTCATTGATAAATAGTCTTGGGACCTACAAGTGGATTCTGGGCTGTTGGGTGAAAAAACACCACAACACTTGCCCAGTGCTGGCTGCACACCCATAGTGCCAACACAGATCAGAGGCATGGCACAGGAGAGCTCATCACCTCCACACCTTCAGAACATCCACTCCTCTCCAACAAATGGTCTGGGTCTCTCAGCTCCCACCTGCAAGAAAATACAGGGGTCATTAAGGTATCTGGGGTATCAGCCAGGAAGAGAGATGGATTTGGACATCCTCTGGTTGAGGAGGGATGTGGAATTGAGTCTCTCCTTTGCAGGTCAAGGCATTAAGCCCCGAGCACTGTTACAAGTGGGTGCAGCAATTAACACCTGTGAGAAGGATGTGACAGTATAAGTAGGATGTGCATAAGCAACATGTGAGAAATTTTTGTCACCTTCCATGCTGATGATGTTACATAATTCTGGTTTGGTTTATTTATTTTTTTAATAGACTTCAGATCATCAAGCTGCCCCTGCAAACTGGCTTATGTACACAGCCTATGCTCTGTGCAGCTGGCTGTGGGTGAAAGATCTATCTGTGAAAAAAAGCTAAAGGTGATAAAAAGCTTGACTTTCACAGCAGACTGAGTACAACCTCTTGTGTACATGTGTGTGCACAAACACACCCAGGCTCGCTGCCTGCACGCACACAGGGTCACCTCCTGCACTGGCAGCCCTTGGCATTAGCAGTGGCTGGATGGCACCTTCTGCAGGATTGGGGATTTTTTCCTCTTGATTTCAGAAGTGGGAAAATGGAGAGGAAGGGAAATGTAAAAGGGAGTGAAATAATGACATCAACTGTAAGCTCTGAGCTTCTTTTAAATGATTGAAAAATAAGCGGTGCGTGGGGAAAGAGCTACACAATCAAGTAAAAATATACAGTAAATGGTTTTATGAACTGCTGTAATGTGAAGGATCATGGGTTAACCCCCACACTCCCCAATTTCCATCTCCTGCACACCTTGCTTCACCACTACACGACCTTGGTAATCACAGAATTGCTTGGGTTGGAAGAGACCTTAAAGACCACCTACTTCCAACTGCCCTGCCACAGACAGGGACACCTTCCACTAGACCAGATTGCTCAAAACTTTAAAACTTCCAAGGATTAAACATGTACCAGTGTCCTATCACCCTTTCAGTGAAGAATTTCTTTCTAACATCTGAATCCTTCTTACATAAAAATCTCAAGATGCCATCAAAGGTTTAAGGGTGGGGTGTGGGATAAAAACTTGTATCTGTAAGATAAGATATGCAAATTAAGAGCAGCAGAACTCTCAAGCCAGTGTTTGATATGCTGTCAAAACTATACTCTGAGCAACATGTCCTATCTTTATAAGCAGTTTCAAAGTTGGTCCTTTTATAAACCAGGAGTTATAACAGAGACACTGAAATAATATTTGTGATATTCTGGCTTTTTCTAAGTAATTTTGAGCTCTGCTTTCACTTCTGGCAGCATCTCTTTCTGTCACTTCATTTCCTAGGACTGTTTCACCATTTCAGACATATAAATGAAACTACTTTGTAACAGATGTGAGCAGAGACCTTCTGAGGTACAAATGCACTGGACAAGTAAAAGGGTTTGGCATTGGTTCAGAGGGCTGCAGCTCCCACCCTTTCATGCCCCTGATGTGTTTTACCCTGATGTTTGGTGTTGTTTCAGGTACACATGTGACACCACCCCACTCTACCATAAGACCTGGCTTCCCTGTCCCAGTGAACACCAACAACCCCGAGGTCCGCAGGGCCGCTCGCTTCGGGGTCTACAGGTACAACAACAGCTCCAATGACCTCTTCCTGTTCAAGGAATCACACATCAAGAAAGCCATGGTACAGGTAAGAGCAGCAGACTCCTGATGGTTCTTCTCCAAACCATCTAACTGACCCTCCTATGGCATATCCAAGACACAAACTCCCAGATCCTCCTCAGAGCTGCTAAAGCTGTCCCCTGTAGCGCTGCTACACACTCTGTGTGGGTGACACACAGTTCTCAGGTGTAGCACTTGATTCCTGGCCAAAGTTTTGGCATCTCTTTCCCCTGCCCTCACTCTAAAGGAGGAAACTGCTTTCTCTAGATAGTCAGAGGGCTGAAGTACCTGCTTCACGTGGAAATCAAACGCACTGTGTGTGAGAAGAGGGATCACCCCAGCCTGGACAGCTGTCACTTCCAGAGGGAAAAAAACCTGCAACAGGTATGTGTTCAATTTATTTGGGGTGCCCAGGAACTGCAGGGGATTCTTGGTCATCTCTAGCTGTACAATCCCTTTTAGACCAGCTCTGCCACGTCTCCGTGTGTGTACAAGCCCCTCCTCTGCAGCTGGGGTGAGGCCAGTTTATCGCCTTTCATGCATCCAGGGCCAGCTCCTGCCTGCAGGGAGCTGAACCAGACACATCCACCTGGCCCATATTCCTGAGTGACTGAGGAGAGTGTTCAGAAATAGAGTAGGTGCTAAATAGCTTTCCTGGGTGGGAAACACTTTACACAGGCTTTCCCACTAGACAGGATTACTTAGCAAACAGCACTTTCCCTAGGATAAAGTGGGCAGACAAAAGGATGCTGTTTTCTCCTGCCCCATCACAGCCTGCAATGCTGAGATCAACCAGCAGACACCTGAACTTTTTCACCTAATCCTTTTTTATTCACAGATGCTGAGATGCTATTTTGAGGTCTGGATAACACCTTGGGCACACAAAGTGCATATTCCTGTTGCCCACTGTCACCAAGACCTTTCCCCATGAGAGCCTGACTTCCAGAGAATCTCCTACCCTGAGTTTTTCCTTGCCTGGACTGCTGAGGTCAATACTGAAGTGGGGAACAGCTGTACAGAACTGCACAGAGCTTTTCTCTCAAAGCACATGGTTGTTTTTTTCCTTGAGAAAGACACTCAAAAGACAAGGACTGCCTTGACTGAATGTCTTGCTATCCAGTTTTGTATCTGTTTTTCCAAAACTAAACTGCACATGAACACATGTTGTCATTCATTTGCCACCCATCCTCTGGCTGAATTCCCAAGCACTCCCAGGAAGCTCTCTTGCACTTGTTTTGTGATGAACTTTCACAAAGCCATGATGGAAACAAGTCTAAACCACAGCATGTGTGAATACAACACCTAAGAAAGCTTGACAACAGTGGGGTGGTTTGCCTGGGTATACATAAACACACACACACACACACACACAAGTTTTAAGATTTTCCAGTGCCAGGGAAATGGTCAGACACATGTGTCAGGAAGGCAAGAGGGAGAGCTGTTCTTTTTTTTTTTTTTAAGACAGAAGTATAGATAAGGATGTCTTGAAACACAGACATCCCAGAAATTACTCAGTCCAACGAGGGCTTCCACTTTAATTAAAGCTAAGCTGCACTGTGAAAGGGCATCACTGCAAATGCCAAGGCTAATAAATCTAATCATATTGCCAAAGAATAATTCTGAGGTTAAACAGCCTAGTTCCATCCAGGTTAATATACAACATTTAATCTCTGGCAGACCACACCTTATATTCAGGTTCAGTACAATGATGGTCTTCTCTAGGTGGCCATCTACCATTCCTTCAAGTCTCCACTCTTCATCCATCTAGGGGCTAATTATTGCTTACACTGGACTAAGGTCCCTGCTAGGAAGGATTTGGGCAGCTGCTCCCTTAAAACAGCCATAAAGTCTGAGCCCATGATCAGTCATACACAGACCAGCACCTCTAAATGGGCAGGGCCCTGATGGAAGCCACAAAGAACACTTTTTTCCCCAGGAATACTCCTTTCTTTCTGAAAGTTGTTGCCTTTCTGCAGCAATATTGTGACTCCTATCAGCAGTAACAGCCCCAATTTCAGCCCTTTTAACAACCATTCACTCAAGAAAGGCCAGCGAATGGCCTGGCTAAGCCAAGGTCTGGGGATCTTAAAACAGATTGTATTAATAGTACAGCTGAGTATCTGCTCCAAGTAATCCCAAAGCTGGGCAAGTCTCAAGTTCTGCTTCAGAAACAACACTTGTGATGAACAGGTGGCTCAGCAGCAGCTTAAATTCAGCATCCAGTGCTGGAGAGGCAGCTGTGCTACATCTTATCTTTGGGAACAGCAGTGAAGCAGTGCTCTAAAGAAAGCTCCAGAAGGGCCACAAGAGGATGTAATGTGATGCTACACTCAGCCACCACCAACAACCTGGTGCCAAAGACAAGGAGAAAGAAAGTCAGCACTGGTGGCTTGGGCTGTCCACAAAGCAGGAAAGCCAAGCCACAGCTGAGTTGGTAGGAGAGCAGGAGAAGCCAGGAAGAGCTGCTCTTTGCATCTCAGAGGTCTCAATGCCTCTTCTCCTTCAGCTGCACGCTTCACACAGTGCCAAAGGCTTCCAACCAGGCTGTCAGCTACAGACAGTCTGGGCAGATCCATGTTCCTTCAGCCAGCAGGACAGCCTGGTATTCAGGAACAGATGTCATTTGCCTCTCATGCCACCAAGGGGGCGAGCAGGCAGCATGCTGTCACTTCAGGTCTGTGCAGAGATGCATGCAGGCAGGGAGCATGTCACACAACAGCGGCCCCGGTGCGACTCTGCAAGCCCCTGACACACAGTGCTTCATCTCAGTCACCTCACCAAGCCAACTCTCCATCTGTCAGAGCAACAAAAGTTAAAGCCAGGTGAACTTGGCACCATGCAGGCTGACAAACCCAACAGGCTTTTGCTGTTCTCCAAGGAAAATGCAGCACGACTGTTCAGACCTCTCTATCCAAACAGAAAAGCTCCTGCTGAGAAAGACAGATCAGCCTTATGTTCCAAGCTGCATCCAAGTGTTCACTGTGACCCAGAATTCCAGTGTGCTTTACAAGAAGAAAGGCACACTGGAATTGTAGTACCCATCATCCCCTCAGCTATGGTAACAGAGCTTTCATCAGCACCAAAGAAAGGAGCAGAGCTAAAGCCAACTGAGCTCTTTGTATCACCCCAGACCACTTCACTCTGGAAAGATCTGGGTAATTAAAGAGGAGGAAACTGCTGGCACTGACCTAAAGAACTGCAGCTAAATACCACTTCATCACAATGACATGCAGCAGTCAAAAAGCCAATGTCCCTGCCCTCTGCATCTTGTTTACACCAAGGTTAAGACTTCACCAATTCACTCCAAGGAGTTCATAGCCCTGCAGACCTTGCTGGGTCTCTGACATCTATTTCAGGTTACAATGGCAATTCAATAATATTTTTAGTAAAGATTTAGGGCATGAGGTGAGAAGGAAAACTTGTTTCTGCCAGCTCTTTATGTTGAAGAAAAACAGGAACAATCCCAGCAGTGACATTAAGAGCTTGTGGGACAACCACAACCTGAGTTTTACCAGAGCTTCAAAGTGGCCAGTGATCCTCAAACAGAGATCTGCATTTGCTCAAAAACTCAGCTCTGCAAATATTTCCTCTCATACTCTCACTTTTTAAATGGCACAGGAAACAAACTGCCTGCCACCAAAATATAAAGCATTGCTGACTGACAGACTTCCCACTTGGCATTCTCTTGCCATCAGCAGCTCCATATGAAGGACCTGGGTGTGCTGCCTGTACCAGTTTCACAACCTGACTGACTTTTCAGAGCCCACTGACAGCTGGGGGAGTCACAGCTCCATGGAACCAACACAAGGTTTAGCTGGCAGCAGACAGATAAGGAGACACGACAGCTGCTGACTGTGAGGAAAAACCTTCCACACATAGCTAACTCCAACAACTTACTGCTACATTTTTCAGTCCCTGCCTCAAAAAAATCAGCATATTAGCAAAAATCAGCTGCTCCTTGTGCTCATTCTTTTGCAGCACTGCTTTTAAGCAGGCTAGATGAGAAGGCCCAAGTGTCAGCATCATCAGATCCCTGTTGTGATCACTGAGCAGACAGACCCAGAAGCTTAAGAGGTCATTATCTCACCTGCAAAGTTTTTACTGGCACAAAGCAGACACAAATTGAAAGCAATCAGATTTATGTAAAGACTTTGCAATCACTTCCATCAGCTGTCACACTGAGAAACCAGCCTTTGCATAAAAGTGTCAGGGGCACACAGGTTATGCTCCAGCAGCTCTGGTACAGAAGTTTGCTCCAGACAAGAAACAGGGCACTTAACTGTGGAGTAACATTTTAAATACTTTTAGCAAAATCTTCTTGATACTTGTGCCCTGCAGAAACATCTATTCAACCAAGGCAAAACAAAACACATTTTTAAAATGCACAGCTCTGGTGCACTCCAGCTCAGTTCCTTTCCTGGGATTGTTTTACTGGAGGCCTTTATATTAAATCAAAAATTTCTCCAGGCCTTTCAGGAGACAGGGCAACATTCTCTCACATGCCACAGTCTGTCCCAAAAGAAACTTGGGTAAGACACAGGAAGCAGCCTCAGGCTTCCCTGGGAGTTATGCAAAGAGGACTTCCTCCCTTTTTAGGGAGCCACAGCCCCTTTCTTCTGCCACCAGAAGACACTCATGCTCTGACAAGACCTTTGGATACCTCTGTAAATTCTCTTGCATCCAGTAAGACTTCTCACAGGAGAGAAGAGCCAGCCTCAGAGCTGCAGAGGTGCCATGTTCCTGCACTCACATCATCAAAAGAGAAGACTGGCTGGCTTTTTCCAAGCCTGACTTTTTCCAGGTTTCTCCTTGCTCAAGGCAGGTGTGTCACCATCCATCTGAAATCAACACATCACTGACTCAGCCTCTGTGGAAGTGGAATGAGCCTGTAAAACCAGTCCTCACAGGAGCATCAAGAGGACTTTATGCCAGTTTGTTTATTCCACAGGCATTTTAGTGCTGCTGCTTTACTCTTCCATTTGAAAGCCAATCAAAGATTAGAGAGTTTTTTTAGAAAAAAAAATAGTTTCTAGAAAAATACTGTTCTTAAGCTCCCCCTGTGCTGAAAAATGAGACCTGTGTGTCAGTCAACCTGGGTTTTACTAGAGATCCTCCCACTTCTGCATACCCTGGATGGATTATCAGGATCCAGCACAAGACCAGGAATGGGAGCCAGCTAAAATGAAGGGTTAAGGTTCTTATGAGAAATGGAACACCAATGGCCTGGTTAAGCAGCCTGTCACCATGCAAAGTTTGTTGCTTAGCATTGTGCCACCCAACTACAGTTGGGACTTTACAGACTTCAGAGAGATTTAATCTGTCAGACTGAATAAAGCCTGTCTGTCCAGCCTGTACAAACAGAGGGAGCTTATGGGGTACAAGTCCAGTCAGTCTGCAGTACCCTTAAAAAAAAAAAATCAACTGAGCACTCTGTCCAAAGGTTACTTGGTGAAATACTTTGGCAAATAAATCACTAGTGAAAACTGTTTACCAAGAGGCAAAGCTGTGCCTGCCCCAAGGGTACCAAAGCATCAGCAAAAAAGAATCACCACAGCAGATTTGCTTTTTCAACCCCAACTTGAGAGCCCATCAAGTTTAACTTTCATAGCCCACCAGAAGAAGACCAACAGCTGCAAGGGCTGGCAGAGCAGTGCTAACTAGCTGGTGCTGAAGCAGCCTACCCTGGACTGGGTTTTCCCAAAAAGAGCAGCCCCTGGCCTGTACAGGAACAAGTCAGCCTGATCCAGCAGCCATCAGCTACTTGCCACAGGACTGCTGCAGCCTAGCAGTAACACAGAACAAGGTGACAGAGACAGTGACAGGGAAGAGTCACTTTCATTTGCATAGCCCTCCATTAATAGAAGAGCAGAAGGCCATTGAAATCAGGCAACATTTTTAGCATCACCTTCCCTTTTCTGGTGCTTTTCATTATATATTTATAGCAAATCTCTTTCCTTTCCAAAGGTGAAGAAATGCAGCAATAGTGTAAATTTAGGTTGGATTGTCACCCAGTGGCAGAAAAGGAGAGAGCAGCAAAATCTTCAATTCCAAAGCATCAATACACCAAATCACACAGCTGCTGAAGCAACCCCTTTAGTTCTTCAAGATGCAAAAGTTCTTATTTAAAATTATAGCATGCTTTGGGTTGTAAGGGACCTCAAAGATCACCAGGGACACTTCCTGAGACTGGCTTGCTCAGAGCCCCCTTCAGCCTGGCCTTGAACACTTCCAAGTGTGGGGCATCCACAACTTCTCTGAGTAACATGTTCCAATCTCTCTCCTCCGTGATCCTGCCAGGCACAGAGGTGAGACTGACAGGCTGCAGTTCCCCAGGACTTCCTTTCTTCCCTTTCTTAACTGGACTGCCACAACTCCTCAAATACAATGGATAGTGACTTCATCCCTCAGTTCTCCCAGGACCTATAGATGCATTTTAACAGGTCCTGAGCACCTTCATGTTCCTCAGATGATCTAAAATGTGATCTGCAGTGGTTGATTCTTCAGTCTTCCAGTCCCTGCCTTTCCTTTCTGCAACTTGGGCAGTGTGGATGGAGCACTTCCTGGTGGAGAAGGGGGCAAAAATCTCATTGAGCACCTCAGCCTGTGCCATGTCTCAGGCAATCAGGTCTCCCCTTTCCTTCCAGAGAGGGTCCTCATTTTTCCTAGTGCTCCTTTTTATCGCCCACACACCTGCAGAAGCTTTTCTTGTTGTTCTTGATGTCCCTGGCCACATTTAATTCTCTGAGTTTTATCTCCTCTAAGTTCCATTATCTTTACTTTAACCTTTATCTCCTCTCCTCCCTGGCTACCTGAACAACCTCTTGGTATTCCTGCCAGGCTACAGCCCCTGCTTCCACCCTCCACAGGCCTCCTTTTAGTGTCTGAGCTTGTCCAGGAGCTTCATCCACACAAGGCCTCCTGGCATTTTTGCCCAACTTCCTCTCTATTGGGATGCATCACTCCTGAGCCTGGAAGAAGTGATCCTTGAATATCAACCAGCTTTCTCTGGCCTTTCTTCCTTCCAGGGCTTTATCCCACGGTATTCTACCAAGCAGATCCCTGAAGGTGCCAGTATGCCCTCCTGAATCCAGGGCAGCAAGTTTAATCTACACCCTCCTCCCTGCCCTAAGGAAGTTGGGCTCCACCACCTCATGATCCCTGCAGCCAAGGCTGCCCTCGAGCTGCACATTCCCCCTCCTTGTTGGTGAGCACAAAGTCCACCACAGCCCCTTCATCCCTGACTCCTTTACAAAACTTTAGTTCTTGTCTGGAATTCCTTTGTGCTGCCAGCCATTCCAGCCACAAAATATAACAGCACAGGCTTTCCTTTGCAATAGCTGGCAGCAAAGCACTCTCCAGATTTACCAAGTAGAGTTTCTGCTAACAGAGGAAGCCCCTGGACATGCATCCATGAGCTACTATTGCATTCCAAAAACTGCCACCAAAGCCTTCCTCATCCACCAAGAGTAGATTTTACAGGTGCCATTTGAGTCCACATCCATCTTCATACACCAACCTTCCCCAAAATCTTTACCAGTTCTTCACAAAAAGCATGTTGAAGAGGATTCCTGCAGCTAGCCCTCTTCTCCCTGGAACGGTCACATAGATAATGAACAGGAGGTTTTCAGGACCTGGAAGAAATACTACAAACAACCCTTTTCAGACCCATTGGAACTAGTCCTTAATAACACAGAAAATGCAACTTTCATTCATCATCTGACCTCAATGCTATAAAGAAACACAGGAGTCCACAGGTAACGATCCAATTTGATTCTGCATGTTGATTAACAGTTAATTGCAATGTCTGATGTTACTTACACAGGCTGGGACTGAAGAAACCCAACGGCATAACTAGATTCCTAGGCATGTCCTGGATGTTGCTGCCTCTACCACAGCACCATGGTAGAACATTAGAACATGCACTGTAATCACTCCTGGACAGGAGGCACTAAAACAGAAATTAACACATGCAAGCCACCCTCCTCCACCCAAATCACACACAATTCAATTCCATCCATCACAATTCCTTCCAGAGTAAGAGGACACACAGTTGCATTAAAGGCGACATGATGGTGTCTGTTCAAGATGATTCCAAACAAGGCTGGGCACAGGAAAATCAGTGGATTTCCTTGGAGGAACAAAGAACTGAACGAAGATGCCTCCCCATAGTCCTCAGATATGAACAGTAACACAGGCCAACTCCAGAGCATGAGCAGTCAGCCAAGACAGAGGACAGGTACAGCAAACTGCATCTCTTCCTATGGCCGCAGTGCTTCTGCACCACAACAGACTGTCACTTTTTGTCACACTTTTTGTCACTTGGTCACGCACTGCCTCAAGCACATGCTTCCTTTGCAGCTCTGGAGTAGCACAGGACAGTGGGACTCATGTGGACAGGCAGTTAAACATGCTGGAGATCAAGTCTGCCAATGTAGGGAGAGCGGAAGGATCCCAGGTAAAGGTGCCCGTTGTGCTCGTGCGCCTCGCTGACATAAGCTACTGTCACTCCAGTGGGATCGTGGAAGCTTCTTTTGTAGGATCCCGTCTCACTGAGTTCAACAACAAGGCTGTATTTGGGTACAAACTTTGTCACAGTTTCCTGACTCAGCAACTGGAAGAAAAGAAGAAGAAAGAAAATCAACACAAGGTTTTGCTCTCCACAATCTGATCTCAGACATTCATACAGGCAAAGACCACTCCAAGCTCCTCAGAAGCAGCAGCTAAGAACACAAGGACACATTTTGAGTGAACACTCTTACACAGGGTTAACACATCAATATCTGTAAAGCCAACTTGAGAAGAAACAAAAGGATCAGCAGAAGCTCACTCTAGTCCAGAGGCAGGCTGAAAGGCTGCCCACACAAGAGACACCAGCTTGCTCTGGTGCAGCTGATGCCAAGCTCCCCACAGCATCACTCAGAGCTCCTGCACTGCACCAGGAGAGACAGGGACAGCACAGACCTTGTTCAGCTGGAATGAAATCCTAAGCACTGCTTGCTCTTTTTTTTTTTTTTTTTTTTGAGGACAGAGGTATTTTCAAGTCTTTGCATTGTTTAAAAAGCACCATGCTGTTTCTTTAGCCCTTAAAAAAACCACATTATCCTTGCTCATCCGAAAGCGGGGTGACACAAAAACAGGCATAAGTGAACCAGAACAAAATGTCACCTAACACCATCCACAACGTGCACACTGTCTCCTAGGGTGCCTAGGGCAGTCATGGGAACAGCTCACACTTCCCAAATGCTCTTCAGACACCTGGCATTAAGCAGTTTAGGCACTTCAGGTGAAGTCTTCACATATCCAAATGTAGATCCTGTCTTGCTGCATGGTTAGAGACAGTCTCTTTTTCTTTCCTAAGATCAAGATGGAAGGCAACTTAAGAGATGTGTACCTGCTATTCAAAGAAGCAAATGTTAAATTTTACTACCTATTAATATATAAGGTCTGTTCTACCAGGGGAAAGCAACAACAGTTTTAACCACAGCACCTAATGTTTTTTAAATCCTCCTGCGAAGAGGAAGAAACAGGACAAACAAATATTTACCACTTCCATTCCTCTACTAAAGGTGATATTTTTTAAAAAAGTTCTTTTAATTTTTTTTTTTTTTTACCTTAAATATCATCCTTTTAATCCATGTTTTTTCAGATAAGAAGTCCAACAAAGAAAATCCAGGATTGGGTCTTACAGCTGCCATAGCTACCCAATATCCTCCAGAGCTGCTTAACCTGATATTGTCTGGAAGACCAGGCATATTCTCAACAAACATATCTGCTCCACCTTTCATCAGCCCAGACACATAATACCTGAAAAGTATAGATAATAAATTAGAACATCTAAACTCAATCAGTTTAAATAATAAATGACAGTCCCAATATTTTAAAAAATAATTTTTCCTATTATTTTGGTAGAGGGAAATACAGCACTGCCACACACTTCTCCCCAGGAAAAAAGGTAGCTTACTCCACTGTGCTTAAGAAGCCCATGATGGAAAGATTATGCAACCCAGATGTTTAAAGTGAAATAAAAAAATTAGGTATTGAGGAAGGTACCCTTCTTTGTCATTTTTAACTAGGCATAACTGAAGTGTAGGGTTTCTTTTGTCATTCCATTCATTTATTTAAACAATCCCTACACAGACTAGAAATAATTCCAAAGTCATACTTGCCTTCTGATTCTAGCCATGGTTGTCTCCTGCACCAGAACAAAGTCTTCTGCAGGAGAGAGCTGCACACCATTGGGAAACCTCAGCCCCACCATTAAGACTTTCACTTCTTTTGTCACTGTGTCATATTCAAGGAGGCTGAAAAGAAACCATTTTTGAGGGAAGATGAATATTTATGCATCTGTGTTTCATTCTTCAGGCATTCCGTCTTTTCTGACATTCACCACATTTAAGCTAAGAAGGCAGAATAGCCAGGAAGCATTTGTTTGTGAACACAAGAGAAATAACAAGGCACTTGAGTGGCAGCATTCATGAAGGAGTTGGACTGAACATAATGCTAACACCTTCACTTTTAAAACAAAACTCCATGTCAGTCCTCTTGAAGGAAAAAGGGGAATCTCATTTATACTGCTGCAGGTCTCATTAGCAACACCCACACAATCCCTCACCCTCCCCTGCGCAGTGCAGTGTTTACAAAGGTGGGTTTATAGAGAGAAAAAATGTGAAGATCAAGGAAGTGGTGAATTGCACTCCTACAGCTGAGCTGACAGCAAGTGAAATGCCTTGGTGTCCTAGGGTGGCGTTATGATGCTTGCATCCCCATTTGTGTGTTCTGCTTACACTGGATATTGTGTTCTGTGCCTTCAAGACTGGCTCTGAAGAGGGAAAGTTTTGTTTTGTTATCAGCCTGCTCCCCCACGGCTGGTGGGACACACACACGGGGCAGTACATAGTGCTGCTTTTGCATTTTGCTCTTGCTTTTTGCTTCTGCTCATTAGTTAGTTTAGCTAAGCAGTCCAAATTTTTCCCTGGACTGTTTTTCCTTTCCCTTTTTTGGACCAACTCGAACCTGCTCTGGACTGGGACCTGGGAACACCAAGAGTTTGCACCCTGTGGCTGCAGCAGCTGCCCCAGTGCCAGAGGGACTGATAACAGAGCAACCACCCCCAGGAGAGACTTTCTGAATTTGTCATCTTTTTCAGAGTGGTGAAAGAGTGCTGTCATCTGGTACTGTTCATTTTGTGTGCTGGGAGTGCTGTGCCTGTTAAATAAACAGGTTCTTTCCATCTCTCTCCAAGGAATCCTTCCCAAACCAGTTGGGGGGAGGGGCTATGTGGGTTTGCTTTCTGGAGGGGCCTCCTTTGGAGGTTTTCTCCCAAATTTGCCCTAAATCAAGACAGGGAAGGTGATACTTGCCGCCCATCATCTGTGCCTTCCATAAGCAGGAACAAGTAGTCTTGTCTTTGCCATTTACTGCTGGAGTCAGTGAAATAGATCTTCCTCCCATCCTTGGTCACTGTAAGATCGTTTACAAAGGACAACTTCTGGCCTTCTATTGGTGTTTTGGTTGACACAAGCATCTTTGTTTCACCTGGACACAAAAAGAAGAAAAAAAACCAAACACACAATGTAGCTGCACCAAAATGCATCTCTCTTCACTTTGTGTAGATCTGGGTTACAGGGAAGTGAAGAGCTTCTCACTACCACAGTGAGATCAAGGCAAAAACAAAAGTACAGCAAACATGACAAAAGGTTTTATGTATCAATCTTTTTCTTTTTTTTTTATGAAAGCCAAAACAGCTACAACAGAGCTCTATTCATGGATCCTAGGATACCAATTTTAACAACAAAAACTATGTAATGCCAGAAGATAAGTCACTGGTAGCTCTGATCCAGACAGCCAGACACAGAGAAGAAGTGACTGCTACAGGGAAATAAATATCAAGTTCTTGCATGACTCACTTCATCCAGACAACTTCACATCACTTTACAAAAAAAGACAGGCATTGTTTTGCCTGCAGCATCTGCCAGAACTGCAAATGAAGCCCAGATTTGTCAGTGGAAGAAAACTTTGGAGCAGAAAAGTCATACCTGTATCAGGATCAACTTCATAGAGTCCATAATAAGCATCTGCCACAAACAGGGTGTGATTGGGCCCCACTCTCATGCCAAGTGGCCTTCCACACGTCGGCTCATCTTCACGGCCTCCTTAGGAAACAAGTTTCAAATGGTTTTCCAAACAGAAATAAATACAAGGCATTCAGGGTACCTACACAGGTGTGTTGGGTCTGGCTGAGATGAAGAGCCCTCCCTGTGCTGTGCTTTGCACAGGCAGCTAAAAAGGTGTTTTGGCTACTGCTGAGCAGGACTGGCACAGCATCAATGCTCTCTGAGCAGGCTGGAGGTGGGCAAGATCCTGGGAGGGGACACAGCCAGGACAGATGACCCAGACTGACCAAAGGGACATCCAATGCCACATGGTGTCAGCTGAGATATGAAAGCTAAGAAAAAGAAGGAGGATGGGGAAGCAATTATTATTTACATTTGCCTTCCAAAACAAACTCTACACGTGCTGCCGCCCTGCTTCCTGAGAAGCAGCCAGACATCACTGGCTGATGGAAAATAGAGAATAAAATATTTGAGGTTTGGTTTGGTTTTTTTCCTCTGCTTGCACATGTGACCTTTGAGTCAAACTGTGGCTTATAAAAATTCTATGGCATACATATGGCACATGCATTCATTTAAAAATGATTCCTACTTTACCAGGTGGGAGTGAAACAGATATCCCCATCCCATATTTTCACCAGTCTAGAGACAGTCATAGAATCTGTCAGGCTAATAACTAACAGCTGCCCAGGCTGGGGCAAAATCAGAAAATTTGATTTAACAAAATCCTTTTTCTCCAAAAGAATCAATTTTATGCAGGTTCGGAGGGGTGTGTGCTCTGTTTTTATAATTAAATAATTTTTAAATTAAAAAACCGTTTCTTTCTCTGAAAAGGTCCAAATTGTCATGAACAGCTCATTTCTCAACACAAAGACACTGAAGACTTCTATATGAGAGAGGAAAGGGGATTCTGCAAACCTGAAGAATTTAGATAAATTCAAGGAGATATTTGAGGCCTGAAGAGCTAAGAACTTCAGAACATCAGCAGTCCGTATACCTTACAAGAGAAATTTTTGCAGAAGGCAGATGGCTACAGCCTTTCCACCTCCAAATTCAAGGAGCACAAAAGCCCAGGCTCCCCATCACCACTTTGGCCCCAAAGAACCAGGGCAGCACATCGTTCCCACCTCTCCCAAGCTGCTCAAGTCTAGTGGAAATGAGCAGGAGAAAGAAAGGTGATTCTTCACACCCACCCCCACCCACATTCATGCCTAAATCCAGTTTCCCATCAGCTGTCCTACCAAGGTTGTTCTACTTATCAGGCAGCCAAGAGAGTGCTGCCAAGCCAGCCCAGAGCCTGATCATGTGAGAGTCTAATGATGTCTAATCATCCTCATAAAATCACACAGAATAAATGATGGACATGTCAATGAGAGCTAATAGGGACAGCAACAGTTCTGACCTTAATTTCTAACTGGCAATCAGCACAGGGCTGCAGGACCTCAGGTGAGTTTCTGTATCATTGCCACAAACAAAACTCCCATCAGTCCCAACAACCACCAGCCAGCCAGGCTTCTCAGACTGCCCAGGCACTGCTGAGATGGACATTAAGCTCCCCACAGAGATGGTTCTGCAATAAATAAGCTGCTACCAGTTTTCCTCACTCAGTTCCAGAAATCCCATTAAATGAAGCAAATAATTTGTTCAGAAAGAGGTGTAGAATTCCACAAGAAATAACTGAAATTTAGCAGTGAGAAAATACCATGACCAATGCTGGATCTCTGCTAAAGCAAGTGCAGCTACAACTCCCACAGTGCTTACAAACACAGGAAGGGAAAGAGGTACAACAAAATGCAAGGCAAAATTCCATAGATGGGGAAGGTGATATTTATACTCAAAAATCTCTAAGTAAGTTGCTGTCCTTCTGTCCTGAGTAACCAAAAAAAATGTGTATTTTATCCCATATCTTCCTTACACCAACCTGCCCAAGATGACTGCTGTCCCTTTAGAACCCAGGAGCTGGAAGAACTGGGGTGTTTTAGCCCAGGCTCATGGAGGCAGGTGACCTGGGGTCTCTAAAAGAGAAGGAACAGGCACACAGAGCTCCTCTGCTCTCCCTAGGGCTTGGGAGCAGAGGCTGCAGCTTTTTTTGGCCGGTCTGCCAAGAAAGCTCTCTGGGGCAGGTTCTCTGAGTCAAGGCAGTGCAAAGCAGCCTGGCAGGTTTGTTTACCTCCAGGCTTTGGAGGATTCTGTAACATCCTTCTGGCAGCTGCTGCCAGGGGCAGCTCCATTTCTGGGCCAGGGAGGAGGTTTCCTTCAGATCTTTTTTTTGCTGCTGCCACCCAGGACAGCTCCACCAGCACCATCCCCTCTCTCCAGGAGTCCCAGCCACTGGCCCAGTTCCAGCTGCCACTGTCAGCAGAGCTCCTCAGATGGTGTGCAGCAGATGGATCACCAGCATTTGACTGTTTTGGAGAGGATTCTTCTGCTTTGTCCTTGTTCCATGATGGCTGTTGTTTGGTGGATGAGGGGGCTCTGTGATCATGGAGGCTTGGTTGCTGTTCTTATTTGACAACAAGATTCAGCACATTTGTATCTAGTGGTTGTTACTGTTATCTTGGTTGTTGTTGTTTTATTTTTTAGTCAACTGCTATTTTTTCACTTACATCTACTCACATTCATCTCTCCTTACTGGTGAAAAAGGAAGGGTTAAAAATACAAGGAGAGATAACTCATTTTGGAGTGTCCTGTCTGTAAAGTTGTTTTAAGCCAAGACACTTTTCCACTCACAAATTAGCTCAAGTTCATTCATTCATGCTTGTTTAGAAGTCCTCAGTTTTTATGAGGTGTCCCTTCAGCTCAGAATCTCAGTAACTTCAGCTTTCACAAATATTAGACCAGGTTACTGCCCATTTTTTTCTGGATGGACTAACAGGAAAAGGAATGTTATTTGTGATGCACTTCATTCTTGTCTTCTTCCCAATGATAAGATGCAGAATTTTCCATGAGCACACCATCCATGGTGAAGGCCTGGTAGTCATGACACAAAACCTCCTTGCATTCTTTAATTTTACAGCTGGAAACTGTGTGCTTTGCTATCAAGACCAGCCATTTCCATTCCTATGGCCCTCTGTTCTACTCTTCCTTCCAATGTTCCAATATTTTCACTCATACTTCACTGATACAAACACATTAATATTTCTGCTACAAATTCCTGCAGAACGAGATGTGCACCTGCAATCCAGACTGAACACAGTTTAACCAACACATGCCCTTGACCCAGACATTTTCAAACACACTGTGCTCTGGAGCTGCCACTCACCACAAGGACCATGGCCAATTCTGGCTATTGTCTGTATTTCCCCATCTTCAATTTTGATAATCTTCCCATCAGCTGTCCCAGTAAACAGAACATCTGCAAAAACAACTTGTGTGATTAGGTTGATCACAAAACAATACTGGCAAGCATCCTTCTACTAGCTTGAAGTAGGGAATAAGGAGAACTCAACTCATTTATTCACAGAAAACTTATTCCCAGTCAGGTTGATTATTTCACTCATAGGTCAGCTGTCCCTTGCAGGAAGGTTTCCATAAAGAGTTTCCCACGAGACTGATGAAACCAGGCAACATAAAAAAATCAATAACTTCAGGTAATCCCTTTAGCACACTGTTAGCAGATACAGGTAAAAAAGTGTAACCCGAGGGAAGAATTTACAGTAGCTTCTTACTGGGTAATGTAATTTCTTACAAATATTTTACTAATAAATTAGAAGACAAAGCAGAAGGAAAAGAAATTATATGGCACCTACTGAGCACCTCCTGCACTGAAGGATCTTTTAGTAAGGGTTAAGAGTAGTTCCAAATCTTACCCCTCCTTCAGGAGGCACAATAAACAACTCCTGCACAATGCAGTGTTCCCACTACAAGGATCTCATGGCATCAGAAGAACAGGGAACTGATTAAGAAATTGCTCAGAGGTGGCATGGGTTTGTGACTTGGGAAGAACCCACCTGCCACAAAAGGAAAGCACAGGATGGCACCTGTGTTGGTTAGATTTCTTGCAAGAAGAATCTAAGCTTTGAGTTATTAATCTGGAATATGAGGGAGTTATGAACATGTGATATGATATTGTGCAACAGCATTAAAATGTAAATAAGCTATTTATCAACTTGAGATTTATTTCTGTCATAAAAGCAAAGATCAACACCACAAAATTCAGCTCACTCGCCAGCAATGAGCTTTAAAAGAACAGGTAGTAGCTTCTAAATATTAATTCCCAGTTAAGAGCTAGCCAAATGAAAAATGGGACCATTTCCTCCAAATGCAAGTAGCCCTTGACTACACTGCTGATGGTCTCAGCCCTGGATGACAGGGATTTTTAATGTGATAACGAGATTTATTTCAAACTCATGAAAGAGGAGAAAAACAGCATAGAGAACCAAGGTTTTTTTGCATAACAGAATTACTTTTAAGAAAATCTGCATATTGAAAATAACTCCCAGAGTTTGTTATCTAAGAGAGCTACTGCTGAACAAACTCTTGCCAATGGAAGAACGTCTAAAGAGCCTTCTTTAGAAGCTGCTTTTGCCAGTGCTTACCCCCAATATTGACAATGGACTCTGGTCCAACCAGCTGGTTTTCCCACAGCCGTTCAGCTTTCCGTAACTTGGTGTTGGGCTCTAAAACACCCGTCAGGAGGGGAGGCTCCTTCAGGCTACAAAACAGGAGGAGCACGTGATCCTTTGCACAAAATGCAAACATTCTTGAGCACTATATTTGATAATTTTCCCCCCAGTTTGCCAATTCCTACACATCTAACTTATGCTTTACATAAAGCATAGTTCAAAAAGTGTCACAGTAGCTTGAGCACTTGGCCTTCAGTGAAAATGCAGTTCTTGTCTCACAGAAGGCAAGAGTGCACCTGTGTAATTACAAGCTGCACTGACAGCTTGGGTAGCAGACAATCATTTTCTAGATTAATGATTAAAGAAAGTAATTCAGCTCCTTCCATGATCAGCAGGGACACATAACTGCACAAGATGGCTCAGAAACAGACTGGCTGTGGATAATTTTGCAATCACTCCCCAATTTCTCAGTCCAGATAGAAGCACTTTGCACTGTTAACTCTTGCTTGCTGAAACACAACAACAGAGCACACAGGAGAAGTTAGGCTTCCAGAACACTTGCTTCAAAAGAAAAGAACCTTTTACCTTATGGGCTGAGGGTCTATAGGACAATCCAGGAGAACTGTCACTCCAAGCAGTGGCACAGCCACAGACACAGCCAAAGTCAGGAAGGTAACACGGAACACCTTGCTGCTGTAAGTACTGCCAAAACCAAACAAGAAAAAGGATTAAGGTTGTTTTCAGATACAACAGCCCTCAAAATATCTGTAGCAGCCTCTTTTCTTCAGAAAAGGAAACAGTAACACTTTTGCACAACCACCATCCTCACCTTCAAGGTCCATTTTGAACATCTAAGGATAAGAGAAAGGTCTCAGGATACTGGCATAAAAGGCTGAACATTTTTATGTGAAAGTTTCATTCATGCTACAAGTTACAGCTGACTAAAATAAAAACAAACAAACAAACAAAAAAGGCAAACCAAAATAAACCACCTGAGAAACAGGATATTTTGGTTGTGGTTTGGTTGTTTTTTTTTTTAACTTGATCTTTAGTTTTGGTAATGGTTTCTATCCAGCACAAGTTTTGAATAAAAACTTCCACCAAAACAACAAACACAGAGGAATGTGTGCTTAACTTAGTGAGCACTGGTTTGAAACTCAAACCCCAGAACACAAAAGCAATCAATTAGTTTCTCTTCATGCATTAAAACACGCAGTAAAATACGTAAAAATTTCTTCCACGGGAGAAAACCGTATCTTGCTCTCTACAAGTTTTAGAGGAATCAACCAGGCATTTACAGAGAAAAGCAGAGAGCCAAGCCCAACAAATCCTAGCCTTGAACTGGGAAAGCAGCACATCTAATTTTAGCTGTTCTGAACCATTCACTGGCCCAGCCAGCCAGGCTCCTGACAGGATCAGTTAAATAAAGACAAACAGTGCCTGGTGGTGCTGCACTAATCCCTGGACCACTTCCACTGTTTTGTCCTTCATTAGCCAATCATCCAGACAGTAGGAAATATGAACCACTGCCCAGAGCACAAATATCCCAACTGGGCAGCTACACACATGCACTTGGGGTACCGATATCAGCATCAAGGTAACCTTTGGGATTATCAGCAAGAACAGCAAGGACAGAACTAGGCACAAGGATTTAGGCAGGATTTAAGCACTTCCTACTTTAACAGTAGATGTCTTGGGGAAGCAAAAACCTCGCAGTCTGTGTCCCCTTGGATCTGGAATCGAGAGCAGGGTGTATGGATAAAAGGCAATCCCCAAGTGTACAGAAAGACTTCAGCCTTTGGCCTGGTCTGCCCACTGTCCTTCAAGAGATGAAAGCTCAACAATGTAAGACTAAAAGTACTGCCAGCAGACACCTGAGCACCTCTGTGATAGCTGAGAACAGCTCACACAAAAGGAGCTGGGAATGAACAGGAACAGAATGAGAACTCATCTGCCAAAGCCAACCTAATTAAAGCTCCTAAAAGCATGACCTAAGCAAGGGCCATACTTCTGATCCTCAAGCAAACTTGCAAGGAACTGACAATAAAGGAAAAAGGCAGGAAGAATAAGGTGACAAGCAAAGTCACACTTCAAGCCTGCAAACTGCAAGACCTAGTTTAGACACTGCTGAAACAACAAGAATTTAAATAAACTCAACAGCTTTACAAAAAAATAAACTAAAAAGTCATCTACTCAGAATCCTTCCTAATCTACACAATATTGAATAGTGACAACTGTCAGTCACTGGAGAGAATCACTGAGGTAAAGGTCCACTAACAGTGAAACAGAAAACCTTAGTCAGTTGTGTCTCTGTGATTAATCCTACATGGCCTGCAGCTCCAAATCTCAATAAAGCAACTTACCAGGACTCCAGCTATAATTACAGCAATTTAGTTGTCACTACAACCAAAAAGCCAAGCCATTAAACCAGCTCTTGAAGACAACATTAAGCTGGCAGGATGCTACTATGGGTCACCACAGCCAGGAGGTCAGGCTGCCTCATCCCCTTGGCAGAAGAGCTGCTGGGCTGGAGAGAAAAGCATCTATCCTCAAGAGTTTCTGCCATGGCTACCAGCCAGAAAAAGGCCAGGCCCAGGAACTTCCTCCACTATTTTCATGCAGAGCAGCCCCAGTGAATACTCTGGGTCAGTGATAGAACCCTAGAAATTCAACTGATCTGAACACCAAGAGAGGCTGAAGGCAGGAGGAGCAGTCTCTCAAGCTCAGGGATGCTGATGCTCTCCTCCAAAAACAGGGACTGAGTGCAAGCCATCAGTCTTTCATTCTCATGACCTCAAAGGGCAGAGATAAGAATCTGCAAAGTACTCAAATCAGAAGAGCTGTAATAGATGGTGAACAAAAGTATTACAAGTCATCAGCTACCTTATGCAACGAAAGGCAAAACAAACACTACCACTCCCTTTATTACTGCAAGTGCCTTTAGTCACAATGAAGCGATTTTTTTGTAAAATTCCTAAACAGAAAACTGTAAATAGAATCTTTTTTTAACTTAGCCACAGACTGTTTACTAGGTCAGACACGTGTAGATCAGTCGAAAAACTACAGATTACTCTTTAAACTATTACCAAGACATAAAGAGACAAACCACAATTACACGGGACTTAATCACACCCACAATAAACCTGTACAAGCCACACCGGGATAACTATTATTTCTTTCCTGGCAAAAGATAAACAGGAGAGGGGAAGGCAGGGGAAGGCAGGGGAAGGCAGGGGAAGACCAACCCAATTTTTTTGTTGTTAAAAGCTGTTCCTGCAGGTCGCCAGAACAGGTGAGGCGCTGTCCCAGCCCCTCCGCACCGCCCAGCCCCGGGGCAGCTCCGCAGCCCTTCCAGCCCCTCCCCGGGCACTCCGAGCCCGGCCCGCCGCTCCCCGGGCCCTGCCGCGCCATGCGGGCGGTGTCCGCGCCCTCCCCGGGCCCTCCCGGGCAGCGCTCCGGGACCGGGCCCAGCCTCGGCCCTGCAGCCGCAGTGCCACGGCGGGCGCCCCGCCCGGGCTCCCACCTGCCCTCCTTGGCCTCCTGCGCCGGGCTGTCCTCGGTGATGATCTGCGGGCGGAGCGGCCGCCGCTGCCGCAGCCCCTCCGCCTCATTCATCCCGATCCCCAGGCCGATCCCGCGGCCGCCGCCGCCGCGCACCGGAACCGCGGCCCCGCCCCTCAACCACAGCCCCGCCCCCAGGGCTACGCCCACCACCCGGGCCACGCCCACCACCCGGGCCACGCCCTTCAACCTGGACCACGCCCATCCCGGGCCACGCCCTTCATCCCGGCCACGCCCACTCAGGCTCCCGCGGTTATTCCCGCGGTGACCTCCAGGCCCTGGGATGGCCGAGAAGCTTCCCAGAGAGCCCTTGACCGTGACAGATGCTCCGCACGTGCCAGGAATTATTTCCTGCCATAGGAAAGTTTGGGGATTTTTGTCATTTGGATACACTGCCATACACAGTGTGGCTCTCGCTCATTCACTGGGCCTCAGTTACAGGTATTTTTTTGGGATTTTGACGTATGTCTGAGGTTTTTAAACAGGTTTCACTGGCAAAGCAGTGTTTCCTGTCACTTTTTTTTTTGTAACCACAAGGAAGGCGCGACCAAATTTCCTCGCTAATATGAAAACGTCTCCAAACAAATAATACGATTTTCTGATTAACTAAGCTTTTACTGACTCTCACCATAGTCAAGTTACTTGGGTTTCCTTTTCCTGCTTGAAGCCAAGATTCAGCTTCAGACTAAGGAAGCTGAGTGCCGTGACTGACAGCATTCAGGGCAACCTCCTTCTGCAAGGAGCCACCAATGTCCAACTCCCTGCCAGTCCAACAGCAGGGAGATGGGAGTGTCAACGTGGGAATGTGCTCAGTCAGTTTTTGAAAGCAACTGTTTGTGGAAAATGCCAATGAGTTGTTTTTAAAATTTTAAAAGTTTAATAGTAATAAAATGGTTATAAAAATAGCAATACAATTAGAGTAATAATAATTTGGACAATTAGAATTAGGACAATATGAGACAATAAAAACAAAGAGTTAGGGACAGTCTGGGTACCTCCGAAAAAGGACCCACGTTAGCAGAGGATTAACCCTTTAAAACAACAGCTTGTTGCCTGTTCATACACCCCATCCATGATGCATCAATTCCATTCAAACACAGGATTCTGTCTGGGCAGTGTCAGCTTCTTCCTCTGAATCCTGACGGCGTCTTCAGGGCTGAGCAAGGCAGGAAGGAGTTCGTTTGTTCTGATAATGGAGCAATAAATTCTCTTTCTCTGAAAGATTCAGGTGTCCTGTGGCTGCTATCTCCATTCAAACCCTTTCTTTAAAAAAAAATATCCTACATAGCATAGTTTTTATTTTAACAGTATGTTATAACCTAAATCTCTATTTAACACACTACTTAAGAGAATTAATACAGCATAACTTTCTAACACAACACATATAATATTCACTTCAATATTTGCAGAAAGCCAATCGTAAAATATGCATTTTTCACATGTTGAACTGCCTGCACATCTTCAGGTGGAAAAAGCAAACTCCAATATGGGAAGAGCTGCTCTTCCAGCTCCCCCAGCCCTGGTGAGTGTTGGAGTCAGGATTCCAGTCTGCAGCAGTTTGCAGGGGGTGTTTTACAATGCACTGAAGTGGGGGCACAATTTCACTCCTCATCCTGTGCGCTGGGAGATGTTATTGCTGCTCTGGTTTTGTGTGTTCTTGTTTTTTCTGTTGCTGCACAAGGTTGTTGAAATGTCATTCAGAGCCCTTGCCTTTCAATGATAACTTCAGCTTATTTAAATGCTGAACTTTATGTGAATTTGATTTTGAAATAGCTCCTTTTAATACAAATGAGCCTATGAACTAAAATTAAAATTTTGCTTAAAATTAAATAGTGCATTTTTTTCCAATTCATGGTGGTGTCTGATAAAAAAAATACATTGATTTATCCTATTAGGGACATGTGCAAAGTTGCTGAAGTTCCTTTTGAATAAATTTTGCTTACAGAAAGTTCCTTACCACTGCTAATAAAAGTTTGCTTGAATTATATTTACCACAGCTCAAGAAAACCTTTTCAGAGACACAATTCCTGTCTCTTGTGGTGTGAAAGCTGTTTTGGGGAGTAGGTGTAAAACCTCCCCAGTGTGAGGATGGAGAACATATTGCACTATCTGTGCATAACTGTTCTCTGCTGGGCAAGATCCTCAATATTAGAAGAAGACACACTGATTTTACATTTTTAATATTTCATTAAATCTTAGTGACTTTTTTTGAGAGGTTTTGTTTTCAAATATATGTTCTACCTTTTAGTCTAGAACAATGAAAGCCATAACAATGTTATGGTATGCCATGAAAAAAAAATTATTTTGTGCCTCATCGTGGGAGTGAGGAAAGATTTAGAAGAAAAGCCTGAAATTGCCAAGCTGGATTGGTGCTCCAGATGTGTTTTTTGAGGGGTGTGTGTAGTTGTCATATTCCCATATTATGACAATATATCATCCATCTTTCTCCTCAGAACACCATCCAGCGCTGTAGCCAAATGTTTCAAGTGTTGGGAAGGATGAAATTTTCACAAGAAAGTCTCACAGATATGTCTGCTTGGCAGAAAGATTTTTGAATGTAGAATCTGAAGAAGGAATAGAAATGAAAGCAAGTTTTGATACAGAAGAAAAGAATTGCTGAGCCAGTCTGACTGGATAACCAGGGAGGCAAATGGTCTGTTAGTTGGAAGGGGTTTTTTATGGCTTAGAGCAAAGGATAAACCCACCCCAAACAAGAAGATGTTTTTACCAAGCAGAAAGATAGCACAGGCAAACAAGTCAGGAAATGCTGCAAGCAGAAAAAAGGTCTCAGAATTTTCCACTGCAAGAAAACTGAAAAACAACTTCTAGCTTAAACTGTAATGTACTGACTTTTAGTGACTGGAGAACAGTAACATGAACGTGGTAATTACAGTAGTTATGCTAGGCTATAGATAAAAGTAAAGGTACAGATTGGTTCTCATGTATGAAGATGCTCAGCAAAGGAAAGTCTATAATGCACTGTAACCTAAACTCAGGGTCTCCAGGCCTGCCTGCAGCTGGAGCTGACATCTGTAGGCACAGCTCTGTCACCCACCACCCTGGGCTGCTGTAACATCTTGGATGGAATAAACTGCATTTTGGAGAGCCCCTGGAGTCCCACACCTCTTACATTCAAGTAGTTTTCCTTGGTGCCTTGAGGCAGTTTGTTCCCCTGTCGCCGGAACCGGAATGGGGAAAGACACGATGATCGTTTGCAGTCTCAGGCAGAGGGGATTCCAGCAGAACCTCTCCATGCCTTTCCCAGTGCTGCAGATCCGATTGCAGACGCTTGGTGGAGCAGAATATTTACAAGTTGCTTATCACTGCACGCTGTTGGCTCTGCCTGTTCATAAGGGACGCCTGGTGGAAAAGCACTTTTTTTCACTTTTTTTTCTGCTTGCCCTCTATAGAAGATTGTAGGAGGTTCAGGCAGTTCATGCACCCTTCAGTTCCCTCCTCGCTCAGGGCCACGGAAAGGAAAGCTGAACATGCAGCAGTTGTGCCTTCCAGAACAGCTGCTAGATCATAAGCCCATCCTGGGCACCTGTGTGAATTGCAAATGGAGATGACTTGCAATTGAAAATGGGGAATTTTGAGGCAGTAATATTTCTCCTGCGAAGTATTTCTTCTATGGGAGACACAGTGTGGAGAAAATGTCCCTCTGCACAACAGCTGTATGCAGATGTTCAGAAGATATATTGAACATTAATATGAAATATTTAATATTGATCCAAGGGGTGAGAAACATGGCTTGATCATATATTAACCAGTGGGAACTGGGTTCAACACATAAGCAGGAAAAGATACATACAGCACTTCTACATAACCAGATGTTCCCATCATCCGTGTGTCTGGAGATCCCTGAGGCTTGGACTGTGCACATGTGAGCTTTTCTGCTCTTCCTAGGACAACATTCCCAGAAATTTTCCTTAAGGTGCTTGTGCTTTCTGCTGGAGCTGTGTAACGCCAGGTTTAGTCAGCCTGACTAAGGACCTTCTTGGTCATGTATTTCAAAAGAATTTCTGTATTTCTCCTGTATTTCAAAGGAATTCATGTATTTCTGTATGACAGAAAGAGAACTACCTAAACCTTAGAATCAGGTGAAGTGAATTCTGTCAGAAGTACTGTAATACATGGCAGATACTTCGGAATAGAGGTGAAAATTCATGAGCAGAGAAATGGAAAAAAGTTGGAAGTAGTAAGGAACTTTCTGTAACCAAAGTTATACAAAAGGAACTTCAGCAAATTTGTGCATGCACTTAATAGGAGGGAAGGGCAGCAGCAGAAGGAATGAGGGGCTGGAGAAAAGCAGGTTTGGACATGCTGCAGAATGGCTTTGTGGGGCCATGGCTGCAGATCAGCACTGGCTGTGAGGCACCTTAGGGGCAGGGAGAGAAGAGTGATCTAAAGCCACTGCCATGCCATCCAAAAGGCCAGTGGGGGCAGTGGCACCCCAGAACATCTTGGTGTCAATGCCAGCTGGGAATGCAGCCACACTTGCAGAGGAGTGAGCATGAGGTGAGCACAGAATGCATCTAGGTAGAAAACTTTTGGCTACACAGGATCTTTTTGATCCATTGTCCCCCAAACATATCAATGGTGGCCTCGTTGTAATGCCAAGTAACAAAGAGCAGCACAAATAACACACAAAAAATATGGCACTAGAGGAAGAGGAGAGGCCCAGTGAGGAAAGGACGCGGTGAGACACTGGCACGTGGAGTGAGCTGCACTCCCATAACCTCTAGGCTAGCAGGTCCTGGTCTCACATTCTCCTGTGGTTTATTTAAATTTTATTTATTTTTTTAGTTTTTAAAAATCATCAAAATAAAATATATACAATTAAAATACATCATCAAAATTTAAAGATATAATAAAAACATTTTTATTCAAAACTACATCTAAATATCAGAACATATGTACAGTTGAAACTATGAAACCTAAAACATAAATCCTATTCTTCAAACACTCTTCGCATAGTCTTCAGCTTTTCTTCCTGATCTTCGAGGAAAGACTTCTGTGAAGCCTAAAACATAAATCCCAGTCTTGAAACACTCTTTGGATAGTCGTCAGCTTCTTACTGATCTTCGAGGAAAGAATTCTTCTGGACTGTCGGCAAGGACTTGGTTGATACAGGAAAATCAGAAACTACGGGACAAAACTTCTTGGTAAGACTGTATCCAGCCAGGCCTGCAAAGTAGAGACACAAAATCTATCAGAGCCTGCAATGCAAACCTAAAGCATCTAAAACTCTGTATTTCATGGGACAGATTCCTTGGAAGCTTCTAAACAGCAGCAACTTGAGGCAGGCCAGGGGGAAAACCCTGCCCCACTTGCCCAGAGCTATCCCAGGAACAGTCTGGCCTCTGGGCTGCCCTGGGACAGCAGGGAGCCCAGAGCCCTGTGCTCTCCAGGAATGGCTCAGCTGCACCTGCAGCCTCCTGCTCCTCTCCCTGCCCCACAGCTCAGCAGCCCTACAGCTCCAGGGGCACTGGCAGCAGCACAGCTCCTTGCAGGGGGCACATGCAGGGCACAAGTGTTCCCTGGCAATGTGCACAGCCTCTCTGGGCTGCCACAAGACCCTTCCTCCCAACAGAGGGTGGCCCAGCTCTCTCCTTACCTCTGTGTGAGGCTGATCCATGCTGCTGGGGCTCCTGGGCCAAGGCCCCCTGAGCCGGCAGGGAGCCCACACCTCCATTCCCAAGGCCGGGGATGTCTCCATTCCAAGCCGATCAGGTCTGTGAGTTCCCTTGGGAACAGAGTCATCCCTGGTCCTGTCCTACACTGAAAGCTCTTTTCCTTCTTTCTTTGGGTTTTTGTGGTAGATTCAGAAGAAGCTGTTGACCAGGTACAAGAGAAGTGACTTAACTGAACTCACGCCATTATAATCAGCCCTTCTAATGATTCAAGAATTCAAAGTATATTTTAGTTACTGAAAAGATTGCTTGGTTTTTTATTTTTTGTGAAACTAGCATCAGATTACTTTCTCTGAACAATATGGAGCTGGCAAGCTAAGAGAGAAGGGTTCTACTACTTCCTGTGCTGCCCATTGCTGACTCACTACTACAGGATCCCTTTCCTTCCAAACAGGAAAGGTTTTCTCCTTCAAAAGAAGGAGAAAAGGAGTGGGAACATTCTCATTTCATGCTAAATGCCTTTCTTTTCTCTACTAATATCTAACATTATAAAGGCTATAGGGAGAGAAAAGGCATGTCCAGGATGGAGAGGAATGTTTTGTTTTCAGTGCTGCATTTCCAGGACCCCAAGGTACCACTCCAGCTCCTGCCACTCAACACTTCACATGGCAGAAATTTTCACTGCAACAATAGAGAACACTCCCATTGACTGGGATCTGGGAGAGTCCACTGAGCCAGTCAAGGAATTGAAATTAATTTTAAGAAATTTTTAAAAGAATGGGTTTTAACCAAGCTTTCCAAATGTCACCTATGAGTCAAGTATTCTGTGGTCATTATTTTAGGACAGACATGCTCTGTACCTACCTGCATGTTCTGAGATCTTCTCTTGTCTTCTGCTGCTGGATCTTGGCCTAGAGAGAATGGAGGACAAAAGAACATATGAGGAGGCAGAAAGAGAAGGGAGGGAATGGGTGTACCATGAACCTACTTATCATGGTCACTCCAATGAAGGAGCAAAAGTAACACATAAACCCCAAGAGGTTGCAAAGCTGATTAATTGTCCTTAAAATTTCAGTTGCTGCAGTCACACAGAGCTGGCCAAGTTTTGCATGAAATAATAGCCAAGTCCAGCAGAGGACCAATCTTGAGATGCTTTCAAGCCCTACCTCCTCTTCCCCACCACCACCTCTGCTCTTGGGGCATTGCTGTTGGGTTTGACATTGTGCTGGATCATCATAGATGGGCAAAATGGCAAATGCCTAGAAGTTTGCCTAAATACATGGGACAGCTGACTGTGCAAAATGACCCCAGGAGATGGGAAGAGTGAGGTGAACAGCACACTGGAGCAGCAGACACCCTGGCTTACCTCATCTCCTGGGACTCCTGCAAATCCATCTGGAGGGAGCTTCAGATAGACCCAGCAGCACTGTCAACAGGGAGACGTCCTGCCTTGGGAATTGGGGGGATCAAAGGCAGTCTCAGTGACACCTTCTTCATTTCCCCACCACTGGCATATGGCAAGGAAGCCTGGAAAGAGTAGAACACAGTGCTCAGATTAAGCATCCAGCCTTGCCCCCATTCCTGCCTCAAGACATTTAGATAAGCCTTAAAGTGGGACCTGGCAGGAATAAACAAGTCAAACTGATGGAGCAGCTTGGCACAGGATGGGGAATGCAAAGGGAACTGGTGAGGGAGAGATGATGTCACATGTTTGACAACTCTCCTCTCATGCTCATTCCTCTGCAAGTGTGGCTGCATTCCCAGATGGCATCCCCATGTTTGACACCAAGATATTCTGGGGTGCCACTGCCCCCACTGGCCTTTTGGATGGCATGGCAGTGGGTTTAGATCACTCTGCTCTCCCTGCCCCTAAGGTGCCTCACAGCCAGTGCTGATCTCCAGCCATGGCCCCACAAAGCCATTCTGCAGCATGTCAAAACCTGCTTTCCTCCAGCCCCTCATTCCTTCTGCTGCTGCCCTTCCATCCTACAGTTCCCCAGCAGCCTTGGAGCCCAGATGCTGCTGAGCTCTCGCCATGCTCGCTGCTCTCCAGCTCCCACACATCCATCATCTCAGGCTCTCTGCCATTTAGGAAGTTCAGCAGAGCTCCCTGCCCTGCTGCTCTCTGCAAGCTCTCTGCCTGCCCAAGCTGCTCCAGGGCCCCCATGCCATGGCCAGGAATGGGGCTGGAGGCAGCAGGGGCAGATGCACACCCATCCTTAGTATGCCATCATTTCTGGCCCAGCTAAGGAGCCAAATCAGGACCTGTTCAAAGTTCACTGCAAGGGTCAGTTCCTGTAAGGGATACATTGGCCCTTTTCTCTGCAAGGCTGAAATCAAGTAGCCAAGCCTTGGATTGGACATTGTGCCTACCAAAGCTGTTGTTCATCTGCCTCCTCCTGCACCCCACAGCAAACCCAAAACAACTGCAGGTCCTGGCCCTGCTGCAAAGGCAATCGTGTGCCTGGGCTCTGGGCTGCTCTCCCCATGGCCACCTCCCATCCCTTCCCTCTGGACAAAGCCATGCCAGAGCACACAGCTGCCCAGAAGCTGATGGAGTAGGGAAATAGCATCAGAGACAACTGTGCAGAGGGCATGGCTGTACAACTGACTAGCTGAGACAACCTGACTTGGCAGGTTCCAGCAAACAGGTTTTTCCACCCAAAGCAGACACAGCTGACAGAAAACACCACCAAGACATAGAGGTGCTTCATAGATACCCAGAGGTTAGTAAATGGAGAAGGATTGCTTTTCCAGATTGGACAACTTTAGCTGCTCTGACTGCTTTGTTGGTGTTTGCTCAGCCATGAGACAGAGGAGGAAGCCACAACAGAGCCCAGGAACCATTCAAAGACCTCTCCTGTTATTGATACATGCTGAGCACATGAAGTCTGCACTACACACCCATTGCAAAGACAGCCTGAAGCACGGTGTCCAGCTGAGCTCTTCCTTGGCTCAGCTGCTCCCCTGGGCTCACAGCTCAGGAAAAGGTCTCTAAGCTCTGCCTACAGCACGTAAAGTGAAAATCTACCATACTGGACCTAGCTTGGTCTCCCCTTACCTTACCTCCTTTTCCCTCTGAACTCTGTTCCTGGTTGCTTCTTCTGATATCTTTGTAGCCAGTGCCAGTTTTGCCTTTCTCTTTCTCTCTATTCTATATCTTGCTTGGTTTGATGGAAGACCTCTCTCGGATGGGAGGCAATGTCTTGGAGGGACGGAATGAAGGGGGACATGTCTGGGGAAGGTTCTGGGCAATAGGGAGCCAGTCAGGCCTGCAAAGTGGAGACACAAAATGTAACACATTCCACAAAGTAAATCTTAAGCACATTAATCTCTGTATTTCTTGGGACAGACTTCCTGGAAACTTCTAAAGAGCTGCACAGGGAATCATGCTCTTACCAGCAACACCTTAAAGCAGGCCAGGGGGAAAATCCTGACCCACTTCCCCAGAGCTAGCACAGGAACAGCCTGGCCTCTGGGCTGCCCTGGGACAGCAGGCAGCCCAGAGCCCTGTGCTCTCCAGGAATGGCTCAGCTGCACATACAGCCTCCTGCTCCTCTCCCTGCCCCACAGCTCAGCAGCCCTACAGCTCCAGGGGCACTGGCAGCAGCACAGCTCCTTGCAGGGGGCACATGCAGGGCACAAGTGTTCCCTGGCAATGTGCACAGCCTCTCTGGGCTGCCACAAGACCCTTCCTCTCAACAGAGAGCAGCCCAGCTCCCCGCTTACCTCTCTGTGAGGCTGATCCATGCTTGGTCTTCACCTTGTCCTCAGGTTTGGAGTTTTTTCAGGCCCCCTATGCCATGACTAGGAAGGGCAATGGAGAGAGCGCGGGCAGATGCTCACCCTTCCTTAGTATTTTGTCATTTTTGGTGCAGCTTAAAACTCCCATCCGGAGGTGTCCAACTTTCTGGCAACTTTCTGGAGGACTTTAAACCTTCACCAGCCCAAAAGGCTGGCGAGGTTTTCCTGCACGTGTGGAGGCTTGCTCTCAGCACACTTAATCAGCTGGGTGCCCATCACCTCGCAGAGGGCACAGGCAAGCTTGGTGACCACGGTGCAGACGTTGGCGCTTCGGACGGGCAGCGCCTTGTTCTCCAGGCAGGACCAGAGCACGGGCAGGGCGTAGCGCTGGACCACTTCAGCGCTCCTGGCATGAACCCATTCCACAAGCACTGCAGGGACAGAGACACAGCTCCTTAACACCAGCCTCAATGCAAACAAGGATCTACCTCTGGCTCTGCTTCTAGGATGCCCCTCTGGCCAAGATCAGTGAAATCGCACACAGAGCCCCATGACCCAGAAATGGGCAATGCAGCTGATCATCCCTGAAACAGAACCACCAACCCCTCAGAACTAATTTCTACAACCAGAGCCTTGCAGCTGTGGCAGACTTTGTACCTTTACTAAATTATTTTACAATTTGTTTCTGCTTGAGCAACAAATGAAACCTCAAATTGCCTTTAATTTCCATTAACAAGTTGTCTAAACCCACACAGAAGATTTGGAAATGCACCCTAGAGAGGCAATTGGGAGATTTCTAATAAAAGGGATGATTCCATTTTTGTAACTTTGATGTCAAGGGCCAAAAATCTAATCTGGCTCTTCCCTTTGCTCCATGGCACACAGCAAAGGGCAGTATTAGAATATACTTCAACACTCCAGCCCACCAGAGACGAGTGCTGCTTGATAGCTGGATGAGAAACATCAGTGACTAGCTGGTGTCTTTGGCAGAATGCTTTTGTGGCTTCCAACAAAGAGCTCTTTCAAACCTCAGGGTGTCTTAGAGAATCACCCAGACCCCATTGCCCTGGCATTTGAGCATCTCCACATTTTAATGGCATTTCTTTCTTGCAATGTGAAATAGGGGCATTGAGAGAGAGAAAAAGGCTGCACAGGGGACTGAAATTTAGCCAAAACACAAGTGTTTTCTCACATTATCTCTGGAATCTGCTCTCTGCTCATTTTCTGAACTGAACTATATCAAACACAAACAAAAATTTACTGCCAACAGGCTCCTCGCCTGGCAGATTTGCCTGAGAGATCGAAATCTGAAATGCTCAGGAAACCAGTCTTATTTTCTTATCAGGCAAAATGTTATGTAGTAGCCATTAACTATTCTGTGGTGGAAGAGACTTCATTTTCTCTATGCTTTTAATCCACCAGCAGTCATCAACACTGAAAGAGCTCCTGAAGTACCCAAAAACAAATTCTGCTAAGCAGGAAAAGGGTTAGGTACCCATTTTAAAATGGGACCTCATTTGAGTTTAAATGCAATTAAAGACATTGGTCACTATGGAACTTGAGAAGGGCCTCAGTGAGAGTTCAGCCTCAGTGAGAGCTCTTCCCCCATCTCAGATGCTGCACAGCTCTGCAGCAGCCACGGAAAGCCTGCCAAATACACCTGCCTTGGCTATTGGGCAGGAGGGACAAGCTCAGCACCTCCCGATGTGGAGGAGCTACTCTACTGACTGTTCACAGGCATTCCCTGTAAATACTCCCTCAGAGAGCTCTTGGCTTAAAAGGGGAGGCCATACCTGTGATACGCTCCGTGACCGCCAGCAGAGCTTCACCACTCAGTTGGCTCCATTGGTGGCTGAGCTCTTTCATCAGGGATACTTCATCTACAAGTGAAACACACATTTCTGCTCACTCTTCTGAGGGCATAGGAGAAAGGACAGTGGGGAGGGAAAGGGCAGGGGCAACCCCATTTTATACAATATAGTCAATTTCTGCTATGTTTGAATTATTTTCTTCTTTCCTTCCAGCCTAATTGGCAGGGTTTAAACTTCCAAAAGAAAAGCTCTCCTTTCACGTTTGTAAATCCAAAGTTGTCTGCTGTCCCAGGAGCGATGTTAAAACATTTCACATCAGGGATCTCAAGAGTTCAGTCACATGGAAGCAGTGAAAAGGTTTTGCATCCCAGAGCAAAAAGGAAGAAGCCCATACGTGGGACACAGAAAGGCACTGACTCAGGCAGTTCATGACTTCACAGAGCAGTTGAGGTGGAGAAAGTGGAAACTACCCCTGAAGACCTGCCTCTTCAACACTCAATTTTTCAGGCATATTCCCCCAGTGCAGCATTTTCAGAGATGACATAAATCTGTGTGGCAAAGGAATTTACAGCAGCCCTTGGCTAGGCTGGTATTTGCTGTTGCCATCTTGCCCCACGCAAGGCAACGTGTGGAACAAGACATCACTGACAGCTGGACTTAGACCAATTTGTTCTAAAGAAATGGACTTGGTGAATCATCGGTTCCCCTTTGAAAAAAGAAGACAAAAAAGAAAGGTGGGAAATAGGCAGCTAATGCCTCTAATATAGAGCCTTCCAGGTGGCTGCTCTGCAGAGGCTCTGATGGGCTGATGTCCCTTCATGCCAACAGCAAAGCTGTTCATTTGGGAAGTCAGATGGGGCCCAAGCAAACTCCAAAACCCCTTTGCCTCTGAATTGTAGCAAAGCTGTAGTTCAGGACTTGCTCTTCAGACCAGCAGCACAGAGCCAAAGGAGCCTGGGACTGTTGGGAAATGCTGCTGCACATTCCAGCCTGTTGGGATGGTGCATAAGGACTGCACCTCCACAACTTCTGGTGGGTGTCAGCTGGAGCATTCCACAGACAGCAACAGCTCCCAAGGCACTCAGGGCTCTCTTGTGTGGGAGAGACAGAGACACAGTTGAGGAGAGTCCATGCCCAGGCTCAGCCTTACCTAAATGAGAAACGGAGTTGTCCAGTGCGTTCACAGCTGCAGCATGAACCCCGGGATCCTTTGAGTTTAGGTTCTTTGTTATCCCCTCCACCAAACGGATCATCACCGGGTTCAGGGCATCTTCCAGGAGTCCAATCATTTCTGCCAGCACCTCCAGTGCCTTCTGCTTCACTTTCTTGTGTGTGTCATTTATTCTTGGGACAAAATAATCAAAAATCTGTGAAGAGAACAAACAACATGAAAGCTGGATTAAAATGACCTTGTTTGAAGAGGGGATGTAGCAATGAGCACTCAGCAATATAAAAGATGAAAGTGATCCTTTCTGTCAGGTCAGGCCTTGCTTGCACAATTTCACCGTTTTCCTGCTGGCCACTCACTGGAATGGTTGTGCAACCTCATGCTGCTTGAAAGCTTTTAATCTCTTTTTAAGAGTTTTGGCTGGGGACAAAACTCTTTGCTTTCGAAGTATGGAAGCAGATATTTACCATGCCCATTTTTTAATACAGTTGCCTCAAGTACTGAGGGCAGTTATGATTTTGGCAAAACTATGCCTGGAGGAGATCTAAGTTTTATTTTGTCTGTGTCTGGAGAAGGGCAGGGCTCTGGTCAACTCTTCCAGGATCCAGACCAGTTCTCTAACTAACGGGTAGACTTCTGAATTGTAATGTGCTCTACAGCTTTCATTAGAGCAGTTCAGTCCCTTGACAGCCACAGTATCAGGCACCATTTTCTGGAAAAAGGGGAAAAGCAGCTACTGGGAGGAGAAAGGATAGACCTGTCCTTAGCTGTTTTCCTCCTTTTCCAAAGAGAAAAAAAGGCCCCCCAAGAAAGGTGAGCACTGTCTTTACCAAGAGGAATAGAGATGAGGATGGAAATGAGTAGCCAGAGTTGTGCCTATGCAAGACAAGATGGAGTTTACAGAAGTATCCTTTTAAAAACATTTTGTTTAAAGCAACCCAGCCTGATACTTCTCTTCCCCATCCAAACCTATTTTCTGTCAAGAGAATAATTGCCATGCTTTCAATGGCTGGACTCCCTTCACTTAACCCAACTTGGAGTAGGAGACAGCAGCAGTTGCACCAGCAGAAATTCTGCCATCATCTGATCAACGGCAGCAATAGGCACCTGCCAGACAAATACAGCTGGACTGAAAGAACTTGTCCTGAAGCCTGGACCTGAATTAAATTTGTCTGGGTAAGAGGGACCAGCCTGTCCCAAACAGGCAGGATGTAGTGCCAAGACACACTGAATTAACTTTACTTCTGCAGGCTTGGGAAAGGAGCTAAATGAAAGGAAAAATAAAGGTATCATACATACTTGGACAATGTTAGTGGAGATCAGCTGGGGCCTGGTTTTGGACAGGTCTAGGAGGAGTGCCACTCCTTCCATCCTTGTCTGAAAGCCCTTGGCTTCCAGGAGATGGTAAAGCTTCTGGAGTGACTCCCTTCCTTCCACAGTTGCAGGTGATGTGACCTGGGCTTTTGGATGGTGGAGGTGTCCACCAGGGGCAGACTTCACCCTGGAAAACAAAACCAAATTAGGACCTGTTGGTGGTAATACCTTCAGTTAATTGTGAGCAAAATATCTTGAGGAGCTTTCTTAATGGTGTGATTTCAAGCTAGAAAATCATGAAGCTCTGAAGAACAATGTGGACCTCATGACAGTCATTATGGGAGACAATCTGCAAGTAACATTCTCACCACTGCTCACTCAGGAAAACCAAGGATGAGATGCATCTGATCCATATTCAGATGGCTTCCAAGGCACACATTGCTTTGTAGGAAGACACTACTTCCAAGTTTAAATGCCTCCTCATATGGGACATGTGTGTCTTATAATAAGGAAACTCTTCACTCTGAAGTGTCTCTACACCAGGCATGACAATCTGGAAAAGTAGCTCAGATGCATCTGAACAGATAAACAGGGGCATAGCTGAAGGATCCAGAAAGTCAGGAACAGAGATAGAAAGAGAAGCCAGACATGCCAGAACTACACTCACATTTCGTTTCCTTCCCTAAAGACTAGATGCACAGCTTAACAAATCCACTGGGAATAATCCTCTGGGATCAACCTGTTTCTTCCATGAGCATGGGAAGATGCTAGCCATGCTACTGAGGCATGTGATCACTTTCCTGCCACCACTGACCATGACAGAGCTAAATAAATCCCCTCTGTTATCAGAGGAGAACAGGTACAAGCAGCTCTGCCAGTGGCATGAAGAGACAGCAAGGACCAAATTCTTGTCTTAAATGCTGATTGCAGCACAGGGGGAAGTAAACCAAACATGCTGTCCATCAAGCAAACTCTATGAAGGACAGGAATACCAAGACAAAAAGTCCACATTGAGATGCCTGTTGACCAAAATGACTCAGGAATTGCCTTGCTCCTTACTACTCAAACTTGGTACTGTTTGAGGGTAAGAAAACCATGAATCAGCCATGCCAAACCACATAGATGGGAACTGCTTGTCTGGGGAATGTAATGCTCCTTCTAAACTGGGACTTCTCATTAAAACACCCATCTAAAAAGGACTCCACTTGGATGAAAAAAGCCCTGGTTGAATTTACTTGTCTCAAGTCAGGCAGCAGAGACTTGGCCCTCTCCTAGCCTCCACCACACTGCCCTTGCCACTGCACTGGATCATCTGAGCTGCAACCAGTGGGTGTCTTTTGTCACCCAATTTTTGTGGAAAGCCCTCCAGAGAAGTTGTGCTCAACACAAGGTAGAAGTAGACATTTTTTATCCTAACAATCTTTGGTACTGGTCATCTCCAGCAGAAAGATTTGCCTGAGAAAGAGGCGTGTAAAGCTTGTCATGTGCTTTGTCTCATCTGACAAAAGTGCTCAGTACCGTTTGCTAGAAGGCACTCTGGCCTGGGGCTTCTGTGAGCCATCCTTCCTCTCCTTCTCCGGCTCCTTGACAGATGGACGTACACCCTTCTGGTTTTCCATCCCCTCCTTGACAGATGGACGTGCACCCTTCTGGTTTTCCATCTCCTCCTTGACAGATGGACGTACACCCTTCTGGTTTTCCATCCCCTCCTTGACAGATGGACGTACACCCTTCTGGTTTTCCATCCCCTCCTTGACAGATGGACGTACACCCTTCTGGTTTTCCATCCCCTCCTTGACAGATGGACGTGCACCCTTCTGGTTTTCCATCCCCTCCTTGACAGGTGGGCGTTCACCCTTCTGGTTTTCTGTCCCCTACAAAGACATAAAGAAACCCCATGAATCTTCCAAATATAAAATAGGAAATTCCCTCTTTAAAACACAAGTTAGAACCAGGATCACTGCTACCAAGACTTAGGGAAACATTTCCTAACTTACAGAAATAAACAGACCAGAGATTCCGTGATGCCAACTCTGGTTTCAATAGCCCAAGGCAGATTATGTGTGCTACCACACTGAGCAGCAGTCTAAAATCCCAAATTCATTAGTCTTGAGCATAAATGGGAATAATGCAAACTGATGGGCAATGAGTGGTCTTAAAGGAAGCAGCAGAAAAAACTGGACTCTTTGGAGGTTGGCCCATTGTGTTGGAAGTTGATTTGGTTCAACGCTTACTCTCCCTGCTCCTGCACAAAGGCACACTCCCTTCTGTAATGTAGATAAAAAGAACAAACCCCCTCCCAAACAAACAGATGATTTTCCTCTGGATGCTGCTGAATTCACCAAGTTTCTTCCAGCTCCACAGGGCTTGACAGCAGGGCAGTATTCCCAAAAGACAGACAGTAATTGTAGTAACTAGGATTGACTTGGACATCTTTTGTATGTTTGGAAATTTCCTAGGTTCTACTACTTCCAGTCTCTTTTGCAAAGACTCGGTTGTGTCCAGAAGCATCATTCTCACTTAATTGCTTTATTGGGGGCAGAGTAGGGAGAGTGTGATGGGGGCGTACAGGTGAGTGTAAACCCATTTACTCCTCTTTCCCTTTCCTCTTTGTGACCATATTTAAAGTATTCAAAACCCCACTTTTCCCCTAATAATAGCAGTTCCTCTGTGGTCTGCAGATGAAGAGGCTGAGGATAAACAGTTCATTCCCAGGAGCAAAATGATTCAGCAGAAGAGGAAAGAGATAAAGACACATTGGGTATGTTTGATCTCGGATTAGCAGTGGCAATACTTGCACAAAGGAGATATTCCTCCTGCCAAGCACTTACTTTCTTCTTAATTCTTGTCAGGATGTCTTCCAGGTCATGCTTGGAAAATGATTGTTCCAAAAGCTTTTTAAATTTTTGATTGTTCAGCAATATCTTCACTATCTCCTGTCCATAATGCCTAAGGAAGAAAGGAAGGAAATTAAAGAAAAGTGAACAAAAGAAGAGTGTTAACAGAAGAGGCTGATACCCTAAACTCATCAGTTGCAATCCTTGCATGAGAAGGCACTACCTACTCAGCAAAGAGGAAGATTTACCTCACTTGACACTGCACAGTGCTGTAGTTGAATACAAGAGGCAAGAGGAGAATGTGGGGCAACAGAAAAATACCATTTCTCTCTGAAACTGGGGGTGTGCTTCTGTGGGATCAAAGGATCCCAGAGAACAAGTGAAACACATCTGCTTTGTTGTCAGAGCCTGTTAGCAGTGTCCTGCTGCCATTGCACAGTAATTTGCCTTTCTTTAACTGGCAGGGAAGCCAGGACAAAACACCTCATCCTTGCTTTTGATTATTCTATACTATATGCATGCACAGGGTCAGCTCTGGTGTTCTTGGCAGCTATTAATGGGAATTTCATCATCAAAGTAAGGGGATTTGGTGGTTTGGGGTGATTTTGCTACTAGGAAAACACAGTTTTCTTCAAGAAGAAATGTGGAGGTCACAGAGACACAGATGACAACATTCCAGAAATCTGCAGAAGAGGTTTAGAAAGACTGAATACATTGGCTAAAGACCTCTGAAATATTTCTAGGGAAGTGTTAATGAGAAACAGATGTTTGGGATCCTTCAGTGATTATCATTAGCCAACACTTTGGCTTTCTCTTGTGCACCTAAGGCAAATCAAAACTGTTAGACTGGCTAATCTAGCTCTTTTGATCTCAGTAAAGAATCCTTCAAGTCACAGCAAGTTGGCAATGCTCCTTCTTGATGGCCAACCTCAGGTTACGCGGTACAGTCATTTCCCCAGGCAACCCAGAGCAGCAGTCACAGCACCAAGCCTGACAGAGCTCAAGAAGTTTTTGGACAATGCTCTCAGGCACATGGAGTGACTCTTGGGCTGTCCTGCACATGGCCAGGAGCTGGACTTGATGACCTGCATGGGTCCCTTCCAACTCAGCATATTCCATTATTCGATGTCCCTTATCCACACAGTGAGGTCGCTTATTATTCCCTTGAGTTTCCACACTTTTGTGGTTTTGCCTTAATAGCCAAACACAAAACAGTTCTCCTGGCTTTGAAGGTGAAATGAAGATCATTACCTTGTGTCCTTGTGACAGTCCTGAGCCAGTGTCCCTGCCGCCTGTGCCAGCCTCTCAGCCTTGGGGGTGCCTGCGAGCTTGGTGACTCCCATTTTCTCCACCAAGGACAGGAGGAGTTCGGCTGCACACTTCCGTGCCTGGACGTAGCGACTCCTGGAAGGAGAGAGCAAACCCTGGGGCACAGGGACAAGGAGCAGCAGCAGCACAGGCCTTGGCCAGAGCCTGCTCCCTGGCCTTGCTGGGGGAAGGAGCCTGGGTTCTCCCTGCAGCTTCAGACACCTGCAGAAGGTCCTGTCCTCAGATAAACAATAAGTCAGCATTGTACAGAAGGACTGCCTGCATGGAAGAGGGAGGAATTCAGTCTCCCTGAACTAGCTAATACTCCATTCCTTTGCAAAAAGAAAGATTAAAGTAATAGATTACATATGAATTATTTAGAAATTAAAGACAATTCATGCTGACCCATCAGAGGGCACCCAGTACACAGAGCTGCAGCAGGATGAGGCTTTTTCCACCCATCCATCCCCAAATCTGCAGACATATGGGAAAAGCCAAATGCAGGGAAAACAGGCTGTGGGGCGTGAAGTTGCGGAATATCCAGCAATGCAGCCTGTTTCTTTTGTAAAGCTTGGCAAAGGATACAGCTGAGTGTTTTACCCTATTGCAAAGCTGAGGAAAGGGTGACAGTCAGTTTAGCCAGCTTGTCCTGTTCTAGAGGCTGTCTCTGGGAAACTATCAGGCCCAGCACCAACACTAGGGGCAGCATTTGCTTCAGCTGTCCCATGGCACCCGGCCTCTGAAGGTGCCTGGAAAGTGATTCATCATCTCAAGGCTTAACATGAAACATCAGTTTGAATAGAAAGTAGAGCTCTAAGGCCAGGACACTTCATACAAGACTCCTTTTGGCAGGAGCTGCACCTGCTCTGCAGGCTGTGCCACACCCAGCACATTCTCCCCCCTGTGCTCCACGCCCCAGCAAGGACCCTCCTTATTGCTAGGGTAATGGCATCATGAGGATACATGATTTTCCCCGGGGCCTCTGTGGTTAGTGCTGCAAAATACGCAACAGCACTCACAGCTGCAATTGCAATTGTCCCTCTTCCCACAAAAGCACCAGGCTCTATCGTTAGCCTTTGCAGGCACTTGCACTTCCCCACTATTCACCACATCTAGGAAACTCTAACAGACTGGGAGAACTCCAGGAAGCAGCAGGAAGCTGAGTCAGAGGAGTTTTAGTTTGGATATCAGGAAAAAGTTTTTCACCCCGAGGGTGCTTGGGCCCTGCAACAGAATCCCCAGGGCAGTGGTCACAGCACCAAGCCTGACAGAGTTGAAGAAGCATTTGGACAACAATCTCAGGCACACGGTGTGTGACCCTTGGGATGCTCTGTGCAAGGCCAGGAGCTGGATTTGATCTTCTTGATGGGCCCCTTCCAACTCCCCATATTCTACAGCTCTGTGACTCTGTGACCTAATGGGCTGCAGGAGGGCAGAAAAAGGTGAAAAGAGGAAAGAAATGAGGTTGATTGAAGAATCAAGTCACTGAATCCACACAAGATGTAGGATACAGGACCCTTCCCTCCCACCATTCCCATTCCCTCTCTCATCCCTTGCCCCACCTACACACTGGAAGGTGAAGAACATCACTAAAAGAAGAAGAACCTACTTGACTCCTTTGTCCATGAGAACCGTCATTGCTCGTACTGGAGTCATGTTCTGCACCATCATCCCCAGGCTCAGACAGGCTGCCTTCTGAACAAACTCTGGGGAGTTACACAACATCTGGAGAAGGACCGTAGCAATCTCATCTGCCTCAGAGTCCATGTCCTTCTTCAAGATGGCAAAGAGCTCTCCCAGAGTGATGATTGCAGAACAGGACACCTTTGACCGGAGGTTGGTCACCTGGGGAAATCGTGAGGGGAAACATAAGAATCACCTTGGAAAGAAAACCAGTTTCCTTAGACAAAACTCCCAGGAAATCCCAGCATGTCCCACTGTGTATAGAGGAACATAAAAGCACAGGAAGAGCAGAAGAGCCCAAGTACAGAAAGACACTTACTCTGGCACCAATTTCTGGCCTGACACCTGCTTACTGCAGGCATAAAGCAGTATGTTTCACTAAAGTGTTCTACTTAACCCTTCTTATAATGTCAACTGCTTTGATTTTAGGCCCTTTGATTTGAAAAACAAAGAAGCAAAAGATAGTAAGGGATGTTTCAAACCATAAAGGCACAAGTCATAAAGATAAAACAGTCAGGTGCCTTGAGCAGTCAGGTTCAAAAAAGCAACACCTGTAGTTGAAGCACTCAGACAGGAAACAGAAAACACAGGCCCAGCTCTACAGACTAATTTGCAATGTTCAGTTACAGCTTGGGCAGAAATTGAGACTCCGGCATATAATGTCATTAGTGTCTCACTTTCTGCCTTGCATTATAATGGCACCACACTCAAAGACAAGTGTCAGACACCCAACCTGCCAGTAAATACAGCTGCATGTACACACAGATCCTACAGATAGCTGACAGACATTAGAAACAGAAGGTGTAAAACCAGAAATGGAGGCACACTCTGAGCACACATGGAGATGAACAAGCACATATCTACTCTGCAAGCCGTGTATGAAGTATGGGGGACAATTCAGAGCAACGTTCTCACCTCGCTGGTAACTGCCAAGCAAATCTCACGAAGTCGGCAGAGCAGGACTTCTGGATGGGACTCAGCCAGGCGTGGGATGTTGAAGAGTCCCTTCTTCTTCAGTTCCCTGAAAGGCAAGTACCAAAAAGATTGATTTTTCCCTCTACCCCAGAACTAGGCAGCACCCTCTGAAAGGACCAGGCTGGCAGCTCAGTCAAACAATGGGAGAGGCTTTTCAAGGAGTATTTAATGAAATCATAGAACACATTGCCACAGGATGCTGTGGCTCTCAAAAGCATACACAAATCCATGAGGCAAATAGAGGGCTTTCAGAGTCTTCATTTGTGGCCTTTCTGAAAACCTCTGCTATTAAGTCCCTCTGTCATCACTTCCTAGAAGCTGTGAGGCCGGGCCATGCTGCTGTTTCTTGTCACCTCCCTGCAGCTGTCCCTGAGACACAGTCCCATTGGGCTGTTACTGGGACATTTTCCTTCTTTGTCAGCCCCAGCAGGCAGTTCAGCACTCAGAGTCTGCACTGCCACTCTGGAGCTGACTTTCCACTCTACAGTCTGGGCCTGTGTGTCACCCACCCCACTCCACCTCACACATTCCCCAAAACCACAGCAGGATGTCCCAGAAGATTCCACCCCTGGGCAAGAACTGCTCAAACTCTGGCTTTTCCCAGAACACTCCTACCTAAAACAACCCCCACAACAGCAACATGTTATTATAAGGTGCAAAGAACTCTGTCTCTCAGCACTTGCTTTGTGCAGGCCCTCAGCCTCAGGAAGGAATGAGAGGCATCAGGGCAGCAGTACAGGGCTGGCAGCTGATCCCACGGGCACCCCTGAGTGTCATCAGGGCCCCCCACACCTGCAGAAGCTCTCTGCACCTCACAGGGCACCAAAGAGAAATGGGGAAGAGAAAGCACAAGAGAAAGGCCAAAGCAAAGGAGATGCATCATGGCCGATTGTTCATGCTTATCCCTGTGGGAATGAAGCATCCACCAGTGAGTGGATGCTAACCCAGACATCAAAAAGACAGCCATTATCACCTAACATTTGTACGGTTATCACCTCTGGGCCTCCTTCTGTCTGCGTAGAATTTTGGGACAAATTGTGAGTATTGACAAAACATCTCAGGCCCATATGAAGCAGTGAGAAGGAAAAGTTGAATTCCAAAAGTGCAAGATTCTTAGAGGATTTTCTATCTTTTTCCTTCTCTTCTGCCACGAGCCCTTGAGGACTAATGGCAGGCTGAGGGACTTGAAAGCACAACTCAGTCCATTTCTCAAAAACAGGAGCTCCCTGGGGCTGCTTCTGGGACTCACATGCACGAGTCCCTGCCATTGCTGTCAGCAGTGGGAACAGAGAGGAATCTCACTTAGTCCCACTGGGCCAGCGGCCCAAGGCACCCAAATCTCTACACTCTAAACTGCTGCCATCCTGCCTCTGCCTTCAGCCAGAAAATCATCTCATCCCACAGCTTTCTCTCTTCCCTCAGCATTTCCTTTGCAGCTCCATGCAGCAGCAGGCAAAGGGAGGAAACAGCATGGACCTGCTGCAGCTGCAGCCCTGCTGCAGAGCAAGGCCAAAGAAAGGCTGCTCTCCCATCTTTGTGCTCTCCCTGCTCTGCAGAGGTTTCACCAGTGCCCTTTGGCCCTCTGGGCTCTCGGGGCTCCGAGGCACGAGCAAGACTCACTTCTGACCGGCCTTAACGCTAAGGGGGACACAGAGGGAACGGGGCCTTTCTTACCAGTCATCGCTGCCCAGCATGGAGAGCGCCTCCTGCAAGGCCTGCTGCGGGTCTGCAGAGGCTCTGTCCTTCTGCCCCTGCCCACGGAGCGGCTCCTCTCGGCGCTTGGCACCGGTGGCCGTCTGCGAGGTCGCTGTAAGGAGAGGGTCGGCCATGGGCGCTGCAGCCCCGGGCCAGGCACCCGCCATGGCGCGGCCTGCAGCCCCATCTCCCAGCCGGGGCTCCGTGCGGCACACCCTGCCCCCGGCTCAGAGACTTCCCTGCTCTCTGGCTCCTGGGGCTCCTTGCTTGCTCCCAGCCTCCCCAGCTGGGCACAGCTCCAGGCTGAACCTGACAATTGCCCCCCCAGCCCAGCTCCCAAGTGCCACAGGTGCCCCCACCAGCGGCAGTTCCTGAGGCGCAGAGCTCCCGCTCCCTGCGAGGCAGCGCCGACAGCAGGGCTGGCTGGCCCAGGAGGGAACCCTCAGGGGCCTCTCTTGTCTCAGCGCCCTGATTTCCCCCAGCCCTGAGGACAGGGGCATCCGCAGCTCCCTGAGGACAGACCTGCAGCTGCCTCACGACAGCACCAAGCCAAGCCTGAACAGCCCAGCCCTGCTGGGCCCGGCTCAGTCCCCACGGAGCAAGGACCAGGGAACCGCCATACCTGACCCTTCACACCTGACAGCGCCTCTCTTTCCATTGACTTCAAATACTCTAGGCTACCAACTTTTGGAGTGACTCAAAAGTAGATTTGCTGTTCATTCTCAGGACAGGCTATGGACCCACGATCCCAGCTGTGCTGGCTGAGGCAGGAGGCAGTTTGTGCTCCTTGTGCAAGCACAAACCCCTGCAGGAAAAAGCTGCCATGGAGCAGGCTTACCTGAGGAGCTGTGTGGGAAGCTGCCATCTTCATCGAGGGTGGGTGTACTGGGCAGTAAGGGCACGTTGTCCTGTTTCTTCTTTTCTTCAACCTTTTTCTTCATGGCACTAGCAGGTTGTTTCCTCTGCACACTAAAAGCTGTGCCTTCGACAGGTGGCAGGCTAAAGGCTGCAGGGACCCAAGAGGAGCTTGTAAGTGGAGGCAGCTGGACAGGGTGACGATGGAAAGGGCCAGAAAACTTGCTGAAGCTGGGCAACATCTCTTTGTTATCCCAAAGAACTTCAAGTATAACAATGGCATGCTAACATTGTACAGTGATCACAGAATCAGAGAGTCCTAGAGAGTTTATGTTGGAAGGCACCTTTAACCACCATCAAGTCCAGCCCCTGTGAGCAGGGACATCCTCACTAGATCAGGTTCCTCAGAGCCCCATGTAAACTGGCCTTGAACACCTTCAAGGATGGAGCAACAACAGCTTCTCTGGGCAAACCTTGCCAGCTTTTCATCCCCTTCATTTAAAAAAAATTCTCCCTAATATCTAATCTAAATCTACCCTCTTCTAGCTTAAAACCCAACTGCAGTGATGCTTCCCCTAAGGAACAAGACAAACCCAGTATTGCTTTGCTTTTGTTCTGCTCCAGAGGCAGGCAGGGGAAGTTCCCAAAGGAAGTGCAGATGCCTTGTGTGATGCCCTCGGGCTGGGTGCTGCCTCCCAAGGCCCCGCTGCCGCCCTCGGGCAGCGCTCACAGCCCTGCAGGCAGAGCCCCTCAGCCGGGATCCAGTCAGGAATGCTGCTTGCTCCTGGGGCTACAACAGAAGCCCTGGCTGGGGCTTCAGCACAGCTCCACAGGGCCATCTCCTCAGCAGGGAGAGGCAGGAGAAGGATCTCTGGAGTTTTCATCAGAGGGAGGTGAATTTTGTTTCTTCCAGCTTGCAGCCTGGTTGAAAAGCATTCTTTTGACCTCACCTTCCCTGGAGGCTGCTCTCCAGGAGAGAGTCTGAAGCCCCAATGTACTTTGTAAGACAGAATTTTCTACTCTGAAGGACTTTAGAGGTGCAGGTGGGAAGCTGATCTCTTACTGATTCAGTGAGGCCATAGGCAAGACACTTCATGCCTCTATTTTTCTTTGGGAAACAGAATTAAATCCTAATGCAAGCTTCAACTCAGGTACAAGCAGAACAGCCCCCCCAGTCTGATTGCAACAATGTGCAGAGGGTAAGCAAGTGGTCAGAAATGACCACCACAAGTGTAGCCACCACTTACTTGCTTCAGCTGCATCCCTGGGCTCAACTGCCTTAGGAGGAGGCTGCAAGGATGTTTGATTTTTTCTCCTCTTCATCACTTTTTCCAAAAGCTCCATTTTCTTCCATTCTAAGTTCTTTTCAGCCAGCTTGCCCAATGCAGCATGGACCTAGGTGCAATGGAAATACATCACAGACTGTAAGCAGAGACACACCAACCAGACACAACATCTCATCAGGAGCACAGAGTCCCCAGAGTGCCACAGGCTTCAATGCAGCTCCATATACATTCCAATAGTTTCAGAGGAATGTGTCCTGTCCTCACCTTGGCAATTACACACAGTGAGGTGGAGCACTGTAGTGCCACAACCTTCCACTGCTGCAACTGCAGCCTATGTCAGTAAGCCCTGCCTGAAGCATGAAACTCATAGGAGTGCTCCAAGACAGATGAAGAGCTGACATGGCCAGTGAGCAGGCAGTTCAGTTCCTACAGGCCATGGCAGGAGAATGAAAACCATGTGCAACATCCAGCAAGGAGGGCTGTTGAGCTGTTGCTTAACACTCATGGCCAGCAATTGCAGCTGTTTCTCACTTCCTGGCTTCTCAAGGACTCAGCTTGCAAGGACTTGGTCTCTGAGACCAGGAGACCAAAAGGAGGAGTCTTGTGAAAAAACAACTTGCAGAAGCATTGATGTTCATGAGCAGAAAACTTGAGAATGAGAGGGCTGTGAGATACAGCCACAAAGGTAACCAGGAAAAATCAAACTCTCCATTTGATTTTGCAGCCTTGCTTGCACTCAGCATCAGAATCTTTGCTTTTCTGCTTCCAAGGATGCACTTTGCCCACATTCGCTGATGTTTAGCTTGCTCTGCAATTCAGAACTTCTCTAAAAGAGCCTTTGCACATAAAAAATGCTTCTGGCATGACCTTAGAACCATGTCCAAACCAGTGACCTTGGCACCACTGGAAATAGCCAAGCAATTGCCCTGTAGTTGTCAAATATATTCCCAGGAGAATCCCCATCCCCCAAGGAGTGGAAGATGATGATTTTCAGTGACATTTTGGGCCAAGCACTAAACAGCCACTGGAAAGGAAGTCTGCTCATCCCTGTCCTTATCCCTTACCTTTCCAGAGCCGTCCTTCATAAGATCAGCACTGGTGGGATGATCTGTCTCCTTGGCCTGGCTCAGTGGGAGGCCTGGGAATGGAAGCAAAGGTTCCTGTAAATCTCTGGCAGACTTCAAGCCCCCAAAAATGCCATGCTGGCCAACAGGCAAGACAGGTTCCAGATTGCAGAGCTCTCCTAAAACACAGAGATTGGGATTGAGAGCACCAAGGTACAATGCCTAGACCCTCTCCCAAGGGATGGGCTGCTGGCAGCAGACATGACATTACTCTGTTGGCCATCAGACTGAAACCTGCTGCGTGACAAAGGCCTCAGCCCCTGCATGCTGGAGAGCCTCTGTGTCTGATAGAGAAGGGCAGAGATGGAGATTGCTCTTGACAGATTCTTATCTGCCCTTATTCATGCTGATTTAAGTAAACAGCCTCTTCCCAGTTCCTGAAAGAACTCCCAGGTTCTAATACCTGGATGCATTTAGATCAACATTTTCTTCTCTTTGTTGGAATATTTTAGAGGACATTCAAAGAAAAGCATAGGGTTGCAGGAGTGATACACAACTGTAAATTGTGTTCTTGACAGGAGATAATTCATTTTCCCCAAGGATTTTCCTTCTCAGCTGTATGAGTGTGGGCCACTTTTGGGCCAGGCTGACTAGAGGTTGATTTTCTTAATGCAAGCAGAACAATGGAGCTCATTCTGGAATACTCTCCAACAGAGCTGTTAAAATTCTGAGAACTAATCATTCTATACAACAGCTCCACAGAGGAGAAAATCATGAGGCAGCAAAGTAGAAAACAATCAATGTCATAAATCATGACTATTTGCCCCTGCAGAATGGCCAGCTTAATAATAAAGGAGAGTAAGATCTGGGCTTTGAGGAAGGAGGGCAATTCTGGATGGAAGGCCTTGGAAGGTAAGAGCATCTGGGAAGATGGCAGGGAAACTACAGATCCCAGGGTAAGCTCCTTGGGACCATGGCAGTCACTCAGGCCTGCAAAATGTAACAGAGCCTGCAATGCAAACCTAAAGCTTCTAAAACTCCATATTTCATGGGACAGACTTCCTGGAAGCTTCTAAACAGCTGCACGGGGAAACATGCTCCTGCTGGCAGACACTTGAGGCAGGCCAGGGGGAAAACCCTGCCCCACTTCCCCAGAGCTAGCACAGGAACAGCCTGGCCTCTGGGCTGCCCTGGGACAGCAGGGAGCCCAGAGCCCTGTGCTCTCCAGGAATGGCTCAGCTGCACATGCAGCCTCCTGCTCCTCTCCCTGCCCCACAGCTCAGCAGCCCTACAGCTCCAGGGGCACTGGCAGCAGCACAGCTCCTTGCAGGGGGCACACGCAGGGCACAAGTGTTCCCTGGCAATGTGCACAGCCTCTCTGGGCTGCCACAAGACCCTTCCTCCCAACAGAGAGTGGCCCAGCTCCCTTCTTACCTCTGTGTGAGGCTGAGCCAGGCTGCTGGGGCTCCTGGGCCAAGGCCCCCTGAGCCGGCTGGGAGCCCACACCTCCATTCCCAAGGCTGGGCTCCGGCACATGAATCTCCAGACTGAACGGGTCCATGAGGTCCTTTGGGAACAGAGGCATCCCAGGTCCTGTCTTGCCCTGAGAGCTCATTTCATTCTTCATCTGGGTTTCTGTGATAGGTTCAGTAGAAGCTGTCAACGAGGTACAAAAGAAGTGAGTTAATTGAACTCACGCCTTTATAATCAGCATTTCTAATGATTTAGGAATTCAAAGTGTATTTTAGTTACTGAAAAGATTGCTTGGTTTTTTATTCCTCATGAAAGTAGCATCAGTTTCATTTCTCTGAACAATATGGAGCTGGCAAGCCAAGAGAGAAGGGTTCTACTACTTCATGTGCTGCCTGTTACCTCCCCACTACTACAGAATCCCTTTCCTTCCAAACAGTTGGAAATTCACAGCGCTCTCTAGAATCTGACACTGTCCCAGAAGTAATTGTTTTCAAAAGGAGTTTTCAAGGCCTTTGTTTCTGTATTTCCCACTCAATTCAGGTCGGGTTTTGCAGTTTTGGGGATTTTTTATATTATTCTTTACAAGAAAGGAAGTTCTGGGACACAAACAATGGCACCACATGTTAGACACAAAAGCAGCTTTGCTTTCCCCATTAGATGTGCCCAATATTCTGTGAGCCTGTATTTGTAGGAAACAAAGTGCTCATTCCAAAGTTCCACTTTTGCTCTACTTAATTCTTCCAGGGGCTTATTCTCTGCTTTCTTTTCAGCAGAGACACCCAAACCCAAATAAACACAACCTATCTCAAAAATTCTGATCTTCGCTGATACTGACAATTCAAAATGCCCTTAATGGAAATAGCTGATGGCTGGTCATTCTGAAATACTCCCCAAAAGAGCTGGTAAAACTAGGAGAACTAATTCTTTACATGGCTTCACAGAGGATAAAATCATGTGGCAGCCAAGCACTATTCCTTACTTACTGAGTAATACTTCTCTCTAGCTGCATTAAGCATTCCAGCTACATACCAGGAATGAAGAAGTCATTCCAAGAGACCTGTACCCAGGATTTGGCAGAAATAACTGGGGGAAAATGGACCAGGGGATCTGATCCCTTTTCCTGAATCAGTAGAATTATTTCTTCAAGTCTTATCTCTCCTATCATTTCACGCCCAGAGATGCCAAAGGAACAACAACAGTGTCAATGGGGCTTCCAACTTGAAAGCATTGCCAGATGCACCAGACACAGCATTTTGTCTGGCACAATTCCACTTGTCAGGGACCAGGCAAGGCAGGGACAGGGACAAGGCAGAAGGCATCTCCTGCCCCAGCCTCTGCCTGCAACACTGACACAGGCAGAGACAGCCAGGGAAGAGATTTGTCACTGTGAACCTGCCATAGGTGGCTTTGGGCTTGTGCTGTCAGAGGATGACAAACTCACACCCTGCCCAGGCTGCATCCATTTGGAAGTCTCCCTTCTCCTTCACTGGAAAAGTCAAAAGGACTTTCTGTCATAGGAAGTTTCCCTATTGCTCCCAGTGCAAAACCAGGCAATGTCCAAAATGTCCTTTACATCTCAGAGGGTTCAGGTCAGAAACTACTCCAAGGAAAGCTTTTCTCCTTCAAAAGCAGGAGAAAAGGAGTGGGAACATCTCTCATTTCCTGCTAAATGCCTTCCTCTTCTATTCTCATTTTGACACTAGAAAGGCTGCAGGGAAATAAAAGGCATGTGCAGGATGGAGAGGGATATCTCTTTTTCAGCACTGCATCTCCAGGACCCCAAGGTACCACTCCAGTACCTGCCACTCAACACTTCACACGGCAGGAATTTTCACTGCACCACTGGAACACTCCCAGTGACTGGGATGTGGGAGAGTCCATTGAGCCCGAATGAATTTTTAGAAATTTTTAAAAGAATGTGTTCTAACCAAGCTTGCTAACTGTCACTTCTGACAATTCCAATGGTCATTATAGGACAGACATGCCCTCCACTTACCTGCATGTTCCGAGATCTTCTCCTGTCTACTGCTGCTGATTCTTGGCCTAGAGAGAATGGAGGACAAAAGAACATATGAGGAGGCAGAAAGAAAGGAGGGAATGGGTGTACCATAAAAGGAGGCAAACCTACTTAGCATGGTCACTTCTATGAAGGAGGAAATACAACACAGAAAGCCCAAGAGGAGGCAAAGCTGATTATTTGTCCTTAAAATTTCAGTTGCTGCAGTCACACAGAGCTGGCCAAGCTTTGCATGAAATAATAGCCAAGTCCATCAGAGGACCCATCCTGAGGTGCTTTCAAGCCCTACCTCCTCTTCCCCACCACCACCTCTGCTCTTGGGGCATTGCTGTTGGGTTTGACATTGTGCTGGATCATCATAGATGGGCAAAATGGCAAATGCCCAGAGGTTTGCCTGAATACATGGGACAGCTGACTGTGCAGGATGACCCCAGGAGATGAGAAGAGCAGGAGGTGAACAGCACACTGGAGCAGCAGACACCCTGGCTTACCTCATCTCCTGGGACTCCTGCAAATCCATCTGGGGAGGGCTTCGGATAGACCCAGCAGCACTGTCAACAGGGAGACTTCCTGCCTTGGGAATTGGGGGGATCAAAGGCAGTCTCAGTGACACCTTCTTCATTTCCCCACCACTGGCATATGGCAAGGAGGTCTGGAAAGAGTAGAACACAGTGCTCAGATCAAGCATCCAGCATTGCCCCCATTCCTGCTTCAAGACATTTAGATATGCCCTCAATTGGGACATGGCAGGAATAAACAAGTCAAAATGATGGGGCACATTGGCACAGGATGGGGAATGCAAAGGGAACTGGGGAGGAAGAGATGATGTCACATGTTTGACAACTCTCCTCTCATGCTCATTCCTCTGCAAGTGTGGCTGCATTCCCAGATGGCATCCCCATGTTTGACATCAAGATGTTCTGGGGTGCCACTGCCCCCACTGGCCTTTTGGATGGCATGGCAGTGGGTTTAGATCACTCTGCTCTCCCTGCCCCTAAGGTCCCTCACAGCCAGTGCTGATCTCCAGCCATGGCCCCACAAAGCCATTCTGCAGCATGTCAAAACCTGCTTTTCTCCAGCCCCTCATTTCTTCTGCTGCTGCCCTTCCCTCCTACAGTTCCCCAGCAGCCTTGGAGCCCAGATGCTGCTGAGCTCTCGCCATGCTCGCTGCTCTCCAGCTCCCACACATCCATCATCTCAGGCTCACTGCCATTTAGGAAGTTCAGCAGAGCTCCCTGCCCTGCTGCTCTCTGCAAGCTCTCTGCCTGCCCAAGCTGCTCCAGGGCCCCCATGCCATGGCCAGGAATGGGGCTGGAGGCAGCAGGGGCAGATGCACACCCATCCTTAGTATGCCATCATTTCTGGCCCAGCTAAAGAGCCAAATCAGGACCTGTTCAAAGTTCACTGCAAGGGTCAGTTCCTGTCAGGGATACATTGGCCCTTTTCTCTGCAAGGCTGAAATCAAGTAGCCAAGCCTTGGATTGGACAGTCTGCCTACCAAAGCCGGTGTTCATCTGCCTCCTCCTGCACCCCACAGCAAACCCAAAACAACTGCAGGTCCTGGCCCTGCTGCAAAGGTAATCGTGTGCCTGGGCTCTGGGCTGCTCTCCCCATGGCCACCTCCCATCCCTTCCCTCTGGACAAAGCCATGCCAGAGCACACAGCTGCCCAGAAGCTGATGGAGTAGGGAAATAGCATCAGAGACAACTGTGCAGAGGGCATGGCTGTACAACTCACTAGCTGAGACAACCTGACTTGGCAGGTTCCAGCAAACAGGTTTTTCCATCCAAAGCAGACACAGCTGACAGAAAACACCACCAAGACATAGAGGTGCTTCATAGATACCCAGAGGTTAGTAAATGGAGAAGGATTGCTTTTCCAGATTGGACAACTTTAGCTGCTCTGACTGCTTTGTTGGTGTTTGCTCAGCCATGAGACAGAGGAGGAGCCACAACAGAGCCCAGGAACCATTCAAAGACCTCTCCTGTTATTGATATATGCTGAGGACATGAAGTCTGCACTACACACCCATTGCAAAGACAGCCTGAAGCACAGTGTCCAGCTGAGCTCTTCCTTGGCTCAGCTGCTTCCCTGGGCTCACAGCACAGGAAAAGGTCTCTAAGCTCTGCCTACATAAACTGAAAATCTACCATACTGGACCTAGCTTGTCTCCTTACCTTATGTCCTTTTCCCTCTTCACTCTGCTCCTGGATGCCAGTGCCAGTTTTCCCATTCTCTCCATCATGCATCCCACTTGGCTCGATGGGAATAGAGCTCTCCTGGATGGGAGGCAGTGGCTTGTAGGGAAGGAGTGAAAAGGGACGTGTCCGGGGAAGACTCTTAAACATGATGTAGTCAGTCAGGCCTGCAAAGTGAAGACACAAAATGTAAGAGACTCCACAAAGTAAATCTAAAGCATCTGAAGCTGCATATTTCATGGGGGGACATTTCCTGGAAACTTCCTAACTGCTGCACAGGGAAACATGCTCCTGGGTGCAGACACTTGAGGCAGGCCAGGGGAAAACCCTGCCCCACTTCCCCAGAGCTAGCACAGGAACAGCCTGACCTCTGGGCTGCCCTGGGACAGCAGGGAGCCCAGAGCCCTGTGCTCTCCAGGAATGGCTCAGCTGCACATGCAGCCTCCTGCTCCTCTCCCTGCCCCACAGCTCAGCAGCCCTACAGCTCCAGGGGCACTGCCAGCAGCACAGCTCCTTGCAGGGGGCACATGCAGGGCACAAGTGTTCCCTGGCAATGTGCACAGCCTCTCTGGGCTGCCACAAGACCCTTCCTTCCAACAGAGAGCAGCTCAGATCCAGCCTCACCTTTGTGTGAGGCTGAGCCATGCTCACCAGGCAAGAATTAAATTGGGTGAACTCCCACCTTTACAATCAATCCATCTAATGGATGAGACATCCAAGAGGGTTTTTTTAGTGTTCAGAAGATTGCTCTGTTTTTATTTGCGTGAAACTGGCCTCACTAGAATTTCTCTGTATGGAGCTAGCTGGCCATGAAAGGAAGCATCTACAGCTTTGCTTATGTGTTGCTCATTGCTCATCTACTACTTTGAAATGCCTTTCCATCTAAACTGGTGGCAATCCACAGTGACAATTTGACAATTACCCCTAGGAATTAATTGCTTTCAAAGCTACTGTTCATGGCCTTTGTTTATGTAACTCTCACTCAGTTGGATTTGGTGAGTTGCATTTATTTCTCTTCACAACAGAGGAAGTGCTGGCACATAAGCAATGCCACCTCATGTTTGAAGAAGATTTGCAATCCACATTACATATCCCCAGTAGTCAAGGAGTCCGAATCTGCAGGGGGAAAAAAACCTGGCAATCCAAATGCAAATTGCCACTTTTGCTCTGCTTCATTTTTGCAGGGCTTTTTTACCCTGCTTTCTTTCCTGCAGACACACCCAAAATCAACATAAAACATGACCTGCCCCAAAACATTTCTGATCTTGGCTAATACTGTGAATTCAGAATTTTCTTAATGGAAATCACAGAGGGGAAGTCATTCTGAAATAATCTCCAACAGAGCTGTTAACACTCAGAGTTAATTCTTTACATGGTTTCTCAAAGGATAAAGTCATGTGGCATCCAAGCTGTTAGAGACGAACACCTATCTTAAAACCGGATTTCTTTTCCTCTGTTAACTGTTTCGGTCAGTAATACAAGAGAGATAGGCAAGGTTTAATGAGATAGGTCATTCCTAGTCCAGAATTAATCCAGAAAAATGGGCAACTCCTTTGCTGAGCAATACTCCTCTTTAGCTGCATTCAGCATTACAGCAGCATACCAGCAATGAAGGAGTCATTGCAAAGGGACCATACCCAGAATTTGGCAGAACTAACCCTAAGCCAAGGAACCAGAGGATCTGATCCCTTTTTCTGCACCAGCAGAATTATTTCTTCAACTCTCATCTCTCCTATCATTTTACACCCAGAGATACCAAAGGAACAACAACAGTGTCAATGGGGCTTCCAACTTGAAAGCATTGCCTGACCCAGATGCACCAGACACAGCATTTTGTCTGGCACAATTCCACTTGTCAGGGACCAGCCAAGGCAGGGACAGGGACAAGGCAGAAGGCATCTCCTGCCCCAGCCTCAGCCTGCAACCCTGACACAGGCAGGGACAGCCAGGGAAGAGATTTGTCATTGTGAACCTGCCACAGGTGGCTTTGGGCTTGTGCTGTCAGAGGATGACAAACTCACACCCTGCCCAGGCTGCATCCATTTGGATGTCTCCCTCTCCTTCATTGGAAAATCCAAAAAAACTTTCTGTCATAGGAGGTTTCCCTATTTCTCTCAGTGTCAAACCAGGCAATGTCCATGAATCTCCTTCACATCTCAAAGGGTTCAGCTCAGAAACAGCCCCAAGGAAAGCTTTTGTCCTTCAAAAGCAGGAGGAAGGAGTGGGAACATCTCTCATTTCCTGCTAAATGCCTTCCTTTTCTATCCTCATTTTGACACTAGCAAGGCTGCAGGGAGATAAAAGGCATGTGCAGGATGGAGAGGAATGTTGTCTTTTCCTGCACAGCATTTCCAGGACCCCAAGGTACCACTCCAGTACCTGCCACTCAACACTTCATGCTGGAGGAATTTTCATTGCACCACCAGAGGACAATCCCAGAGACGGCCTCTGGGAGAGTCCATTGATCTTGTCAAGGAATTGAAATGAATTAAAATAATTTTTTTTAAATGGGTTCTATCCAAGCTTTCCAAATGTCACCTATGAGTCAAGATTCCAAAGATCATTTTAGGACAGACATGCCCTCCACTTACCTGCATGTTCAGAGGTGTTCTCTTGTCTTATGCTGCTGGATCTTAGCCTGGAGAAAATGGAGGACAGAAGAACATATGAGGAGGCAGAAAGAGAAGGGAGGGAATAGGCATGCCATGAAAGGAGGCAAACCTTCTTAGCATGGTCACTCCCATGAAGGAGCAAATGTAATAAATAAACCCAACCAGATGTAAATCTGATTAATTATCCTTAAGCTTTCAGTTGTTGTAGTAAAAAGGAGCTGGCCAAGCTCTGGCTGAAATAGCCAAGTCCAGCAGGGAACCCATCCTGAGGTGCTTTGAAGCCCTGCCTCCCCTTCCCCAGCATCAAATTTGCTCTTGGGGCATTGCTGTTGGGTTTGACATTGTGCTGGATCATCATAGATGGGCAAAATGCTGAATACACAGAATTTCCCTAAATACATGGGACATTTGACTGCGCAAAATGAGCACAGGAGATGGGAAGAGTGAGGTGAACAGCACACAGGAGCAGCATACACCATGGCTTACCTCATCTCCTGGGACTCCTGCAAATCCATCTTGAGAGTGCTGTGAAGAGACCCAGCAGCACTGCCTACAGGGCAACCTCCTGCCTTGTGCATCACAGAGATCAGAGATTGTTCAAATGCCCCCTTCTTCATTTCTGAACCACTGGGATAACGCAAGGAGGTCTGGAAGGAATAAAAACACAGTGCTCAGATCAAGCATCCAGCCTTGCCCCCATTCCTGCCTCAAGACATTTAGATATGCCCTCAACTGAGACCAGGCCTGAATAAAAAAGAAACTGATGGAGCAGACTGGTAAATTATGCAGAATAGAAAGGGAATGGGAGAGGGAGAGACCACATCCCACATTTCCAAGCACTCCCTGCCTTTTCACTTCCCTGGAAATGCAACTGCATTCCCAGCTGGCATCCCCATGTTTGACACCAAGATGTTCTGGGGTGCCACTGCCCCCACTGGCCTTTTGGATGGCATGGCAGTGGGTTTAGATCACTCTTCTCTCCCTGCCCCTAAGGTCCCTCACAGCCAGTGCTGATCTCCAGCCATGGCCCCACAAAGCCATTCTGCAGCATGTCAAAACCTGCTTTTCTCCAGCCCCTCATTTCTTCTGCTGCTGCCCTTCCCTCCTACAGTTCCCCAGCAGCCTTGGAGCCCAGATGCTGCTGAGCTCTCGCCATGCTCGCTGCTCTCCAGCTCCCACACATCCATCATCTCAGGCTCACTGCCATTTAGGAAGTTCAGCAGAGCTCCCTGCCCTGCTGCTCTCTGCAAGCTCTCTGCCTGCCCAAGCTGCTCCAGGGCCCCCATGCCATGGCCAGGAATGGGGCTGGAGGCAGCAGGGGCAGATGCACACCCATCCTTAGTATGCCATCATTTCTGGCCCAGCTAAAGAGCCAAATCAGGACCTGTTCAAAGTTCACTGCAAGGGTCAGTTCCTGTCAGGGATACATTGGGCCCTTCCTCTGCAAGGCTGAAATCAAGTACCCAGGCCTTGGATTGGACATTGTGTCTACCAAAGCTGTTGTTCATCTGCCTCCTCCTGCACCCCACGGCAAACCCAAAACAACTGCAGATCCTGGCCCTGCTGCAAAGGCAATTCTGTGCCTGGGCTCTGGGCTGCTCTCCCCATGGCCACCTCCCATCCCTTCCCTCTGGACAAAGCCATGCCAGAGCACACAGCTGCCCAGAAGCTGATGGAGTAGGGAAATAGCATCAGAGACAACTGTGCAGAGGGCATGGCTGTACAACTGACTAGCTGAGACAACCTGACTTGGCAGGTTCCAGAAAACAGGTTTTTCCATCCAAAGCAGACACAGCTGACAGAAAACACCACCAAGACATAGAGGTGCTTCATAGATACCAAGAGGTTAGTAAATGGAGAAGGATTGCTTTTCCAGATTGGACAACTTTAGCTGCTCTGACTGCTTTGTTGGTGTTTGCTCAGCCATGAGACAGAGGAGGAAGCCACAACAGAGCCCAGGAACCATTCAAAGACCTTTCCTGTTATTGATATATGCTGAGGACATGAAGTCTGCACTACACACCCATTGCAAAGACAGCCTGAAGCACGGTGTCCAGCTGAGCTCTTCCTTGGCTCAGCTGCTTCCCTGGGCTCACAGCTCAGGAAAAGGTCTCTAAGCTCTGCCTACAGCACATAAAGTGAAAATCTACCATACTGGACCTAGCTTGGTCTCCTTACCTTATGTCCTTTTCCCTCTTCACTCTGCTCCTGGTTGCTTCTTCTGATATCATTGTCGCCAGTGCCAGATTTCCCATTCTCTCCATCATGCATCCCACTTGGCTCGATGGGAATAGAGCTCTCCTGGATGGGAGGCAATGGCTTGTAGGGAAGGAGTGAAAAGGGACGTGTCCGGGGAAGACTCTTAAACATGATGTAGTCAGTCAGGCCTGCAAAGTGAAGGCACAAAATATAAGAGACTCCACAAAGTAAATCTAAAGCATCTGAAACTGCATATTGCATGGGGGACATTTCCTGGAAACTTCCTAACTGCTGCACAGGGAAACATGCTCCTGGGTGCAGACACTTGAGGCAGGCCAGGGGGAAAACCCTGCCCCACTTCCCCAGAGCTAGCACAGGAACAGCCTGGCCTCTGGACATTTCACACTGCAGGAATTGTCACTGCACCACCAGAGAACAATCCCAGAGACAGCCTCTGGGAGAGTCCACTGAGCCCTTCAAGGAATTGAAATGAATTTTAAGAAATTTTTAAAAGAATGGGTTCTAACCAAGCTTTCCAAATATCACCTCTGAGTCAAGATTCCAAAGATCATTTTAAGACAGACCTGCCCTCTACCTACCTGCATGTTCCATGGACTTCTCTTGTCTTCTGCTGCTGGATCTTAGCCTGGAGAAAATGGAGGACAAAAGAATATATGAGGAGGCAAAAAGAGAAGCGAAGGAATGGGTGGACCATGAAAGGAGGCAAAACTACTTAGAATGGTCACTTCTATGAAGCAGGAAATGCAACACATAAACCCAAGAGGGTGCAAAGCTGATTAATTGTCCCTAAGCTTTCTGGAGCCACACAGAACCTGCCAAGCTCTGGCTGAAATGCAGCAGTCATTCTACAACTTGCCTCAGAACTCCCCAATGCTGCTGTCTCTCCTTTTGGAGCCAAGTGGCTCCTACAGCCTCTCTGAAGCAGCAAGAGCTGCTGGGCTGAGACACGAGTCTGCATGGAGGGCAGCCACTTTTGTTCTGCTGCCCAAGCTTGACTTTGCCTGCCCGTGCCTTGCACTGGTGACAGCCTCGTGCTACATGTGGTCAGAGCACTGCTGCCCCCTGAGAATGAAATTACACCTCCTGGCTCTTTCCAGAACAAAATGGCTTTTTCCAACTCAGCTGCTAGGGAAGACTGTTCACTTTGCACTTCAAAGCCCTACCAAAGATTTTCAATTGGAATGAAACTTCTGTGACTCCCACTTTAAGGTTACCACTCGGATAAGCTTCCCAGCAACATTTTCTCACACATATCCAAGCCAATATCTTTCCATCAGCTATAGTCCAGTAACTCTTCTCTAGCACCTTGCCCTCTTTCATCTTATGCCCTGATCTAAACATTAAACATTGATCAGACTGTGAATCTGTATCCCAAAATTATCAGGGATCTCATTTCACAGTGGAGGCCCAGGCACAGAGAAATTACACCTGATGTTTACAGAAGCAGCACCTGAATTTGCAGACACCTCTCCTGTAGCCAATATTTGCCCATGCATATTCTCCTGGCGGAAGAATTTAACAGTCAAGGATCACAGCATTCAAAGTTCTGCAGGATCCAGACACATGCAGAACAGTTCCCACATGACCCCACAACAATTACAGAAGGAATCAATGGCCAAGTCCAACAGAGGACCCTTCTGAAGGTACTTTGAAGCCCTGCCTTCTCTTCCCCACCACCACCTCTGCTCTTGGGTCATTGCTGATGGGTTTGACATTGGATGGGCCAAATGGTGAATATGCAGAGGCTTGCCTAAATATATGGGAGATTGTGGGAAATCACCACAGGAGATGGGAAGAGTGAGGTGAACAGCACACTGGAGCAGCAGACACCTTGGCTTACCTCATCTCCGGGGTCTCCTGCAAATCCATCTCGGGAGAGGTGCACAAGGACCCAGCAGCGCTGTCAACAGGGAGACTTCCTGCCTTGGGAATTGGGGGGATCAAAGGCAGTCTCAGTGACGCCTTCTTCATTTCCCCACCAGTGGCATGTGGCAAGGAAGCCTGGAAAGAGTAGAACACAGTGCTCAGATGAACCACCCAGCATTGCCAACAATGCTACCTCAAGTCATTTAGATAAGCACTCCACAGGGAACTGTCAGGAATAAACAAGTCAAAATGCAAAATGATGGAGCAGATTGGCACAGAATGGGGAATGCAAAGGGAACTCATGAAAGAGAGACCATGTTACACATTTGACACCTCTCCCCTCATGCTCTCTTCTCTGCAAGTGTGGCTGCATTCCCAGCTGGCATTGACACCAAGATGTTCTGGGGTGCCACTGCCCCCACTGGCCTTTTGGATGGCATGGCAGTGGGTTCAGATCACTCTTCTCTCCCTGCCCCTAAGGTGCCTCACAGCCAGTGCTGATCTCCAGCCATGGCCCCACAAAGCCATTCTGCAGCATGTCCAAACCTGCTTTTCTCCAGCCCCTCATTCCTTCTGCTGCTGCCCTTCCATCCTACAGTTCCCCAGCAGCCTTGGAGCCCAGATGCTGCTGAGCTCTCGCCATGCTCGCTGCTCTCCAGCTCCCACACATCCATCATCTCAGGCTCTCTGCCATTTAGGAAGTTCAGCAGAGCTCCCTGCCCTGCTGCTCTCTGCAAGCTCTCTGCCTGCCCAAGCTGCTCCAGGGCCCCCATGCCATGGCCAGGAATGGGGCTGGAGGCAGCAGGGGCAGATGCACACCCATCCTTAGTATGCCATCATGTCTGGCCCAGCTAAAGACCCAAATCAGGACCTGTTCAAAGTTCACTGCAAGGGTCAGTTCCTGTCTGGGATAGGGCCTCACAGCTCTGCCAACAGGACACAAACTGAAAATTTATGATACTGGACTTGGCTTGTTCTCCTCACCTTAAATTCTTTTTCCTCTGGAATGATCTGTTTCTTTCTGCTCTCCTCACCCCAGCCGCTGCCAGGTTTCCCAGTCTCTGGCTCTCCATGGAACAGCCTGCTCGCCTTGGGAGAAGCAGAGATCTTGGGGATGGGCAGCAATGGCTTGGATGGAAGGAGCAGGGAAGGAGTCGTCCGATGAAACCTCTTGGCAAGAGGGTAGCCAGTCAGGCCTGCAAAGTGGAGACACAAAATGTATCAGAGCCTGCAATGCAAACCTAAAGCTCCGTATTTCATGGGACACATTTCCTGGAAACTTCCTAACTGCTGCACAGGGAAACATGCTCCTGCTGGCAGACACTTGAAGCAGGCCAGGGGGAAAACCCTGCCCCACTTCCCCAGAGCTAGCACAGGAACAGCCTGGCCTCTGGGCTGCCCTGGGACAGCAGGGAGCCCAGAGCCCTGTGCTCTCCAGGAGTGGCTCAGCTGCACATGCAGCCTCCTGCTCCTCTCCCTGCCCCACAGCTCAGCAGCCCTACAGCTCCATGGGGCACTGGCAGCAGCACAGCTCCTTGCAGGGGGCACATGCAGGGCACCACTGTTCCCTGGCAATGTGCACAGCCTCTCTGGGCTGCCACAAGACCCTTCCTCCCAAACAGAGAGCAGCTCAGATCCAACCTCACCTCTGTGTGAGGCTGAGCCATGCTCACAAGGAAGAAGTGGGTTCAGTGAACTCCCACCTTTATTATCAGCACATCTAATGGGTGAGACACTCAAGGTTTTTTTAATTTTTGAGACAATGCCGTTGGGTTTATTTTTTCTGGAACTACCCTCTGTTTAATTACAATGAACAGAAATGAGGTAGCAAGTCTGAAGGGAATGATAGACGGCTGAAACAGTAAGAGGGGAACAAAGATTCCTTCTTGAGGCTGGCCTTCTGTGAATCCACAGGAAAAACCCACACAGCTGTGACTGCTAGCTCTGCAAGCCACAAAGACCTCTCAGCCACCAGGCAGGCCTTATTGGTGTGTCTGTAGCACCATCACACCATCCTCAGTGTTGGACCCGATCAGCAAACAGAGGAAGAACGGGAAATTTATCTGTAATGGGACCCAACATCGATGGCAGAGAAAGCAACAGGACTTGCATCTCATGACCATGTCCAGTTTGGGGTCAGCTGTGGCCACAGTCCCTGTCCTGGCTGACACTATCAGTCCTTTGGCCACTGTCAAAAAGGTGAAAGCACCATAAACTAATGAGACACTGTGAGATGCCATGGGTGTCCTTGCAGGATCATCTGCAGCTGTCAGCCACCTACTCTGACACAGAGCCAGCACTCACCACCATGGACCAGTTTTCCCTGAAATCTGGGGGAATTTTTTTCTGTTTGGCTCCAGCCTTTTAGTTCCCTTCTATCCTCACCTTTCCCTTCCGTGACCTTTCCTTTTCTGGTAAAATCCATCTTCTCACCCGTGCTTCTGCCAGGCAGAAGTGTCCGGGTTTGAATCTGGGATCGCTCTGGGAGCTGACAGTGACGGGAGCTCGGTGCCCAGCCTCAGAACAAGGCCGGGTGACTCCAGTTGCCAGCGCTCGGCACAGAGAGGCAGAGCCAGACGCGTCTGCTGCCGCTGTGGCCGTGTCAGGCACAACCTTCAGCAGCCCAGCCTGGGGCTGCCCCTTTGTGACACGCTGGCCATGGTTCTCTCGTTCCCATGGCTGCAAAACCCCAGCCCAACTCCATCCCCTTCCATTCCCTTCCCAAGGGCAGCCAGCCCTAAGCCCAACCAGGCCAGGCCTGAGGGTTTCACACTGTCTAGGATGCAGACCCTCTCCAGAGCTACTTTTCATGACCTTTATTCCTGTAATTCCCACTCAGTCCTGGATTGCAGCTTGTTTGTGTGGGATTTTGTTTCATTCTCTTCACATCAAACAAAATTGTGGGACACAAACAATGGCTCTGTGCGGTGGAAGTAAAAGAAGCTTTGCACTCCCCAGCAGATGACCCCAGAATTCAGTTGGCCAAGAGCTGCAGGCTCACTGAGCATCCAAACATTCCTCTCTTGCTGTATTTCATTGTTCCAGGGGTTTATTTCCTGCTTTCTTTATTGCAGAGACACCTAAACTAACGTATACATGATCTGCATCAAAACATTTCTCATCTTAGCTGATACTGACAATTCAAAATGTGCTTAATGGAAATAGCTGATGGCTGGTCATTCTGAAATACGGCATGAGAGAGTTGTTAGAACTAGAACTAATTCTTTACATGGCTTCACAGAGGATAAAATAATGGGGCAACGAAGCACTATGAGAGGAATACCTGTCTCAAAACTGATTTTTTTCCCTCAGTGAGATGTTCCGCTCAGTAAGAAAAGAGAGAGAGTTATGGATTAATGACATAGGTCATTCCTAGTCCAGAATTAATCCAGAAAAAAATTCAACTTCTTCAATGACCAGTACTTCTCCCTAGCTGCATTAAACATTCCAGCTGCAGATCAGCAGTGGAGTCATTCCAAAGGGGCCTTATCCAGGATTTGGCAGAACTAACCCTAAGCCAAGGAACCAGGGGATCTGATCCCTTTTCCTGCATCAGCAGAATTATTTCCTCAACTCTCATCTCTCCTATCATTTTACACCCAGAGATACCAAAGGAACAACAACAGTGTCAATGGGGCTTCCAACTTGTAAGCATTGCCTGACCCAGATGCACCAGACACAGCATTTTGTCTGGCACAATTCCACTTGTCAGGGACCAGCCAAGGCAGGGACAGGGACAAGGCAGAAGGCATCTCCTGCCCCAGCCTCAGCCTGCAACCCTGACACAGGCAGGGACAGCCAGGGAAGAGATTTGTCATTGTGAACCTGCCATAGGTGGATTTGGGCTTGTGCTGTCAGAGGATGACAAACTGACACCCTGCCCAGGCTGCATCCATTTGAAAGTGTCTGCCTCTCCTTCATTGGGAAATTCAAAAGGACTTTCTGTCATAGGAAGTTTCCCTATTTCTCCTAGTGTCAAACCAGGCAATGTCCATGAATCTCCTTCACATCTCAGAGGGTTCAGCTCAGAAACAGCCCCAAGGAAAGATTTTGTCCTTCAAAAGCAGGAGAAAAGGAGTGGGAACATCTCTCATTTCCTGCTAAATGCCTTCCTCTTCTATTCTCATTTTGACACTAGAAAGGCTGCAGGGAAATAAAAGGCATGTGCAGGATGGAGAGGGATATCTCTTTTTCAGCACTGCATCTCCAGGACCCCAAGGTACCACTCCAGCTCCTGCCACTGAACATTTTACACTGCAGGAATTTTCATTGCACCACCAGAGCACACTCCCATTGACTAGGATCTGGGAGAGTCCACTGAGCCCGTCAAGGAATTGAAATTAATTTTAAGAAATTTTTAAAAAATGGGTTTTAACCAAGCTTTCCAAATATCACCTCTGAGTCAAGATTCCAAACATCATTTTAAGACAGACCTGCCCTCTACCTACCTGCATGTTCCATGGACTTCTCTTGTCTTCTGCTGCTGGATCTTAGCCTGGAGAAAATGGAGGACAAAAGAATATATGAAGAGGCAAAAAGAGAAGCGAAGGAATGGGTGGACCATGAAAGGAGGCAAAACTACTTAGAATGGTCACTTCTATGAAGCAGGAAATGCAACACATAAACCCAAGAGGGTGCAAAGCTGATTAATTGTCCCTAAGCTTTCTGGAGCCACACAGAACCTGCCAAGCTCTGGCTGAAATGCAGCAGTCATTCTACAACTTGCCTCAGAACTCCCCAATGCTGCTGTCTCTCCTTTTGGAGCCAAGTGGCTCCTACAGCCTCTCTGAAGCAGCAAGAGCTGCTGGGCTGAGACACGAGTCTGCATGGAGGGCAGCCACTTTTGTTCTGCTGCCCAAGCTTGACTTTGCCTGCCCGTGCCTTGCACTGGTGACAGCCTCGTGCTACATGTGGTCAGAGCACTGCTGCCCCCTGAGAATGAAATTACACCTCCTGGCTCTTTCCAGAACAAAATGGCTTTTTCCAACTCAGCTGCTAGGGGAAGACTATTCACTTTGCACTTCAGAGCCCTACCCAAGATTTTCAATTGGAATGAAACTTCTGTGACTCCCACTTTATGGTTACCACTGGGATAAGCTTCACAGCTACATTTTCTCACACATATCCAAGCCAATATCTTTCCATCGGCTATAGTCCAGTAACTCTTCTCTAGCACCTTGCCCTCTTTCATCTTATGCCCTGATCTAAACATTAAACATTGATCAGACTGTGAATCTGTATCCCAAAATTATCAGGGATCTCATTTCACAGTGGAGGCCCAGGCACAGAGAAATTACACCTGATGTTTACAGAAGCAGCACCTGAATTTGCAGACACCTCTCCTGTAGCCAATATTTGCCCATGCATATTCTCCTGGCGGAAGAATTTAACAGTCAAGGATCACAGCATTCAAAGTTCTGCAGGATCCAGACACATGCAGAACAGTTCCCACATGACCCCACAACAATTACAGAAGGAATCAATGGCCAAGTCCAACAGAGGACCCTTCTGAAGGTACTTTGAAGCCCTGCCTTCTCTTCCCCACCACCACCTCTGCTCTTGGGTCATTGCTGATGGGTTTGACATTGGATGGGCCAAATGGTGAATATGCAGAGGCTTGCCTAAATATATGGGAGATTGTGGGAAATCACCACAGGAGATGGGAAGAGTGAGGTGAACAGCACACTGGAGCAGCAGACACCTTGGCTTACCTCATCTCCGGGGACTCCTGCAAATCCATCTCGGGAGAGGTGCACAAGGACCCAGCAGCGCTGTCAACAGGGAGACTTCCTGCCTTGGGAATTGGGGGGATCAAAGGCAGTCTCAGTGACGCCTTCTTCATTTCCCCACCAGTGGCATGTGGCAAGGAAGCCTGGAAAGAGTAGAACACAGTGCTCAGATGAACCACCCAGCATTGCCAACATTGCTACCTCAAGTCATTTAGATAAGCACTCCACAGGGAACTGCCAAGAATAAACAAGTCAAAATGATGGAGCAGATTGGCACAGAATGGGGAATGCAAAGGGAACTCATGAAAGAGAGACCATGTTACACATTTGACACCTCTCCCCTCATGCTCTCTTCTCTGCAAGTGTGGCTGCATTCCCAGCTGGCATTGACACCAAGATGTTTTGGGGTGCCACTGCCCCCACTGGCCTTTTGGATGGCATGGCAGTGGGTTTAGATCACTCTTCTCTCCCTGCCCCTAAGGTGCCTCACAGCCAGTGCTGATCTCCAGCCATGGCCCCACAAAGCCATTCTGCAGCATGTCCAAACCTGCTTTTCTCCAGCCCCTCATTCCTTCTGCTGCTGCCCTTCCCTCCTACAGTTCCCCAGCAGCCTTGGAGCCCAGATGCTGCTGAGCTCTCGCCATGCTCGCTGCTCTCCAGCTCCCACACATCCATCATCTCAGGCTCTCTGCCATTTAGGAAGTTCAGCAGAGCTCCCTGCCCTGCTGCTCTCTGCAAGCTCTCTGCCTGCCCAAGCTGCTCCAGGGCCCCCATGCCATGGCCAGGAATGGGGCTGGAGGCAGCAGGGGCAGATGCACACCCATCCTTAGTATGCCATCATTTCTGGCCCAGCTAAAGAGCCAAATCAGGACCTGTTCAAAGTTCACTGCAAGGGTCTGTTCCTGTCAGGAAAAGGTCTCACAGCTCTGCCAACAGGACACAAACTGAAAATTTACGATACTGGACTTGGCTTGTTCTCCTTACCTTAAATTCTTTTTCCTCTGGAATGATCTGTTTCTTTCTGCTCTCCTCACCCCAGCCGCTGCCAGGTTTCCCAGTCTCTGGCTCTCCATGGAACAGCCTGCTCGCCTTGGGAGAAGCAGAGATCTTGGGGATGGGCAGCAACGGCTTGGATGGAAGGAGCAGGGAAGGAGTCGTCCGATGAAACCTCTTGGCAAGAGGGTAGCCAGTCAGGCCTGCAAAGTGGAGACACAAAATGTATCAGAACCTGCAATGCAAACCTCAAGTATCTGAAGCTCCGTATTTCATGGGACACATTTCCTGGAAACTTCCTAACTGCTGCACAGGGAAACATGCTCCTGCTGGCAGACACTTGAGGCAGACCAGGGGGAAAATCCTGCCCCACTTCCCCAGAGCTAGCACAGGAACAGCCTGGCCTCTGGGCTGCCCTGGGACAGCAGGGAGCCCAGAGCCCTGTGCTCTCCAGGAATGGCTCAGCTGCACATGCAGCCTCCTGCTCCTCTCCCTGCCCCACAGCTCAGCAGCCCTACAGCTCCATGGGGCACTGGCAGCAGCACAGCTCCTTGCAGGGGGCACATGCAGGGCACCACTGTTCCCTGGCAATGTGCACAGCCTCTCTGGGCTGCCACAAGAACCTTCCTCCCAACAGAGAGTGGCCCAGCTCCCTCCTTACCTCTGTGTGAGGCTGAGCCATGCTCACAAGGAAGAAGTGGGTTCAGTGAACTTCCACCTTTATTATCAGCACATCTAATGGGTGAGACACTCAAGGTTTTTTTAATTTTTGAGACAATGCCTTTGGGTTTATTTTTTCTGGAACTACCCTCTGTATAATTACAATGAACAGAAATGATGTAGCAAGTCTGAAGGGAATGATAGACGGCTGAAACGGTAAGAGGGGAACAAAGATTCCTTCTTGAGGCTGGCCTTCTGTGAATCCACAGGAAAAACCCACACAGCTGTGACTGCTAGCTCTGCAAGCCACCAAGACCTCTCAGCCACCAGACAGGTTTTATTGGTGTTTCTGTAGCACCATCACACCATCCTCAGTGTTGGACCCGATCAGCAAACAGAGGAAGAACGGGAAATTTATCTGTAATGGGACCCAACATCGATGGCAGAGAAAGCAACAGGACTTGCATCTCATGACCATGTCCAGTTTGGGGTCAGCTGTGGCCACAGTCCCTGTCCTGGCTGACAGTATGAGTCCTTTGGCCACTGTCAGAAAGGTGAAAGCACCATAAACTAATGAGACACTGTGTGATGCCATGGGTGTCCTTGCAGGATCATCTGCAGCTGTCAGCCACCTACTCTGACACAGAGCCAGCACTCACCACCATGGACCAGTTTTCCCTGAAATCTGGTGGGATTATTTTCTGTTTGGCTCCAGCCTTTCAGCTCCCTTCTATCCTCACCTTTCCCTTCCGTGACCTTTCCTTTTCTAGTGAAATCCATCTTCGCACCCGTGCTTCTGCCAGGCAGAAGTGTCCGGGTTTGAATCTGGGATCGCTCTGGGAGCTGACAGTGACGGGAGCTCGGTGCCCAGCCTCAGAACAAGGCCGGGTGACTCCAGTTGCCAGCGCTCGGCACAGAGAGGCAGAGCCAGACGCGTCTGCTGCCGCTGTGGCCGTGTCAGGCACAACCTTCAGCAGCCCAGCCTGGGGCTGCCCCTTTGTGACACGCTGGCCATGGTTCTCTCGTTCCCATGGCTGCCAAACCCCAGCCCAACTCCATCCCCTTCCATTCCCTTCCAAAGGGCAGCCAGCCCTAAGCCCAGCCTGGCCAGGCCTGAGGCTTTCACACTGTCTAGGATGTAGACCCTCTCCAGAGCTACTTTTCACGACCTTTATTCCTGTAATTCCCACTCAGTTCTGGGTTGCACTGAGAGACAAATGAGGAGATGGACACCTGCTTTCCTGTCTATATCTTTCTGTGACTTGCCAGAGGGCTACAAGTGGCACTGGAACCTTTTCAAAAGCAGCTGCTGGAGATAGAAGGCTAATGGTGTTCATCCCCTCATTACACCTATTGTTTCATCCACGGGGTAGGCAGACGGTGAAACTCAGTCTTCCTCACTCCTTAAGGAACAAGACACCCTGCAGAGGATGTGTTTTGTGTCACTTACAAATGATCCAAGGCACCTGGAAAGAAATTCCTTCTCATCTGCTTGTCTCTGGAATAGCTATACACTTTCTACACAATGCTGTCTCTCATGTTGCCCACACACACCCTGCTTGCACTCCTTTCTACTTGTGCAGGGTGTGCACAAAGCAAGTGACTGAACTATCCATATCAACTAATGGTAGTTAAATATTCCCACTCCTTATTCTCTGTTTGCATTACACAGGAAAAAGTGCAAAGCAGTGGGATCTCAGGATTTATAGGAGACATACAGCTTATTGACATCCAAACGTTCTTCAACTTTACTCTTTTTTGCAGTGGCAGTTTTCTGGCATTAACTCATTTCCTCTGAGCTACTGCTTAGAGAAAAGGAACAAAGCAAAACAGCAATTTGGATCACAATTCATGCTGATCTCAAACTCCTTTGCCTTTCTTTGAAATTTCAGAGAACTGAGAAAACTCCCAGACCCTTGAGAGGACAGGTCTGACACCTACAATGGAAAGCCAGAACATCACACCTATTTCCTTTATTGAAAATATGAATACAGAGATCAATGAAGACACTGGTTTTGGTAAAGGACAAGAAATGTGCTTAAAGCATGATTACAAGTAAACAAAATCCAATGAAAGGCTTAACATTAGACTGTACAAAACATACTTCTAGACAGATGGAGCTTTCCCTTTATAGACTTGGAAAAATCATGGTCTTTGTCTCCACCTGGGGGGAAAAGCACCATGACCAGGTCTTGGCAAACTGAGTGGGGAAAAAAAAGCACACTGGCCCTTTGCAATAAATGGCAACAGGTAAAATTGACTTTGGATCTCTTTTAATGAAGATACAAAGGCAGTCTGACAAACAACCCATACATCAGTCATGAACACACGAAGGTTTAGAAAAATTCAACAACTCTGCTTTTCTAAATGAAGCAATTGCCCCCAAGTTTGTCCCACGATCCCACTGATACCTGACCACTCATTGGTGAAGATCAGCTTGTCTTAAGAGCCTTGCAGGCCTGGGGTACTTCAGAAACTTCCTCCTTCCTGGCATTCAGGCACTGAGGAAACCAGTGCCAATTCTGTGGGCTGAATCCCTCCCTGAGCCACAAGCCTGCTGCATTTGAAGTAGAAAGCACTGTCACCACACACCAGTGCTGGTTGTTGATGAAAATACAAAGCTCAGCTCAAGTTTGCAGTGAAGAGGAAACTGCTGCAGCTAGCAGACATAGTGGGTAGAAAGAAGAAATGGGGACTTCTCTGGATAGAAACTTTAAACTCTGGAAGGAAAACGTAAAATTTTCATTTCAATTTAAAGCTTTCTATGAGTAGCCTACTCAGTAAAGCACAGTATCCTTCTTTTCATAAGAAGTGCTCTTTCCAAGCCCTGCCTAGCTGTGTTTTTACCAGACTCAGGGTGCCACTGCAAGGGCTGGGCACAGGCTGTCAGCTCCCAGAGCCAATGCTAGGACACTGGCAGAAGTGCAGTTTTACCAAGAGACTGAGGCTGCCCAGCACAAGCTGTGTCCACTGCAGAACACCATGTGGGCAGCACAGCAGCACCACCTGCTCTCTTGGAATACCCCAAGCAGGCCCCTGAGCAGATGGGCATCCCAAGCACCACAGCTCAGCTGTGGAAATGAGGTTTGTATGGAAAGAACCTCAAGGATCATCTAGTTAAACCCCCCTGCCATGGGCAGGGACACCTTCCACTGGAATAGACTGCTCACAGCCCCATCCAACCTGGCCTTCAACATTTTCAGGGATGGGGCATCCACAGCTTTCCATCTGCACCACAGCTGTGCCAGCTGTGAATTCACTGTGCTTCTGCAGCTTCCTGGTTAGCCTGGAACCTCCCTGGCAGCCATGGTCCCTAAGCCCATGCAAGCTGAGCCAAAAGGGATGCAGGTGAGGAGGTGCACCCATCTCTCATTTTCCCTGAGCAGAGGAATTGGATGCCAAATGTCCCAATGCACCAAAGCACATTGCTGCTCACACAGACAGTGTTTGTGAGACAGTTCAGATGAATTAAACCACGGGTCTGTGACCACTGGTACAACACACACGGAAATTTCAGGTTAACAAGACAAGGAAATTCTATGTCCATGATGTAAGAAATGATTTCTTGATTAAATGAAAAGTGTATAATCTTGTTCAAAAGTAATTATTCTTCCTCCACACTGTCATTTCAGGCTGTGTGGAGACAACTTGTTTAAACAAGTGAGTGCACTTTTTCTGTCAAAAACATTAACTCTTGTCTGCTTCCCACTTGAAAATTACCTAAGGAAGCAGGTTGGGTTTTTTTCCATTGCAATGGCAATAAAGTACTGTCTATCTCCTAAAATATTAATATCCTGTCAAACCTTCAAACCTTCTGATCTTCAACTTCCCAGGAAGTCCACAGGATGTCTACTTACCTTATGTATACTGCATTTCAGACAGAAGGATGGGATATTTAACAAAGCATGGTATTCCTTACTGTGTTAATCAGTCCCTAGAGACATTTAAAATAATTTTTTTAAAAAGCAAATGCAGCTGATGTCCTCAGAGGAACACTGGGATCTAAGACACCACACCTGTCTTTGAGAACATATCATACTTCAAGCAGCCTGCTTCCCATTGTGCTACCAGAATCTCTGCTGGCCAAAAAACTCCCCACACCTTTCCCAGTCCTACAGATCACCTGCCCATTTCCCTCCTGCCTTCCCTGCCTCCAGTTAGGTGTACAAATTATCCTTCTGGTGCACAGTCCCCTGGAAAAAGCAGTGTTGCTCCAATTAAATTCAGGAATAAGTAACCCTACTAGCAAATTCTTCTGTGCAGCCCAGATGTAAGGAGCACTTCAACTGGAATGTGGTCATGATAAAATGAACCCAGAAATAAAACACTGACTACATTAGTTGCAATTTTGAAAGCATAGGAATGACAAAGGCTGATCTTCCCTGCTGTTCTGAGGTTGCTGGTCTGGAATGCTGCTTCACTTTCCAAAAGACAAGAGGCACTTTTTTTTAGAGGACTGTGCAGTTTGTGGGTACCCACATGGCACTTAACTCTTTGGTAAATCAGCATGGCAGCAGTGCACTGAGGATATGAAGTCCAGTCACTGAGGGGCTTTGTGGCTCCTTTTTGCAGCTGCAAGGGCTGGTGCTGGGTTACCTAGGTGGGACATGGAGGGTCACAGACTCACCTTCTCTGGGAAGTCCCAGGATATGTGGTGGCTGGAACAAATCCATACAAGGAAAGCCAAAAGAGATATTAGAATAATGGGTAAAGTCAAGGAAGAATTATAATGGAGAGTGGCCATGTCCTTCTCATGTCCCCAGTAAATAATGCATGAAACACTTACTAGAATACCCAAAATTGCTGAAAAGGCACCACAGCTGCTTAGACTCAGATATCCAAGCTGAAGGAAAACATTGAAGAAGTGTTTTTCAGGGCTTCTTTTAAAACAGCAAGAAGTATCATGTAAAAAACATTTCCCTGTACAGTAACATTAAAAAGAGGAACATTAAAAAGAGCATCTGCATCTTGCTTTAGCTCATGTTAAATTTCAGCATAGCTCATGGAGACCACTAGCAGCTGCTCTACAGCAGCCCTGAGCACAAGGAAAAGGAGTTCACTGATGGTGGAAAACTGCAGACTGCTCCTAGCCCTGTGCCACCTCAAAAAATGTTGTGGAGTGGAAAATCTTGTTCCCCTAGAAGGAAACAGTCTTTAAAAAAAACACCAAGAGAGGACAATGTTGTTTGCCTGGTTATTTGAGACCTTCCACATTTCCAAAGGAGAGAAATTCCAGGGCTGTCTGTTACAAGGAATTCTTCTCCTTGTATTTCTGATAAGCATCCAGTATCTCCTTGACAACACTTGGATCATCAAGTGTGGTGACATCTCCCATGTTGCTTGATTGCTCAGTGACTACTTTCCTCAGCAGCCTTCTCATGATCTTCCCAGATCGGGTTTTAGGGAGGCGCTTCACCACCTGCAAAGGAGGGAAGGATGAACCTTTAATGGAACTTGGGTCCTGCTGGAAACCACAAGGAAATCTGGCTGGACTATCCTAAGCCTGGCACACTATTTCGTGGCCACAGCTCCTTTCAGGCTCCTGGGAAATAGATCACGGAGCACACAAGATAACATCCAAGGAAAGGAGTGTCACTAGCCATACATTTTATTCTTATTTTAAGTGGATTTTGTTCCCCATTTCCAGGTCCAGACTGAGTGCTGCAGGATGCACAGCTCTCTTAGGAATCAAGTCCTGAATTTGCTGTTAACTATTAAAATCTAATTCCACATGAAAACTTAGGCACGAATGGTGACACAAATCCCAACACATTACCAGAACAGACAGAAATATATATATATATATTCAGCTTTACAGAGCAGGAATATAAAACAACACAATTCTGCACATCAGCTGCAGAGTCTCCTACTCAAGGGATATCTCCTGTCTGCTGATGTTTCTCTCTGCCTGGTATCTGTCAGCCTACACACCTTCCTTCATAACCAGAACAATCTTAAATGTCTTGACTATGTCTCCTGGGAAGGACTTAGCAGCAAATTCAAAGGCTTTAGCATAAATGTGAGCCTGATGAAGAGTTCTCAGACACTGAGCAGAGACACCAACAGGTCTCACATTTTGCTGCACAATCAGGCCAGTAGGCTACAAAGTTCTACAGCATTAACTGGCATGCAAGGAAAGAGTTAAGAGGACTTCTCTGCAGGACTACCCCAAAACACAGGGAAATGGAGCCATTCCCTTGCACACCTGCAAGTTCTGGAAGCTTCTCCAATCCACTGAGGATATCCTGGGGTGCTCCAAGTTGAAGGAGCCACTGTTGCCTATGCCTTGGTGTCCACCTAACATGCATGTGGCTAAAGCAGAGCCCCTCAAAGAAGTATCTGGTCACTGCCTCCAAGATGAGAGAAATGGATGCAGGCAGACCTTGGGGGACAGCCAAGGGGCAGCTTTGTGAACTCTCCCCCTAACAAATAAAGGGAGCTGCTGAAAGGTGAGGAGGCTTGAGACAGAGCATGGAGCTCATCAGGGCTTCCAGGGCCACAACAGGACTCTGTTGTGCAGCTGACAGTCAGTGCTTTGAGGTCTGATGTTGATGCTAATCATCACTGCAAGCTAGCTGGGCAGTGTCACTGCCTCTCAGTGCCTCTCTCAATGCAGACAGACCACTGCACCTGCCCTCCCCCTCCCTGGATCCCTCTTGCCAGTTCTGTTTTCCTGCCTCTTTATCCTGCCAGAGCAGGACAGCAGCAGCACTGCAGGCAGGACAGTGAGGGTTGCTTGATGTGACCATTTCCAGTTCCTGCTAGTTTCAGTCTCCAACTTACCAAGATGTGGTCAGGCACAGCATACTTTGCTATCTTGGAAGCCACTATGGTTTTGAGCTCTTCTTTGATGTGGTCTGCACGAGCTGTCTGCTCCTTGAGCACTATGAAAGCAAAGGCACCTGGAAGACAAGTGAGCAGAAGCCACAAACATCACATTAGATACTGTCTGGAAAGACCAAGGATGCCCATTTGAATGCCAAGGAAGGTTTCACATCATTCCTATGCAGAATCTAGGGATTGACAAGAAAACCATTTTTTTTTACAAAAGCAAGTCATACTGCAGCCCTCAAATGATGGCCCAGCCTTTTCTTGGCATCTGTGACTGATGTCAGTGACAATGACAAGCCAACATAAATGACCAAAGTGTTACTGGGATCAGAGGCTGGCCAATGTGAATCAGCCATTCCCATTCTGTTCAAAGGACATTTCTAAGCACAATCCTATCAAAGGAAGATCCACCATATACATGAACACTATGTATGAAAACAGTTTAGGGAGTAACACCCAGGTTAGGAACATGCAGCTATTTTCCTGGCTATCTTGGTCTCTTGGGGCTGCAGTGCCAGTCAACTCCTAACATGCAGGGCTTGAATTTAAGGGAAGTATATGCAGATATCATGACAGGACAGTGCTTTTCACATACCTTCTCCTTTGATCTTATGTGGATACCCAACCACAGCTGTCTCAGGAACCTCAGGGTGATCAGCCTTCACAAAAAGTCAAGCAAAAACACACAAATCAGAACTGCTTCAAGCCCTACAGGAAAGCTGGATGCCAACCTCCTACTGTGGGGTCAGCTGGTGCCCATGGCCAAAGCCACGTCTCAGGGAGTAACTCTGTGCTGGCCCTGCTTTTATGAATAAAAAATAACTACCCACTGCTGAATTTGCAGCAGCTGGAAACCCTCTTTCTCTTTCTTTGTGCATGACTGTGGTCCCAGATGGCAACTGGCCATTGCCAAATCACAAGCAAAGCCAGGCTTGCACTGCTCAGTGCTACAGAGAACTGGGGCCAGCAGAGGTAAAAAGTGAAGTTTTCAGCATTACAGCCCGCACTGGACTTGTGTTTATAGGTGCTCAAAGCACACCAAAAGGCAGAAAGAATCAGATTTCCTCATTCCCTAACCCAAATGTATTTTTGTTACTATGCTACACATCAGTGACTACTTCTGTTGCACTGCAGAGTTTTATTTAACATTCTTCTGCAATAAGAAGTGCACAGACCAGAAGAAACCATGCATCTGCATCCCACACCAAAGAATGGATTATGTTATCTTAAATTAGCTTAAAATATGAAAGTAACCATCATAGAGCAATCTAGGCACATAAATATATTTTCTTTTACACATGCATGCACGTACATAGATTGTGAGAGGAAGTGGAGCCTATAGCTATGATCAGAAACTTGCACAGACAAAAGAATTACTCACAGAGGATAAAGTAGGATCCTGTGCTCCATGCAAACACAGCTTAGGTTCATCAGATGTTACATTTAAGTGCCATTTGTACACACTTAATACAGAAATAAAGGCACATAATATAGAAATAAATATATGGGTCAAGTTTTAAATACAAACCCTCTGAGGACTTTTTGTTTTCAATTCCCAGAGATAATATTATTTTCTCTCAGAATGACAGGCTATTTTTGCAGCTGACATAAATCAGTGTTAGTTTATGTTTAACATTGCTGAATTCTCAGGCATACTAAGCTAGTTCAGGTAAGCAGGAACCACAGGTTTAGGAAAGACACAGATATTATTGTCACAGACATGTTTTATCAAAAATCCTTTCTTTAGGATCTTTTCTCCTGAGAAGCTGAGAGGCCTCAGGAACAAAATGTAAACAATGATTATCTGCTGCTGTGGAATGCAACAGGTTTTTGATTGTCTCATGTGGTTGTTTTTAATTAATGGCCAATCACAGTCCAGCTGTCTCAGACTCTCTGGTCAGCCACAAGATTTTATCATTCCCTCCTTTCCTTTGCTAGCCTTCTGATGAAATCTTTTCTTCTATTCTTTTAGTATAGTTTTAGTATACAATTTTCTTTTAATATAATATATATCATAAAATAATAAATCAGCCTTCTGAAACATGGAGTCAAGATTCTCATCTCTTCCCTCGTCCTGGGACCCCTGAAAACACCACCACAAGGCAGAGGGGAAGGAAGAAATAGGAGAGACACTTCTGGAGTGTCCACCAGCATCCAAAATAAAACTGCATCACTGGGAGGAAACACAGCTGTGACAGCTCAGTTGCAGGTACTGCCCACAGTGTGGCTCCCCTCACTTGCTCATTTGTGGTCTCCTCAATGAGGGAGCTGCTTCCTCTTGCACCTTTGCTGCTCATTGTGCATCGAGCTATGTCTGTGCAGGCGCAGGGTTTGAAGGCAAGAGACAAAGCTGCTTCGAAAGGGTCACCCTACCCCACAGACATGCTCTGTCAAGGGACCCCCACCTGCTTGGAGCTTACCATGGCATCTTCAATTTCTGCCGTCCCCAGCCTGTGTCCACTGATGTTAATGACATCATCCATGCGCCCTGTGATCTGGTAATAGCCTTTGTGGCACCTGTAAGCACCATCCCCTGTGAAGTAGTAACCTGCAGAAAGACACAAGGCAGACCAGCAAGTGTGCCAGTGTGTCAGGACACAGGAAATTCCTCTGGCTGCCCCGGATGGCTCGAGCCCCTGCCAGGGGGCTCAGAGACCTTGGCACAGAGCCCAAGACCCCTGTGCCTTTGATTTTGACCCATGGAAATATTACTGACCTTATACAAGGAATTACTAGCCACAAAAGTTTAAGTAGAATGATAGTTTGTCACAGGGTGAAAATATAGAATTTGGGGGGTTTTAGAAGGGGGGCTCAGGGTCCCAAGATGGAGGAATTTGGGCGTGCCTTGTCCTTTTTTCTCCTTCTTCCTAGCCTCCATCTTCTGGGTGGTGGTGGCACTTTTGGATTGGTTTAGAGTAGAAACACGCTGTCTAACATAGATGATAGGTATTGGAAAGTTATGGTAAATAATGCACAGGTAGTTTTTAGTATAAAAGATAACACCGCCTCTGAGGTGTGCCACAACCTGACCTGCTGGACAGACCTTGGTGGGTCAGAGAAAGAATGTTATAGATAACAGCAAATAAACAATCTTGAGAAGCAGAACAGAAGAATCCTGACTCCTGCTTTGGCTGCCGGGCTGGGAAAAGACTCTCTGACACATCCTGGGGTCAGCCAGGAGCACAGAGACCCCCAGACCAGTGCTGGGCTGTGCTGCAGGACAGACCATGCTGTAGGATGGCCATAGGGCAGGGTGCTTCCCAAGCTCACAGCTGTGGGACCTGTCCCCCACCATTTCCCACTTCCCTCTGCCTTCCCTGCCCTCCTCTGCTCTACCTGAGCTGTGCTGACTCCTAATAAGCACCTGAATAGCACCAAGATGGTGAAGCTCAGGTCTCTGCCAAGATGGACAAATCACTGCAGGCAATCAGCAGCGACCCGTGGTTGATGTTCCTGTAATAAAACCAAGCCCAGCCACACAACCCAGCCATGCTCAGCTGGATTTACAGAACCAGGAGGGGCTCTCTGATCTCTCCAGGCTTTGCCTGCCTTCATCTGCACAGCAGCTGTGTGTTCACACCTCTTGGTGCACACACAGCACCAAGGCAAAACCACTTCAAATGCCATTTGCCATCATGCCACAGGCTACTGGTCAAGCTCAGAACTGCTGCTGGCAGCACACAGTGGAAAACTCCAGGTGTTCAGCTGAAAGAGAGCAGCTCTATTACATTTTGTACATGGGAACACTGCCAGGTTTTTTAATCCCTTACACTAGGATGGATGAAAAGCCATTTTCCCTCCCAGCTAACGAAGATCCAGATCCCAGATAACAGCCACCCTCTACCATGTGAATGTGGGAGAAACATTGCTAATCAGATCAGCTAAAAATTCCAAACCACCTCATGATAAGCATGGAGGGTCTAAAACATTTGATGGAAACTGGAAAAGGCCCAAGGTTTCCTGGAAACTCCAGTGTCACTGAGGAACATCCTGTAACACAGATTGTGTTGGCTCGTCACCAAGCCCACGTTTGGATCTGAATTGTTCCAGTGGCACATCTGAGAAGCAGCAGGCAGCTACTGCTGTGAAATCTGAAGGTGGTTCTTGCCAGGACCCATTACTGCCCTATTCATGGACTTTCAGTCATGTTTTCTGCCCTTCCAGATCAATTAAACAACTATCAACTAAATACCAACAAGACATCAGATGCAAATGTAGTGAGTAATAAGAGACTATGGGGTCATTCAGTTTCTTGTACCAGTTTCCCATTCTTATTATCCAGCCCATTTTGTACGATTTTCAAGACTGCCTGTGTAATTCTTGCAGCTTTCAAATCCCTTTCAGTTTTTTCTCCTGAGTGAAGACAGTTTTCTTGTCCAATGTCCTACAAAAAATGTTTCCCTGACACTTCTAGTTACTTACCAGACAACTAGACCGTATTTGAAAAAAGAAGGTTGCATCACAGGGTTAAGATTCAGTGATGCATGAGGTATTTCCCATCCAATATGCCTTTTTCCAAGTGAGATGCAAAGCTCCAGAGAAAAGGTACTTGGACTTTAAAGCTTGGGCATTAAAGTTTTCTAGAAAATACATCCCTTTTGACAGCTAGAAAGGTCAACACTACCTAAAACCATCAGGGCCTGCTTGCAACCTGTGACACACACCCCAAGCCACCACGGTACAGAAATATTTAGTATTCATGCTGAATATTCAACATTCAATAATTTCATGCTGAAAATATTCATTGTGCTTACAGTGCAGTGAAACTGCCTTCCCTTGGCACTCTCCTTACCTGGGTAGGCTTTGAAATAGGCATCAATGAAGCGCTGGTGATCTCCATGGATTGTTCTGGCCATGCCAGGCCATGGCTGGGCAATGCAGAGTGCACCAGACACATCGTTGCCCTCTATAACCTCTCCCTGCAGGTCCAAGCACAGGAAGGATGAACAGGTGAACAAAAGAGGAATAATAAAGAGCTTCTGTGTCATTGATCCAGCAAGAGTCGTGTGGAAGGTCAAAAGTGGAGAAAATAAGTGCAAACAACTCTTCTAGACACTTGCAATGCCATGTTGAGAAACCTGTATGGACAACTGAGATATGCTCTCTCTATATATATATATGTTTCAATATATAAATATAAATTGCTCATCTATTCCACCATTTTTAAGGAGAAACAAGCATCCTTCTGGATCCTGTTCCTTTGCCATCCAAAAGCAGAAACACACACCAGCTTCTCATTTGGGCACCCAGCACAGCCCCAACTCACATTCTCATCCATGAGCACAGGCACAATCCCAAAGAAAGGTCTCATGGCCATAGCTGGAATGATCTCGGCTTCCTCCTCTGAGGGCCGTGGGGCAATGCAGATGCCACCAGTTTCTGGAAGAAAAATGAAAAACAGAATATATGTAGTCCATCCACTGCTGGGTGAAAGCAAATTCCATCTCTTCTTAGGTCAAGAAGAAAACAGTGAAGCCACCTTGCAAGAAAGATCCACTGGGAATAACTTCTGCAGGACCAAAAAGCAAAGACATCTGAAAGCAGCACAGGCTTGGGCAGCACTCAGCAGCCCCACTTCTTCCAAGAAGTGATTTTACACTTGTAAGCATAAGCATGTCAGGGGATTTATCTCCCTCTCATGTTTCTACAGCTGTCTAAGGTTAGCAGGAACAACACTTCAGGAGTCTGAATTACTGTTATTACAGAGGGTGAGATTAACCCACCCCTTACAGGCAGGTTGAGCTTATTTTCTAGTCAAAATTGAACCTTTTAATCATCCTTTTGCATTCCTGCTGGGATGAACATTAAATCAGACTCCAACCTTAATGAGGTCTTTTCTATTCTAAATCTAATTCAGAAACACAAGAGAGAAACAAAAACAAAGGAGAGTAAGGCTTTTAAAAATACAGCTCTATAAATAAAGGTATGTTCTGCCACATGGAGAGTGCATTCCTCTAGCAGATTTGCTGAGCTTGTGAAAATTGAAACCAGGGGGGGGAATGGTTGATTTTGACCCTGAATTTGCATTCAGCTCTGAAGAAGGGTCTCTGATGTCCTTAAGCTTTAGATCTGCGGCAAATGTTTTCACATGTGGCTCACACATAGAAGCATTTCCCATTTCATCGATGGGCATGCATTCACTTCTCGTTTCTGTAACTTTTGAAAAGAATAGCTTGAATTGTTCCAGGAAGAACCTGCTGCCCTCTGCTTGCACAGACAAAACCTGCATCAGAGCAGGGACCCTGACTGAGCTGAAGGCTGCTCTTGCTAAGCCAGTCCTCATCCTACTGAGGGCTGGGTTTCAGCATGATGTTTGCCACATCCCCCACATCCTGTGGCCAGCCACACACCAGACAGTAAAGTCTCACTCCTGAGGGAGCTGCATGGTAGCAAGGGTGCCTTAAAAATGATTTGCAAGGGGAAGACCTATTATAAATTGTTTTAGCTGCTGACAGATGACATCAAGCAAAACTTCTAGGCTGTACTCTGCCCTTATGAAGCATTTCTATTCAGAGGCAGAGCTGGCAGAGAAAAGCTGTGTTTCCACACTGCCTGTGCCCACGCTGTCAGCAGGGTACAAACCCACCCAGACTTTGGGCAAGGACAGCAGAGTCTGAGCAGGGGATGGATGCTTTGAACAAGGCTCCCCTCTGCCATGGAGAGATCCTGGCTGGCAGCAGAGTAGAGCTCTCTGCCACCACAGACAGATTGGAGTGACTGCTTCTGCACTGTTCCAGAAGCACCAGCCCAGCCTAAACCAATGTGAGACAATGCAAACAACAAAAGCTTCCATGGGATATTCAAAGATGTCCTTCAAAACCAGCTTCCCTTCTGTCAGGACCAAGAACATTCCTCTGGCTGCCCTGGATCACTCAAGGGCCTGGCAGGGGGCTCAGAGACCTTGGACAGAGTCAAAAACACCTGTGCCTTCGATTTTAGCCCTTTCAAAAAATTACCAACTTTGTGTGAAGATTTACAAGCCACAAGGGTTTGAGTAGAATGATAGTTAATTTGTCACAGGGTGAAAAAGTAGAATTTTGGGGTTTTAGAATGGGGGTTCAAGAGGCAAGATGGAGGAATCTGGGCATGTCCTGTCCTCCTTCTTCTTCTTGCCCTCCATCTTCTGCTGCGATGGCGACACTTCTGGATTGGTTTAGAGTAGAGACAGACTGTCTAACATAGGTGATAGGTATTGGAAAATTATTGTAAATAAAGAACACACAGTTCTTAGTATAAAAAGTTAACACCACCCCAAGGGCAGGCACTGTGCCACAACCCAACCTGCTGGACAGACCTCACTGGGTCAGAGAAAGAATGTGTTAGATAAGAGAAAATAAACAACCTTGACAAGCAAAACCAACAAATTTTGGCTTCTCCTTCGGTCGCAGGGCTGGGAAAGAAAAGACTTTCCAATATCTTGGGGGTCATCTCAAGCACAGAAAGCCAAGACTCTTCATGGCTGCTTTTTTTTTGTGAAATCAGTGACAAAAGTGAAAATACCTAGTCTCTCTTCTGCATCATGAAGAACTACACCTAAAACTCAAACAGCTTTGATTCTACTCCTGTCAGTCACAGCCTGATACCTTAACAGCAGGATCCATAGGAATTTTTCATCTGCACACACCACACTCTTAAAATTGCTTCTCATAATTGCTCTCTCACTCATTTGCCTCATCCAAAGACTTTAAAGTGGATTCTTAAATCACCATTTGCTGATGCCTGCCAGGCTTTATTAGCTGGCAACAGGTTGCTGCTTTGGAGAGCAGTGTCCCGTGGAGGACACTGCACATGGCAGCACAATTAACCAGCTATTCTGAAACTGTATAGGAAAGGTGACACTGCAGGACCACAGCCAGCATCCATCACAGCGCTCCTGTGATCTCTTCCCACGCTCCTTTCATGTTTAAATGGCAGATATAATCTTTCCAAGATTAAATTGGCTTCCTCTTCATTAAAGCATCAACTGTAGAAAAAGATTGATTCCACTTTCTAATAAAATCAATGTCATGAATATTTATCATTAATTATGCTTCCAGGAGCTGGTAACTGTTTACCTACAAACCCGTGCCTGGTTCAAGGCAAGACCAAGAACTCTGCACTAACAGACTCTCCAGTGGGTGTTTTTTAACCCCTCACCTGACAACATCCCAGAAGAGATACAGCTTAATACAAGATGTAACACTGTACTTTGGAGGAAACAGATAACACTCCATGCGCCAGTTAAACAAACCAACAAGTGTTAGGGCAAAACTGGATTCTTCTCAGTTACATCAATGTGCAGTAATCAACTGCTTCTCCATGGTGTTTTCTTTCAGAGCAGTGAGGAAGAAAGCATATGATGAGCAAAGACCTAGCCAGTCATCTTCCCTTCTGCTCAGCATGTAGGAACCAGAAAGATTTAAGAAATCAGTAGGTGAAGTAGATATCAGTTAACATTGCTGCTCTGAATCCTGAGGTGGTTTTATTTCAAATCTGAAAATTAAAAAAAAAAATAAGAGCCTGCAAGTCTGGTCTGGATTAAATGGAACTTGGCTGTGTGCCAGAAGAAAATTTATCACACTGAGATAGAGAGCCTGCTAGCAGGAATAAGGACAAAATCAGGAGCAGCTTGACTGGAAAGGGAATGAACATGCTGCTCAATGGTAGTTTAAGACTATTTTTCAGCAGAGGCAGAATGCCAGCAGCTGTGCTCCTGTCTCCATGGCAAACTGGATCTCATGACTTGAGAAGGACATATTGCAAGACACCTCTAGCAACTCCTGAGTGCTGGTGCCCAGAAAAGAGAGGACTGGGTGCTGAGGAAGGAGCCAGGAAGGAGCTGCAGGGCTCCTTAGAGCAGAGGGCCCCACCAGGCAGTCCAGCCCCACTTTGGGTACAGCCCATGGCCTCTCCCTGCAGCTGGCCAGGGGGGCAGGAGGAAGAGGCCAGCTCTGCTCCTGCTGGACTGGAGACAGCAGTCACTGTGTCCAGCAGCTTGTACACAGCAAAAACACCTCAACAGCTGCACACAGCTGGGCCAAGCATGCTGCCAATACACACGTGCATCCTTTCTGAGGCATCAGAGCTCCAGGGCCAATGCAACTCCAGAATATCAACTCAATCAAGGGAGAAGGTGCTCTTCAGCAGCCCTGCTGGGTGATGGCCACTGTCCTCCAGCCACCTGGTGGGCAGCCAGCAAGTCTCCCCTCACTCCCTTCCAATCTGCCAGAGCAGTTGCACCAGGTCCCTTTGACCACACAGCTGAGTTTTCCATCCTGCCCTGATCATTCCCAGAAAGGAGAACAAAGCACACCCAAGTATAGATTGTGGCTATGTGGTGATTTCAGTTATCACGCTTTTGCATGATAACACCATAACAAGGTTAGTACAGTTAATAAACTGAAAATGAGTTTTGCAATTCAAGCTGACTATTGCCAGCTTTGCCCAGAAATTCAATCTCTGCCTCATATTTCTAGCAGCAATTGGCATTTTCCAGCACTCAAAATATCAAAGAATATTTAGAGGAAAACAAAAAAAAAAACCACACTGCTACTGCTTTTACATGTTGTAAAAGACATTCTGCACATAACATTGCTGTTTTGTGCAGAAACTCCCCAGTGACTTTCAAAAGCTTATCCAAGTGCCAGGAGGGTTTTTTTTTTGACAGACTTGTTGGATCAAACTGAAATGTGTTAACCCCTCTCTCCCCACCAGTGCCCTGCCACTGGTCAGGGTCCCCTGTGCCCCCCAAGGCTGCCCCTTACCTGTCTGCCACCACGTGTCCACGAGGGTACAGCGCCCTTCTCCCACCACCTGGTAGAGCCACTGCCAGGCTTCCTTGTTGATGGGCTCTCCCACTGGACCAAAACAAGAAAGAAAATAACCTGAGAGCCAGGAGACTGCAGGCAGTTCATCCTCCCTCCTGGTGCACAGCAAGCTGAGCACATCATCTCCTAGCAGAAGGCTCAGCACACTTTTCCTGGGATGCACAAAGGACTGCGATGCACTCGTGTAACTGAGGACTGACTTTTTCCAGAAGGGCCAAAAGGCAAGAAATGAATATCACTGAGAGCAACTCATCAATGTAGGTCATGTAATAAGAACCTCCAGAATAGGAAATAATGCAGGAAAATGCTGCTTGGGTCACCTGTGCCAGTAAAATTCCAAGTGATGCCCTTTAACATTAGATAAATCTTTTTAGTCAAGAATGTGATCCTGCAAAATAATCTAGGAAACAGGCAATCATACAAAAGTTCAATGGATCCAAAATGTGATTTTGTTGCTTCTTCTGCTGAGAAAATATTTGAAAAGCCAGACACAGAGCCTGCTTTAACATCTTTTTTTCTAACCAAATTCCATGGGATCAGCTGAGCTCCTCTGGCATCTTCATTTCCCCAGCTAGAACTCTTTGTCTTTTTCAGATGAAGATTTCATGTCCCTTACCTGAACCCAAAACCCTCAAGGAAGATCTGTCATACTTCTTCACCCACTCCTCTCCATAATTCAGCAGCAGGCGTATCGCCGTAGGTGCGCCGTAGAACTGATTAATCTTCAACCTTTGCACCACTTCCCAGTAACGACCTGCAAATCACAAACTGGCTTTTTACCCTTCCTTCCAGCACTGACATACTGCTGCAAACCCTCAGCTGAAAGGTTAACAGCCAAAGCTGGAGCTGTTACTACTGCGAGTACACAGCAAAAGCAATGACAGCTTCTTTTTCCTGCCCTGGATTCACAGATGTTCCTGAGTGTTGTATTCCCAGGTCACACTGGACAGGTCTCTAAACCTCTTTTTGCCACATCCAGCCAAACCTTTTCCCACCACTTCCTCACCTGGGTCAGGGTACACCGGAGTGCTTTCAAACAGGACAGAGGTGGCTCCATTGCAGAGTGGTCCATACACGACATAGCTGTGTCCTGTGATCCAGCCAATGTCAGCCACACAGCCAAAGACATCGCCTTGCTGGTAGTCAAACACATACTGCAAAGATAAACGTAAGGCCAGCTGATTTCCTCTTGGAAGTGCTCAGAGGAACGGTGCTGGGCTGGGCATCCAGCTGGGAGCAGGAGAGTGCAGGGGGCAAGTGGAGCCAGGGTGTGGGACATGAGAAGAGCAGCCTGGGGTGAGGAAGGCAGTCAGAGGAAGCAGTACCAGGGCTCCCAGGCTCCTGGCACGTCTGCAGACAGACAAGAAGCACAGCTGTACCAGCAGCTGCTCAGCCGGAGCAACAAAGCTCCAGCCAAAGCTCAGAGCCTTGGATACCTAAGGTTGCCTGCTCCAGGTGGTCCACAAGGTAAAGCTGGTTCTGAGTCGCAGGGAAACTGCAGGCCACAGAGTCTCAGACCCTTCACCAATATCAACAGATTTCCAGGAGAGATCTGGAGGAACCCATAGGTGCCAACATTTACTGAGAAATATTCTTAGCTGCATCACTTTCCAGATGCTACCTCTCCATGCTCATCAAATTCAAGATAAAGATCTTGGAGAACTCATTATCTTCTCTTGGATATGGAAAATGCTTCCCACTGTAAATCTAACTCCTCTACCATATGGTGAAGAGGTCCTGACTCATAAGGAGTCAGGTTTATGGATCAGAACTAAAAAAAAAAAGCCCATGAGTGTGTGACAAGAGTGTCACATGTGAGTGCAAAGACCACAGAGATCACACAGGTCAGCTGATCCCTTTATCTAGAAAAGACAATTCCCACCTTACTTTTCCAAGTGCCTTTCCCTCTCATGCACTCTGCAGGTGGAGAAAGTGCACCAAGGTGCAGATCTACCTTCTGGACTAAGAAAGAGATGCCTTGGTGTTTATGCTGTCACTTAGAAAAGCTGCTATCAAAAAAATGCCCTTCATGCAGAGAAGGCTGACACTTGAACATTCAAATCTTCTAAAAGTTCAACCATGTCAGCCTAAAGAAAGAAAGCCTTCACATGAATTGTGTGTGATTACAAAAAGGATGATACCACTAAAACCAGATGGAGATCTTTCACCACAGTCCTCAGTCCTCTCCTCATTTCACTGTTACCTTTTAATATGCAGACCTCAGACCAGAAGCTTCAAGAAGCAGTGCCTTGACTCTTTCCATTTTCATGAGAAAGGAGGTTAAAACATTTTCCCTAGATCACCCAGAAAAGCAGAAGAGAAGTGCAACAACAAGAGGAGAAATGCAATTTTTGTTCTTCAGACAAGTACTATGTGAAGAGGCTCTTTTAAGAGCCCAGATCCTCTCTGAAATAAAAAAAGTGCAGCATCCCAGTGCCAATACTACAATAATATCCACATTACCAAGGCCAGTAAGATACTTTCCAGAATCTCCTCAGCTGCAAATTCTGGGCAGCCAACATTGGCACATTTTAAATGCAAGAGCAGCGCTGCCATTTCCTCGCTTTCATAATTCTATGTTCAGGTTTCATCATATTCCTCAGAACAAATCCTGAAGATTAATTACACAGCTCAGATGTTTTCTAGCTTGTTTACAACCAATAAGCCAACTGGGCAGCAAGCAGAGAATGCAGCACTCCTCCCTGATCCAGGTCTCTCTTGTCAGCACTGATAAAAGGTAAGTGAACCTTTCTCAGGGGAGGCAGCTGAGTTACCTTGTGTGTGAGAGCAGCATACAGCAGGTACCCAGCCTGGGTGTGAACAATTCCTTTGGGTTTCCCAGTGCTGCCTGAGGTGTACAGCATGAAGAGCACATCTTCACTGTCCATGCTCTCTGGAGGGCAGGTGGAATCTGCCTTGGTCATCTCCTAAGAAAGGAAACGTGGTGATGACAGAAAGACTGGTTATATGGAGCCAAGCATCACTCCCTCTGTAGGCAAGGCAACAGCATCCAGAGACAAGAGCCACCATTGCTGCTGCCCCTCACAAATGTCCATGGATATATCATAGCTTAAATGGGCTCACCTGGTGGAAAGGTTCCTACCACAGCATCTAACATTTCCACCAGTACCTCTGCTGGGCAGAGAAGTCAAGGAGAACTGGCCAGATAAAATAACATTTCTGGGGAAAAAATGGTAAGTCATAGCTGCTTACACTTCAAGCCTTTGCAAGGTGCTGGTAGGAATCCAAAATGTGACTGCAAAGACTTGACAGCAGCAGCAAGGCTGGCTGGGTACTGCTTAGTACTTTCCTTTTCCTGTAAAAATTGCAGTGCTACAGTTAAATTGTGTGTTCATCTCCTTTCCCTGGCCCCAGCAGTGGATGACTGTCCTGTCCATTTGATCCTCAAATTCTAATTTTTCTACCCAGAAGAAGAGTGCTTTTCTCTCCTGGTTCTGTCACTCTCTTCACACTCCCCTGTTTGGCCAGCTGGGTGAGATCCTCTCCTCACCCCCACAGTCAGAACCACAGGAGGGAAGGATGCAATGCCCTGCTAGGTCAGAGCCTCTCTCGAGATCTGTACTGTCCTGATGAATAATTCCTACAAGAATTATTAGGTGGCTCCTTGGAGGAATTTCTTGGTACTGCCTTTTTATGAGAATACACTGTAAACACAGAGTATTTACAAGTGAACATCACCATCAGTAGGTCCAGTTGTTTAAAAGTGTCTGACAAACAAAGCTTAATAAAATAGGAAGAGTTCACAAAATGTAATTCTTAGCCTCTGAGTTACAGCACTGCTGCTCATCTCAGGTATTTCTCATGACATTTCAGCACTGCCAATTCAGGCTGACTTGTCAGTTTCTTAAACAAAGATGGAATCCTCATATGCTCCATTACAACACGAGCTTAAATTTTGCAGTGAGCCATTGCACAAGAGCTGGAAAGCACAGCTGCTGTAAAGATCAATAACTGTTTCATTCTTGTTTTGTTTTAGACCCCAAAACTGACAATGGGATGAGCTCAGCTCTTGGATCACCAAGGCACCTCAGGCTGTTTGCAGACCAAGGAAAACAATCAGAACATCCTTTGTGGAGTAAGGAGTAAGACAATTTCCGAGTAAAGCTTGTCTTCTCTGTTTAACTTACACTAGTACTTCTTCCTATCTCGTGTGACCACCACAGAGACTCTTGAGCAATGATCTTGCCAGCAGATTAGCTTTTTCCAGGCATTATTAGCATGAGTAGTTCCTGTTTACTGCTGCCAGCAAACTGATAAAGCTATTCTGCATTAGGCTGGAATCCCATGTGTGCCAGCTAAACACATAAAAACAACTGCTGTTCTCTTCCCCAGGAAGCACAGGCTCTAAATATTTCCAAGCCATTGCTGTTCTGCCATCATGGGACAGCCACAACACTGTTCATGTCTGGATGAAGCCTCTCTAGGAACTTCATTATCTCTGCACTGCCTTTCAGCAGTGTCTGTGTGCACATGCAATCCCTAACAGAGTGTCTGAACATGGTAGAATAACAACAGCCATGATGGTCTCCATGGCCTCTGGGTCTCAGGAATCGCTCCTGAAATCTCAGCACTGTTTGCAAGACTTCTGAAATGGAGCAGCACAACCCCTGCCCATGCTGAGATAGACCAGACACAGATTGAGCTGCATGGACTCCCAGTCCTAGCAGACTGTAAATACAGGCAGTCCATTTGAGGATGAAGATCCAGATGCTGCAAGGAGCAGAACTCAGGTCCCAAAAGCACTTACAGAGAGAAAGATTATCCTGGCCAACACTCAGACCTAAAGAGAGTTATCCAACAAGAACATACCTCTTCAAGGGGAATATCACGGTCGCCCATGTGGACTTTGTTATCTGTCCTCTGAGCCACAAACACATGTTTGATGCTTGGACAGTTCTTCACAGCTTCATCCACGGTTGCCTTCAGCCCTATGGTTCGGCCTCCCCTGACTCCCTGGTTGTATGTGATAACTGCTTTGCATCCAGCTGAAAAGAGAAAGAATTAGCAGACATGCCAGCCTGTCTTCCAGGCTAGTATGCACACCCAGCTTTCATTTCTTTGGGGGGGGTGTATAGGACAACACGTGTGACAAACACTCAGAACTGCTGTCAGTCAAAACTAGTCAGTGTCACTGGTGAAAACACTTTAAAACCTGAGACACAAAGAGATTAAGGGTGGCTGGGACCTCCAGAGGTTATCCAGTCCATCTCCCCCACCTCAAGGCAGGGTCTGCTCCAGCTAAACCACTCCTGACAGCTATCCCTTCCATCTTCCTAAACACTCCAATGGCATCTACTCTATCCTCTCCCCAGCAGTCCATTCCAAAGCCTACCATGAATGTGAGGAAGTCTTTCCCAACATCCAGCCTCAGTGTCACTCACTGCAGCTTCAATCCTCCATCCCTGCCTTGCAAAGCTGACATGCAGAACAGCTTCTTCCCAGCTCCCTGTGTGAGGGATAACTAAAACATGCACTTGCTCTCTGCAGATCAACTCCACTAAGAAGAAGAAAAGAACATGACCATTTCTGTAAAACTTATTCCCCTACACTAGCCACAAAGAAACTGATGTGACTGCTAGGGCATGAGCCACTGGCTATTTCCCTCCTCTGTTGCTATTTTTAGCATCACTTTTTACCTAATCACAATACACAAGTACTTTGGGGCTGAGAACAGCTCTGTCTGCTGGTAGAAGGGCTCACAGAGCAGGGGCAGGCTGCCAACACTTCCAGTACCACACATAAATCACAGGATCCCAGCTGAGAATGCAGAATTAGTTCTGTCCAAGAGTATCAAAGAAACACTGCAATTACTTGTTGCAAAACAACAAATCAGGCCCTATCCCTAAGCTCTGGTTTTCCTTCCAGTTTCACTGCTGTCAAGCAATAACCAGAGTACACTGAATGTTAAGCAATTTATTAAGTATTCTAAGGCCAGAGGACACTGCACGTGTCGCTCGCAGTGAGGAAAAGGCTCCTCACTGCACTCTGCAGGGGAGAGTGAACTGCCCTGCAAGGCGAGAATGAAGCAAGAAAATTCTTTCTGCCAAGAGAACACAGGGCTGGGACATGCCTTGGAGCACTGAAACAGAGGTGTTTGTTCCCCAGGCTGCATCTACTCACAGTCCATGAGTCTCCCAGCCAAGGACTCGGCGCTGAATCCAGCGAAGACCACGGTGTGAACAGCGCCGATCCTGGCACAGGCCAGCATGGCTGCCACTGACAAGGGGGACACAGACATGTAGATGGCCACCCTGTCCCCTTTCTGGATCCCATATTTCTTCAGGGTGTTGGCAAGGCGGCAAGTCAGATCCTGAAGTTCCCTGTGGCACAGAAGGAATGTTGTCATGCGACTGCACAACCCGATATACACGGGGCGAGCAAAGAAAAGAACAACCTGGGCAGAGTGAGGCTGCACCTCTGCACCTCATTCAGGGCATCTTAAAGAAGGCTGGCCTGGGGCAGGCTCCTCCTGCCATTGGAGAGGAGAGGAGAGGAAAGGGCAGAGTGGGGCTTGCTGCAGAAGGACAGGGGACAGAGCTGCAGGCACTGTCCAGAGCTGCCGGGCTGTAACGCGGCCACAGCAGGCAGCAAGCCAGGTGCTGTCATGCTGCCTCCGGAAATCAGGGCTCATTTCAGTCACTCCTGATGCCTTTTTTTTCCCCATGAGGGTCAGCCAGAAGCCACTGGGAACACAAGTGGGATAAACACAAGATGAAATGGAAGTGTTGTCCAAAGATTTGCCACACTGCTCAAGTCGGGCAACGGCTGGAAGTGCTCCACAACCAGGAGCTTCTCTTCAAATTGCAAGGGTAAGGAACATGTTTGCATGCACAAGGAAAGAAAGGAGGACTCTGGAGGCACTTGTATGAGGGGCAGATTTTACAAGACTCTCATCAAAGCTGGATCACCTGCAGCCCAACAGCCTTGCAGAACGCAGGTACTGCTGCCACTCCTGCACAGAGAAACTCGGGAACATCAAGAACGGGAACAAAGTCTCTTTTCATGGGACTCTGCCATGGCATGCTGACAATAGCAAAAACATTCCTCTGAGGAATGAAAAAGCACTTTGTGGGCAAGAGCTTGCACATTCCCTTATTCTGATGCCTGCACATGGGATAACAGAATTGCAGGCACACCTGGGACCACGATGCTGCCATGGACAGCTCTGTGTGCCTGCAGTGGAAGCGCTGTGGGAACAAGTACCAGGTGAGGAGTGCTCCCATGCCAAGGGAGGAGGTGCAGCACAGGGTGCTGACAAGGGGCAGCAGAGCACTCCTTCTGGTGCCAGTCATCAGCTCAGAGGAGCAGACTGACAGAGTCTGCCAGGAATTGTCCTTTGGGTTCACAAATCCTCTGCGTACTGAGACCCAGAGAAGAGAGACATCTCCTACTCTCCAGAATGTTCATCATCCACCTGACACCTGTGAACCCTCAGGGGTTCTAAGCTATAACACCAGGGACCCCCATAACTTTTAACAAATATATTAATTTGGCAGGGGGTTGTATTCCCTAATGAGCTGTAAGGCATGAATCCTTATCTTAGGTATCCTCTTCTTCCATAACTGGCAATAGCTGCAAAGAAAACCCCAATTTTCAACTGGTGGCTAAGCTGCAAATAAAATGAAAAGTTCTTTCTGGCTCATTAAAAATTATTTTGTTCCCTTTTTTAAACCCCTGCAAGTTGGAAATAAAAGCTGAAGTGATCTGCTCTGGAAACACCTTATCAAAACTATGGGCTGAGAATAAGTAATTTTTGGAGTGTCAACCCCTTAACTTGTCTTAAACCAAGAGAGAAGACAAGGAAAATGAGACAAATCCAAGGCACAGCACTTCATATTATTTATTCTAAGACTATTCCTGTAGCATCAAGTATAGAGTCCATTTCTGAACTCTGAGAGGTGGCCAGACATGTTCAGTGCCTGTTCTCCGGCAGTAGCTGGTAACAGCTGCCCCTGCAGGGTGACCACAAGCCTGAAGAAAGCAGAGATGGAGTAGCTGCACCCCAGACTGAATTCTCCCTAACCCCTTATAGTGGAAGATCAGCCTAAACTCAAAAGCACAACATTGAACACCTCTTCCCAAGCCCCTCATGACCATGGAGGTGCACAGTCAGTCAGATTTATTATTTTGCTTTTACTGAGCTCATGAACTGAGTGACTCTGTGCAATGATGAATTCCCAGCCAACCATTGGTTTGGTGCCTTGTCCTAAAAGAGGCCACATTTTCTAGTCTGGAATTTATCTGATGCTACATTGAAGAAAAATTTCAATGTGGATAAATAACAAAGAGGCAAAACAAAAGCACATGAAGGGAAGCAAGCCCCAGAGAGACAGCTGTGAGAAAGTAAAATGAAACTACTTATCTGCAATGAAAAATACTCAAGTGCTTTCTGAGCTGCAGCCTTTCTCCTAGACAGAAATGCCAGAGTATCTCTGGCTGAGGTTTGTTTTCTGAGCAGCTCCACGATTCCTCTTGCTCTTTTTGCTTATCCAGGATTTGGTGACCACAACGGCAGAAGCTCTCATTGTTTTTTATGATCAACCCCAATTTGACATTTGCTTAATGAGCATGTGCAAGTGAGGTGACAGACAACATGGATCAGCCTTTACCCATGGATCTATCTGCCTCTTCTTTGTATGCTGAAATGCTGGGATAGAAAGGCCTTGGAGGAGGAATGGACACACAGGCGAGGAAAAGGTGAAGCCAAGAGCTCCAACAAAGACATCCAGAAATCCCTGAGCATCAGGTATGTCTTTTGGCTCCTGTGGCAGCAAGTCAGGCTTGCTCTCCAGTTCAGGAAAGGGAGTTAGCAGGAATACTGTGTCAGGAATCCTTCCCTTGACTCCTTCAAGCACATTTGGTTATCTAACAGGGAGGCAGCGTGTTACACACTGTCAGTCCTCCACCCAGACACATCCTGGGGAGGAATGAGCACTGTGCAGAGTCACTGCACCTAAACAACCTGAGCAGGAGGGGACCACAGCCACCATCACCCTCCCCATCTGCTGCTACTGCCAAGCTTGGCATTGTAGTTCCTGCATCCCACAAGGTGAGAAGAGCCAGGAGCAACTGAAACCCTCAAACCCCTGACACAGAGGCAGTGGCATGGCCAGAAGATGTGTTGGTAGCATGGCACATCCACCTGCTGCCTGCATGCCCAAGGATTTCAGTGCAGGATATCTCTGAGAGGGCAAGGCACTGCACTCAGCACAGGGAGGCAGGAATAACCACCAGAGAGGAACAAAGGGGGCACACAGAGGCTCCTGCAGGCTCTGTGCAAGCAGGGCAGACAGCAGGAGGATCTCAGCAGAGCCACTGCAGGAGAAGGAAATGTGCTGCAAGCAAAGGGAAGTGCCCAGGCCCTCCTGACAGGGGGCTGAGAAACCAAGAAACCACAGAGTCGGTCCATGGCAACAGCAGTCTGAGGATCCTCTGCAAAAGCAAATTACAAGAGCTGAGAGCAAATAAGAGAACAAATTGGACAGAAAAACACCGCTCCAGTGGGTAAAGTGTCAGAGCAGAGAGGAGAAACGGGGAAGCAGCCACCAGAAGGGGAGACCATTTGCTAAGGAGAAAGAGCAATAGATCCAGCCTGTGCATTTAGAACAAAGCAAGCCAGGAAGGTGGCAGAGGCATTAATGAACACAGATGAAGGACCAGAAAGAGACATGAGGACCTGCTGCTGGACAAATGTGGGTATCAGTGGTCACCAACAGAACCTATTTCTTTCTATATGATTTAGGACTCGAGTAAGAAGATTAGAGTGTTAAGGGTTAAAATTAATAATTAACTCTTGTGTCTCTCTCCATAAGGTGTGCTTCCATTTTGTCCATAGACAAGGTTTGAGCCTGTTGTCTTCCAGACTCATCACTCTCTATGCAGGCATCTCCTCAGCTACCACAGCATCACTCCTAAGCACAGGACCTACAAGGCTGGCCCTCCCACAGAGCCAGCATATCACTGCTCAGGCCTTCTGTTTAATCTGACAGACAGCACTCCTCTCCCTGCCCTCACATCTCTGTTCAGGAACTGACAGACCATATTTCTCCCAGATCCCTGCCCAGATACAGCTTCCAGAGCCCACTGCTCAGTGCAGTGTCTGGAACAACTCCTGTAAAACCCATCAGCACCACGTGGCCCTTCTCTGACGCATTTCAGGGATGCTTTGCACAAACAGCCTTCCAGTCAGTCTGATTTACCTTCTGCCACAGCAAGACAGTGTACAGCTTTCTCAACAAAGGAAGCCAGTTCCTTTTACATAAAAACAAAAATTGCAGCAAGACTTTCTTTGGGAAGCAGCCTTTTGCAAGATTATTCTAGACTCATCCTTAATACATTCAATGCCATGTACAGGCTTTGACAGTACCTGGTTTAGAGCCTTAGCCCAAGCCATGTTCTCTGCTGTCATGGCACAAAAGCTGGCTTGACTATTTCTGGGAGCAATCAGTTTATTTCCAGGAACCATAGTGTGGATTAGGCTGAAACTGTTTGAAAATTCAGGTTGAGTGTCCAAAGTGGGCATCAGAGAACAACTGCCCAGCCTTCCTGCAGATATCCTGAACCCAAGGCAAGGGAAATCCCTTGCAACCTTTTTCAGGTGAGAAAGTAAAAAATCCATGAGCTGTCTTGGATGGGGAAAGCTCAAGCCTGGGCAAGATGTACTTGCAACCTCAGCTTACAAAGGCAGCTCTGGAAAAGAGTTTTGCTGCCAATGGCAAGTACCAGCATGGCTTCCAGTCTTCACTGTGATCTCCAACACAATTTCATCTATTTTAGCTCAGGCTGAGCAATCCATTGGGTTTTTAAAGGCATAGCTGTCATGTTGCTCATGAAGATGTCCAACCACTTCTCTCCCACCTACCTAGGACCCTGATTTCTGGTCCTTCAGCTTTCCTTTCCCCCTACTTTGTATTTTGCATTTTGAATTCTCTCTCTGGCAGCAACATTATCTGCACCAAAGTGATCACCCTTCTTTTGAGACCTGCAACCCTTTTGAAAAACAGGCTAGCTAATGCATTCTGCTGCTCACTTCCCACAGCTCCCATTGATAACAGCCATGGGATTTTGCAGATCCACTGGGTCATGGGTGGATAAACTGCAGAGACCATGGTAAACCAGGGAGCACCAGAGAGAATAAATAACTCCATGTCAGACAGGGGGAGGGCTGGCAGAACTTTAGCTGCTGTCTTCAACACATCCTGTTGTTGAACTTACAGAGGCTGCAACCCAACAGCCCCAGCCACCAATTCCACCTGCTTTTCAAAGGCACAGGACCTTTAAAAAGCCAGGCTCAGCAACGCACCGGGGAATTCCTCTGCAAGGTTTCCAAGGCCCTGAGCCCTGACAGCATCCACAGAGCAGGACAAAATACTCCTGGGCTGGTTGGACCCTTCTGACAATAAATTCAGCTGTCAGCTCACAGCACCACAGGGCTGCTAAGCCACTGCCCTGCCAATGAGCTTTTGGTGGCTCAGCCTCTGGAGAGCCAGAGAACCTCTGGAAAACTGATTTGCATGACCTGTTCCCACTCGGCTGACTGCAGCCACCAAAGCCCAAGAGGTTTGTCTTTCTGCTGTTACAAAGCAGTAAAAAAACCAAGTCTCTTGCCTTCTCATTCAAAACCAGAGATGCTCTGAAACTCAGCCAAATTTCTACTTGATAGAAATGGAACCCACAGGGAAGAAAAAGCAGAAAATGGCCAGTGAACAATTTTTTTTCCTGAAAGGCTGAGTTGCATCAGCTAGAGAGACAAGACAAAACTCAGCAGTGAAAAAGATCACCACAACTGACCTTGTAAGGGCAGCCATCATCTCCTGGTGCAGAAGTGAAATGTTTCACCCATGGCTTTGGGTATCTTTGCCCACCAGCAGGTGTTTGGATTCCTTCCCTAGCACACAGCACTTGGACTCTGCTGCACAAATACAGCCCACCTTGCTGACAAGTGTGCACAGGGATGTGGGCTCACTGACAGCACAGCCCACCAGCTCTTTGCCCACAGTGGAGGAAAATTGAGGCTTTTATTTCTGCCAAAGGTGAGCTAGCTGGGACAGCACTTTCCAGTGCAGCTGTGTTTCCAGCCACTGCATGGAGGACAACCCACTGATGAAGGTTTTTCCCTTCCTCAGGGAGGAGAAAGCCTGTTCCAGCCCTTTTCCTGCACATCCACCTTCTTCCTTTGCAGGCTGTGATGGGAACAGGGCCAGCACTCAGCTATTTTCTTCTCCCTGACAATTCCCAGAGGAGAAGGCAGACGACCAGGCCAGCAGCTGCGTCTTTCCTTGTGTTGCCCAGGGCTTATCTGTGAGGAGAAGCAGCTCACAGCAGCAAGCTTTGCAAAGCAGATAATGAGGAAATGAGTGCCTTGCAGTATGTTGCACATAAGCCCTGGACAGCTCTCTCCCAGCTGAATCCACGACCTTACTCAAAGCTGGTCCGTAAGGCAGTGCCCAAATTAAAGTCTTTGTTTTCCTAGAGTGCCAAGTCCTTACTCTGAGGCTGCTGTGCCATTAAAAGGGCATCCAGATCCTAAGGAAAGGGGCATGTCTCTTCTGCCAAGGCATGCCCAGCATCCCTCTGATTCCCCCTTTGTGCTGAGGCTGATGTGCTGCAGAAGGCTCACCAAGAACTGCCAGCATCCCAGCTTCTGGGCCACCTCCTTCTCTGATAGGCTTTCCCTCACAAAATTTCCAGCTGAAAGAAGGCACTACTGCAAAAGGTTTTCAACTGAGCTCTGTCTCAAAAGGAATTCGATGCCAACACACTGTGGGAAAAGCTTCCTGACCCATTTAAAACCTGTAAAAATGCAGCCCAAAGATGACAGAAAAGGCAAAATGCTCATAGGGTATTGCTGTTTTCAACAAAGCTATTCCTGCCTTAATGAGATAAGCAGAGAACCAAGTGACCTGTTTTACCACGTGGTAGGACCAAAGTCTCTGGAAAACTCAAATGCAGTCACACCTGACCCAGAGTATCAGGCAGAAACAGAAACATGGCTCTCAAATACAGGCAGAAGTTTGAAAATAGGGATTGCCAGTAGGTCTTTCTCCTTTCTGGTAGCAGTCACTGTGTCTCTGTAAGGCTGCACAAAGAAGGGTTCAGTTTTCAGGTCTGGGTTACTCGTCTTCGTGTCACAGCAATCACAATCCCACAGGTTGAAAATATACTTTCTTCCAAATGCCCAACTTGGGCACGGCCAGGGGGGAAAAGCCAGTCCTGTTGCTGTTCAGAAAAGCTGTCCCTTATCTCCAGAGATTGCAGATAAGATGTTTGAGTGTCTGCAGCAGCTCAGTACATTTCAAGTAGTAGCCTAAGGGGGAGGTTAGAGCTGCCTTGAATGAGGCTGTGCTGTCTGTTGGGCTGCTTCTCTTATCAGGTTGATCTGAGCACAATTGTCACCTCTCTCCTACCCCTAGTGTTCGTGCCTGAGGCACAAAGAGAGAGGTAAAAGTGCACAAACCTGGGAGAAAAACATACCATACATAAACTCCGGGAGAAACCTCAGGCTCCATCTCCATGTTTACCACCAGAATGGCAAAATGCAAAAGCACTTAGCCAAGCTGCCCAGCTCATTACAACATATTTATTACAAAACGGGCCTAAACACCCTGCCAAACAACAATAGCAAGATTAAAACCAATGCACTCCTCTCAGAGATTTAGATCAGACAGTGTTTATTTCTGTTGCAGGGAGCACTAACCTCTCAAAGTTATTTTTACACCCACTCCTCCCTGCTGACCCCTTTCCTCACTTGAATGAGTAATGATTCCAGGAGCTTTCATAAATTTTGGAGATTAATCAGGCCACTAGAACATATTCTGACCCAAGGAGCTCTAAGAATCCCAACAAGTTCCAGAAAACATTCTGCAAAGGTTCTGATGCTAGGGACATTCCTCATCTCCTCCGCTTTCTGATCTAGCAGAACAAACATCTGGCTCCCTGAGATTCAGCAGCTCAAACATTTGGCTCCCTAAAACATGCCCTGAGGAAGGTACAAGTCTGGGAAACATTTAAATCTCACTAGAGGCAGAGATGATGTAAAAGGCAGGACTGTCTCCTGAATGAGGACACCTAGCAAGGAGAAAAGAAATGTGCTTAAACCTGCCATGTTCTAACAAACCCTGCAACCTATGGCATCAATTACAAGTCAGTGTCACTCAGAGCAGCCTCAAGGTTGCTCTAAACTGCACTGAGGATGGGAAAGAGAAACATGGAGAGCTTAAAATGCCCTCCAGCCAGGGCTCAGTATCAAGCTGTTGACCACCAACTCAAGGTGTTTTCTACTCTGAGAAACCAGAAGCTACTCACAGAAATTTCCCTTTGTGTCTCTCCAGCAAGCAAAAAGGAAACTGTCAGATGAAAAAAATCCCATTTCCTGAGTCCCCCACGCTGCCAGGCAAAGTGAGAAGGTGCCATACCTGTATGTGACATGCACTGCAGTGCCAGGTTCATCTCTCTCCCAAATCAAAGCCACTCTGTTTGGAGACTTTTCGACGTGCTGATCCAAGCAATTTACTGTAAAAAAAACCCCAAAGGTTTAAACAAAGCCTGAACATATGAAAGGTGCTTTGCAAACCTAGCTGGGTCAAGTGCAACAGCAAGCAAGTGCAGGACGAAACATCAGGTTTTGGGTTGCTAGACACACACTAATGTATAACAGAGGAACTGAGAGCATTTGCAGCTCCAGTAAAGCTATACAACAAATTCTACACTTAATTGGCACAGTGGCCTTGGAGATGGATACCCATGAGAGGCCATGGCAAATCCAGACATGGCCTGAATTCATGGCTCAGTTCAGCCATTTAGCTCCACTGGCTAAACTGAAGGCAGCCCAAATCCTTCCCCTGCTCCCAGCAGCACAAAGGCAAGACACCCTTTTGATGTTTTTGCTCCCCAGAGCAGCATTTCACTACAGAACTCGGACAGTCTTCCCCAGCTGGCTTATTTAGCACTGCACCATTTGGATTTTCTAATTAAAGCTCATGTGAAACATTTTTGTTCCAGGGTATAACAAAGAGCTGAACCTCCGCTAACTGGAACTGTCTAAAACTGTAGGATCTGTGGTAAACTCAAAGTTCAGACATCTACACATTTTCAGACCCATGGGAAAGATTAATGTGTCTCAGGCTGTGTATGCCACCTCCTAAAATTTAAAGGTATAAAATTACCTTTTAAAGGTGCATCTGTCCCCCTCAGCAACTTGAAATGGAGGACTTAGGGAGAGCACCCAACTTGAAGAAATTTATAGAATCCACAAAAGAAACCTGCCTGCATGTCCAGTAGTAACTTGCCTGATAGTTAGAGAACATTCTTGTTAAATATTAATTCCAAGCCTATATGACACTTACTTATTGCATTGTAATCTTTCAAAGGCAGTTACTTTATTTCAACAGGCAACTAGTCATGGACACTGCTGTATAACTCAGAGAAAACCTTTTTAAAAATTGCTGGATTTCAGATCATATTTCTTGGAAATATTAATACTGATGGGAAAGGATTTCATTTTTCTAGATAAATTGTAAAAAGCTGTGTGCTGTAGTAGCTTTGGCTCTTCTGTGATCACACCATCACACCACCACACGGGGTGGGAATGAGCCCCTAAAGGTGCACAGAGAAAGAAATTCCTCCAAATTTAACACATTTCATTGCAAGACCAAGTGTTATTCTCAAAAATTTGAAAAAGCGTCCTTCAGCTGTTTAAAGTCTTTTATTATTAATGCAAAACCCAGCAGCAGTACTATAAAAATAACACCAAGCCATTTCTTAAGCCATCCTAATATGATACAAGAGGACAAAAGCCCAAATGGGGAATTTTTTAAGCAGTTATACACTGGTTTTCTCTGCCTGTGTCCATGGCTTGGTCCACAACAAGCAGCAACTCCCACCTCCAAGCTCCTCACAGCTCCACCCTCACATAAAGCGCCACGCTACACTGCATCACAAAATGGCATTCCTTGCCCAAACAACTTTTCTTACTCATGAGCAGCCAGAACAGCCTTCAGAGGGAATTTCTGCTGCTGAGAGCCCTGGCTGAGCCAAGTGGGGGATTTAGCCCTGTGCTCAGTAAGAACCAGCAGGTGAACCAGAGCCAAGTGCTATTATTTCCTTCCTGATCTTAGGCTTACATGAGCCTTTTGCTCATTTTACAAAATAGAATTTAGTGACCTTCCCCTTACTACTACACCCTAGTGGTTTCTCCATACATTTTCTTGCTTCCTTGACTGCTCAGAAACAATTAATCTCAGTAAGACAAGCTCCTGAGAATGTGTCCTGGTGGGAAATGCAGTGGTTTGCCAGGCTATTCTCCTGGCCAGGAGTTATAACACAAGAAATCCAGAAGCCCTGAAGCTCACAGGTCCCCAAAATGCTTCTGCAAGGGCCCCCAAGCAAAGAGCATCAGATGACTCAGTTGCTCATGGTTCAGCTGTGCTGGGAGACGTGCACACAGGATGTTCTTGATCAGGGACCTGAACTGTTGCCATGTTTCTGCACAGACAGTGTTCAAATCAAGAGGTGAAAGGACGAAATCAGAATCTCCTAAGAGAAAAACAGCCACTTGGCTGTGGCAAACTACTGAAAAAAATACCACTTCCTGTGCCCCCCCACACTGCCTTCATCACGCTTGAAAACAAAACCAGCAACAGCAAACCTGTTTAATTCTGTGCATCTGTTTCAAAGGCCAATGATTTCCTTCTATGTATGCAATAAAAACTTAAGTGGCATTTTCTGCCTGCTGAGGAACCAGACCCAAGGCCAAGCAATATCTGGGTATCAAAGATCTGACACGGGATCCAGAAGAAAGTGTTGATCCCACTCTACAGAGGAAAGAAATAGACCCCTGATAGGCTGTGCTCAGACAAGATCTTCCTTTCACCAGGAATTAATGCCAACAAAACTCTAAAATCCTCTGATTGCTGGGTGCTGGGCACAGGGCTGTACACATTTCTCCATAGGCTTGGGATCCACTGCTGGGCAGCATCCCCTGGGAGGAGACACTCCCTTGTGCTCTCTGGAAGACCTGAGGAGGGTTTTCTCTTATGGCTGTCAAAAAAAAGTGGCCAGAGATGTTACAGTTACTGCGCTACTGAACCAGTGCCCCAGCGCCCTCCACGAGGAGCAGGAAATGAAGGTCAGAAATGTTCATCCCTGCTAAGAGACATCACCACTGCGTGGTACCCTGGATGGGGCTGGGGCTCACTCCCACCGGATGAAGCACAGCCGCAGCACACACGAGCCTTCAGGGCAAGGCATGGCACGGACAAAACTCAGAGGCAGTCAGCGCAGCCACGGAAAATTTTACTCTTGTTTCATGTTGAGCGGTGACATTGGAGGAAAAGACCAAGATCCTCGTTTAAAAGAAAAAAACAAAACAAAAACAAAAACCCTGCAGCTTCTGTCATAAAAGCCTGGGGACCGTTCCCCACCTGTGGATCGTCCTGAGCCATCACGGGCAGCACCCGGCAGAGCCCAAACTGAGCATCCCATCCCGGGGCCGATCTCCGCAGGTCGAAGAGCGGCAGCGCCCGGGCAAGAGGCTCAGCCAGGGTTATCCCGGCTTCGGATTTTCTCCCCGCTTCCAGCATTTCGCAACTCCTGGCTTGTTTCCTCCCAGCGCCGCCCAACCGAAATCCTCGTTTTCACCCCCAAAAACGGGCGACGGTGAAACTTCTCCCCGCGGGAACGCCTCCCGTCCAGCCCGGCGGCCCCACCGGGGGGATGCGCGGCCGGGACCCCTTACCCGAGACGTTGAGGCGGCCGCCGAGGAACCAGCGGGCGGACCCCGCGGTCTCGCCGGGCTGGCAGGCCGTGTGGAAGGGACTGTCCCAGCGCAGCCACCCCCGCGCCACGTCCGCCCAGAACGCGGCGGGGTCGCGGGCCGCCCGCTCCCGCCAGGCCCGGTACCCGCCGGGCGGCAGCGCCCCGGGGGATCCCGCCGGGCTGCAGCAGCTCCGGGCCGCCACCGGGACCCGGCCCGGGGGACGGGGGAAGCTGAGGGCGCGCAGGGTCCGCGCTCGGGCGGCCGCCAGCGCCATGGGGACACAGCCCTGCGCCGCTGTCCCCGCCGCGCCCGCCCGGACCGGGAGGGCGAGAGGGAGCGACCGAACGAGCGAAAGAGAGCTAGAGAGAGACCGCCTGCGGGGAGGGGCTGCCCCGGCGGGGCGGCTCCGGGAGCGCCGCAGCCCGCACACCCCCGGGAGCACCCTGCGCCCAAGGACACCCGCCCCCAGGGACACCCCGCACCCAGGGACACCCCGCACCCTTGGGAGCACCGCACCCAGGGACACCCCGCACCCAGGGGCATCCCGCACCCAGAGACACCCCGTACCCGGGAGCACCCCACACCTAGGGACACCCTGCACCCGGGAGCACCCCCAGAGATACGGCTGCACCCGGAGAGAAAGACCCAGCACTTTGCCCTGTGGGGATGTGCAGGCAGAGGGGCGCCCAGTTCACATCCAGTTCACATCCTCACCGCCACAACAGGGTTGCCCAGGTACAGCCAGGCACTTTAACATAAAAAGCAGCTCTCGGCACACACACGCTATCGCTGTCGTATCTACCGGACACTGAGCACAAAGTGAGCGCCGCCGGTGGCACAGTCCCCATGCACAAGCAGTGCTTGTGCTCCTGGGTAGGTGGCAAACATATTGTGCCCTCGTACACCACCATACACACAGCAGTCCTAACCCTGTCCCCTCTGCTCAAAATGGGGTGGGTGTCTCTAAGCAGCGTACGCTTCCATTTTTTACTCGGCAGCCCTACGAGCACCATCATTACCATAACGTGGAGTCCCTGGCTTTGGGATCACACTTCTTCCTCCATATTAATCTAGGGACCAGATTTCACCCCGACTTCATGGTGCCAACCCTCAACAATGAGTAGCAAGGTTTTACAGCAGGTAGCACAGAGATTATTCCTTGTCTATAGTAGAGACAAGCTCTTTTCTGGCACGAATTCGTTTAGATAGCTTGGTCCAGCCTCCCAGCACAAAGTCTGAAAGCTCAGAGTGGCATGGTCTGGGCATCCTTAAGAAGTGCCAAACTACCTGAGCACCAACTCTACTCACCCCCAGGGTTTGGGTAGGTAAAACACATTTCATGTTCAAGATTAAAAACTTGAAATAACTCTGCACACTATGAAGCTTCTTCTAGCAGTGGTAGAAAAAAATTGTGGGGTTTTGTTCTAAATATATCACCAGGCCCTTTTTTGTGAGTTTTGTGTGAGATTTTCTGACACTGCTGAACTTTTTTTACTGTGTTTTATAGGCAAAAAGCAAGAATAAATACAATTTTAATTTCCTTGCAAAGCTGGCATTAGTAGTACATGGCTGCTGTAGTTCGATCCTGCTCCGTTGTGTTTTGACTGTCACTTTCGGTTTGCCCAAGCCCTAAATTCCAAGCAGCAGCACGTGTGCCACCTGGTGCCAGACAGGGGCACGGAGAGCGCTTCAGCTTTCGCTTGGTTTGCCCAAGGATTGCTCAAGAGGTTCCTATCAGAGATGACTCATATGCAAATCCTACTCCTTTCAGGATTTCGGAGGAATGTTTTTTTACAAAACAAAACAAACGAGTTGTCAAAAAAAAAAAAAAAGAAAGTATGAATTTGAATATTTGGCCTTAAAGCTTACCTGCTTCATTTGCAGCCTTTGAAATCTGGGAACCTTTCTCTGGTTTTCTTCCACCAAGGCTGATTTTCCTCTTCTACCAGGAAGTTTTGTTTTGCTCATGATTCACCAGAACATCCCCTGCTCTCAAATTTTGGCTGCCTTTTTCCTCAGAGAAAACCATGGCCAGCAGCAACACAACCCAAATCCAGTCTGATCACCCCAGTGAGATGGGTTGCTCAATCCAAGCACAAGCCCAAATCTCCTTTCTTGCCTCAAAAAGAGATGAGGAAAGAGGAAAAGAGTCCCTGAGACTTTGCAATGCTTCTTGTTCAACCCATGACTTCCTGAACAAGGGAATGAAGGCTGGCACATCAGGCTGTTGACTTTTTGAGGACCAAGGGGTATTACAGCAATTCTCCTTTTAGGTAATTTGAGTGTGCCAGGAAAGGCTGGTGCTGGATAAAAGACAGGTCACAGAATTGCTTCCTCCACTCACTGTGTCTCTCTCCATTCTTAGGGCCCTCTGGCATTGTGGAGCCCCAACAGGAATGCTGGCATTCCCAACTCTGGAGAAGCCTGGTGACTGTCATCTGGAAATGCCACCTCTGTGTGGCAGCTTCCAAAGGCTTGTGGCTGCCAGGGCAGAAGAAATCATTCCCTGCTACAGCCAAGCCTCCTGGCACAGTCTCCCAAACCAGCCAGGCAATCTCACTGCCCTGCAGGAGATTTCAGCAGGTAATAGTCACAGCTGCTGAACAGCTGCAGATCTTGGCCTGGATTGAGGGTATTCTGTGCTGGTGTTGTGGCAGGCACTGATGAGCAATGCCACTGGAGTAGGGGCTGAGATTTCTGCTGATAGAACTATAGCAAAAAAACCCCAAAACCTTAAAAAACCCGAACCCAAGACCTCCCAACTTTCCAAATCTTTCTACTCCTATTCTTAACTGCTACCGGCAGTTACTTATTGGCCTTATCTTTGATTCCTGTCAGCGTCACAGTCATATTTTCTGGAAAAATCCCTTTGATCCCTTTGCCCAGGATTCTTCTCCTGGGAAGCTGAGAAGCCTCAGAGGAAAAGGAAAACAATAATTACCTGTTTGCTTCTCCTGTGTTTTGCTGCTTTGGAATGTGTTTGGACATTGTTTACCAACAGGTGATTGTTTCATTGGTTTCATGGGAATTGTTTTGACTCATTGACCAATCAAGGCCAAGCTGTGGAAGGAGTCACGAGTTTTCATCATGATCTTTGAGCCTTCTGTAAGTATCCTTTCTGTATTCTTTTGTATAGTTTAGTTTAGCATTCTTTTATATAATATAATAGCATAAAATAATAAATTAGCCTTCTGAGAACATGGAGTCAGATCCATCATTCCTCCCTGTCACAGGGCACCCCACAAATACAATACTGTCAGTATATAAAATATTTACTGAGGTGTTATGTTTCTCAATTGCTCATCCCTCTGTTTTTCCTATTTTTAATGACCTAAAAAGAAGAATAGTAAAGTAGTGGAATCCAGGACTGTCACTTGGTTATCACTGATCGGCTCCTCGCTGTCCTTTCCAATGGTCTTCTCACACGGTGTGCACACAGTTGATATCTGACTCCACAAAGAAAGTCAGGGCCAGGCAAAAACACCACCAGAGAGCAAAAGTACACGCTGGTCTGTGTTAGAAATTCTCCCAAGCCACAATTAACCCAGATTTTAATAAAATCTTTTGATCATTTTCAGCTACATTTCTGCCTGCAGATTAAATTGGACATGTTCCCAGGTGGCTGTTCTAGCAGGTTTCTAAGCGCATTCAACTCCATCTGCAGAAGAGAGGTTTAGACCAAGGATGAAATAAAGCTAAAATGCAGTTGCTCAGGTACCACTTTAGCAGATGAGCACAGACCTTGTGTCCAAAGCAACGGGAACTGCAGCAGGTTTGAAGGAGCTGAGTACCTGAGCTAATCTGGAATGTGAATCTTTGTCAGATCTGCTCACATCTGGTCACACCTGAAACAAAGGTCAAAACTGTGTGAAAAATGTAGATCTGCTGCGCTTCCATTTATGAATGTCTAATAAATGCCCAGTGAGTGATAAGGGAGAAAAACAATACTTAAAAATACCCAGATAACTAGACAGCTTTTGTACAGGCCAGGCCATCAGCTGTCCCATTCTCAAGAGTTTTCTGCTCAAGGCTAGATTTCAAACCAAGGGGATTCAGTGCTGCTGCTGACACCCATCAGCACAGAACTTCCCTCCCCATTTGGCTCCTCTCCTGCATCAGCAGCCCACACTGGGTTTGGTATGTGCTTTGTTCCAGAAAGTCCTTGCTGATGAATCTCCACATCTCCCCTTAGGCAGCATTTGGGGCTGCCCAGCCTGAGGGTGGAATAAAGGCTCCAGCATCAAATCCTTTCATCCCCTCCAGCTTGGTACTGTTGCTCAACCCAATTTACTGCTGGGTTTGTGCTTGGTGCTCCAGCAGCACTGTGAAAGAGAGATCTGAAGGATGCTGAGAAATAAAGACAACCTCTTGGGGAAAACCAGCTCCCTCACCTCATTTTGGTTTGCCCACTTCCTTTGCCTCAGCACCAGGAACCAGTGCTTGGGAATACAAGGGGTGGGGTCTTGACCTGCAGCACAGAGAGCCCTCATGGCAACTGACAGTCATCTCTTAATCTGGAGTGACAGGAACCTTGGCATAAGCTTCATCTGCAGGTGTCTTAATGCCTGCAGGATGAGCTGCTACAGGGCTAGAGATCCCCTGGAGCCTCTGTTTTTAAAATTTTAAAAGTTTAATAGTAATATAATGCTTATAAAAATAGTAATACAATTAGAGTAATAATAACATGGACAATTTGAATTAGGACAACATGAGACAACAGAAACAAAGAGTTACAGACAGTCCAGGTACCTCTTTCTGGGCAGCATAAGCCCCAAAAAGGACCCACGTTAACAGAGGATTAACCCTTAAAAGCAACAGCCTGTTGCATATTCATACACCCCATCCATGATGCATAAATTCCATTCAAACACAGGATTCTGTCTGGTCAGTGTCAACTTCTTCCTCTGAATCCTAACAGTGTCTTTGAGGCAGGAAGAAGTTCATTTCTTCTGATAAGAGAGCAATAAATTCTTTTTGCCTGAAAGATTTTGGTGTCTTGTGGCTGCTATGTGGTATGAGTTCTTTCTTTAAAAAAGTATCCTACATAGCATAGTTTCTATTTTAACATTTTTTCTAACCTAAAACTATATTTAACACACTACTTAAGAGAATTAATACAACATAACTTTCTAGCACAACACATATAATATTCATTTTAATATTTGTGAAAAGCCAATCATAAAATAGTCGTTTTTCACAGATGGGAGCCTCCATCTATGGATCAACACCAGGCTGGGTCTGATGGGGACACTCTGATTGGGACAGGGAGAAGGCACCAGTGTGTGGCAGGGAGGGTCTGGCAGCAGTATCCCTTGCAGCATGTTTTGGGAAGGTGTATAAGGCCCAGAACAGTGCCCATCCACAGTTAGGGACAGAGGCATGAATATGGATGATTTGCAGTGAAAAGGGAACAAGAAGGCACAGCCATGAGCGTTGCACAGCACATCTGTAGGAGCCACGTGCTTATCTGTGCTTCAAGTACAACGTGATCCACAGTGAGCTGGAGCAGGGAGAATGGCACCTCTCTGGAGCAGGGGCACAGCTGTGCCCCTCAGGGTAGGGGAACAGGGAAACTGCCCAGGGACAGGCACACTGCTCAGCTGCATGCAGGGACAGGTTCACTTGTCTGAGCCTTTTTTGGGTGCCGCACCCAGCTGTGAGCTGCTGGGTTTGCTCCCAGCCCTGTCAGGGCAAGATCTGGCCCTGTATGGATGGGGAATGTCCTGATCCTAGTGGTGCAGTGCCCAGACCAGTGCCAGTGGTGCTGGTCCTGGTCCCAGCATATTGTCTTGGCCAGACCGTGGAGATGCTGCCACTTGCAGAGCAGCGTAGTGCACCAGTCCCTTCTTGGCGCTGGCCCCGGAGGACTGGAGCAGAAAGCTGCAGGTCAGCACTGCTGGGCTGACTGCACTGCCAGCACAGGGCAGCACGGGGCCCACGGTGGTGACGCTGCCAGTCGCTGTGCAATGCAAAGCCCAGCCTCAGGCAGATGTGCTGGCTCTGGCCTTGGTCCCAGCAGTGCAGTCACCCGGCCCTGTGCAGACCGTGCCAGCGCTGGCCCCGGTCCCAGGGCAGTGCAGTGCCCAGGGCCGTGCTGGCGATGCCAGCGCTGTTGCCACCAGCGCAGAGACAGGCACCGCTCCCCGTCCTGGCACGGCCCGCCATCGCGCTGGCACTGCCGGTGCCGGTCCCGTTCCCGCTCCCAGGGCGGGGCAGCGCCGTGTCGGTCCCGTTCCCGGTCCCGGGCCGAGTCCCACGCCAGTGCGCTTCCCAGCACGCGGAGTCGCGGCGCGCTGCGGTGCCCAGCCGCGTGTGCCGCCAGCCGGTGCCCGGTGCCGGCTGACGGTGGAGGCGGGCCCGGGGCGGGCCCGGCCGGGCGGGGACGGCCCGCGGGTGATGTCAGGCTGATGCTGTCGGTGCGGCGCGCGGTGCATTGTGGGCGAATCCCGCCGCCCGCCGCGGCTCCGAGGGGGAGGATGCGCTCGGGGCCGGCCCGTCCCACAGCCGCAGCCGCAGCGCACCGGGCCGGCGGCACCGCGCCCGACGAGCCGCACTGAAGGGCGTGGGGCATGCGCTACCTGCGCCGGCCGCAGCGGGAGGCGCCGGCGGCGGCGGGGCCAGGTGAGCAGGGCCGGGCCGGGCCGCGCCGCGGCGGGCACGGGAGGGGAAGGGAGGGACGGAGGGATCGTCCCGCTGGCAGCATGCGAGATGCGGGACCGGGGACCGCACCGGGCCGGGCCGTGCCGAGGCTGCGCGCGGGGCACTGCGGGAGATGTAGTTTGCCGCCCCACCCGGCGCCTCCAGCCGAAGGGAGAGCGTCCCGCGCGCGGGACTCGGGTTCCCAGCGTGCCCGCGGGGGTGGGCGGGCCAGCGGCGGAGTGACGGCCCGGTGGCACCAATGAGAAGGTGGGCCGGGTGGGGCGAACCAACTGCCGAGAGGGGCGGCGGGGAGTGGGGGGGCGGCGTGCCGGCAGCTGCAGTGCAGGGGCGGACGCGGCCACCTCCTCGGCGGGGGGAGGCGGGACGGCCCGAGGTGAGGGCAGGGCAGGGCGGGGGCCCGGGCGGCGGCCGCCCCTCAGCGCCGCTCCTGCCCGGGCCGGGGGTCGCGGCGATGCCCGGGGCTGCCGCCGCGGGAGGGGCGGGCAGCGGCCTCGCTGCGCTGTGCACGGCAGGGGAGGGGGCGCCCCGAGCCCTGAGAGGCTCCGCCGGAGGGAGCGGCCCCGCCGGGTGGTAGCGGGGGCCGCCGCCGCCGGTCCCGGTGTCGGGCGGGGGCCGAGGTGCGAAGGCAGCCACGGCCTTGTGGCGGGCCGGGATCTAGGGAAACGCACGGAGGGTGTCGGCCACCTCGGGAGGTCAGGTGCTGCCCGGGGCTGGGCACGGCATCCCGCCCGGGGCCACCGGTGCCTGTCCAGCCGCATGGGAAAAGGCATCCCGCTCCGTGGAGGGCTCTGGGGAGCGAGCGCTTCTGCCGCGTTACGTTGGGATAACTCCGTGGTGTTCGGGTTTCAGGCGCGAGGCTGAGAGTTTCTCCTTTTTGGCGGGGTGGAAATGGTGCTCCTGTGTGCGTGGCCGTGTCTCCTGAAGCTTTGGGGCTCAGTCTCCCGCTATGGTGTCGGTATGGCTCGTGGCGCCCAAGCTGACATTGCTGGATGTGTCCATAGTCATTGTGCTTTCCTTGCATTCCGCGAGAGGAGGTATCCGGTAACCTGGGTCTGACCCACTGAGGACTCTCCACATGAACACCGTGACCTTGACGTGCGTCTAGGATTTAACAGGGAACCAGAATGCTGCACGAAGCACTGAAGTCACACTGTCACTCTGACAGCTCAAGTTCAAGACCCAGTGTGTGTTTTGAGGGGTGGGGACTTCAATACCTGTTGGTATGGTGTTTCTGAGCAGTTCAAACCAAACCCGTTTTGAATTTTCTTAGGCTTGCAACGTGGTTTGATTGATAGAAGGAAAGGTTCCTTAATTCTACAATTTCACATGGATTTCTTGTAGTCTCACTGAAAATGTTGCCTTTTAGCAATAAACTTCTCAGTGAGTCACAACAGAGATTTTCAGCCTGGGGACTTCCTACGAGTGGAATTTAGCCTCGTGTTGTGTTGTGCCACGGGGTGTGCTAATGCTCCCTCAGCTCGTAGGTGCTCTGCCTGTACAGGTGCTCTGACTAAAGAGCATCAGTTCTGTCTCACGAGTGTCAGTGTGTCACCACATTTCAGTGTGCTGCCTTCTTTTGAGAGGAGAAAGAGGGGCAGAAGAGAAATGATGTGTTAATGTTTTGGCTTTCTTCCTTTGTGTGCCAGTGACCATCCAGCTCACAAGGAGCATCCTCGTGGTGATATAGGTGGAATCAGAAACTTTTGAGATGTGGTGCTCATGAATGGTGTATGTGGTATTCACTGCTGTTACTGCTGTGTGCTTTTTTGTGCTTTGTGATAATCTCATTCCTTCAGGAGCAGGCTGTGTTCCTCTGCTCTGGTGAACTAAAACACTGGAATCTCTTGTAGGGCTCTTCTATCACACCTTGGGGACACCTGCCTAACCTTTCTTTTTTTTTGTTTGTTTTTGGAATAGTCCTCAAGGGAGAGGTCAGATCCCTATCAATGCTCTTGGTCCTCCAGAAAGGAGTGTCTCAAGTGCTAGGAAATCTATTCCATCAGTCCCCACCACTGGTGCTGATCAAGTGGTGCTCATGGCCCATGTGTGGATTTCCTTCCCTCTCCATCCCCAGTGTTGGTTGGTGAAGGGTACAGCAGCCTGCAGCTCTCCTCCAGTGGAAGCAGTTGGCACTTGTTTTTTAAAGCAGGAATGATCAGATAGATCCAGGAAGAGCCAAATCCATCTTTCTTCTCTATCTTCAGTGTGGGAATCCCTTCATACTGTTTCTTGCTCTCTCTTATGGAAAGATTGACTCATCTCTTTATGGTTTATCAGGTAGCACACGCCTCTCACATGGGTCTTGCTGTGGGCTCATCTCTTCAATTGTGTCCTTTCAGTTTTTTGCCTTAGTCTTATTCTGAGTGTATCGATGTGCAGAGTCTACAGAAAACACTTCAGGAGTGGTTCCTCATCCTGGGAAGCTCCTAGGTTAGATTTGTTTGCCAAAGCTCCATAGTGACCTTCCAGTAACATTGATTCACTTTGAAAACAGAGCAGAGGACAGAAAATAGGTCCTTATGGAGGAATAGGTGTTTATAAAGTCTTCAAGGACTTCATAAACTTCCTTAATTTTTAAGGACATGTGGGCTTTGTTGGTATCTTCTACTTAGAGTATTGCAAGGCACAGTCTGAATATTTGCTGGAGCCATTGTGGAAGCATTTGCTAAAAAACTATTTTAGCTCTGCTAGTTTACTAAGCAAGATACAGAGCGGATAGAACCAGTGCTTCCCTCCCCTTCTTCCATCAAATATAGCAAAAAAATGGGTATTCCTTTGAAACATCATGAAATCCGCTTAAATGTGCTCGTAGGACACAGTCCCTTTGGAATAAATGTTAAGACTGCTTTGAGAGGGAGGAATAAGGAAGGCCAGCTATGAGACCTCCCTCCCTAGTCCAGAGGAAGAATGGGAGAATCTGCTGGGTATTGGTTGAAACTTCAGGAATGAGAGATGAGGGAGATGGTGTGGCTTTTACATGGTGCATCTGAAAATTGAGAGTCCCTTGCATGTGAGAGTTTGCCCAGCTATGAACTGGACAGTGGCAATCCTTGTTGGTCAGGCCAGTCCATGGTCTTCTCCACAACAGTGCCCAGTGCCTGTGGATCACTGTTGAGAGCCACAGCAGTTATCCCCAAAAATATGGAAAATAATCTAGCAATGGCAATGTGTCTTGGACATTAATGTATGAAGTGGTTTTTCACATGAACTTTTCTGGTTTTGGAGACTGGTGGATACATCAATATATTAAGACTCAATGGAGAAAATATAAAAAAAATGGGTCTTACCCAGTCCCACACTGTTGGGCCTTCTCCTCTACTCAAGAACTGCACACATGGGAAAGGATCTTTTTTCGTAGTTGAGAAGGAAGATGTTGACAGTGTGATGGACTGTAGAGCTAATCAAACAAGATGTGTTTGGAAACCCCTTCCTTTTGGTGTCAAGCTGTGTCATCTTTAATTTGGTGAGCAATATGAAAGGAACAAACTGGATCCTGGGCTGGCTCCAGCCGGATAGGTGCAATGGAGAGCAGAGAATGCCTGTGGGCACAGATTTCCTCTTAGAAGAAATGAGGCATCCCAGCCTTCAGAAAGAGGTCTGGTGTCAGCTGAGGCAGATGGAAGTGGATTCCTCTCTGTCTGTGCAGCAGGAGATGTTGTCAGGCCCAGGAGCTGCCTGGGTACAAAGCTTTGGTGGCCTCCCAGTCAGACAGGAAAAGACAAAGGGAGGCATTGATGTCTGGTGAAAAGGTTTTGATTTCAGCTGCTCAGGCCAAACCCCTGGACTGCTCCAGTCCTTTCTCTACCAGTGACCAAGAGATGATGCTCAAGGAAAGGCTAAGAAGATGGGCACACTGTGCTTGCCCTGGTCACACCCCTTATCACCTGGGGGGTGCAGGATGCAGCTTTTCAACCTTTTTATTTGTTGGCCTGAGTAATTTTCCATGTACACAAGGTGTGACCTGTGTGCTAAGAGCACTCTGTTGTGAAACCCAGCTCTGCATTCCTATGTGTTTTCATCTCTTTTAGCCAGTTACTAGTTTTAGAGAAACTTTAGTTTTATCCTGGGATATCCTAATTTCCAAGGCCTTTGGTCTGATACCACACATGTGCTTGTTGAGTCTTCCTAAAACCTATCTTAATAGATCTATAAATCAGGGCTTCTCCCTTCTGCTTGCCACTTAGTTTAATTTTTAATCTCAGTTTTCTAAACATGTCTGTTGTGGAAGACTGATTTTCCAGATCCTCTGCTGAGCTCTTCAAAACAAACAGCAGCCAAAAATCCTAGGTATCTTCTTTCTGATCTTTCCTTCAGTCCTTCTATTTCTTATCTGTCCATCATTTTGCAGACTGGCTGGGTAGCCTCCATCATGTATGGGTAGAAAATATGTAGATTTTATCCAGAAGAATTTACTTAATCTCTTCTATATAATCAGGAAAGAGCATCATCACTTGGAATAATTTTTACTGCTTTCTTCTTTTGCACACATCTTCCTATTCTAAAAACCTTCTGTTGGCCCAGTAAGTCAGAATTAAAACGAAGTAGAAGTTGCACTGGAAACAAGAAAGATTTTTCTTTCTTTTTCTTTCTTTTTCTTTTTTTTTTCTTTTTTTTTTAAGGTGATACATTTCTGTTCATCAAAGTGGAATTATTTGTAAGTTATATTTAAAATTTCATCTTGATAATATATCCTGATCTGCATGAGGAAACTGAAGTTCCCCATTGCCTCCTGTTTCCTAAAGGCACAGGCCATCTGTTCTCACATGGCAAATCACTGTTGCTGCTTTATTCTGGTCTGATGGGGTAGTTTTACTATTACATTTTTTTCCATTTAGCCTTGATACAAAATTATTTCTTTATCTCCTGTGAATCTGTCTGTTTATTTTGTAGTGTGTAGTAGTATTTCTCCCCTGGAGTGACCTGGCCTTTTTCGGTGTACTTTTTCCATGCAGCACTGGAGAATGTGCCTGGGTAGCTCTGTGTTCACCCTTGAATCCGTTTATCCTTGTTCCCTATCATACCTCTGAAACCTGTTGCATCTCTTTGGTTTTTTGGGGTTCTATTTAAATACCTTATAATCCTGAAACTACGCTTTCTTTGTGTGTGTGATGTTTCTTCTAAAATTCAGCCCATTTTTTCCCTGAACTTGTAGCTCTTCGTTAGAATCTGCCTCCCAGCACCTGTTGTGCCTCTCCTACCCCAGATTTATCTGTAGCTTCTTGACATGCAGCTTAAATTCTTGGTACCTGTTCTGCTCACTGAAACAAGGGTATGGTGTAGCTGTCCAATACTTTCACCTTCACAGAGGCATCAGAACAGCGCTTCTCTTGATTGAACATCTAATAAATTGTCTGGCTTGTTTCCCTCATTTCATGAAAGTTGCTTGTTTGCTTCCTGTAGCACCTCAGCCTGAGAATAGAAGTCACCTTTGTGGTGACATTGTATTAGGAAACTTAGACTTTGTGGTCTAGTTATGTCTTGAATTATTTAAACAGAATCTAGCTGCATTAGACTTCTAAAATTTACTAGTTTAGGAGTTGTGCGCGTAATTTATTGAAACTAACTGATTTCTGTAAATTTTGTTATCCCTGGGGGGAAAAAAAAAAGGCTAGCCTCAGGCAGAGTTACTCCAGTAACTCCAGAGTTGCTGTTTTTAAGCAGAAGGGACTGAATCTTGTCATCTCACAGAAGGCCAAGAGCTTCCTGCTGTGGAGACAAACACAGAGCACAGCTTGACTGAAGCTGAAATGGATCTGAGGTCTGCTCCTCTGTTGTGCTTGTTGTGCTGCCACTTGCATTTGACTGACCCTACAGTGAACCAATTCTAAGCCAAGGAAATGCTCTTATTTATTAGGAAGAGGAATCATGTTTCTGCTAGTACAGGTCACTGAACCCATGGTGGACCACTGGTCCATGATGGAATCCTACACACGTGAGTTCAGAGCTGGGAGGAGAGAGGGGACCTGTTTCTCTTCATTTCAGGCAGGATTTTAGATTGGCTAATTAGAAACCTGAAGCTGTGGATCCAGCATTGGGGTCTGTAGAATTTATGGGGTAGTGTAGGTTATATGGTGTAACAGTGTTCCCATTAATTCTCACCTTTCATTCATTAGTGTCTAAGCACCCAAAATGTGATTTTTGGGTGGGTGTTGGGTTTTTTGGGTTTTGGGTTTTTGGGGTTTTTTTTTTTTTTTTTTTTTTTTTTTTTTTTTTGGTTGTTGTTGTTTTGTTTTTTGGGTGGTTTTTTTTAATGTGTTTTTGTTTTTAGTAAAATTGGTAGTAGCTAAAGCATGCCTTCTTAGAGGTGCCCAGCCTTGGTCTGAAAAGAGCATCCACCCTCTTTCTTGTTCCAGATCCTGTCCTTAAGGAAAACACCCATGAAAAACTAATTTGCAGTTGTCAGGTTTCAGCTTCTAGCAGAAGGTGAGCTAGAATGTCAGAGCCCTTCAGTTTCTTAAATTTTCATAATAGAGAAGTACTTCTCCACTACATTCCCTTGCTTTTGGGGGTTTATTTGGGCGAAGTTCCATGCATTTTTAGAGAGTTAAGTTTTCAGGTGAAGGCACCTTCCAGCCTTTTTTTCTGATTCAGGATTTTTAGTAACCATGAGACACTGGACTCTACCAGTCTCTGCTGTCTTTCACCAGTAGGCAAAGAATTGCCCCCTTTTTTTTTTTTTTTTTTTTTTTTTTTTTTGTGCTTCTCTCTGTAGCAGTGCTCTGCTCTGTGTGCATGACCTCTATGGCTTGTTCATAGATGTCTAAGCATGACTTTGGTTGTATTAAGAAGCATTTTGTTGAAGATGCACTTTTTTCTTTCTGCTGTTCCCCATTTTCTATGAAGAAATAAAGTGCTTCACAAGCATAGACAAGGCTTATGGGGCTTTGTCCAGTGAGCCAACAGGACAGAAAAGAAAATGTAAAAGGTGGAAATGCAAAGGGCAGGTAGTCAAGTAGTTTGTCACTCTTGTGACAGTTATCTGGGGGAAATGACAGGAGCCATTTGGTTTCCAGGGCTCAGACTATCTTGTTGCATAGGTCCTGCAGCTTTTCAAGCCTGGTAGCAGCTCAGAAGCTGGTATTTCTGGTGTGCTTGTTGTTTCTTTTGCAAAGCACATTTTCTTTAACCTTGCTGCCTGTGTTTCTGATTGGGATGAGATGATATACATTTTTTCCCCTTCCAAACATCCCAGGCTGGACTTGAACCAGTAATTGCTCTGTCTGTGGAGTATTTATTATTAGAAGCATTCACCAGGAGCCAGCTTACTCTGGCAAGCTGAGCACAGAATGCACAATTACTCATTTCAGGTTGAGATAGGTTTGAAGAATTGCTATGAGCATTGACCAAGTCACATACAAAATTTACTTTTCCTGTACTTTACTACAGCTATGAATAGAAAATAATTTTTACATTAAAATATGGCGTAAGGTTTGTGATGCTTTTTCATAGAAACAAGTTCTGACCATATTAGTTCTGTAATAGGAAATTCTCAGAATCCAGTTACTTGGCATAGCACTGGAAAATTAAGGATCAAAGTATAAATGTGGTTTGTGTCAATGAATTGGTCCAGAAGAACACATTTTAAAGTTTTGTTGGGGGTTTTGCTGGTGTGGTTTTTGATTGTTTTTATTGGGGGGTTTGTTGATTTTTAGGGTTTTTTTTCCCTGACACAACGAGCTGGTGTAAAATCTGATAGCAGAAGGAGAAGGCATAGAGCTCAGTCATAGAGCTGCTTTACTCCACAGGTAGGAGAACTCCTGGATGGGAAGCAATTGTTTGCATGTTCTGGGAGAGGGCAGGCAGGTACTGACAGTTGTGAACTGGATGGTATTCTCAGCACACGTGGAAGTGGCTTTTAGAGAGGCAGTCCTGACCAGCTTGTAGAGCTCTCCATAATCTTGGTAACCTTTATTCCTTGGAAACTGACTCTCACAGCAGTGTAGAAAGGAATGAAACAGACCACACTTGCACGTACAAGAATTTTTGTGTCTTTTACTAGGATGTTCTTGCATAGACTAAATACCACCCCTGGAAGCAGTGCACAGACAGTGAGGGTGCAGTATCCCAGGGATTCCTTTGTTGGAGGCTTCTCCTCAGAGGCCCCACCTTGAGATGTTACATCATTGCTGTGCTGTCAGGACCCAGAACATTCCTCTGGCTGCCCTGGGTGATTCGGGATCCTGGCAGGGGGCTCAGAGACCTTGGCATGGAGTCAAAGACACCTGTGCCTTCGATTTTAGCCCATGAAAACAATTACCAAATTTGTGTGAAGATTTACAAGCCACAAAAATTTAAGTAGAATGATGGTTAATTTGTCACAAAGTGAAAAAGTAGAATTTTAGGGGTTTAAAATGGGGATTCAAGAAGCAAAACAGAAGAATCTAGGCGTGTCCTGTCCTTCTTCTTCTTCTTCTTCTTCTTCTTCTTCTTCTTCTTGTCCTCCATCTTCTGCTGAGATGCTAACACTTTTTGATTGATTTAGAGTAGAGACAGACTGTCTAACGTAGGTGATAGGTATTAGAAAATTATTGTAAATAAAATGCACATAATTCCTAATATAAAAAATTAACACCACCCCAAAGGCAAACACTGTGCCACAAGCCGACCTGCCAGACAAATCTCAGCAAGTCAGAAAAAGAACATAATAAATAAGAAAAAATAAACAACCTTGAAAAGCAGAACCAACAAATCTCGACTCCTTCTTTGGTCGCGGGTCTGGGGAAAAAAAGACTTTCTAATACCTCAGGGAGGGGTCATCTCAACCACAAAACCTGAAACTGCACTAACTCTTTCCAAAAGAAAATGACATCTGTGTGGACCCTCAGTGTGCCCTTGGGTTGGGTCATGCAGCAAGAGTCTTATGGAAAGAATGGAGGGTTTCCATATCAGCAGGGAAGAGTGTATAGTGGAGGGGAAATATGCAATTTGCTAGAATCAGTACAGTTACCTGCAGAAATTGCTGTGATGCATTCCCAGCCCACAGGAGAGGCACTGTGGGAATCTGTAGGAATTACCCAGTCCAGTGCAGCTGTAAAGGCTGTGGCCAGGCAGCCTCTGGGACGAGGTGCTGCTGTGGCAGTGACCAGAGGCAAAGGCCAAATTTGATAGACTCCAGGACTATGCATAGGAAGGATTGCTCAACAGAAGAAGAGAGACAGTGGGAAAAGTGGGAAGCAACCCAAAATGGTGATGGAGTAGAGACAATTGAGGTAAAACTGATTCTGCCAAAGAAATATTTAATCACTCTGGCTGGATGGTTTCATGAAAAAGCCCCAGGGGGAACAGAGGCAATAGTTAACAAAGTACAAAAGGCATGGATGGCTCCAGAGAATCACAAACTCTCTTTGGAAGGTGTTTAGCTAACAGGAACTTAAATTCCAGTGATGTCTAGTTTACTGGATGCATGTGTACACTTGATCCAGTATGTTTTCTATATGCACAGAGTTCTAAGAGCAAAGTATAGTATCCATCCACTCCACCTGGAATGCAGGTACATTATATACAGCCTGTAAGTGACGTGTTAATTAAGGCATTCTTTAGGAAATCCAAATTAGAACCTGTGCAGGAAGGTCCATGTACTGTTTTATTGTGTTCCTAGTTTGCTGTTAAAGATTTAGGTAAGGAAAATTGAATATGCCATTCACACATCAAGCAAGTAGTGATGATCAACCAGTTGATAAATGACTGGCTTCTGAGAATCCTTCATGATTTTGTATTGGGAATCACATAAGTATTTGTGCACAGGAATCTCTAACCTTGGACTCTACCCTGTGGTAATCTTGTTAGTTTCAATTCTGTTAAGTTTGTTATTTGTAGTAATGTTGTAGAAGGACAGTGGTTCAACGCCTCAAAGTTGTTTTCTTTTTCCTTTTACTACGTTAGCAGATGAGATTAATTAAGATAAAGGAAGAACTGTTGAGGAACCCACCTGGTGCAGGTAGCTGCAGTGGGAGCTGCAGGTTGTGCCCTGGATGGCAGGAAATGTCTGGAGGCCCAGGCAAGGGGCCATGAACTGGTGTCACCCCTTTACCAAAGAAAGGGCACGGGGACATGTAGAGCTGGCTGGCTGGTTCATCCAGAGGCTCTGTGGAACCCAGATAAAACAAGACCCCAGACCAAATATCCCCATTTACGAAGAGGCACGTGCAAGGGGCGCCAAGAGCACGAGAGGAACACAGCCTGTAAGGGCATAAAAGTCCAGTGGTGCCAGTGTGACTCCCAGAGTGGGTCCTGAATGCTCAAACAGGAAAGTTTCCTTAGCCAGCTGTCTGCAAACTAAAAAGGAATGAGACAGGAGATCAGAGAATGAAACTGTAAATTTGCAGGCAGTAGAGGAGGGATGAACCTGCTTCCCTGAGCATGCTCCAACTAGGGGGAAGAGTTCCTTACAAAAATGGGAAAATGGGCTGTGGAAGGATGATTAAAGTGACTAACAGTTGGCATGATTTGTCATGTTTTTGTCAGTCCCAGGAAACCTCTTCTGTGTAATAACAAATAGAATATCTGTTGTGATCAGCATTGGGCTTGAAGACTGAAAAAATTTGTCCCATTTAGTCTCATTTAGTCTGATATCTGACATCAGTGCAGCAAGTGGCAGTTGCCCCACTTATGCTAATTTTTATTATGAATGTGCTTGGTAATAGGAAGTCTACATGGCAAATCTATAAATACATGAATTTTCCTAGGAAAATACCCTGTCTTCCAGAATTTGAATCAGATGACATCACTCATCAGGAACTTACTGTTATGTTCCTAACCTCTAAAGAACTTTTTGGCAAGTTTATTTAATAACTGATGGTTATGGTGACTGCATCTGTCATAAAAATTTTTGAATGGGTAAGATGAACACAGCTTTCTCTGGAATGGAGGCTGAAAATGTTTGATCTTAGGCTGTGGGCCCTTTAATAACCTGATATAATAGGTTATAATGAGACCATTGAGCAACAGATGTTATCAGTTTGCTGTGTGCCTGAGTAGTTTTTTCCAAGATAAAATCCTGTTCTTCAAGAATAAGGCCTCAAGGAAGGTCCTGTTGACCACTCTGAAAACTGACTTGGAATGGCCACATTTGATGGAAGATGAATAACAGGCTCTGCACAAAAGCAGAGAGAAGGGAGAGGACATGCCTGATGGGACATTCTGCATTACCTGAGGATCTGGTCACCCTGGTCCAGGATCAGGTGATGACAACATACCCTTGTGTCTCAGGTGTAGGTTGAGTCTGATATCATAAGTACAACCTATGTTTAGTTCTTGCTTTTATTCAGATATATTTGTTTTGGCTGCCAGCAGACTACTCAAGCTTTTCAGCAGTGATTTATATTGATTTTGCAGGTACAGAAACTTAAGCTGCAGTTAAATGTTCATTGTAAGCAAACCATAATGCTTGCCTGTTAAATTAGTGCAGGTTGAGCTGGTTATGATATCAGAGGGATTTCCTGGAGTTGGATTTAATATTCTGCTTGTTTCAAATTTGGAACAACTCTATCAAGGAGATTGGTGGAAGATAACAATAGACTTTCCTTTCAAATTGTCCTGCTCCCCATTGTTTTGCTTTTACTGCTGGGATGTATTTGGGGAGGATTAGGATCACATAAACCCCTGGCAGTGTAGGCGTGCTTATCTGGTGTGTGTTCCTAATGATTTGTTGTCATAATTACCTGTGCTGATTCTCCCTGCAGATAGGTGGGTTTGGCACAGAAATTACTGGTGTGTCTGACTGCTCTGTAATGTGTGTGAATGCAGGCTCTGGCAGTGTGGTGTTGTTTGTTTGGGGGTTTTGTTTGATTTCCTCTAGTCCTTTGCTGCTGCTTTCACTGAGCAGGCAGTGATAATTCAGTTGGCTGTGCAACTGGGTAGCCATAATAATGCTGTCAAGGTGCATCTGTTACTGTGTTTAATATGTATGTTCTGCTCAGTGCAGCCTCGTGTTAGCAGAGAATCTGGACCTTGATTGATTGCAGTCTGTCTTGATTGCAGCTTTTTTTTTGGTTTGTTTTTCCCAGTTACTCCTTAATGGTCATAAACCATTCAAAGATGAAAAATAGTCCCAGCATCTTGCAACCTCACCTTTAGATACTTTGATTTTTACAGAAGTGAAATGCTGTGAACAGCAAGTCCAGAATTTCTAAGGCTGGTGCCATTCCCTGCCTATGAGAAGAACATGTCACAGGGGAGGCTTTAGGCTGCAGCTGATAGGAGTTGAGCCTGCTCTCTAAGCGGGGTTTGCTGCAGCAGGGGCAGGCAGTGAAGGGAGATGTCTTCAAGGAATAATTCAGAACCTTATGAGCTCCTGCTGTCAGACCTACCCTAACAGTGTATGGCTTGTTTTTCACTGCTGTTTCAAGTTCAGCAGGGAGTATGGTGCATTCCAGGGCTGAGGGGCTGTTAGTCCAGTGCACTGTATTTTTTTTAACCAACTTATTTTCCTGTACCATTACACACATTGCTACCCTGATAACAGAATGCTAGTGCATGGTACAAAGATGTAAGGGGTTTTTTTGTTTGTTTCAATGTGAGTGATTTAATTTTTATGGTTGGTATTGGAAGGAGATGATGTTGGAAAACAGTGAGGGTCACTGAGCCCATGCAGCTACTGCTGCCATTAAATAGTGCTGCTAAGAAGTGGCACTTGGAAACTCCACTGGTTTTTGTTTCCTGACTTCTAAGCATTCTCAGTCCTACTTGTTATATTCTCATCTTATTCCCCAGCCCATCTGTTTCATTCATGTTCATATTGGGAACGGTTAAATTATGCTTAAATTCTATTTACAACTATTTTTTGGTTGTTCCTCTCATGCAGGTATTGGACAGGGAGATTGACCTGATTTCTAGACTGCAGTTTATTGGGCTACATCTTTTGGTTTTGCAGTTATCCAACTTTGTCTCAAGCAAAAAAAGCTGTAGTTTCCATCAACGTTCCATAACACCTCTGGGATCCACTCTTAGGGTGGATCTTGCTCCTGAGTTGGTTCATGATGGAAAATTTGATCAAATAAAGAGGGTCGTGGGTTACAGCAGTCTAAATTGTTCTAATTTGTATACTTCCAGAGGTAAGGATGTGTCCTGAAATGAAGTGGGATTTTGCCCTTAGACCCTTAGTAAGGTGGTGAGAGACAGAATTCCATAGCTTTCTTCTGCTCTTTAAGAACAACCTCGTGTCTGATGAGTTTTGAGCTTGATGTGAGTAGGTTGTATTTTGAGCACTCCAACTGTGGTATACTGGGACTGAAGCAAGCCAGCATAGCAAACATCTCATCTATTCATTAGGAATTCCTACAGGGTGTGCTTGGTATTTATAAGTTTAATTTTAAGAATGCTATTATCCTGTAAAATTAGGAAATGTTTTTATTCCAATAAAGCTGTTTAAAATTTTGCTTGTATGAAAGAGAACCTTGTAAAGGTGGTTGGGCTGTGTATATGAGACTTTTTCCCATTGATTCTTTATTTTTTGTTCTCTGGCCACCTTGAAGAGCTAAAGAAGACATATACATTATATATACACTCCTTCTGCTGAAAGTACCCCACCAAAACAAAAGTTGGGCTGTACTGAGTCCTACCACAGGTCCATCTGGGCCAGTATCCTGACCTGAGCTAGCTAGGAATGGGTATCTGGGATAGAGAATAAAAGCTGGAAAGGCATATAAAATGACTCCTCAGGCTGCTCTCTGCCACTTTCAGTAAACTGCTGAACATGGGATTTTTTTTGCATTTCTTTTATTATAATTGCCAAGACTAAATTTATAAAACAATAAAGTTTGTTGTCTGTAAAATTTATATAGTTGACTGAAGGAGATATCAGTGTGGAAGAGCTGATTTCACACTTCTTCATGCTGAGGTTGGCCAGGAGATGGAATTTGGTCCTGCTGTTGTCACTGTTTATTTCTCAGCTGCTTTCCTTTGTGCTTCCTTTGCTATTTCTAGGAAGGCAGTTTTAGAGTATCCTAAGCTTGCTCAATTTCCTTGCATGACTTCAAAGGACAGGGGTAGAAGAATCTCTTGACATCTTGTCCATTTTCTACAGAAAAAGACAAACTGAAAGTTGTTGTTTTCACAGTCACTGTGGTATAAATTATGTTTCTTTATATTCAATAGTCAGTACATTTCAAAGCTAAGGAGAGTGGTGCAGCATCTGGGTTTAAGATGCTTGGATAACATTTAACATGCAGAAATGATGCTTTCTGCTGTGTACTGCGAAGGAGAGGAACTGCCTTACCACTCTCCCACTGGCCATCTCTTGCCTCTTCCCTTCTGTGCAGATATTTTCTGCACAAATGTACCTTCATTGCTTCTTCTGCCCCTTGTGACCCTCCTGGGTTTTCAGGTTGATGTAGGTAATCCTTGGCCCATAGGCCTGAGCATATTTCTGCAGTATTTGTACTACCTCAGGAATAAAGTTTAGATTGTGCTGCTACTGTGATCTAAAACAGCTTGGAATTCCTTTCAGACTATAATTAAATTGGCATTTGCTTTGGCTGCATTACTCTGGTGATACCAGAACATATCTGTAAACTCAGTCCTGTAATTCCATATTGCCAAATGGCTGCTATTCATGGTATTGCCCAGGAGGATTTTATTCTATTTCAAAGCCAGATTCCTTTAAATAACAGACATGATATCTTTGTACACATGTATTAAAATTTTGATAAAGGAAAGTGGAATAGTGCACTGGGGAAAGAGATTGTACCTTGCCTGGCTTTGAGTGCTCATGGACTTTCATGCTCAGTCTCTCCTCCAAAATTATTCCTTGGGATTACTTTCCACCACAGTCACCAGACTGAAATCTTACTATGCAGGTGCATCACTAAAGTGATGTGAGTAGACCTTCAAGAGTAGGGAGGGGATACTTATTTCTGTGTCTTATCACTGTTTGTAATGCTAAAAGTTTGGGGCAGTCTATAATTAACAAACATTTCTTTAAATACCAGAAGAAAAGTCAACATTAAGGGAGATTTTTGCAGGGGTTCTCTGTCCTGTGCCCCCTGAGGTGAAGTGCAGGGAGGTTGTGTGCTCAGTGCTCACTGGTAGTTTAGGTATGGCTGGTTCAGGTGTTCTGAGGAGCATAAAGGAACTTGGGAATGGCATTCCACTTGCTCATTAGACAAAGAAGCACAAATGTTGTGCTGCCAAACACAGCAGGTACTTTTTCTTTCCAGTTTCTTCCTTCTGTACCCAGTGATTGACGGCTACCCCATACAGATGCAGGGCTCCTTCAGTGAGAATTTGGAACATTTTGCAGCACCTTTCTTCTGAATCTCTTTAATACCCAGTTTTTTCTTATTTCTCTTCTATTATTTTGATTATCCTTTAGCAGATGTTGAATTGAACATTTCTCAGCAGCCCTCTTGCTGAGTTAGTCTGCTGCTCTTTTTTTTTCATGTAGTTATCTTCTATATCTGGAATGAAATCTTCTTTTGTGAAGATTTTTATAAGATCTCTGAGGTCTTTTGTTCGTGTTTTATTTGATCATCCTTTGTCTTGCACTTTTGACATACCTCTGTCTGCTGCTTCCTTGTGCACATTACATACTGGCCCCTTCACAGCCTTCCCTCTCAGTCCTTTTATTGCAAGGGAATGAGTTATTTTCTCTACTTGAGCTCATAATTAACTGGTAACTTTTTTGCCCTTTTTTTGAACCTGAAGAAATGTGATGCTTGAGTGACCAGCTCTAGTATTTTTTAAAAATTTGGTATTTATGTTGTTAATCTAAGTTTGCAACCAGAGTGCTACAGTAACACTCATTTTTAGAAAGGAAGATATTCATATTTTTGGGGAATGACAATAGAATTGCCAAGATCCATGCTTAGTAAAAGATACAGCCTACTTCTAAAGCCAGTAAAATATCTGAGCAAGATCTTTTATTAGACCTCTTTCATTCATTTTCTTCTAGGAAAGCCGAGTTAATGTGTTTCTGAAAGTCATTTTTGCTGAAGATTTATAACAAAAACCCCTTAAAATTAATATCAACATAGGCTATCTGGAGCTCCATATAAAGGCAGGAGAAAGGGGCAAGATGAGCACCACAGGCACAAGTTATCTCTCTGTATTTTAATTTGATCATCTTTAGCACTGTGTGTAGGGTATGAGGAGGACTAACTCATGCCTGGCTGAAGCCTTTTCTAACGTTCCCCATCTGCTCTGCTTGGCTGTTGATTACAGTGATGTGTCTGTAACCCTGGCCCTGTACAGTCCTTTACCCTCTTCAGCCTTTTTAGGCTTATTGAATGCAATACCTGGCAAACCTTTCTGATTTGCCTTGGATGTCATCCAATGCAAGCCATAAAAGCTGCTGAGGTAGCAGCTGCTCTGCTAAAGCAAGACTTCTTCACCTGGTAACAATGAGAACCTTTGCAACATTTTGGTGTTGGATTCTCATTGCATTGTCAAGCCCAAGAGCCCTGGGCTGCTGCAGGGTGTAGCTGCTGGTTGTCACCCTTTAGTTTGTGCTGCTGTCTTGGAGCAGGGTCGTGTCTATCAGATTATGCTCAGGTGTTTGCAGGCTGAGTTTGCCTTCTTTCCTAAGAGGTGCTTCTGATTTAGTCACAAGCAAGACCTGTGAGAATGCAGCACGTACTTGTACTGTGACCTGTAATAATTTTGTCATTCATTCCCCCTGCCCCTTTTTTTTCCCTCCAGATAAATGGCTCATTTAAACTGGGAGCTACTGAAATACTCTCTGGCTGGCAAATGCAGTGCCTAGCAGCAGTCATCAAGGACGAACCAAACATGAGTGGTGGAGGGGAACAGGTCGACATTCTCCCGACCAACTACGTGGTCAAAGATCGCTGGAAAGTGGTGAGTAGCTCTGGCTTTGATGGCCCAAAAAAACCTCCTCCTCCTCCTGCAGTGGCACAGCAACTTCCCTACTTAATCCTGGCCTCTGGCAAGCAACACTGGAGTGGTAGGGTTTGACATGTCAGCAAGATACTGCGGGGAGAAGGGTTTTTGAGTGGTATTTTCAAATCTGCTAAGGATTTTTATGTAGGATTGAAGTGTTGCAGCAGACTGAATAGTGTTCTAGTAGAAACTTAGATTTCGAATTACTGTGGCTAAGAATACTACAGACATGACTATAAATAAACTGCATTACAATAAAATAATGTAAAACCAAATGTTTTGGGTTGGAATGTCAGCTGCTTCAAGAGTCAGAAAGTCCATGATTAACTAGCTGGTTATTTTAGCTGGTTGTTAGCTGGTGTAAATTTATTGGGATACTTCTTCAAATTACATCATCATATGGTAAGAGTTTTAGTTCTTATCTCACCTGTTGTCCAAGCTGGATAGGCTTTGCTTTTAAAATCCCATGTATACCATTTAAAATCCCATGTATACCATTTAAAATCCCATGTATACCATTGTCTCAATTTTTGACTGGGATTACTAGCACTCTGAATCATTAAACTCCCAGCAGAAGCCTCACTAGTTTGAACTACAAGTGATTTGCAGTAATAGCACTGAGAGGCTTTTTATGTTGTCTGGCTGTGGTACAGTGACCCTGTGAGTTTTGCAGTGGAGGGTGGAGTGCAAAGGACTAAAGAAGCTTGGGACTCTGAATTCACTTCAGTTTCAGGCTGTGGATAGGTTATTTTTCAATAGCTCACTTCAGACAAAATAATACCCTTTCACTGGAAGCAGCCCTGTTCTTGTTGCTCCCCATTGCTTCTCTTCACTTTGTTCCAGCATTCTCCTCAGCCTTCACTTTTCTGTCTGGCCATTTGCTGAGCAGCCTATTTATATTTAAGCAATTCAAACTGTTCTTCATTCTCCTGGCTTCTTGAGAGCAGATGGAGAAGCTCAGTTTTCTCTGTGATTAGACACTAAAATGGAGACAACCCCTTTGCCCCTCCCAAAGCTTTCTGTCACAGCTGAAGGAAAGCTTTGCTGTGCTCCTGCAGCTCTGGACTGGAGCACATGTACTTGTTTGGGAGGGATGATCCATGGGCAGGTTAAATGACATATGGGACTTGAAACGTGCCCTGTGCTTACCAGTGTCTCAGAAAATAATGATTGCAGCTTTTATCTGTCTCTCCCTGCACAAACAGAAATTTCCCCAGAGCCTAAATTTGGTCAGATGGGTGCATGTTCTTTGCCAAGCTGAATTTCAGCACTCTCCTGATGCCTTTGCTTCAGGTGCATGATTGCTAATATTCATTCCTCCTTAACATGAGGAAGAACTCCTTTACATTGAGGGTGGCAGAGGATTGGAACAGGCTGCTCAGGGAGACTGTGGAGTCTGCATCTCTGGAGACATTCCAAACCCACCTGGATGGGCTCTTTTGTCACCAGCTCTAGGTGATCCTGTCGAGGCAGAGGGGTTGGACTGGGTGATCTCCAGAGGTCTCTTCCAGCCCCAACAGTTCTGTGATTCTGGGATTCTCTGTTCTCCTTTACCTTGGCTAACTTTAGCTTGTACCATTCCCTATTCATCAAACCTGGAGTTTCTCCTTCATAGAGAGTGCTAAAACTTCTGTAAATGATGGGAATATTTTTGTAACAGTCTAAACAAAGTAACTTCGTTCTTGGCAACAGCAGAACTCTTACAAGCACCAAAAATTCCAAATAAAGTCTAAAATAAGCTCAGTGATGCTTACAGGGAACATTTCAAACCAATTTTTAAGTTGGTAGAGGCACTAAGTGTTGGATTCAGTGCTTCATTGTTGCATGAATCTGTGACTGGGGCCCACGAGAAGCTCTGCCCACTAACTCTGCCTTGGAAAAGATAGAAATGTGCAGCTGTATTGTTAACAACAACTACCTCTAATTAGAGGAATAACCTTTTATGTTTTATAATGTCTCACAGTAGCCTTAAATACTGCAATGAGGTCATTGCCCCACTTGAAGGCTCTGAGAAATGACATGACTTGCTAAAGGCTGTAAATAGCAATGAGAAATCCTTTTCCCAGCTCTGAGTAGAGCTGGGAATTTGACCATGTGCTAGCTAACTTGTGCATTGTGAACCTTCATTGAACAGTCATTTCCCTCATCCCCAAAAAAAAGTGTGAAGTGCAGACCCTTTCCTTTTAGGCAGCCCTTCTGTGCCTTTCCCTTTCCTTAAGCTGGTGTGGGACCAGTCAGAACCCAGAGCTGTGGGGGGCTTGAAGAATCTGGAAAAACTCTGAAAATACTTCTGGTGGCCCAAGGAAATGGAGAGCACAGGATCAAGTAATCAAGGAAAAAGGGACTGTACCTTAAAGTGAGCATACCATGTAATATCAGTAGTAGCATTTTTTCCTTTTGTCACAGATCTTTCTGAATCTAGCCCAGAATGTGCCAGCTGTATGGTCCAATATTTGCTGTGGGTGATGGATCCTGCTCAAGCAGGTGTGTGGCATATTTATGTGGTGCTGGGGTGCAACTGCCAGAAGGTCTTTTGTGTAATTTGTCCTCCCAGTGTCTCTGACTGTCTCTGGCTGGGCATCTGCTTGAACCTTGTAGCTCTTAGTGCTGGCATACTTCCATTATTGAGCCGATTTCTAATTTTAGATTGGTGTAATGTATTCCTTGAATTCCTTTCCTTCTTTCCTCCTTTCTGCTGGCTGACAAAGCTTTGACAAATGAAGATGCTAGTTCTCTGCAGTTAGCCTGTTGGTCGTTCATTTTCCTGTCACTTGAAGTCAGTAAAGTTTGGCTGTCTGACAGCAGTAACATTTTTGTTCTTATTTATGAAAAAAGACATGGACAGGGTGTGCTTATGGTTTTTATCAAAACTTGTAGATTTAGAAGTATTCTTTATAGTCATCATTCTTTACTTGCAGATACTTTTGATGCTTTGATGAAATTTAGGCAGTACTGGAAGCACATGACTTTTGCTGAGTCCCCAGAGGGTCTTGATCCACATGTGCTCTGAATGATGTGAACAGTTTTGTTCAGGGGAGGGAACAAAGTGAAATGTACTTGCTTTGAACTAGGTATGGATGTTAAAGCTGAATTTTGATGTATCTCTTTATTTCACATAAATGCCTTTTACTGGGGATTCACAACTGACACTTATTAGCAAGGTAGAGTTGGCAGCTCCTGCACTGAGCTTTGAACACAAGTGATGACTCCTGTACATGTGTGTGTTCTTTTCCTAGGTGCAATCCATGTTTTGTTTTCTTTCAGGTTTCTGAGCTTCTTGATCTGAAGCTCTCCAGTTTATTTTGGAAACCTTGCCAAAAACCTCACAAAACTTTAGCAGATTCTTTACCTTGTCTTGTTTGGAAAGGTAATTTATTATTCCAAGAGGGAACCTGGGACAAGGAAGGTTCTTTGTCAGACTTTGGGCCTGTTTTGGTCTCGCTCTGAATTGCTTTAAGTGGGCTTTGACAGGTCTCCAGATGATTTAGAATGTGGCTGGCTGAGTTCTTGATTGGCTTCTCAGTCTATACCTGTCATACATGAGTTCATTTCCCTTGAGATCAAATCCAGTCCTCTTAAGCAAGTGGAGTGGACTCTGGAGAGTTTGGTGAGCAAGGGTCAGCTCTTCCTCAGCTCTTCAGTCAGATGAGGCCTTTTCTGGATCAAGTAGCCCATTGATTTGGGCTGCAGGAGTTGCAGGCTTGGCTGTACAAGTGCTCCTAGGAGACAGCCACAGTGGTCACTGTTTGACCTTGTCAAACCTTTGAAGCCTGTGGATGACAGCCCTGACCCTGGCTGAGTTCACTAAAGGTCGCTGGCTTTCCATTTGCTCCTTTGCCCTGGATTTAGAGTGCACATTTCTTTACATTGCCACCAATCCTGACACCAAACCATTCCTGCCTTGCTCCTAGAATGTTACCCTGGGAAGGTCTAGGCTTTATATAATATCCTTGGAAGGCAGACTTTGTTGAGAGCAGTGGTGTCGTATGTGCTTCTGGAATAAAAGATGAAATGTGTATTCAAGCTTATTTTTGGCTGGGGTTGTGTGTTGCCTTGGTTTCTTGAACTGTGTCTGAAAGTACTGATTTTTGCTCAGTGAGAAGGCTGCGTGTTGCTGTTGTTGTTTGGGGTTTTTTTTTAGTAGGCTTTGGAAGATTGTGCTGCAAGAGTCTTTTTCAGGATGAATCAAAAATATTTCAGAATATTTAAAGGAGACTTCAAAGGGAGCCATCTATGTCCTGTGTAACTCCTGATTGTCTGTGTCCAAGTCCAAATACCTACCTGTTTGATCAGATGAAGTATTCACTTGATTCCACAGCCTGGAATCTGAAACAGCTGAGCACCCAGCTCCCACAGGGGCTGGTGCAGTTAGGTGGGATGAATCCTGCTGGTGTTGGCAGCCTGTATCCCAGTCATAACAGTAAGTGGGCTGTAGCAGGACCAGAAAAGAATATCTCCAAGGCAGTGAGGCTTAACATGGGTGGTGACTCATGATGACCACTTAGGTGATTCTAGTTAGATGCTTCATTCTCTTCCTTTACTTTGTGTTTGCAGTTTCATCACTGGTTTGTTTTTTTTTTTTTTTGGCTGGTATGTGCCCATCTCTCCTTTGTGTCCAACAGAAGGCTGTCCCAAGTTCACCTTAGAAAGTGAACTCCCATGGAGCACCCAGACAATGAGGCAATGGATGTGACATAATCTCCTGACCTCAGCCAAGACCTTGACTTACAACAGCTTGCTCTGGAGCAAAGCAAAGGAAATGGCTGCTGATGGCCTCTCCATGTTGCTGAAAAATCAAGAAGTATGGCAGTGCTAGTGGTGATGTTGAATAGATGGTACCATCTGGTGTGCTGGGAAAAGTATGCCAGAGAATAATTCCCATAAGAATGCAAGCAAGGATGCAAGGAAACAAAGGCAGCTCTGACAGCCTTCCATTGGCTGGAATGTGTGTATGAAATCAGTTTTCTGATTCAGCAGAAGCTTTGATCTTGATCTCGTGTGATCTCCCATTTGTTTCTCTCTAGACCTTTATGTGTCCTCCAGTTTGGTTGCTTTGCCAGGTGTGTAGTCTCAATATTGTCCCTCCAGTTCCCAATTTACCTTTTTGCCTTCTGTAGCTTTTACTGTCCCTTTCCCTTTCTCATTAATATATCAGACAACACAAGATCTTGTGTACTGAATCCTGAGATCTTAGCTGACGTGTTGTTGCTATGCTGAGTGTAGCATTGTTTTGAAAGAAAGATTTTTAATAGCCAGCTCACTTAGTGTGAATTTCCAAGTGGAAGTAGGGCTGCACTGTAATAATTTATGAATAATCTGTGGTGACCTAGTTATTGGCTGTTTACTGCATAAATGTGCCTGTTTAGCCCCATGGAAGGTCATGAGGAAAAATGACAAGAAGTTGCTCTGGACAGCAGCTTTCAAAGGGTTATCAAGTAATAGCTTCAGAGACAAGGCTGGGCTGCCTGTCAAGCTGTTAATATGGAAAACACTTCCTTCTTCATGTGAAACTGTTCTTCTTGACCTGGGAGCCAGAAAAGCAAATTATTTTCTTCACCTTTGGAGGAAAGAAGCCTGCTCTTGGTAGGCAGGGCCTTTGTTCAACAAACTGAACAGATGCACAGGACAGGCCTTTGGTGGTACAGAAGACACTAAAATATCATCTAAACCTGATTAAACATTGTGTAAGATCCATGTTTGACTATCTGTCTGACTAAAACTTATTTTCCTCTCTTGAGTGTTACTGCTGCTGTTGGGAAGAAGTGGCACTCAGGACTGGCAGAGCAGTTGTTCACAGAGGGAACACAAAATGCTGAAGGGCAGGGCTGCAGCTTGGCTCAATGAACAAGTGCTAAGCAGATCAAGGGAGCCCTGATCCATCTCTGCTGTAAACCTGAATTTCCTCCTGGGCAGAACAGTGGGCTTTAAATATATCTAAGAGAAACAAATATAAATTTTTTTTCCTGGCATAGACATTGACTCTTGCAACACATGAGGAATCTTTATTTTACATGATTATATATAACTATGTGCACATATGCTGTCAAGTCTCAGCAGAAGGAGGATCAAGGAATCACCTTCCAGGAAAGGCAGAGAATCCTGACTTGCTCTCTGAATGGGAGGCTACTCTAGAACAGGCAGACAATCTGTCTCTAGAAGGTGAATATCAAATATGCTGAAACTTAGACATCTTTAGCTTTGAGTTCATGTCAACTGAAGTAATGGATTCCTATTGTGGAACCAGTCTTTAATTTTGCTCAGAGACACAAAAAGCATAATTTGGTTGGGTTTCAAACTAAAGAGAAAAAGAGACTGAGAAAGAATGTAGTTGTACTGGTGGCTTGTACACAACTGTTTTGAGGTAATGCTGTTGGCAGTTCTTTCAAATGTGACACTGAAGTAACTTCACTACCAGAGCAGATAAAGCATCTTGTAAAAGATTCCAGTGGATGTTTTGTTCTGCTTTTAAATTCTTTGAATGAGATGTAAACTTCATTTAACTTATTTCTTGAAAGATTAGTTCCAACTACCATGGTTATGTTTTACTGAAGAGATGTATTTGTTGGGGGGGAATGACAGCGGTTCTGCTATCTCCTTGAAGGGTCTTTCCTTGAGTTTTGGCAAGAACATCATGGAGGCAATAGGCATTATCATTTGCTTTTAAAAAAGTATCACCTGTCATTGCTTGCTAGGCTTGTTCTTTGTTGTTAGAGCAAAGAATTTATACATAGCACTGTCAAGTAGCTGGACTTTTGCCAAGCTGTGCAGTGAAGGGATTCAGGCACAGCACAGATTGGGAGCTGAGCTTGTTCTCCCTACGCAGTGGAGGAGCTGGCTCTGTGAGAGGCAGCCTGCTGATCCCTCTTGTGTACATTGTACCAAACCCCTTTGTACTTTTGCAGCTGAAGAAGATCGGTGGAGGTGGCTTTGGGGAGATCTATGAGGCAATGGATTTGCTGACCCGTGAGAATGTGGCCTTGAAGGTGGAATCTGCTCAGCAGCCCAAGCAAGTTCTCAAGATGGAAGTGGCTGTCCTGAAAAAGCTGCAAGGTAAGGCAAAAAGCCCTTTGGAAGTACTACAAGTCACTGTGCATGTTAGCAATTAGAATCCAAAGCTGCAAATGGTTTTTATAGGTTTCTCTTCAGCTTCCATCTATATGTGATGTCATGTTAAGTCATCCAGCTCAGAAAGTTGGTACAGTTGTCTGCAACTCAAGTGAGATCCAACAGCAGGGACTATTTTGTCTGCCAGGATGTAAGGACAATGAGGAGACTTTGAACTGTTGGTCCACTGGTCTGTGCAATCTAGTGGTACTGGTTAGAAAATAAGGAATAGAGGGAGCAGCGTCTGACTAACAAATGAGGTTGCCTCCCAGGGGACATGGAACACTGAAGCCTGACAGAGTCTCCGAGTAAAATGGTTGACTAGTAGAGAAATGCAAAAAGTGGACAACAGGAGGTATAGGGAGGCTGACTATTGGCTAATTTTCCATGTACCTCACTGTCCTGAAGGCAAAGCGAGAAGTGATGTGCCTATTCTTAATGAGGTTGGAAAAGATCTGTCTTGATGCCGTTGTTCCTAGCTGAAGGAGGGGGGTTTCTACTAAAAAGATTGGTATGGAGGGATGTAAACAAGGAATTTCTAAATCTGCCTTTGAGGAACTGAGAACTGCTGTTGGCTGAAGGGCATTGTGCATGGATTTCCTTTTTAAGGCAAAGCCAGTTATTGCCAGGTACAGTTTATGTTTTATAGTATAATATACATTTTTAGGGATTTTCCTTTCTGCAGGTTTCCCACTTGGGCTGAAGAAACACCTGCTGAAGCAGGGTGTAGGATCCTTATCACCAGGGCTCATGCTTCAGAGATAATGTTGTGGCCCTATGAGTCTACACCTTTGCCTTTGTACAAAATCTCCAGAGATTGAATTGAATTCAAGGGTGAGACTGTTGCAGGCCTTGTGAAATGAGTTACTCAATGTTTGTGACAGATTGCCTCTAGGTAAAAGCCAGTGAATTATTTTTGAAGGTCAAATAGTTTTCCACATTTCAGCTCTCCCAAGAGGAGGACTGATAAGGCCTCTTTTGAGTACTCTGCATTGTAAAAGATGCAGCTGAGCTGTGTAAAGGAGAAATCAGCCCAGGTCATTGTGAGAACTCTTGTTGATCTCTGAAAGGCCTGGATACACAAGCTCCCAGAGAACAGCAGAGTGGGTGTCTGAGGTCTGGACACACTGCCATGAGGGCAAGTAAGGCTGTGATTGACATATTTTTGTTTGGTTGTACAATACACTTGAAACTGCTCTGAAATGAGTGAGGGTAGGACTGTGTGGAACGATGAAGAGTACCTCAAGGCAGTGCTGTCACACTGGTCAGTGCCAATAGGTGCTGCATCCAGGGCAGGGAATGCTTGAAAAGCATGACCTGAAATCACTAAAGCAGGGCTAGCATCAGAAAATGTGCAAGGTGTTGACTAATACTTGTGTTTATTTCTGGAAGATTGTTGAGAATACCAAATGCTTGAAAAAACACCCACATTTGTGTACAGGATGGTGCTGGTAACTGGGGAGAGGGAGTGGTGGTGTATGGAACTAGGAAAAGCCCCTTGGCAAAGCAGTGAGTAAATATTCAGGGAAGGGACAGAAAAGACAGAAGCAGCAGAATTGGCTGTGCATCAGCTATCCTGCACGTAAGAATGACACATCACTTCAGCCATGTTTTTACAAATCAAGCTGTTCTGTGAGGAATTTAGCTTTTTTTGGTTGAAGGTTAATCCCCAAATGCTTTGCTGAAATAAATGATAAAGTTAAAATAAGAAATTGGGTTGAGAGCATGGGGAATCACGTATTGTGTATGTTTTCACTGTGAGTGTTGCGAAGAGGTGAGAAACATTTCAGAAAGGGAGATACTGCCTTTTCCCAACATGTGGTGGGTAGAGTAAGTTTTTGGTATTACCATAGGTGATACAGTCAATTCATGGATTTCCAGATGAAAAGCAAGGGAACAATATTGTCTAAAATTCCTCTGTACTTTTCTGGTCGAATTGAAAATTGCAGTCCCTCTTCAATAGTGCAGCTTTATTGTTTTCTATTTAGGTGTGACACCAACCTTAAAGGACTGATGAGTGAGCTGCTGCTCTTTGCAGAGCTTGTGATCAGAACCTTGCAAGTTGCTGGAGTTCAGCAGAGTTTGGGATAGAGAAGGTTGGCCATTGGCCCATCCTGCAGGCCTGGTTTGGGTACAACCTGACCTTGGAGTGCAGTAGCTCCTGGTTGGTGTGGACTGCAGGCTGTTGCCAGCAGTTAGGCTTTCTGGGACAGTTTGTGGAATAGCCACGTAGGGAACACAGCTCCAGGTCCCTCACAATGTCCTTCCTGCACTAGCAATCCACACAGAGCAGCTGGGGAGCCACTCAGGGAATGACTCTTCTAAATGACTCTTCTAGAGAGTCTCTGAACTTTCAGATAAACACCATGGGTAGTTTTCTGCTCTGAGGGTGGTCATGTGCTGGAGCAGGTTACCCAGAGAGATGGGTGGAGATACTGAAAACCCAGCTGGCTGTGACCATGGACAACCTGTCAAGCTGTCTCTGCCTGAACAGGGGCATGGGCTGGATGATCTCAACAGGTCCCTTCCAACACAAATGGCTCTGAGATACCTGAGCTTGGCTGTGTGAGATCACTGCCATGGCAGTATCTCTCATCTGCTCTGTAGAGTCATTTTTTCTGCTCATACTTGATTTGAATTTTCTGGATGTATAGTGAGTTTTCTGCATCTGTTTAGATATTAATGTTTCCCAAAGGCAAAATTCTTTCTAACTTGCATTGCTACTTGCAAGGATCATAAGTTGTCTTCTGACCAAACTTCCAAATCTGTTCACTGTTTTGGGTCTGTGAAACACCAGCAATGGTGCCCTTTAATGCTTTGGGTGAAACACAATTGAGAAGTCAGCTTATGGAGTTTCTTGCTCCAGCAGGTGAGGAGCTGAAGCTCTTACTTGTCCTGTTGTTGCACCTTACCCAAGAAGTTTTTCACAACATTTGGGTCTTTTTCTTCCCTCCAGTCAAAATAAAAACCTGGTCCCACAAAGTTGCTGTAGAATATTTCCTTGTCCAGGCTGGACTTGCAGGGCTCAGGACATTCTGTCTGGTGCTACTCTATCTGGCCACTTCCAATCAGAGCACCCCAAGATAGCTTTTTATTTTAATCCTTGTGAAGCAGTGTTTGCTTTACATTGTCTTGTTGCTCCTAGAGAAGCTAGTAGAGAATTACACTACTAGGGTTGAAAATCTTACTAATAACAAATTCAGGAACTGTTTCAGGGACAGTTAGGGCACATCTGCACAGTGAATTTGTGCATGAATACAGCTTCTCTGTCAGAATACTATTTTTGTGCCAAGCCCTCATTTTATTACCTTAACCACTACTGTAAAACTATCTTTAAGTGAGGTCTGTGTCTGATTGTACCATTTGCACACAATTTTAACATACTGGGAGTTTCTACTTTGCAGTCAAGCATTTTGAAACCAAGCCTAAGCTGCAGTGACAAAACACTTCCTGCAGATTGTCTCCAGCAGAGGAAGTTGCTGGTGCAGTTAAACCTGCCAGTGTTTTGCTGTGTAGACAAGCCTTTGGATCACATACATTAAAAAGTAAATGGAAATAAGATCTGTATGGCTGAGTGAAGGAGTAACATGCATATCCAGAGAGCAAGAACAGCTTTGGCTGGGTTTTCTGTGCTTCAGCCTCTTAAGCAATGTCTGCATTAGTGAGCAGTGCAGTACCTGCAGCTCAGTGGGTAGCAGCAGTTGCTCATGCCTATACACCTCCAGCAGACATGGCTTGGGGATTTTGCACTCTACACTTCATGGATTTGGGGGATTTTGCTTTGGGTTGGTTCTAATCTGCCCTCCTGTCAGAGGGTGCATTTGTTGTTTAGGGTTTGGAGGCTACTGGGTATGTTCCTGAAATAGAACTTCATGTTCTGTTTGCTCAGAGAAAACCTTACATGACCCAAAGCCACTCTGGAACACTGGCACGTGGTGGCTGGGATGATTTAAGGTAGTATGGGGGCTTTCTTTAAAACCTCTTTGCTTTTGTAAACCAGAACTCTGAGGCTCCTGGTTTTTTGAATCATGAGGAGAAAAAATATGATGGTTTCCTATCATTGAACATATGGAAGGGAAAGTACTGTCACATCTGGATGAGCAGATGTTTTTCCATCTCTTCAATGTTTTTCTAACTCTCTGAAATATAAATGGACAGCAATCTGCCTGCTCCCTCTGTGATTTTTTTCCCAAGGCTGGATTTACTGTGGAGCAATATTCAGGTGACAAAGGAGCATCAGTACTACCCAGACTCAGGCTATCTATGAGATCTTTGAGGTTAATCAAAATGCCACATCTCTGTGAGAACAGCTCTGGCACAGCTTGAGCTTGGGCTGTCCCTGTCAGTCTGCCTTTCTAACAGCTACCTTAATTGCAGGAATTGTAAACCAGTATCCCTGATTAAATCCAGTGGGCTGCTGCAGAGAGGTTTGGAAAGTATCTTAGGTGCCAAACCAGGAATTGTGTTCTCTCTAGATGCTCAGCTGGGACTGTGTGAGGCTCAGAAGCAGATACTTTGAATTCAAAGGTGTTCTCCCTGTCCTTACCCACTTCTTGGTAGGTGTCTCTGGGAGCACCCCAGGGACCTGTGAGACCAGAGCACTGCACAAGGATCTGTCACAAGGAGTGCAGTTTGTGTGCCTTCTGCTCCATAGGCTCTCTAAATATGGATGTGGCCACAACATTCCGTGTCCTCTGCTGGGATTCTCTTTGGAGCAGCCTAGCAGGTTGTAATTTTAAATGGCCAGATTATTTTTGTGCTGAGCAATGTTTTCTGCTCATCTGCAGCGGCAATGTTGCCCTGGTGTGAGGTTACAGGGCCCTGAGCATTTGCTTTTGATCTCTTTTGGCTGCCAGATACTGCTAAGCTCTCTTCAGTGTGTTGTTTTCTTTGTAAATGCCTTCTTTTCAAAGTAACCAGTTTCATTGTGTAGGACTCTGATTAATATTACTCTGCAGTGCAGAGATCTTCTGCATATTGAGTAGTTGTGCAAGATGCAGCCTGGTCACAGGCAGTGTAGTTTTTGAGTACCTGAATTTGTTACAGCAGATCCTGTACTGCTTGTTCCCTCTTTATTGCTGGGGTTGGACAGATAAGAGTTTCCTAAAAAAATTATGGAAGAAGAGGAACCTTGCTTTTCTTACTTGCTAGTCCTAGGGGGTTTTGTCCTTATTACATGTGAATTACATTACTCTTATTACATGTGAGTTTTTTGTGTTAAAGTGGTGCCTTAATGCTCTGTGATTCAGTTTCTTTTACTTTTCTAGACACAGTTTACATGTTTCTACAGTATGTGGATGTAAGCAAGCTCTCTGCAAAGACTAGAAAGCAGAGTGAATTGCCCTTGTCAGGCTTTTAGGCCATCACAGGGTGGCAGATTCACAGCCTTGCTGTAACTTGAGCCTCTCTACCCATCACTGCATTTTTTCCATGTGGAAGTGTTTGAATGAACTAGCATTTGTTACACATGATTTTTGTGCTAACTATGGTGCCATTGGGTGGGGGAAGGTCATGGCAGGGCTGAAAAAGGATTTAAACCACATTTTTTGAGATTGTGTTGAATTTTTGTTCCAGTAGTATTGTGTGTGTCTTGACCTGTGTGGGATCTATTATCAGTACTCCTCTTCAAGTTGTTCGTTTTGGGAAACAACTAGAGGAAATTATGCCAGGCAAGGTCAGGCAGTTTTACCTTTAACTGATTAGGAGACAACGATCAATCTTTTGGGTTTTGGGTTTGTGTCCATTAGTTCATTGATTTATTACAGGAGCACTAGCAAGCTTAACCCAGTTGGTTAAATCCTAGCTGATTGCTGTTGAGTAATGTAGTTATTTAAACTTTACTTCCAGCAGAGAATTTGTCTTCTTTCATGTTCAAAACTCCTTTGTCCAGCTGAGTTGACAAGTCCCTGAAGTCTGGCTGGTTTGTCTGGCCAGAGATGAAACTTGGTAACTGCAGAGGAAAGAAGTCTGTGTGAGCCAGGTCTGCCAACTAAAGGCAGCATTTCCAAGTAAAATTAGAAGATGATGAAAATAACTCTCATTTCATTTGCTAGTCCTGATGAATCCTCTGTTTCTTTACAATATTTGTACAGAAGTAAATACAATATCCCCCCAATACAAAACCTGTGATGAGCTGATAAACCTGACACTGGCAGGCAAATAAAGAAGAGGATAGCTGTAAAATGTACACTATAATATAGAGCATTGAGAAACACCTGCAGCTTTCCAAATACCAGTGAGAACAATTGTACAACTACATGTCCATAGCTGTGCATGCCTATCGTAGAGACCCCAGCAGTGCCATGAGCTTAAACAAGTTATGTTATGGTTAGTGACCGTGACACCTGGGCTTTTCCCAGTGTGTGACACAGATCCAGAAGAAAATTCAGGCTCTCAGGAAGGACCTCTGGAGGTCTCTAGTACAACCCCATGCTCCAGGCAGAGAAGAAATAGATCTGGTTGCTCTGGGCTTTTGTCAGTGAAGTTTTGAATAATCTCCAGAGATGGAGATCCCACAGCTTCTTTGGGCCCCTGTCCCAGGGTTTCACCATCCTCATGGAGGAGTAAAGAAATAACATCAAATAGGAACTTCCCATATTGCAGCTCGTGCCCAGTGCCTCTCTGTGTGCCTCTGTCATGGGTTAACCCTGGCTGGCACTAAGTGCCACACAGCTGCTCCTCCCTGCCCCCATGGGATGGGGAGGAGGGCAAAAATATAAAACCCACGGGCTGAGGTGAGAACAGTTTATTGAGTGAAATAAGAACAATAACAGTAGTAATGAAAAGAGAGATAAGAAAATGAAAGGGGGGAATAAAACCCAAGAAGTACAAGTGATGTGTACCACCCTCTGAGCAATGCCCACCACATTCCCAAGCAGTGGTCTGTGGCTCCTGCTGAATCCCAGGATGGCATCCCATGGTAAGCAGTATTCCTTTGGCCCGTTCAGGTCAGCTGTTCAGCTGTGCTCCTGCAAGGCCCCAAAAAACTCTCTCAGTGAAGCTTTAAACAGGGCTTATGGTTGTTCATTTAGACACACAGGAGAAACACTGACAAGATCTTCTCAAGAGGTCCAAACAACAAAACGGCTTTACTGGTAGCTTTAGAAAATCAGAGAACTTTGGCAAAAGGCTAGGAGCAGCATTCAATCAACACAAAACACTTCTCAAAGCATTGACTTAGCCCTCTCAGCTTCACAAACTCAAAGCTCATTTGATTTTAAGTCACTCAAAAAGAGGAGATTAGAAGAAGAAGAAAGAGAAGGACAGAAATATACAGAGAAGGACACATACAGCAACCAACTCCTGGGTTCCACCAATGTTCAGCTGATGGAAACTCCAAGAGGAGTTAAGGTCAAGATGTGCTCACCACGTATTTGGCCTTAAACACCCTTGGCCTTCCTGGGCTCTTCCCCCAGGTGGGACTTCTGGTCCCTGGGCCACTCAGGAGCTGGGTTAGGGGCTCCAGGGATGGGGTGTGGGGCATTTTCTCCAGTATGACAATTGGCAGCTCTCTCAGGCTGGGATGCTGGCTCTAGGAGTGCACTGCCAGGGCAACCTGCCCTGCCCCACACACATGCACCCTAAAATAACTTGACACATCAACATTTTCAGTCTCTCACTGCTCCCTCCTGGCTTCTTGTGCAGCTCCTGACTGGCAGAGCAGGGGAGCACTGAAAAGTCCTTGACTTAGGGTAGGGACTACTAAGCAACAGCCTAAATTAAACACTCATGTGTTATCAACACTATTCTCATCCTAAATACAACACACAGCTCTGTAACAGCTACTAGGAGGAAAATGAACTCCAGCCCACACAAAACCAGGACAAGCTCTGAGGAAAGTCAGGCTCCATCTTGGCATTCTCATGTGAGGTGGCTTGGACCAGCAGATAGTTTCCCTTCTCTTGCCTTCCTAAAGGCTGAACAAACTCAGTTCTCTGGCACTTTTTGTTAATGTTACATTTTCCTTTCCTTGCCACCATCCTGGCGACAATGCTGAAGTTGTGATGTTGTACCTGTTTTGGTCTTGTGCAGGAGAAAATGCAAGAAGTGCTAAGGTAACACAATTGCTATGAGATTTATGATAATTCATGCAGCAGAAGTTACTTCAGTGTTTTGGGTGAGCTGATAGGAATGAGACAGCTACTCTATGGAGATGAATCACAGAATTTTAGCATAAAATTAAAAGATTAAATTTTTTAACTTCTTTGGGGAGAAGAGTGGTTACTGGTTTTCTGGTGAAAACACAGGAAATATGGAGTCTCTTACAAAAAGCCAACTTCAAGTTGCAACAATAATGTCACATATTTCCTTCTTAGTATTTATTTGATTCGTTTCATTGCTGCATTGAAAATACATTAGGGATATTTAAGAACTTAAATGAGTAGAAGATTGGAAAGAATATTGGTGTCCACCAGTTTGAAATTGATCCTTGTGAAAAAATAGACTCAAAAAAGGATCATAATTTAGGTTCTTTTGGGGCTGTGTAATGAAAGCTTTTCATGTAATGAAAGTTTTAAAGTATTCAAATGGGGACTTTAATCATATCTCTACGAGGTGATGAATATCTCTCCAAGGCTTGAAGGGGTTCTTATACATGAGAACATAATTATTGACTGTAATTTTTAAGTTTCTTCAGAAAAAGGATGGTGAAGACCATTTCAGTGACTGAAATATTTCTTACCCCATATTATATGGGACATTATTATATTCATTGTAGTTAAAAGACTGCAGTAGAAAGAATATTTTTCTATGGCTGAACATTAAAATTTCGCCTTAACTAAATGCTTGTGAACAAAATAAAACACTCTGAAACTTTTCTCAAGTCAGTGCTTATGAACCTTGGGCCGATGTATTCCTCCAGTGTTAGTTAATTCACTGGCCAAGACTCTTTATAATCTATTGCCCTGTTTTTTGCTTTGTTTTAGTAATAAACAAATGCAGACACAGAGCATCTTTTCTATGGTATAACTTGTGACTCTCTGGAATATCTGGGTGGCTGTTGAGCAGAGCAGTCTAGCAAAGGAGCAAGTGTCATCTGACAGTCAGTGCAGTAAAATGATTGTGAGGCTTCCCATACCAAGCATACCTTGGAAAAAAAACCAAACATTTATCCCACTCCCTTCTTTCTTTTCTGGGTTCAAATATGCTTTGCTGCTCTCTGCTATGATCTCCATGCTTGAGGAGGGCATGTGTGAGAAGAGAGGCTATTTCCTGCTGCCTTAAAGGGAATTCATGGATGGAATGACAGTTCCAGCATCCTGTCTGCACAGGAGGTTATTAACATGATTGTTCTTGTGCGCTTCATCATTCTGATCAGCCTCAGGACTGAGCTGCGGGAATCCCAAAATCACACCTGACTGTCAGCCTCCATCTGCTACTTCAGCATGGCATGAGCTGCTCCAGGAGAGCAAACAGTTGTCATCTGGTGCCTCCTTTAGATGGCAAATGAGTGAAAGGCTCTGGAACCCAGAGGGCTTGGTGCTGCAGGCATTCATCCCACCTGTAGGACTGGCTGGCTGGACATGCAGCACTTCTACATGTGGCCTGCCTTTCCTACCCTCTGTTATATTCTTTTTGTTTCATGCAGAAATGGGCACAGTTTTCCTTCACCTCCTTTCTTCTGTTTTCCTGCTGTTTTTGTGTTGCAAAGCAGTGCATGGCAGAGCTGTTCCGGGAAGAGCCTAAATTCCCAAGCCCAACTGGTCGGGTTTGAGCCTGGTTTAGACTGGAAAGGAGGATTCAGTATAAAATCATGTCAGTTTGGGGATGCAGGTAATCAAGAACTGTCAGTCCATCATTTTCAAAAATTATAGTAAGCAGAAACACGTTGTCATCCTAAACAAGCAAAAAATTTTCAAAAATAATAAAAACTAAAATGCTTTTGCTTTCTGTAAAATTTTGTGATCCAGAAAATAATGGTGTTATGGAGGAACCTGATTTTAAAAAATTTTTTAGAAATTAGCAAGGATGTGTCTTAAGTCATACCCCTGGACACTACCCCTCTGGTTTCACTGAAATTAGTGATTTAGGGGGGCAGGTTCTCCCTGTCAGAGGGTTGCTGTTTAATGCCCATCTGTAGTTTTGCAGCAACAAAAAGCATGTGGTGTCCATGCTTTGCAATTATTTAAAAAAATAAAAGCAAGTGAAAAAAAACCATGAGTAATTTACCCTTTTCACCACACAATAGCTCTCATTGTCACTAGAAACAGTCACTGTGTTTTGGCTTTTGCCTCAATATCCATCTCCTGGTGCTCTGAAAGGCAAACAAAGCAAAGTGGGACTCAGTGTGTGTGTGTGTAAATCTCTGAATCATGGCTGGGATGAGTGTGGGCTTGCTCCTGTCCATCCTCTCTGCCACCTGTGTGGGTGGCCAGTGTGCTGAAGCACAGAGTGTCACGAGATCCTGAAGAAACAGAACTGATTCTTTCTGAGGTTATCCAGATGTGTTGACTTTGTAGGGACAACTCTGGCTCCAAGGGTCCCTTCACAGTGGCAGGAGGCACTGCCACCCCTACTGGGACAGATGGCACAAAGGTGGGTGGGACAGCTGAGGCTTCCTGGTCATTCCTTCATGGTAATACCCACACCAGGGTGTGTTCTGTATCCACACAGGCTCTCGAGGGGTTTCCTCAGAAAACCAAAAACCTGTCAGAATCAACACTGAATTTGCAATGAGCTTGTCCACAGCAGGAAACCAGTGGCACTCAGTATCTGTAGCTACCCTCAGGCTGAGGACCTGGGATGTGAGAAACAGGGTCAAGGAAGAGCATGTGCCCAGTGGGATGGCCAGGTGACATGGGGAAAACACAGACATGCTGCTTGCCACTGCAGGGAGAAGATTCATGCAGCCAAAGCTCCGCTGGAGTTGAAGGTGGCCAGAACTGCAGGAGCCAATGAAAAGGAGTTTTTTCAAATATCTTAATGGAAATAGGCAGTGTAAAAATAACATCAGCCCCTTGCAGGATGGGGATGCTCACGAGACAGGGACAAGGTAGAGGTGTTTAACACATTCTTTGCCTCTGTCTTCAGCATGGCTGATGGACCAAGGGGGTCCTTGTGGGTCTCTTCCAACGCAGAAGATTGTGTGATATACTGAAGAGAGTACTTTCCTAATCTCTGAATATCTTTTCCTGAAATATGGTGGTTTGTGACATTCCTTGATGGTTTCAGCATGATCTTGCACATTCAGTCCTGAGACTGGATAATACCCATGCCAGAGTCATGAAGGATCTGCAGATACATACATTCTTGTTCATCTGACCAGATATAGGATACTAGGACTTGTGTGTGTTTGTTTGTCTTAAATCTGTTCTTCCAAAGGTATTAAGGAGCAGTCAGGGTGTCTATTCCTCCTGTTCTGGCTGCCAGCAGCTCTGTTGGCTCCTTATGGTAGGAGAGAGAATGTGGTTGTTCTGGTGGGATGCTGCTGGGCTCTAAAGGGCAAAGCTCTTGATGCTCTTACTGAGGGTCCTGGCATGGAGCTCCATATTCCACAGCTGTGTGCACTGCTCTGGTCAAAGCTCTGGTTCTCCAGTGAAAAAGCTGCTCCTTTGTCTCCTGCTGCCCTCCACGTCCCTATTCTGTCATGTCTTGCTGTCCCCAGTGGTTTCTGATGCCCCAGGCCTGTGGTGCACGTGGTGACAGCAGCAGCAGGGCCCTGAGTGTGCTACAGGCAGTGCAGTTACTCATTACTATGTGTTCATGTTCTTCCCTTTTTTCTTTAAAACTGGGAATTATCAAACAATAAGCTTTGGTTTAAAAACTAATTCAAATCACCATTGCTTAAGTGCTACAAAGAAACTTAGGGCAAAGTTATGCAATGATACTCCTGCCCTTCCTTGCTTAGAAACCCCACCAGGAGCCAAGAGTTCACCATTGTGGTGTGCATCAGCCTTTACTCTGCTATCAGCAGTCTGCTATTAGGGGAATTCATGCCTCATCCTTCCCCTTCCAAGAATCCTGGGAGCAAACCATCCCAAATCCATCACAGGTCAGGATCTGAAACCACAGCCTCCGCTCCCCACCAAGGATCAGCTGAGTATTGTGGGTGGCTGGGTTAGTTTGATTTTGCCTGAATAGGTGTAGTTTGTACTAACATCATGCCAGAACCTGATGCTGAATGGCCCTGACTTTTTTTCCTTCTGTTGTTATGAAATTGCTTTTATGTTTCAATTGAGTATTTCCATAAACATCTTTGTTTTCCAGGTGTCTCTGACTATAAAATCAGGGTTTGTTCATGTTGAGGCAGCATTAGATTAGCTGTTTCAGGGTAAGCAGTGCTAGTAGGTGAATGTGGTGGTGGTGTGTACGAGTCAGCTTGTACTGAGTAAAGTTGGTGTAATGAGCTGAGCTCAGCTTTTTATGCATAATTCCTTACCTGATACCATTTTATGGGTACCAGCCCTGAATCAGAAACCATTTCTCCAAACATCATGATCACAGGGTTGTTATCTTGTGTTCTATTCTGTTCATTTCTGTTTCTTTTCAGGGAAGGATCATGTTTGCAGATTTATTGGCTGTGGAAGAAATGAAAAGTTTAATTATGTGGTCATGCAGCTTCAGGTGAGTTCTGTCCTTCGCCTCTCCTGTCTGTCCAATAGAGGTGGCATCACTGGGAAGGATTTACACTGAGAGAATAAGGCCAAGCACTGGGGCAAAGACTTGGTTGTGCACAGAAAGAGGGTGGAATGGAAGACAGTGAGAAGGGTTGGTGTTGCCCTTGGTATCCCTTGGGATGGCTCCAGTCGCCAAGATGCGCTGAAATATTTCATGGCACTGCTTTTCTGTTTAAGATGGCTTTCTGTCAGTTTTCTGGGAAATGCACTCAATTCAGAATGCTCACAGGAGCAGCCCACAGCATTGTGCAGCAGCGGCAGCTCTTTGAGATACCTCCTGCTGAGCTGTGATGCAGCATTCCAAATATGCCTTGTGTCAGAGCTCAGAGTGAGCCACGGTGTCACAGCAGCAGCGCAGTTTCTCTGTGAAAGGCCGTGATCTCTGGCTCCCCCGTCTCTCCCAAGCTCAGCAGTAACTCAGCTTCTGCTGTGGGAGTGTTTACTCCTGTTTGAACACTGCTGATATCAAGTCAATAAGGGCAAATACTTAGGGAGCTACCACATGGTGACTGCACTGCTGGGCAGTAGGTGAAGTAAAGCAGGCACCAGCAGATCCCAGTACTTCTTTAAAATAAACTTCTGATTCTTTTGTAGTTTGGCTTTGCAAGACAGTTGTATAAAACCAGTAAACTCCTGGTGCTTGGGTTTGCCTTGTATGCACCATTGGCATTCCAGCCGCTGTTATGGATAGAAAAAATCCTTTAGCTTTCTAAACAACCCTGGCTACTGCTGCTGCTGCAGTGTGAGCATGAATATGATTCATGAGAGGGCTAGCCTGGAGCTCATGGAAGAACAAGGCTTCTACTCTCCCAATCCTGTCCTTACCAAGCCTGATAAAAGAGACTTCATCTTGGAAAGAAATTTCTCTGCATGGGTTCTCTTGCTCTCTAGTTTGTTCTTGACTATGTAACTGAGCTCGTAGAGTAGGCAGAGCTAAAAATAATTTCATTATTTGCAGATGAAGATGTTGATACATAAGGCATTAGCTAGTTCTACACCGTCACTATTCAGGCTAAAATTCTCCTTCAACTTCAAGACCTGCTGAGACATGGTTTATCACGTGTCCCTCTGACTGTTGTGTACTGCAATTCTCTCTTTCTCTTCAGTCACCAGGACTGAGCTTCCACTCTCAAGCTTTGCAACTCATTGCATCTGCACTGTTCCGTAACCAGCCTGACAGTGTTTATTTGGAAAATAAGGCTCATTTTATGTCTTTTCCTGGTAGCAATAGCAGCTGGGGCAACTTATAGCACATTTCAGCCTGCAGGCCTGATAAAAATGAGCCTTGCTTTCCATCTTACTATTGGATAAGAGAGCTGGTGTTCAAGGAGCAGCTTTACAGTGGAAAGCAAGATCTGCTGTCAGTTCAGTAACTTGGATGTTTCAGAACAGCACTGACAAAGCTGTGCTGCCTCTAGTAAAGTGTCACAGAAATTCAAGGAGATAAGCACTAGAGAGGTGGTTTAGTTTGATTTTGTTCATGATAAGGAGCAAACCTGGGTGAACTGCTATGGCTTGGCTGTATCTATGAACTGGCCTGTGTCAGGTGTGATTCTTCAAGGGTCCAGAAGTGAAACATGGCTCAAAACAATTTGAGAGACTTGTCATATGCTACACCTTAATGTCTGACACCTTTATGTCTGTACATAACTTCAGAACTGGAAATAAGTGGATGAAGAGATGGCATTTGGAGAGCAATCTCTGTTTTCTTCTCAACTGTTTGGAATTTTTTATACATTTGCTGTTGGGAATTTTGTTTGAATTCATGTGGACCTGTATCATAAGCATATGTCTTCTCTAGATGTTACATGTCTTCTGTATGTGTCTTTACAGAAGCAGAATCAAGAGATGCTAGAGCAGAGTAATGAACAGCATGTCCCTATAGCTTTTGTTCCTTGTGAATGTTCTCTGAAACAGCAGGCTCTTGTTCCTAATGCTTTTAATGAGTTGGTAAATGCATTAGTTCTGCGGGTTACAGAGCACTCTGCCATGGAATAGAATCATTTTAGTAGCTTCTCTTTACAAAGCTAAACAGGTATAGACAAAACTCAGATGACAGACATCAAATAGCACTGTGATTTTTTCTTGCATTTACTCTGTCCTTTTTTTTCTTTTTCTTTCCTAAATTGTCTTGATTTTCATGCATAGCTGGTAGCCCTTTTGTTTTTCCTCTGAAATTTAATTGACTGGAGATAAATTAGCAATTTGTTTTGATAACTATTAAGTCAGTGGAAAAATCCTCCTCTCCTGATTTTGGGTATGATTTTCTTGATAGACAACTTTCATCATTGTGGTGTTGCCACAACAATGCTGGCTTGAGCTGGAACCAGACAATGTGTGCTAGGAAGTTTCTGATGAAACTGCAGCATCATGACCTGCTGATCGAATTTGTCCTGCTTTAATCTTTAGAAGGCTCAGAAAGCAGTCAGAGGTTGTGCTAAAATCAGCTTCTGTATGGTCTGGGTTTAACAGTAAGGAGACGCTGGTCTCTCCAGTCTGAGGCACTGCTGTCCATGCCATGCCTAATGTACAAATAGTGATCAGCTGACTTCCCAAGATAACAATATGGTATCTTCTTATCAGCAAATGCATCACTTAAAAACTAAAATGAACTACTGGAAGATCTTGCACAAGAAATAAAGCAGACATGACGTGAGCTCCTCTCTGAGTAGCATGTCTGCTTTTTTGGGGTTGCATGTTAGAACTCACAGCTGTGAAAGGCTCTGCTTTCCTGTGGTGGTTTAAGTGTTCTATTGACTCTTCCAGGGCCGAAATCTTGCAGATCTCAGAAGGAGTCAGCCTCGAGGGACTTTCACACTGAGCACAACGCTGCGATTGGGCAAACAGATTCTGGAATCAATAGAAGCCATTCACTCTGTGGGATTCCTGCATCGGGACATCAAGCCTGTATGTTGTTTTGGAAATTTCCCTTTGGTTTTATGTCTGTCTGTTCTGCTTGAGTCAATAAAGACTGTGAGTATGGGCAGGTCTCAGCAGATACATTTAGGCCTCCTTGCACACTCCCACTGTCTGACATGTTTGGTACTTCCTTTAGGTACAGAATAGTAATATTGTATTGTCTTTTAGAGCAAACCAGCTTTTATTGGCAGAGGCTGCTCCATGGTGGGTTGGTAGCTGTCAGTCATACTTGTACCAGTCAAGATCCCATGATGATGCAGTCTAGTTCTGAATGGTCCTTTGGAGCCCAGCCAATTATCACTGTAAAAGTTGTTCAGAAAGGAAGTCTTGTTCTGTGACGCATCACTTGAATAAATGTTAATTCATGTATTTGACTTACCTAAATCATGCTCTTAATCCTGTACGAGTGATTGCCAAAAGAACTGGAGCACAGTTTCCAGTTCAGAAACACAATCACATTGTTGGTCATCTGCCTAGGCAAAGCACAGTAATTCCAAGTCTCATTGTAGAAGCCAGTCTTCTTGCTACAGCTCTTCACTACTTGACCTGAACACTTGTTGCTGTGCCATACCTGTGACCAACTTCTTTCTAGCAAACTCATCTGCTCCTTTTAAAATCAGCTGCTTTTGGCTGACTGGATTCAGCTGAAAACCAGTCCCTGATGTGGTTGGCTACAAATTCTTGAGCAGCCACCCCTTATGGTAAAGGATGGAACTTTAGGATTGAGGTTAAAAATAGGAGCTGCTCTATTTGCTTGTTATTGGTTTATTTACTAAGAAACAAGCCTGGTGGTTTCTATATGTCTCAATGTTCAGATAGATCTTGGCAGTGCAATGCAGTAAATGGAGATCCTGGGAGTCAGGGTAGAGTAATTCATGCTAGCAGCTGAACCATGAGCAGAAGCATTTGCCTACAAGAACTCCAGCCTGTTATGCAAATCATGGAGTTCTCACTGCAGAACTAGTGGTGTTAAATGTAGCTCTTTCTCAGAAGAGCAGGAATTTAGCTAACCTAATGTGAATTTAGCTAACCTTTATGCAATTTTGAGACTCCTCAGTCTCTCATCTGCAAAGCGAACTTCTTATCAAGGCAGCGATTCTCTAATCATGATGCTTAAGGTGCATCTTAAAATTAATCTCTTTGACTTGTTTCCACCAGAGGCATGTAGATCTACATGATGAAATTTTGCTAACAAATGGCCCCTCTTACCCAAGCTGCTGGTATCACTTTGTCTTTTCTTTCCTTCTTTGTCCAGTCCAACTTTGCCATGGGCCGATTACCTTCAACATACAGGAAGTGCTACATGTTAGACTTTGGTCTGGCCCGCCAGTACACCAACACTACTGGGGAAGTTCGACCAGTAAGTACATTTCAGGCAGCATTTTTTCCATTTCTGCAACTGATTAGGAATGGAAAGGTTTTGTGGTTCTGTTTGTTTTGTTGTTGTTGTTGTTGTTGTGCGTGGTCATTATATTGCACTGCATTTTCTGCAAGGTGAGAAGCAGCAAGTGGCTTCAGCTGAGTTGGTGATCTAAGAAGGGATGATAGATTTTGTCTTAAAAGATGTGTGGCTTTTTGGGTTTTTTTTTGCTTTTATTTCCTTTAGGATGATCATGTTTTCCACAGGCTTGCAATACTTACTGAGTACGATATGGACTAAAAAAGAGGGTGAGCCCAGTGCTGGCCATGTAACTTCTGTGGCCCCAAGGGACTGGTCTAGTTCAGTTCTCTGAGGTCTGGGGAAACAGCTTGGTGTATTCTTAAAGCTTTTGAAGAAAAAGTGTGCTAGAAGTTAAAACCTGACCTGATCTCTGGGGCTGAGCTTACTGTGAGCTGCAGTCTCTAATGCTGTTCTCACCCTTCCTGGCTTTGGTTTAATGTCTACTGCCCCTGTCCAGATTTCCTAGCAGGGATATTTCAGTGTGCCTGCCTGGGGGGAGGTAAGGGCAGGGGGCATGACTTGTGCTGTGTAATATGGGTTTTATCTTCAGTTCTTCTACCAGCATGGTGTTATCTGGGGTCATTCATAAGGATGTGTAAAGCTTCAGATATTCTAGGATCTGTCAGAGAATTCCTAGATTTATTTCAGAACACAGTGCAAGGAGAGAGTGCTCATACAATATCTCTGTTTATCATCCTAGGCTTGCAGCTTTGGATCTGCACACTTTTTCCACCTGCAAGATATTAGTTGTTCTGGAAAGTGTTGAGAGACTCAGTAGTGCAGGGTGTGGTTGGGGAGTGGGAAGGAAGCAAAGGCCAGTGAGCAGATTTTGTGTTTTTAGCAGATGAATATAGCTGGGGAGTTTTTCTCTTCTTTTTTTTTTTTTTCTTTTTCTCTGTAGTTGGGAGCAGCTCCAAAGGTTGTGCCTGCCTCTTATTCTTAGAAAGACACACATTACATACTACTGGACTTTGTGTCAATAGTTTTTAGTTTGGGGATAACCCTGCTCCATATTGCCCTTCACAAAATATAGTCCCATTCCTTTCCTCTTTCTGCAGTCAGAATTCAAGTCCATTACAGCTTGAAAGTGACATTTGATTTTCTAGAAAATTCCTTCATTTCTTAATGAAATAATTCTTTATGTCTGTATTTCAAGTCCCATTATTTGGACACTATTCTTTCTTTACAATTAAAGAAATTAATTTTTCCAAATGTCTCTTCTTTTGAATCCTCTGTTTTGTTCCTTTCTTGCCATCATTTAAAATTATTTCATTTTTAGTTTGCTCTGAGGCCCTGTTTTGGGGGCCTCAGTGCTTTTGGGTGCCATTTCTTGGGCACCCAAGTAATGCACTGAGGATTAGGAAGGAGATGGAGGGGAAGGGTGGTATGAAGGGAAGAGAAATGAGACATTTTGTGGTGTTTTTGCATTTGGGTTTTTTTAATAAGAACTATATCACTTGTTTCACTGAAGAGATTATTTCAACCCAGTAAGGTAAATTATTTTTTCTCCATTCTCTTTCCATTCATTTATCCATGGAGAATACATTTTTCAGATTTATCTGAAAAATCCTGAGCCTAGTATTTCTGTGGTTTGGTTCTGAGATACAATACACAAGATAGGTGAGGGAAGGGGCTCATTCCCTTTTTTTGGAACTGTGTCTGGATTTTGCTTTCAGTCATATTCATTTTTTAACAGAAATTTTCTGCTCACGTAGGTTTTCTGCAATTTCCTACAGTTTCAGAGGCATTGTCATACTTTATGAAAAATACCATAAAAGTATCAGCTGTTTTCATGTCCTGAAATTCAGAGCCCAAATCTTATTATCACCTTTTCAGAAAAACTCTGAATGACTTTCTAGTAATGCAGATAATGAGCCAGGTCTTTAGGATGCTGTGGATTTGTTGGGTTTTGGGTTTTATTTTTAACTTACCTCTTGCCTCTTACTTTCTAGAGACTGATTAAAACTTTGAAGTGGGATCATTTCAAGGGCTGTCCCAGCAGCTTCTACATAGGGAGCTGTGACTCTCCTGAGCCTTTGATGAGTGTTATGGATTTGATCTTTGTGTCCCTACAGAGGATGGATACTTGACACTTCAGCTTGAAAGATCAGCATTTGTGAAGTTATGGCCCACTTGACGTAACTAAATCCAGATTTATTCTGAATATGAATTTATCCTGTGCTTCTAGGAAAACAAAACTGATCTCCCTTGTGTGGGATGCTAATATTAGCACAAATGCTAGTCCTTGGAGAAGAGCTGTTGTGGCACAGATTTGCTTTCACAGGAATGGTCTCACCCCTCTATTGCTTGCCCGTTGCCACATGTTACAAAGTCTGCTGAGCAACATTCTGTAGGAACTTACACTGCTCTATAAAAGAGAAGATGTTTGAGACCAGAAGGTGTGTAAGGAAGCATCAGCAACCTTCCTTTCCTCTGCTGACAATCAGGGAAGCTCTGATTCCTCGACAGTCTCATTATTTGATATTTCTTTGTGGGCTGTAGAAGTCAGGCTCTGACAGTTGCTCCTTTGTGTAGGCAGAGCAGATGTGCCTTGGTCAGGTACCATGTGGTGTCCGTGGTGTGCTGGGTGCTGCTCAGGGCCTGGCTGAAGGCTCTTACTTTGGCTACCAGCAGCATTTCTGGCATTTGCAGCACAGCCAATATCCTGGCTAGCAAGGGGGACTCTGGCTATTAGGAAAAACAGAACAGACTGCTAGTGGACATAAAGAAATTAATATTTTCAATGTGTTTTGTTTTCAAACACTTGCAAGGACAAGTTTCTGAACACGGAACAGGCAGGCAGCTTGCCAGGACTGCTAGAGGAGTTGCTGATTTCTTACTGCTCCTCCCTGTCTATCTAAGCCACACTCTCTCCTGCTTTAAAAGGTGACAAATTCTGGTTAGGATCTGTCATCTGTATTTGGCAAGGTATGTTTGACCTGAAAATTTTAATGTCTCAAGGGTGTACTGTCAGTGATCAATTTGCAAAGTATTCCTGGTTCATTAAGCTTAGTAACATCTTTCGGTGCTCAAGACTTATGCTTTCTGACAAAAGCCAGAGAAAAAATTACTTAGACACAGTAAGGCTTTCCTCAGTTTTCTAAAGAATGTTTCATCTGTTTTTAAGTCAGTAGCAGGTGGTTATAACTAATTATGCTACCAGTACTGATCATTTACCCATCCATAGTGATTGTCCCATCCCCTGCTCCAAGGAAAGCTTCATACATTCAAGCCATTCCTGTGAAAATGCACCTCCTTGCCTTCCCAGTCCTTTTTTCCATTCATTGCAGCACTGAAGCCATGCAAGCAGTCCCACCAAGTCTCCATAATCCCGGTGAGATCATGGATTTGCAATGGCACATGGAGCACTAACTGCTCCTGTTTGTCACACACGTGTAGGAGGTTTTGGACAGGCACTTGAGGTGGGCCCTCTGTTCTGCTGCTTCCCCAAGAGAGACCTGGAAGGTTCTATCAGCCTCTCCTGGGGCACCTCCTCACAGCCTCTGTTCTTCTATTTCCCTTCAGATTACAGTAGCCCTGTCCTGCTGTACCTCCTCACTGATTAGGCACCTGCTTTAAGCCCTCCTCACTGATAAGCAGGATGAGACGCCAAGTCTTTGCAAAGATGCTCTTGCCGCTGTGTCAAACGTTCCCTTCTTCGACCAACAGTTCTTTTTCCTCAAAGAGGGATCTTTGGTCATAGAAGCCAAAGCCACATCTTTGACAGCTTGGTGTTGACTTGCACAATGCATCTGCTGCTGCCTAAGCTTCTCCCTGGCAGGATTTAGGAGAGCACCCAGACCCCCATGCCTCGAGGTCTGTAGTCACTCTTAGAATATTCAAGATGACTGCTTGAAAACCAGGCACTTTTGGTGTTCCCATGAATGAGCTGCAAGTGTTACTAGTCAGATGGCCACACAAACTTGGCAGTCTGTCCTTATTATCCCATATCCAGCTTCCCAAAAAGCCACAAAGCTACTGAGATACCAAGTAAGGTCAGTAGATGGGAACTTTTATTTCCTGCAGGAAGGAATCCTCAGTGACCATCGCTCACCTTTGCCTCCCTGTACAGACATTTGATTGAGGCTCAGGTAGCTCCCTGGCAAGGTTTTGTTCCTCCTCACCAGTTCCCAGGATATTTAATCTCTTCTGTACCTGCAGATCTCCATGTGGGGCAGCAGCCTCTCTTCTGCTGCCACCTTTACCTTGCCTTGGAATATCCATCTGTTACTCCTTTGGGCATTACAGCTAGCTGGCCCTTTTTTCCTTGCATTGCTGGGTTCTTGATTTTCCCTTCCAAAGGCTCTGTGAAGATTCTGCTGATCTTCATGTGGGGAACCAGGCCCTGTAGCCCATCACCACCATTACTGCAGACCCAGTGAGGCCCACAGTGTCTTGAGCAAAGTTCCTGGGCTCCCTCATACCCTTGCTTTAAGTGCTGTCACAGCTGCTACAGTTCTGTTAGTTATCAGCTTACTGTGCTGCTTATAAACGCCATAAAGAGAGGGGAAAATGAAATCAAAATTTTCACGCTTTTCATCCCAAAGTTTTTGTTAAACATTAAGAACCAGCCTCACAGTTAAACTTTGATATAAAGGAAATCGTGTTCTGAATTTGGCTGATTTCAAAACTCCTTGTTTATTGCCTCTTTAGAGGACAGCTATAGTTGACACCACTCAAATGAGAGAGAAATGTGTTTTCCAGTGCAATTTCTTGTAGTGTGGACCTTTTGAGAGGCTGGTGGTTTTGAAAACTCAGCTGTACTGTATGGACTAGCTTGCCCTTGCCTATATGCACAAATGCTGCAGAGAAAACTGTTGGTGATGTGCTACTTTCCCTTAGAAAAGCTGTGTAGACTTTTCCTAATTAGAAAGGTAGCCATCCCAGCTAGTTACATTTCTGCTGATTTTGTTCTTTGGGAGAGTGTCAAATTTTCATTCTGGTGTGTGGGGCCTGAACCATCATTATGCCTTTTAAAAATTAGTATTGCACATGCCAGATGGAACAGAATGCATCTGCCCAGTTCCCTGTGACCTTACCTGTAGGATATCCAGAAACATCTCCTTTAGGACTGGAGGCAGGCTTCCTGAAATGAATAGAGCCAGTGATGCAATTGTTATGGTCCATATGGAATAGGCTGATGGAAACTACACCACCTTTTTAGTGCCTTTGTACAAATCTAGATGAGGCACCAGTTGCTGATGCATAGGATACCACCTGTCCAGCTTCAAAGAAGGTGTTGCAGATCTAAGCTGTGTTCAGAAGACAGTAATGACAAATTGCATGAAGTGGGATCGAAAAGATAGTGATTGTAACATGCACAAGAAGATGAACGAAAGGAATTTTATTAAAGTCTGTAAAATACTAGTTAGTAAGTGCTTGCAGTTGCTGAGGATACTCTTCTGAGAAATGAGTCCAGTTTTTTCTTCCTGATTTTCTGTACTCCCTTCCCTTATTCCCTCCCACCCAAAAAGTCTATTTTGTGGAGAATCCCAAGACCTTTCATAACAAATTTGCTATTACAGGATGCAGTGATCTCTTTTAAGGATTTAACTGTTATTTCCCCTAGATGCAGCCTTCTGCTGTGGTTCAGATAGAGACAGGAGCAGTTTTATTCATCGTGTCATCCTGGTTGTACAACCCACCTTTGCCATGCAGCAGTATCAGTAGTCAATGCTAAGACAACAGAACTGAGCAGCTGGGGAATGAACTGAGAAAATTTTGGGTTCTTTAAATATGTAGAATTCTCTTCTTTAGAATGTGCACTAGTCCGATTTTTCATCTTGCATTAATTTTTATAGCAGAGAGCTGGACTAGCAGAATCTGATGTGGAGGCTGAGAAGAAAATGTGAACTTGAAGGGGGAAATGAACATAAACATTGTTATGCAGATGATGAACAACATATGCTTATGTAATGGAGGTGTTCTGAGTCATGAAGGTCTTCTCTGCTAATGTAGGTCAGGTTTTGGACAAGAACTCCTTGATCCCTGCTTGGCTCTGCCTGTTTTGTCACGTGCAGTACAGAAAGCATTGTGCCTTTGCTCTGTCTGTGGTACCCTGACTTCAGAAACACATCCCTGTGTCTCCACAAATATTAATTGCAAGCGTTCAAGGGTTTAGCAGCTTGATCTTAATTATTTATTTGAAAATAAAGGCTATGTTTTTCCTGAAGCCCTCTCTCCCATTGCAGGATATGACAGGGGACTGTTCTGCTCAGCAAGCATTTTATTTTAGCTTAGTCAGCTGCAGCCCATTGATTAGATCTCCAACTCCTTGTGGCTCAGACTGCACTGCAGTAGTTTGCAGTGCCTTGCTGGAGAGACTGCACATGCACGAGGGCGGCTCTGGGAGTCAGTGGGCACAGGGATGATGGTGTAGGCAGGACAGTGCACAGCCTGTGCAGAAGAGCGTGAGGAAGGCTGAAGAAATGTGTCAGCTAATTGAGAAAAAGGTATTTATTTTCCAAATGTCTGGGCATAGTGTTAAAAATAAACTTTGCTGCAGTGAGCAAGGTATTAGAAGAGGAGATGATGGCATGTTTTTCTACTAAGTAGTTTTCTCCCCACTGGAAAATGAGCTATAAAATAACACAGAGGACAGGAACTTCTACATCCTAATACCCCAAATATTCAGACAGAGAAGCCCAGTAGCTTTATACTTGCTTTGTACTTGAAATACATGTAAATCTGTAGTATTACGTAAGAAATGAACGTTTTGGAGTAGAATAACAGATTTGTGGAGCTGTATTACTATTTAGATTGGGTGGGAACATAATTTTTGTCTCAAATTTTGTATTGTAAAAAGGTAATTACAGGAAAGGCTGAAAACACAGCACAGTCACATTTTTTCAGAGATGAGGAAAAAGAAAAAGAATGGACCTAGGTCTTAAAAACACTGCACATTTAATATATAATAGAAAGGCAATTTCACTGGGAACAGGTTAGTTATAAAACAAATTGTCACAAAAATTATGTTATGGTTCTCATTGTTACTTTAATTGCTGGAGTAGCAAATTTGGGTTTGAGAAGTGAGATTATGTTCTGATTTAAAATGCCACAGTTACAGAAATCCAATGCTGTTGAAACTACATGTATGGAGAGCAGACTAGGTGATGGATTTGAAACTCTCTTAGCAAGCAGGGAATCTGGTATCTTGGTACATGTGGCTGTTTCTCTGCTTTCCTCACTGTAAAGCCCAGGGTCAGCCAGGGTGACCTCAGATCACCTACATCAGGTTGTTGTTGGTTTTATTTTACACAGCAGCTGCTAAAGGGGTGAGGGAAAAGGAAGGACTACTCAGGCTCAAATTTTATGTATACCTGCAGGGGACTGAGATCCCATTTTCCATCTCTGAGTGCTTTTACTACCAAGCTGCAGGGGGGTATACATTACATCTGAATGTGTCATTTCCTTCTGGCTGGTGCTATTCCACTTGAAGCTCTGATTTTTCTTCCCACTGGAAAATGGAGGGAGGAATATAAAACTCTTACTGTGGCCGGTGATGAGGGAGCAGAGGCTTTGCTCCCCAGGTGAGTGAATGTTGGATTTGAGTTGGATTGCAGGTCAGATCTCCCCTCAGTCAGGTAAGTGCATTTGCTGCCAGGCCATACACTTCCTCCCTCTTGGTAATAATTATTCATGTATTCCATGCAAAAGGTGTCATTTCCAACCTGTGTGTTTTTAAACTTGCATCTCAAAGCACCCTGTGGCTTAGGGATGAGAGTGTACTCTGGAAGGAGGGATATGGGGTTTACATGAGGGGAGGTTTGAACTTCAGTGTGCTGCATCTCAGTGATTGCCACAGCTGCCTTTTTGTCTTCTTCCTTTTGATAGAAAAGAATCATCATCTCCATCTGGTTCCAGGAAAGCGTTTTGAGCTCTAAACCCCAAAGGAGATGTGACTCCAAAACATTTCCATTTCAGTAGTTCCCTTGGTCTGTTTCAGTGGATGAAAAACTTATCTTTCTCCCTTAGCACTCTGTTCTTTCTATGGGGATATTCTCTGCTGCTTTTTGCCTTATGGAACCATGCATGTAAGAAATAAGTGCAGCTGTGGGGCCAAAGCTCTCTTGTTAAAAATCACGATAACTGAATAATACGATTACAACTGAAATAAGCTTTTGACTACAAAAATACTCATTCTTTGTTTTTACTGTGAGAAAGGCATTCTCATTTTCAGCACAAGTTCAAGTGCTGTAATCATGTGGTGCATGCTACTTGAAAAGACAAAATACCTCGGTCTTTAATGATGTTAAATTCATTGGAAGTTTTGAACTCTCCCAAAGTAAAGTGGCAATGATGGCATGTTAACTCAGCTGCTTTGTGTCTTTTGATTTGGAAAGAATAGCAGGAGACTTAAATAGCTTTCTCAAAACTAAATTTCATGCAAAATTTATGGAATTCTTAGGATTTGCACGTTTTTAGGAAGGAGGAATAGTGAGACTCAAATAAGAAACTCCATTGTGTCAATTGCTTTTGATTACTAGATTTCTATTGGAATAAGTATCTCTCAGTCAAGGTCTTTCCTCAGGTCACTGAATTGAGTTTTAAGGTTATATAATATATTATAATATTAATTTTTGCCTCTGATGAGGATGTCCCTCAGCTTTCTCTGCTGTGCCATTCACAGATACAATGACTGCTCATGTGATCTAACAGCAGCACTGACTTTCATCCTGCTCTCTCCCAAACCACCATTCTGCATCCCCCCACGGACAGTGGAGCATGGCAGCAGTCACCAGGGAAAGGGAACATGCCTGAAATTGGCAGCTGTGAAACCTGTAAAGTTGGCAAGCCACTGTTTGTGTGGAGATTGATTGTGAGAAAGCAAGGTAGTGGTTGCAGAAAAAAAAAACAAATATCTTGGGTGAAAAGCCGTAACAATTCAAACAGGAAAGGGGCCATTGCTGCTGATTTTTAGAAACTTGTGTGCTAATGTTAGAACTTGCTCTGGATGAAAAGGGCAGGAGATGAGGGAGCAAATCCCCTTGTGGGCTGTTAGATCAGTTTGGCTAGGGGAGGAAGGGAGGAGCACACATCAGATAATTGTAGGAAGGAAAAGCACAGTAGAAGCACTCAAGTGGCCTGTGGTAAGGCTGTCTGCATGGCTGCTCTCAGCTTGGTTTTTCCAGTTATTAGGTGTGATATGCAGGCAGGGGAAGGTGTTCCCTAGAGGGCCCCCTCTCACCACTTACAGAGAACTCACAAATCACACAGACTCACAAAAGGCTTGGTGTGTTTGGTGTCTGAATGAAACTCAGCACAGGACAGGCCAACAGCCCTGGGAAGGGTGATGGGAGATGGCAACAGCTAAACAATACACAGGTTTCTGTTGGGATACAATATCGAATGTTTTTTAATTCATTTCTGTTTAATTTTTTTCTCATTTTGTTGGTTTTTTTTATCATGTTTTTCTTTGGGTTTCTCTCTGTTTTACAGTTCTTTTGGGCTCTTCTTTTGAGGCTGTGTTTGATGCGTTGGCTTCCCATCCGCTGCTCGTAACCATCTCTGCTATGAGTTGTGAGTGAGCCATCACCATGCTTCTGGGTTTTCATTTTGGTTTGTGCTTTTGTTATATATGGAAGTCCAAATTACACCTGGTTTTCTTTTTTCCCTCATGATCTGTTTGTTTTTCAGCAGGATTGTGACACCTACCTAAATGTGATGCAAAGGCCCAGAACACTTGGGATTCTCTCTGAGGGGCTGGCAGATATTTGGGTGGTGCCAGGCTGATTTTGTCCATTCTGTGGTTTCAGAGACAAGGGGAGGGGAGTTTTCTCATCTTACTTTTCTGTCTCCAGCTTCTTCTAGTCATTTCTGACTCCCTGTGGACATAAAATATAATGCAGTCATTAATGATTCTACAAAATGCTGCTGTTTAAATTAAGAAGTCAAAATGCATATAAGAGGTGTGGATTTTCTCCCCACCAGAAGAGGTGGAGAGTCATCTCCTTCATGAACCTGCCTAAAGAAGCAGAAGGTTCCTAGAGGTCACAGGAATGCTTCCTTTTAGTTCAGTTAAAGCTTTCTTTCACTTTTCCTTCTTACCACAACCTTTCAACACAAGTCATTTCTATCCAAGATATATCTCCAAATGCTTTCCATGATCTGTGGCATCTCCTCTCCCATTACCACTTTCTCTTCAAACTGTGCTAACTTTTTTTTTTTTCACGTTCTTACTGCTGAAAGTCCTTTTCCTGATTCCAGGAGAAATGGGTTAATACCCTAGATGACAGCAGACCTGCCAGGGGCAGAGGTTGTGCATCTCATGAGGTGTCTGCACAGGCTCCCAGAAAGCTGGGGAGGAACCAGTGGTCATGGTCATGAGAGCACCACAGTCACAAGAAACAGCAGGAGGAAAGTATTGGCATCCAAATACAAGTGTTTAGGAAGGCAGCTGGAAACTGGGACATTCAAAATATCCAGTTTCCTCTTGCCAGTGAGGCAAAAGGAATAATTTTAATCCCAATGAATGAGCATGGTGTGAGGAGCAGGGATTCATATTAATGAGAAAATATGAGCACTCCTCAAATAAAAGGGGAGTGTGCAGGAAAGACAGACTTCATGTGAATCATGAGGGGGACACTGTTGGCACTTGAAATGCAAATGATCCTGAGTGTTTAACCTGGAGAATGATGGGTGTATAAGAGCACAGTTTGGAAAGTGCATCAGCTTCATACAGGATTTTGTTACCTACTTCTGTCTCTGTCTGTGAAGTGGTCTGCATTGCTAATGCAGTGAAAGGAATACAGAGTATAGGCTTTTCTCTGTGGTGGTGATCTAACACATTGTCCCAAGATGAAACTCATTTTAAACCAAGTTTCTTACACAATGCAGCACTGTGTAGTAAAGTCCTTCAGCTTTGTGGTACACACAATCTCAGTGAAAGAAGAGATATGCTTTATAACATTTTTTATAGTAACACTGATGTGTAAAAAAAGAATCACCTATGGTTTAAATTTGTATTTCAACTTGCTAGCTTATTATATATTCATCATTTTGGTGATTCAAATCACTTGGATTATATGTGACTCCATAGTCTGAAGCTCTTAAGTGTTGCAGTTTCAATTCTATCTCAACTGTGGGCTGGTCTGGACAAAAAGGATGCTGTATCCAGGCTCTTTCCCACTGCTGACCAGTGCAGTGGTGGGATGAAGTTTATTAACTGGAAGAAATGAAGTGTGTAAAGAAATCATCTGGGAAATTAATGTTTATGAATTCAGAAGAAAAGTCAATGATAGTTGAGTCTGCAGCATGTGCTACAACAAATGCTCAGGGAAGAGTTGTTTGTTTGAATGGAAAACAAGGTGTCTCTACAGCCTGGGAAATACTTGATTGCAGTGACAATTCCTTGTGACTGGCAGGACAGGCAGATAGGGTTAAAAGAGGTGCAACCTTTATGAGCAAAAGGCACTGTTACACTGTTAGCATCCGCCTGTTTTGTTCAAAGGACTCTAAAGGTCCTGCCAAAGCAACTGCAAAGTTTTGCTCAGTTGCAGTACTCTCCCTTCCCTGAGGTCCCACCTGAGAGAGGAGTGGAGGAAAAACCCTCTGGGTTCAGGTGTGGGACTGCTGGGGAGCAGCAGGTCTTGTTGGCTGTGGTTAAAGACCTGCCCCAAAAGCTGGGCTTGGCTTTGCTTCTGAGAGAGGAGAGCTTTGCTGCCAGTGCTCGCCAACTGCCTGGCGTTGGTTTCAGAGCAGATCTAAATAAAGGCTGCACAGATAGCCCTTCTGCCAGAAATAGTAAGTATTGATCTACAACAATTTTTAGAGACATTGCTGACATACTGAAGCCAGCACACATGGTACTTGGTTCAGTACTTGCGTGGACTGCAAAAATGGAATAATTTTTGTTCTGAAAACATTACAGGTTTCATGTCAGAATTGCTCACAATTCTAACAGCCTTATGGCTCCTGAAAAGTATCCCTACACACTATCTTCCATTCATAATGGAAAAGAGGAATAGCTTCTTTCTTTTGAATTTGTAGAACAAATTTATGGTGATAGCTATATTCCAGTGGCCAGTATTCTGCTTTTCAGGAACTCACATCAGTGAATCCTGTGGAATTCTGAAAAATATTTTGCAGGCATGTGTCAGTGGGAATCCTGATTTGCATAGTTCTGAGAGCAATGAGGTACATGATCACAAATACAATATCTCTGCTATTACCTGCTGCTAAATAAGTAACTTATATCTCAAGCTGGTGTACTGCAAGATTAAATGCTGGATTTAGTGCATGGGATATGCATATGGGGTCTCTTTGGGAAGTATTTGATTAGCATAAAAGTTGGCAGATAGACTTACAGTTTTTGGTTTTTTTTTGCTTAGAGTCATTATAACTTAAGAGCTGCATTGTACACTGTACAGGTGTGGGTATGTTACATGGTGTTGCTGAACTTGTTAAAAAAATATTTGAAGTTTTATTCTTTCTGAGAATATTGAAATTCAGAGCAACTTCCTGGACCCCAAAGGAAGCAACTAAATTTACATATTTAAAGTGACAGAAGGGTGCCCTGGAATAAAAGTGCAGAGTTTTAGGCCTAGTTCTGGAAGTACAGGCACAGCTGAAAGAACAAACCTGAATCCACTGACCTCTGTGGGACAAGTTACTCAATTAATTTGTTATTAATATGCTCAATTTGGAGTAGGAACTTCATTTTGAATATGTTTAGTTCTTTGCCCAGGCTTAGCCTTATGATGGAAGTAGCCTGAACCTGGTTTACCACAAGAATTTTGAAAGCACTGCTGTTAAGTCTCTTTAACTCTGGTGCTTCTAGTTCAACTAAGAGAATTTGGTGGATGTCATTATTTAAATGCAAGTTTTTTCAGAATGACATCTGCATTGAGTGAACTCACATGGTCTAATGTTCTTGTGGAGGCAGCAGTAGAAAGAGTTGGAACAGTTGCTCAGCCCCCAAAGCAGAGAAAGCCTCCAGATGGGACAAATAAGTCACAGGAGGACTGCCTTTCCACACCCACTGTATCAAGCCTTTAATTCCCAAGGACATGAAAAAGAAAATCAGGGAAAGAGAAAATAAAAATAGGATATACTGGGGAGAATCTGGAAAAAAGCAAGAACTCTGAAAGTCAGAGGTTCATAATTTGTTGAAGTCGTACAGAAGATGCTTACAGCAGTGGTCATCTCTCAGAGTAGGTGATCCCCATTTCCATGCTGACCTTCAGGCTCTGCTTAGCTCATGTTACTCACGACTCAGTTTTGCACTTCTTTACTTGCTTTTCCCTTGACCTGGACTTTAAAAAGGAAAACCTGACCCTGGTTAATGTTCTTCTCTCTATGCCTGGACTGTTACTGTTCTGACATAGCACTGTAACCACCTTGCCTTCTCTGCAGAGCGAGCTTTCCTCCATATGCAGAATGGGAGAAGGCGCTCTGTGTAGAGCACAAGAGGGCATTAAGAGCCTCCTACTCCTTGGGTGCACACAGAGTAGCAATTTAGACAAGAAGTCCTCAGCAGCTGGCTGCACAGGGGATTCAGTCATCCACTCTGTCTCTGAGATATTTCTCTTGCCTCCCTCCAGCCCCGCAACGTTGCTGGTTTCCGAGGAACCGTCCGCTATGCCTCTGTGAATGCACACAAAAACAGGGTGAGTGTTTTGGAGCTGTGAGGAGTTACCAGTTAGGTAATTCCCCCTCAGAAACCTCTTTTCAGGAGCAAAGGAGCAAGAGGTGAGAAGTTCTGGCTTGTTATCTGTGGAAGTTAGTACATCAGGGGATTTCCATTAGGTAGTCAACAGCCTTAACTGTAAAATCAAAATTATGCTTCACTTATTGGGTCCTCTATAGTTGGCAGACTTTAAATTTTTAATTATTGCATCACCAGAGACTTTTTGAGGGTAAAAGTAAACCACACTGAAGGGGGAATCTGGTTAAGTTCCAGGCTGCTTGCTGCTAGTTTCTAGCAGAACTTGGCCAGGAATTGCCAGCTCCCCAAATCCATTCTGTAATTTTTAATATTAACATTATACCATCAGGAGAAGACCCACCTGGTGAAAGCTAGGGGTTTTTTTCCTGAAAAGAACCATTATTTAGATAGTGTCTGGCCTGTTTCATTATAAATGCTTCTAGAAGGCTCATCTAACATTCTTCTCAAAGCACTCCTATTTCAGTAGTGCTCCTTTGCAGACAATAAACAGTAAGTTTGGACAATACTCTCAGGCACAGGGTGTGATTCTTGGGGTGTCCTGCACAGGGCCAGGATTTGGGCTGGATGGTCCTGATGGGTCACTTCCAACTCAGCACCTTCTGTGATTCTAAGTTCTGCATTTCTGCTGCTAAGTGCCTGCCAGATGGAAACCGTCAGCCCTCCTGCATTACCTCCAGGTTTCTGGCCTTACTTGGAATGAGACTGTAGGATTTTCCGTGACATACAAAGAAATGCCAGGTTTTTTTAGGGAAGGAGCAAGTTGTTGTCTATAAAAGGTGATGTGGGGAGGGCAGCTGAATGCCATCGTGAATTCTTTCTGTTTCTTGAGAGGCACAGAGAAACCTGAGGTATAATTTTTGCAAGAGCTGAGTAGGCCCAGCTGTAGCTGGCATCAGCTGAATGTATATTTAGACCAAAAAATTGCTGTATAATGCAGGCTATTTTGAGAAATCATATTCTAGACATTGGAAATTGAGCACCAAAAATGAGTTCATGTGCTTTGAACAATTTCAGCCTTTATCCCCGTGTTTCCATTTCCCATTCACTATCCCAAAAGGAGAGCTGTATGTAGAAATGTTATAAATTGTTGTTGTACATGATGGTGAGTCTTTTACAAAAACCCTTGAGCAGATTCCAATTATATTTATGCTTAAAAATAATAATAAAAAATGAGTTGTATATACAGTTTGGGGTTTTCTTAATCTAAGTTATTCAATGTCCCATTAGTAAATATGTATCTTTAGCCTTCAATTTGGCTTTTTTAATCATTGACTGGGAAGTATGACTTCTCTTCCTGCCCTTTAAAGTGAGGTAGCTCATCTGGAAAGTACACTTGGACCCCTCAGCCATGAGGAACTTTGCTCCTCAGTCTTTTCTTTTCTCTTTTCTCCAGGAGATGGGCAGACACGATGATCTGTGGTCCCTCTTTTACATGTTGGTGGAGTTTGCTGTTGGTCAGCTTCCGTGGAGAAAGATCAAAGATAAGGTAGGAAAACTGATGTCTGTGCTTAGGAGAGGGTGCTACATTTTAATTATTATGACTCTTTATTATTCCTGCTGCAGCTCAGTGCAGCTTTTTTTCTGGAGTCAAGCCAGAATCTCCTTTTCATCAGGTCTTGCTGCAAGATGTTAACCTGCTTTTGTGTGTTCTGATACACAGGGTGGGCTTCTCCTACTTGGAGTAATCAGACATTTTTTTTATGCATATTGTTAATCATATTTGATCACATGGATTTTACTTTTTCCTTGCAAAGTAAACAACACAAGTGCAAAGACTGAGCTGTCCTTTTGACAAATAAAAAGAGCCCTTAGAAAGACAGGAGGGTAACGCCTTGCTGTGCCAAACAAGCCAAATGGGATTTGAAATTAGAAGGTTAAACAGAATAAAGCTAAGTGTTCATGTTGTCTTGGAAATGCTTTGTGCTAAAGAATAAAATCCCTGGAAAGAAGTAGGTCACCTGTGCAGCACGCTCCTGACTCAAGATTCCCCTTTGACCTCTGCCTGCAGTGCTCAACCTCCTTGAACAGCAAACAGGAGGAGTGTGTAGATACTGTGCTGGGTGTAGGAAGAGTCTGTGTTCCAGGAATGCTGAGTCTTTATAAATGTGAAGCCATGGAAGAGATTCTTGGCTCTGACATTTTTTTTTTGTTGTTTGTTTGTGTTGGTTTTTTTTCCAGGAGCAGGTTGGCATGATAAAAGAAAAGTATGAACACCGAATGCTGCTAAAACACATGCCTTCAGAGTTCCACCTTTTCCTGGATCACATTGCAAGCCTAGACTACTTCACCAAGCCAGACTATCAGGTGGGAGCCTGCCTTTGTTACCCAGTGTGATACACAGCACTCTAGATTGGCATTTAGATTTTTTAAGATGTCCATGAATGTGTTTATATGTCTGAGTATTGGTGAGGGATAGAGATGGGGAAGACTGACTGGTGATCAGAATCCAAATTTATTGTGAACTACTTATGCTTATATACTGTTCTAGGAAGGCTAGTAATTTTTTACTACAATGATTGGGTTAATCATCACAGAACACACTTATACTTTTTGCAGCATCTCTTGCTTGTAGAAGTTGATTCAATCTTCTTTCCTGTCTGCCAGTCTTGATTCAATCTTCAAAGCTCTCTTTGTTCTTGACAAGGCATCCTGATTATCTGATCTCTTGTGTTAATCAGGGCTAAAGTATTCTCTGTCTTGTGTGCCCAATAGCTGAGGAAAACCTTTCCTAGAACCAGGAAAAGGAGGCTGGACTGTACAGTTCTTCAAAACCTCAAAAGTTCCTTCATCTCCTTCCACCACCATGTCCAAAATAATCCTGAACTCCACACCAGATAGTTCCTCCCAAACAACACAGTACTTTTGGCTTTCATTAAGCCACAAACATTTTGAGGCACTCCAAATGTGGCAGAATTTTGGCACAGCATGCCGAGGTCTAAGAGCCTACACTGAGCTCAATGGTGTACACAAACCCCTTTGATTTCTTGCAGACTTACATGAGCCTTGGCCATTATTATCTCTTTCTTTAATATTCATCTAAGTAGGGTTTTTCCTCCCATTCAGTGTTTGCTGTCAGCCTATATGTGAGTAACTCAGACTAACACAACAGAACTGAAGTAACTTGATTGTGTTATTTTTTTTTTTTATCACAGTGGTTTTCTTTGTACATTAAAGACAGTGATGGAAACAACATTTTATAAGCAGATCTGTGCAGTCCTATCTGAGTGCCTGGTCCTGTTGATAGTGCATCAAATGAGTGGGAAAGTGGTAGGAGGGTGTTCCAACAAACTCTCTCCAGCAGTGCCTTTGTGGTTTAGCCATGTACATGTTGTAACATAGCAACCACACATTTTTTAAAAATTAAAAGGAAAAGGCAAATACTTTTGGATAGTGCAGTGGAAAAATAACATTTGCCACGAAGAGGGAGAGTTACAGAGGGATGGAAGTGGACTGATGAGATGCAGAGGAAGCTGGATTTGTTTGTCCTGGAGTAGAGAAGTCAAAGAGGGGATGTGATTGCTGTCTTTCACTGTCTCAAGAACAGCTGGGGGGGAATAGAGGCAGCAAGGGAAATTGTGACTAAATCCAGCAGGGGGGTGGAAAATTCAGAGTGTGGGTTCATATATAAAAAACAGGTACTTAGAAAAGCTGTGGAATTTCCAACCTTGGGGATTTCCAAAGATTGGCTGAATGGCAAATATGATCTGCCTTTTAATTTGCTCTGCTTTGAGCAGATGACTGGATTAGAGATTTCCAAAGCTGCTTTTGACCCTAGATGCTCCTATATTGTATTCCAGCTTAAAATAATTGTGTCCTCATGGTACCAAAAAGCCATCCTTGAGTCTGAAATGGAAGGAGATGTTTCCGAGAGAATTCAGGCAGTACTAATCACAAACAGCTCTTTCACAGTAGGGCATTTAACTGAAGCTGTGAATTGCCTTTTTGCCTTCAGTTTCTTGCAGGTGCAGTTTGGGCTAGATCCTCCAAAAGGGAACTCCCCACAAAAGTCTGGCATCTGAAGCTTGCCACTTCTAGCTTGACTTGGAGACCAGTTCCAGACAGCAAATTGTCAGCTTCAGAGATTTCTTTATGTTGATTTATCTGGATGAATTACTCTGAATTATTAAAAACTATACCAAAGGCCATTTGAATTTGTCACCAGTATCAGACCCACAGAGAAATAAAGGCAATTGGGAAAGCGTGTTCACAAATATACAAAGTCATGGCTTATTTAAAACTCTGAATTGAATTGGAAGTTTTAGATTCTCCTAAGGACATGCCATGCTGAGTGGCAATTTTTATTATAGCAGTGAGCCCCTGAGATGATGTCTCCAAGAGACACGTATCAGGCTGTAACAGGACACTAAGTATGACCAGAGATCACTACTCTCTGATGGATAGATAACACAATTTTGCCTAAGCAGGGGAGAGGAAATTGATGGTAGAATAAAATAGACTTGAGCTGTCAGGTGGTGGATCTTACACTCTGTGTTTTTGTACTTCTTGGGCTCATGTCCTCAGATGTCAGGTCTGTCCCTTTAATGGATTGCTGTCAGCGTTGGTTCATGGTTAGGATCAAACTTTCAGCACTTTCACAGCAGGAGGATGTGGGTGTTAGAGCAGCATTTTGGGGTTTTCTGACTCATTTGACAGCAAGAGGTATGCCTCTTCCCTGGAAAAGTGCAGATAGGGTGTAGTAGAAAATATTTTGTACTACACTTGCATACAGTCCAGCTGGTAGAAGAGTAGTTTCAGGTGTGGCTGGGGAGGTGGCTGGCTTCTGTCCCCAAAGATCTTTTTGCAATGAGTATCAGAAAAGTAATAGTGACCTTTTCTCCTGGATGATTATAGGAATTTAAAGTGCAAAGGCAAGTACCTTTGCCTGGGAATCCATCCTATTCCCTCAGCTAGGGCATTGTGAATTGCATTTCAGTCAAGGAAAAATGATCACATCAGCTATTGTCTGAGAGAATGGCTGTCCTGTACACATCCTGAGCAGGTGTGGGAAGGTGAGTTTCATATATGGACATCTTCCTTTAGATTCAGTCAATACCAGATATTGTCAGAGCAATTGGGAGAGACTCCCTGTGAACAACCAGTGCTGGTTTGAGTTCTCTCATGCTGACCCAGTGTGGTGGTTTAGCTCCAGCTGGCAGCTGTGTACCAGGCAGCTGCTCACTCACTGTGCCCCCTGCACAGTGGGATGGGGAGGAGAATCAGAAAAAAGGAAAAAAAAAAAAAGAAAAAAAAAAAGAAAAAAAACCACAGGTCCAGACAAGGACCATGCAATAGTTGAAACGAGTAGAATTTAATAATCATAATTGTAATTAAGAAAAAAGAAGATGATAAAAATAAAAGAAAATCAAGTGATGCAAAATACAATTGCCTGATGCCCAACCAGTCCCCAGGCAGCAATTGGTCCCTTCCAGCCAACTTCCCCAATTTATACACTGGGCATGACACTCTGGTATGGAATATCCCTTTGGGTCAGCTGTCCCAGCTGTGGTCCCTCACAGCTTCTTGTGCAGCTGTCCACCAGCAGAGCATGGGACACTGAAAAGTCCTTGAGTGAGGGTAGGCACAGCTCAGCAACAGCCGAAACATCAGTGTGTTATCAGCACAGGTCTCGTCCTAGATGCAAAACACAGCACTGCACCAGCTATTGGGAATAAAAGGAACTCTATTCCAGTTGAAAACAGGACAGCAAGTTACTAGGTGTCTACCATCATAGTCCCAGTGTTTTCCCCCTAGAAATTCTTGTAGGACTTATAAACACAAATCACTTATCAAAAGGGACCTCTGCCACTAAAGAGGTGTGCCTGATATTTATTCTTAAATACTGTGTTGTAGATTGCAGTGCAGATTAGAAACTTGATCAAGAGCAATTTGCTATGCCCAAAGTTTCTGCTGAAAGATTCCATCTTCCTAGATAAACCCCAAAGAAGTCAAGGCTTGAGCGCCTGGACAATCCATAACTGGTTGGGTACATTTTATATGTGATATTTCAGAATTGATTGTGATTCCTTTCCTGAGCCTTGGCCAGGGGAAGCCATTTGACAAGATGTATGATGACAGCTTAGTGGGTAATTTATGCCCCATTGGCTGCTTCTCTCTCATTCTCTGGGCCATCAGCCCAAAACATGGCATGCTACTACATAATGTGCAATTAAGCTTTATGTCCTCATGGACAGTAGCATCTTTAATAGAGAAACTTACTGGACTTCTTCTTTATCCCACTAGTGGTTTTGATACTCAGAGTTGGAATTGCACATTGTCTTGTCCAGCAGAAGGAAGCTCAACATGGGAGGCTTGCAGTGACTATGGAAACTCTTCTGATTCTTAATATTCTGTCTGCAGGCAGAGGATCCCTGGACAGGATCCAGTGACTTTTTGCATGGCTTTCCAGGAGCAGTGGCTGTTGCTGGGACTGTTCTGTGCAGTTTTCCACTCCATTTCTCTCCTTGTGAAGCTTTGACCTTTCATCAGAAGTATAAAGGTTTCAGCGAAAGCTGAGAAGGCTCAGTAAGTCCATTAAATAGCTTTAGAATGATGGCAGCTGAAGATACCTGTATCCTTCAGCCATGGAAGAAGATCCTACAGGGAGTACAGTAAAGGGCTGTAAAATCCCTAATAGCCTGCAAAGTCAAGTGCAAGAGTTACAGAATAAGTTATAGCAGAAAGTAACAAAAGTTGTTTCAGCTGAGTGAGTCCTTGAAGGGATGCTAAGAATAAGGCAGCTGAACATCTAATTTTATCATGTGGTTTCTTACTTCAGACTGCTTCAGTGTCAAAGGAATGGAAGGTGGCAGAAGCAGTACCAATTTTTAAATAGCTTCACAAGATACCACTCCCTGATACTGACATGTCCATCACAAAGAATCAAAAGCTGTGATAAGACTGGCATTAGTGGACAGATGGGTGAGGGTGATCTGATGAACAGAAGCCAGTATGGCTTTTATAGAGGCATCTGTCTACAAATGTGTGGAGCTCTTGCAGGGCATCTTTGAGTTTGTGAGGATATTAATTTCTAAAAGATACTTGAGAGTAATCATTTCCAAAGTAGCAGTCAGAAAACAAATACAATGCTATGGATTTCCTGTGCCTCAATCTGACTGACAGCCAGCTCTGGAAATTCTGTTAATCAAATGTAGTGTTACCACAGGAGTGTGCACCTGATTCCAGGGTTCTGGGTCACAGAAAGGAGGAAAAAGTAGGCTCATCTGAAAGCTGCAAATAGGCATTTTTCTGCAGTTTGGTGAAAGGTAGTGGGAAATGGCAGGCTTTCCTGTCCTTCTGATCATGCTGATAAACAGAACTGGATCATAGTTGCAAATAGGATGTTTGCCTATGCTAAATTTTATTCATAACTTAGTGTTGATTCTACACCATAAGCTGAGTGTTTTTGCCATCACATTGTCTCTCCCTGTAGAAGGAAACTGACAGGCTGAATCCTGTCAGTTCTGCATTATTTAGCTAAATAATTTTATTAGAAATGTAGGACCCCACAGCTATGTTAGCCTACAGCATCCAGTTTCCTTTTGACAGCAGAACATCAGATTTCTCTGCTAATGCATTGGTGCATGGAGAACTATTGACAGTAGTTTCATTCTCTCCTAGAGGATACCAGTTCTTAGAAAAGGAACAAGCATAGAGCACATCAGCCATGAGCATTTGTACCTGCCATCTTATAAAGAAAATGTTATCACCCTTTTTAGAGTTTTGTTTTCTTAGGCAGCCAAGTGTGTCAGGCCACATCATGCACATTAAACATAAGGTAGGGCTCCTGACTAAGCCATATTTCAGCCAGACACTGCAATGAGTCTGCATCCTAGGGCTGCCTTTTCCTCTTCTGTTTATGTCTTCTGGCAGCCCTTGAACTCTGCATATCAAATGTACTGTTCTGCATAATGTACTGTCTAATCTAGAGGAAAGCTGAATTGAAGTTCTGGATTTAGAGTTGGAGTAACAAGCTAACTGCAAGATTTCATTGAATCGGTGTCAAGATGTTGCATGCATTTCTTTTGTAGGTTTGAAGAAATTTTGCTTATGAAGCCAAAACCAACCTGAGAAACAACTGTTGCAATTTCATACATTTTCCTTTCATTTTTTAGTACTTTTCATGGGCAAACTGGAGATCATAAGATGCACTTGGTCCTCGTGCACATACTTCAGCTTTTTGGTGAGAGCCACTCTCACCTACTTACCAGAAATTGTTCTTGTAAATCTATTCCAGCTAATCATGTCGGTTTTCGAGAACAGCATGAAGGAAAGGGGCATCACTGAAAATGAAGCCTTTGACTGGGAGAAGGCTGGTACAGATATCTTGTTGTCCACTAGCACCTCAACTCCACCGCAGCAGAACACCAGGCAAACAGCAGCCATGTTTGGGTGAGTGTTGTAGTTGTACCAGTCAGACAGTGGATAACAAGCTCGGTTCTTTTTTTAAAGATTTCAAGGCCATGATGATTCTGGGAAGTTGGAACAGCACGGGAGGCACCACTTGATCTGACTTTTTTAATGTTAATTTATGTCTGTGGTGGTGGACAGTGAGCTGAGCACTGCTGAGTGCATGCACTGCTCACACCTCCAACACAGCTCTTCAGCCTTTTTACAGTGTGTTTCATGTGCTGCTGCAAAGGGACACAGAGACTGATGCTCAGATGAGTCCAAACAGAAAAGGTTTGATAAGGCCTGGTTCACTGGTCTGTCTTGGGGCTTTTGGGGGGCTGATGTTAGGGGTAACAGTAATCTCTAGTTATGTTATGGAAGGTAAAAACTGTAGGGCCTAGTAAGCCTCATTTGCTCATGCAGAAGGAGAGGTTTCTTCACAGATCAATATGGTGTGAGGGGCACTTGTGAAGAAGTTTTCAGCCTGTGTATCAAGGGTCCCAAGATGCTTTCACTGATCTGCCTGCTGTCTCTGTAATTTTCATTACACGGAATCCTCCTGTTCTGATTCAGGATGTCACATCTGGCACTGCCTGTTTTTCAACTAAGTAATACCCTAAAATCTGCTGAGGAATTCCCGTGGGCTGGTGTAATAAGCTGCCTTCTTTATATACTGATAATTTTACCTTCCTTTTTGTCTCTTTTGCAGGGTGGTCAATGTCACTCCGGTACCCGGGGACCTGCTCCGTGAGAACACCGAGGATGTCCTGCAGGGTGAACATCTGAGTGATCAAGAGAATGCTCCTCCCATCCTGTCAGGTCGGCCAGTGGAAGGCCTTGGGCAGGCTCCAAACACGGCTTTCAATGAGGGTGAAGTTTGGGAAGAGACAGATGTGAATCGCAACAAACTCAGGATCAGCATCAGCAAAGTAAAGAACATTTCCTGGTCTCCTCTGAGTGTTGGATGTAGGGAATGGGTTCAGAGACTGCTAGAAGCCACTCAGATCCACTGATGTAGCATGCTATGTAGTAAGCCCAAAAAGCATTGAAGAATTCTCCTGTGGCAAGGGGAAATTACAAGGAATTTCTTCACAGAGTAAAAGCCATTGGGATTAATTTAGATCTTTATGCAAGTGACATTTTGGGGGCCAGTAATGCTCAAGTGAATCTTTTTTACCATCATATCATTATCTAGGATTTTGGTATGTCAAGGAAGGAAATTCTAGTCCTTGCATAGCTGATACAATATCAGAAATGTCCCAGGCATGGAAATTAAACCCCAAAAATTTATTGTGTCCCAAGCTCTTGTGACATGAAACAACTCAATGCACACATACTGCTGTTCTTAAGGTGAAAAAAGGGAAGTTTATTTTCTGACTCTAACATTTATAGATTTTGAAAAGTGACAGTGGATTGGAGGGTGAAAGTGCTACTTTTCTAATAACACTGGACAAACCAACAGTCTATCAAATTTCTCTTCTTCTATAAAAGAATGCAAAACAATACATTATTTACAGAAAGTGTGTGAAAAAGTTTGTTACAAGAATGTAAACATTGGAAGGCTTAGAAAATCTTAAAAAAACAGGGTGACACTCTTGGGTAAATAAATATAATCAGATATGTCTTCATAAACTGTATTTTTCTGTACCTTGAATCATCACTCATTTTTCTCTTCCTTTTTTTAACTTTTCTTTGTAAGGGTAGGAAAATCTATAGGGACCATCTAACAATGGTTTCCCCCCTATGAAACCATTCCTTAATATTCTTATATTTCTGCATTCCAAGATCATATTAAGCTTTTTTACCTTACATAAAATGTATACTTCAATTGATTTTACTCAAAATCTCTAAGGTGTTTCTCAGTCCTTTCTTGTAAATGTTATCTCATTTCTTGAAGGCACCCCCAGTGAAGGCTGATTCCATGATAAATGTTAAGTATAAGAATCTGTTTATTAATAGTTAGTTTATTAATAATCTTAATTTACATATTGCAAGTAAATTAGCATTAGTGGCAGGTCATCAGATACATACAGAATCTGTTGGCAGAGAAACATTCATCAGACTTAAAATGTTGTCAGGGCCTATCAGATCCACATCACAAACCCGTCTTTAATGGACATTTGTAGACTTGCATGTTAAGTCTGTGAGTGTTCTGGGGCTGACCAGAATTCATTTCAGTCTCTACTAGTACAAAGTTAGTCTTTATTTCAGCAAGATAGGTATGTCCATTATCCTTAGTCTTCTTAGAAAACATTATGCATGGATAAGAAATAATCTAATTTACTTAAAATTTTCCAGTGCAAATAATTCAGATCAATGTGTTATCTGTGTGAAACATTAGCAGGGGCGTTCCTCAACACTGAGGAATTATGAATGAAGTTCAAATCACTTCATCTCTCACTGGTAACTCTGCATTCCCAGAAGTTTTCATTTGAAGGTAGATGAAATAAGAAAAGCCTGATAGAGAGGGATGGTTCTGTTCACACAACATATATTTAAAAAAAAAAAAAAAGAATATTACAGAAAAACCCTAGCAACTTATGTGTGTTTTTCTTTGCATTTCTACACCAGGTGCTTTGATGCTCTTCAGTCAGACTTTTCACAGGGGAGCCCTTTCTGTGTGCCAGTTGTGTGTCATGTCTTAGGTGCCTCATTCACAAGCAGCTAAAGGCAGGAGAGGTTTCTAGAAGCTCCACAGCACAGGCAGGTGACTCTTGTGCCAGGCACTGTGCTGTTTGTTGTCAGGCTGCTGCCACAGGAGCTTAGGGAGTTTCTCAGCATGGCAGTGAGCACTTCAGCTCTGACAGGTTCTGTAGCTACACAGCAGCCTGTGCAGCAAAGCCCAGGGCAGCAAGCTCTCCAGAGCTGAAGTCCTTTCTTTGAGGGGTGTTATCTCTAGTTTGACTATTGCCTGTCCTTTTGCTTTGCTAGACTTACTATCATTAGTCTGACTGTTCTCTGAGAGAGGATTGGTTTTTATTTAAGTAACAGTCACTACATGGAGAAAAGAAGGATACTTCCAATTTGATACCTAAGGGCACAGCTCTACCTCTGCTTGCAATCTGAGGCATCAGAACCACAAGGGCACTGGCATGTTTAAACACCCTTCTGCTATTCACAGCATCACATCCTTCATCTTCCAGTCTTGTAGCACTAGAATTAACTGGCTTTCCCTGTCTTGCTCTTTGTATTTAGGAGATGAGTGGAGCTTGCCATGTTTTTTCTCCCTGATAGCTGTCTAAGGTGATCCTTACTTCTCTCTGTAGACAATTCAGATCTCTTTCTGTCCCATTTCTCCCATTTCTGTGTTAAGGACAGAACTACTGTCACTGTTCTCCCACACCATCCCCCAGTTCTCCACTCTTGAATCTTACCAAGTTGATGCTACCCAACAGTTACATCAGCACTTTGCTCCCTTCACAAACACATTTAATCTTTCTTTGTTGCTAACCTTCTCCTGGCCATGACTGGATTACAGATTAAATCATTATCATCTATTCTGCTTTTCCTCTAATGCTTGAAAGTTCTCCTCCACTCTCCTTAGCTGCAAAAGCTCTTTAGTTATGCATTCCAACTCCAGCATGGGTGGTTTAGGTCTGCTGATTCATGGGCACTGACTGACTTGCCATGTGCACATTGCATGACAAGGCAGCAGTCTGGATCAGCAGCATTTTGCTGAGATGCTGCTTGTGTTCAGGCCCTCTGGCATTAATGGAGGACAAGGGAAAGTAGGGCAGGGAAGGGTAAGCATTCTCCATACAGATCCCCACACACAGGCCCTGTGTAGCAGCTGATGCTGCATGGCTGGCAACACAGCAGTGTTGAATGCAAATCCTGTGCCGCTGCTGTGCTTTTGCCCCTCTCTTCCAAGGAAAATCAGCGCTGTGGAAGGCAGAGGGCAGCTGTGTTGGTCACCTACTTTAGCTCCTTTTTCTGCTGCTAAATTTAAAAAATCAAATTTAATAAGGCAATATGAAAGAGGAAATATGGAAATATGGAATGTCCATGAGTGTGTTCAGCTCCCTGCATGACCTTGGCTCTGTAGAAAGCTCTTAGAGATGTTGTGGTTGAATGGATATCGTAGAAGACTTTGTTTAAAGGACCGAGATTAAAACAAACAAACAAACAAAAAACCCAAACCAACCTAGTAATTAGGAGATGCCTTAGTCGGACCAGATGTAAAAGTTTGTACATTGCAATGTAATGCATGGCCCCTGCTGAAATGAATGTTGACAAACAAGGTTCTTAGACATCTTGGGTAAGCAGTTAGGGTTTGTGTATGTAGTAGGTTAACCCATGAAAACTCCTTTGGATCAACACTCAGGGTAATTGAAATACATAGGCCACCTTGTAAAGATGTTTAAGTATTTGAATTGATTTTAAATCCATACCTTATTTTAACACCAGCTGATTGCCAGGGCAGAGGGACCCTGCCTCCCTTCAGACATTGCTCATGTAGATTGTGAAAGTGTATGCTGGGAGAAAGCCCAGAGCAACAGTCAAGGATGGACATCAATGTCTTTGGCCAGATCTTGAAGTTCTTTGTGTTTACCCCCCCCAGACTCAGTGCATGGTGGAAGAGGAGCAGAGAAACGGGGTGTGCCCCAGTTCCCCTGTCCGAGTGCCTCCGGAGTCCCCGACCGCACAAGTGCGCTCCCTCCGCTACCGCCGCGTCAACAGCCCCGAGTCAGAGCGGCTCTCCACAGCTGATGGAAAAGCAGATCCACATGAAAGAAGGTTTGTTCACCCTCTGTAGCCTCCTACTGCTTTTAGCAGAGTCTTGAGGATTGACTGTTGAGACCAGCCTAATCATTAGATCAGCAGCCAATGCTTGCAGCTTTATCTACGTTGACTTTCAGTTCACCTCCTTCTCTACTTCCCCTTTCTTCTTTGTCAAAAATTTTCATGTCTCACACATGGAAGGCTTTCCCCGGAAGAGTCTGCAAGGCTTCTGGATGATCCTTGTTGAAAAAAAGCTGGGCAGCAGATGCTCTGGCTTTGTGCAAAGCAAGCAGCAGATGCAGGCCAAATGAGAAACATTGATCAGAACATGGTTTGAGGGTTTTTTTCACAAGCCAGTAGAACATAAAAGGGGGAAAGGTGTTGTTGGGAGGAAATGGTTATCATCCTGTCTACAGGGGAAAGAGATGCTGAATTGGCTCTCATACTGAAGCACTTCTTCACACCATTTCTAAAGAAATATTTTTGTTTAAGCCTGTCTTTCTGAAGTGTACCAAGAACTGAGTGAGAAGAGCCCATACAGACATTCTCTTACGGTCCTGTCGTTGCCCACAAACCCCATGTGTTTTGAGTGGCTTCTTGTTGTGTCCCTAGGTCTCGAATGGACATCCCTGGCTCTCCCTCGCGGCTCGTGTGCTCCTCGCAGCCGGCCCAGATGCTGTCCATCGATACGGGCCAGGCTGACCGCCAGGCCAGCGGCAGGATGGACGTGTCCGCCTCCGTGGAGCACGAGGCCCTCAGCAACGCCTTCCGCTCGGTGCCGCTGGCGGAGGAGGAGGACTTTGACAGCAAGGAGTGGGTTATCATCGACAAGGAGACAGAGCTGAAGGACTTCCACCCCGGTGCTGAGCCAAGCACCTCTGGAACCACGGACGAGGAGCCCGAGGAACTGAGACCTATCGAAGATGGGGAAGAGAGAAGGCGCCTGGGGGCAGATGCTGCAGTGAGGCCGAAGACTCATGATGGGCGAAGTCGGGGTATGCTGCCTGTGACTGAGGAGGACAGTTCCCATAGACATGAAGGACCTTCTCAAACAGTGTCTGACAGTAGACACGAACAGCAGACAGGAAGTCCAGCCCACTCCCCCTTACATTCAGCACCAGCCCTCCGACAAAGGAGACGAGAATCTGAACCCACTGGTCCTCAGAGACAGGTAAGATCCCTGGGTCTGTACCTTGTTGCCTATCATAGTATCATCTTAGGAAACCTCAACTGTGCTGGAGAAGTCTTTGATTCCAAGCATGGATGCTCTTGTAAAACTCTTCTGACAGTGCTGGCAAATGTTGTGAACACCTTAGAAGTGCTCCCAAAAGCCAGTGATGTCCTTCTGAGGACACACTGTTATGAAGATCTTTCAGCCATTTTGGTACAGGGACAAGAGGAGAGTGCAGCTGTGATTTTGGGTGTCTCTTGTCACTCCTCTTATGCTCTCCCACAGAGTTTTGTTAGTAACTCTCCGTGGAGTTTTGTTAGTAACTGCTTAGCTGTATGGACTGCTTAGTGTTGCTAGCAAATCTCCACATAGTTTCTCAGCAACAATAGGAGTGTATTGCAAGAGAATGACCTCTAATCTAATCACACATCAGCACTGCACAGCCCCATAGCAATGCAAATCCTAAAATAACTCCCTAAAATTAATCTTTCTTCTAAATACCTAGCAAAAAGCTCAGAGTAGCCAGCACATACATCTCATCAACCTTACTTCAGTGAGAGGCATTGCTGTTACCATGCATTTACTCACAGAAGTGTTCTTTACCTAGTGTGTTTTTTCCATGTAGTTGTAGAGGGCTTTTTTTCCTTTCAGTTTTGCTTTTTTCCTGTGGTCTTCTGATGCTATAAAGTAGTTCAGTTTTTAGTAGGAGGTGATTTATTAGATTAGCTGGAAAAATATGATACACTAGGCACAGAGTTCCTGTCATACCTAATCTTCTTGTTTAAGAACATGGCTGTCCCAGAGTGTTCAGTGCAAGAGGCAATCAGATTGTTCCCCTAAGAGCTTTTTGTATTTATATGTTGATGAAGAGCTCTCATGCACGTGGGATCCATAAGCAAAGCAAAGAGCAGGCAAGTTTTGAGTCATGTACACAGGGATACCCTCCCATGACAGTGCAGTCTGCCTGTTCCTGTCTGGAAGATGATAATTTCGTTTTTGCTTCCCTCTTGAGCTTATTCTCCAAGGAAGTGTTCACTGGACTGGAGCATGTTAAAAGAACATCCTTCTATTCAGGTCTTGCCCAGAATCTTCTCTTCTCTAGATCCCCAAGAGATGCAAGAAGAAAACCATGAATGAGACCAGAATCTATGTAAAAGGAATCAAAGCAAATCTTTGCAAATCACCAGGCAAGGTGTTCCCTGTTAAGGTGTATTTACAGGATGGATAGAAATGCTGTCAGTAAGCACAAGGGCTGTCCTGCTGAGCGTGGAACAGAAGCAGCACATGCTTCTCATAGAGACTGCATTCCAGTTGAAGGATTCCTAGGTAGAGGTGTTTGCTGTAGAAAGCCAATATGCTGAATGCCCCAGGTATCTAGAAATTACATAAGGCAAGCTTGGCAGAGTTGGAAGGGTCTGTGTCTGAATTTGCTGTGGTCTGTACACTTCGGGGGTTGGTCAGTGCAAGATCTGCAAGATGCAATGAACATGGTAAGAACCAGCTGGTAAGAACCAGCTGTAAACAACAGCAGGGGCACTTCATTAAAATGTTTAGTGTGGCTAAAGAAGCCTGGAGAGGCCTTCTTGGCCACAGCACATACACCCCTATGTGGAATGACTGGGGGAGTCGGATATGATGCAACACAAAGACTTCTTATCACTGCACAGAGATATTTAAAAAGCAGGCAAAAAAGGTAAAATAATGGGATTGGGGGTGATTACTGCTAAGATATTAGGCAGCCTTTGTTCTCCAGCAAACTGCCTTTTTTTTTTTTTGTTGTTCCTATGTTCTGAAATACCCTCTATTAACTCCGTGGCCTAGCTTTGTACACACAGACCAACACTGGACTTCTTTAGCTGACTGGGATTTAGTGATTCTTCCTTTGATGTCTGAACCCTTCAGTTACCACTGCAGCTGTGCAGTGATACTCATATTTTTCCACTTGCTGTCACAAACCAGCTATTAACTCTCCAAGGGACTTGGTGCCTAAAGGGAAGTAGAAACCTGTTTTCCTTAGGTGCAGCAAATATGGAGGGATGGATGGCTGGGACACCAATAAGAAGTTGACCAAGGACTTAACTAGTGAAAATACTGAAGGCCTCATTAGCAATGACAGATGTTTCCTGTAGCTCATGCTTGTGCTTCTCTGGGTTTGATTAAAACTGTGATTAAGTTTTTGTGTGTGTATGTGTGTGTGTGTGTGTGTAGGTGAGTAAATCTTCCTTATCTTTAAATATGAACTGAGCCTGTAAGATAGGTAAACATTTCACTAAATGCTGAACTACCATGACTGAAGTCATAGGGTTTGTTGTACCCATTTGTGACCTCATCCTGGTGTCCCAAAAGCTGGTGATCATCCCTTGGTGTCAGTAGCATACTCAGTGAAAGCAAATGGGGAATCCCTGCTCTGATGCTTCCTTCTGTTTCTCCATCCTCTGGCTCCAGTCTGTGAGCCATCACTTGTAACTGGCAGAGAGACAGTGATTTCTGGATTGTCATAGAATCACAGCATGCCTGAGGTTGGAAGGGACCTCTAGAGGTCCCCTCTAGTTCTACCCTCTGCTCCAAGATGGATCATCTAGAGCAGGTTACTAAGGACAGTGTCCAGTCAAAGTATCTCTGAGGATGGAGACTTCACAACCTCTTTGGGCAACCTGTTCCAGTGTACAATCACTGATATGGTAAAAAACTTTTTAAAATGTTTACATGGAATTTCCTGTATTTCAATTTCTGTTCCTTTCTTCTTTTACTTTCACTGGACATCACTAAGAAGAGTCTGGATCCATCTTCCCATCAGGTATTTATAAATGTTGTTAAGGATTCCCCTGAGCCTTCTCTTCTCCAGTCTCAACAGTCCCAGCTCTCTCAGCCTCTCCTCAAATGAAAGGTCTTCCAGTCCCCTCATCATTTTTGTGACCCTTCTCTGGACTATCTCCAGCATGTCCACATGTCTCTTGTGCTGGGCAGCTCAGAACTGGAGCACAGCACTGCAGGTGTGACTCACCAGAGCTGAGCAGAGGGCAAGGACCATTTCCTTCAGCCTGCTGGCTGCACTCCTGGCACATCCTGAGGGGCTGTTGGCCCTTTTTGCCACAAAGGCTTGTGTTCAGCTTAGAGTCCACCAGGACCTCCAGGTACTTTTGTGTCAAACTGCTTCCAAAACAGGTGGCCCACAGTGTGTTCTGTTCCTCCCCACTTGCCTTTGTTGAACTTAGTGAAACTCCTTTTTCCCATTTCACCAGCCTATCCAGGCACCTCTGAATGTGAGCAAAGCTTCTGGTGTGTCAGCTGCTCCTCCCAGTATTATGTCATCTGTGAATCTGCAGAAGGAACACTCTGTCCCATCATCCAGGTCACTGATTCAGTTGTTAAACAGCAGTGGCTGCACTATCAGCCCCTGGCTGCACCATTAATGACTGGACATTTTTTCTCCAAACCCAGTATTTTATGACCAGGACCCCGCAGATTTCAGTCTAATTCACTATCTACTTATCTAGCCCGTCTTTCATTGTTTTGTCTAAGAAGATTTTATGGGAGACAGCATCAGAAACCTTACTAAAGTCAAGACCAACAACCTCCCAGCCAGTCCTCTCAGCAGAGAAAGCTCTCGGGCACATCAGACATGATTTCCCCTTCATTTATCCACGTTGACTGCACCTTCTTCATATATTTGGAAATGCCTTCTTCCAGGAGGATTTGCTGCATGTCGTTTCCAGGCTGGCCAACCTTTAGTTCCCTGAGTTATCCTCATTTAGAACTCAGATGTTTCTTCAAATATGTCAGTCTTTTGGAAGGCAGATACTGTAGCTCAGATGTGAGAGATGGTGCTGTCCTGGTTAAAACTCTGTGGGTGTAGGAGGGAGCACAGAATGATCAGATGCTGCTGTGAGGAAAGTCAAGTACAGAGGAAGCTCTGAATAGCCTGGGGGAGTTTTTGACCCAAATATTCTCACATATTAGGAATCTCCCAGTTTCAGATGACAAGAAAATGGCTGCAGCGGAGCACAGATCTCATGGGAAGACCTGGTATAAAGGGAGAACAGAAACTGTGTCCTGTTCAAGCCCTTCTCTCTGTGCATCACTCAGTACATCTGTTTAACAGAGCTCTAAGGGTTTACTTTAATGTATGCATTTCAGGGACGACCTAATAAGACTCAGGGGTTTTTTTAGGCACTAGTGTGCAGATAAAGCTGTAGAAATAGATAAAGAATGACTGGAAGAAAAGATTGAAGCTACACTTCTGTTTACCTATTAATCCTGACACAGGGTTGCTGTTACTGCTGGAAATAATTTAAACCCATACCTCACAATATAATTTTAAAATCTGTCAAGTTCTTAAGTGTGCTGAATAAATTCAGTGATATTTGACAGGGACGGCAACTTACTGCTGCCTTCTGCAGTGAAAAGAATTACAAGTGTTCATACATGTGTGAATTTTAGAAACTATTTCTGACTGTGCTCAGGTCTGTGCTCATAGGTATTTCTTGGCTCTCAGTCTCCCCTGCTGCCAGTGGAGTTGGCATTGTACAAAATGTTTGGGGATTCACCTGCCTGAGACATGCCTGTCCAAATGGTGTCACATCTAAAAAAACCACATGAGAAGTGAAAAATTAAAGTGGGAGATGATATTTACTTTGCTTTACCTATCCTTGAATATATTCTACAGGGTTCAGAGAGCATTTTGCTTAGGCTGATTCTTACATCCTGGAGTCCATCTGAAAAGGTCCCAATGTGAAGAGGCACTAGTATATTTTTCCTTACCAACTCAGCTGTTAGTTAAAATCATTCTTTAAAATCATCTTGATGCTATCTTTGGCCTCTTTTCTCACACAGCCAGGAGAGTGCCACAAGTGGACTTGCTTAAAATTGTCCATGTCTCGAGGGTGTGAGGTCAGCAGGGGAAAAGGAGCTGTGTGTCTTGGTTTCCTTTGCCTTCTACAGCATCCTCTGTGGGCTGCTCTGAGGGACCATTTCTCAGTGGGCATTGGCAGAGGGGAAAACTCATTGCTCCTCCCCCAGTGTAATTCCCACTGCTCTGTGTTTGATGCCTGTTGTAGATGATGTGATTCTTTGACAGTCAGCTCCTCTGTCTTCCCTCCACAGGAGAAAAGAAGCTTGTCAGCTGATGGAGAAGGATGAGTGTAGGGTTGGCCTCTTTAGATTCAGGGTCGCTGTCCATCCATGTGTTAGGAATAAAGGATCAGCAAAAGGGTGGTAGTGGAAGTAATACTCACATATGTTCTTTATATATAAATATATATCTATCAGGTAATAGCAATCAAAACCTTAAGCTGAGTAGACATTCCTAATTACATTTTGTATCTGTAAAATATATTGAGTTCTATTCACATCACATTCTCCTGGGACCTCCCATACAAAGTGTCCAACTGACCCTGTCCAAACAATAGGGCTGATGGAAGGTGGTCCAGCCTGATTGCTGCAAAGGGATAAAGGGGGGCAGCACCCTCAGCATTGATTGAGTAATTTCAGCATTAGAGCATCAGTGAGAAAAGGTGGCATGTCTGTAAGCTCAGCTTCATCCTGGAGGCAGCAATACCAAAATGCACTTGCTGTTGGGGTGTTGTAATTGCTTCTTCATGGCCTGGGCAAGTTCCTTGCTCCTGTGCTGTAGAGGAGGTCTCTCTGGGTAGCTGGAGTGATCCTTTGAGATCTGAGAAGTCTTTACCATTTTGAAATTATATATATACCTTGGAAGGTATACAATATGCTGAACCCAAACATGGAACAAAAATTAGGAATAAAAATTCCAGTAATGCTTAGTTGTGCAACTTGCAAATAGCACACCCAGGGCTGAATTTCTACACTGTCTATGCAAAGAGAAGATGGTTGTCTTTTTGAGAAATTAGAGCTGCTGTCTAGATTTTATTTGTCTCTCTCAAGTACTCTGTATGACAGCATTACATTATTATTATCTGAGACTCAGATCTATGCAGTGACATGCAGTACATTTAGGACTGTGAATAATTGCTTTTCACATTTAATGCCAACCACGAACTGAGTAGCTCTCAGGCACTTCTGAAGATAAGATATCTGCCTCAAAGCACTGCAAAGATATTGAAGGTGACAGGAAAGAGATGACACTGGATGACATTGAGCTCTTTTTCTAGTGCAAGGGCAACATCTCCAGTAAGGTAAGGAGAGTAGGTTTGTCTTAAAGCAAATCTAATATTGCCTTTCCACATTTCACCTGCAGAGACTTCCTGAAAAGAAATGCAGCACAAGGAAGTGAATGCATTTCCATTTTCCCTTCCTTCCCTTGAAGGAAAAAAAGTGATTCCAGGAAAAAAAGTCTGGTTCTGGAGATTGAGACTGCTGACCCTTGTGAAAGTCCTAGTTTCATTGAAGAGGTAGGAAGGGAATGCAGGCTTAGCACTTGCAGGGTGAAGGATCCGAAGTCATTCCCTAATGCCTCTCTCTTCCATGCAGAGCAGAAAGGGAAGGTAGGGACTGCAATCTCATCCTGACACAAACTGTCCTCAGTGGGTGTACTTCCTCCCTCTCCTGGCAATCCCAGGATCACAGAAGCAGAAAAGGAACCTAAGAGTGCATCTTCTCCTCATGTCCTCCTATGGTCCTGTGTTTTGAATTTCTCACTGAAAGGAGAATTACACTCTGCCTGCCTGTCCAGCTGCTGTCTATCCACTGCTTACCAAAACTGGAAGCATTAACACTCCCCCTGCAGGTACTCAGTAGAAAAACGTATCAGGAGGCCAGCAATGTAAGTGTGAGAAGAGAAAAGTCTACTAACAGCCCCCAAACCTGCTTTTTCAAATCCCTGGGGTGAGTTTTAATAAGAGTCATTGAAAGAGCCCCTGAGCATCCCTCACTTTCAAATACACTTAATCATTTTAGCACTGTTTCACCTTTTATCATCCATGTGGTTTCCAAATGTGTTCTGAGTTTGCCTCTTACCCACATGCAAGATGTATGAATAGCCTAGTGGCATGCCAAGATGAGCGCTGCCAGTGGAACAGAGAGGTGGCCTGAAGAGCCAGAGGAGGGGACAGAGTAGCAGAGCCTGGCACTGCTGGTGTCACTCTGGTCCACCTGTGGCTGGGGAGAGCGTGGCAGGCTTCCACGGTGCCCGTAGCATCCCTGGGAACTGATAGCCATAGGGAGCAGTAAGTAAGGCCCTGTGTAGAGCAAAAGCATTTTTCATCCGCCGGCGAAGATGTCCGCAGCATGCGCATCACAAACCAGGGGCGAGTCAAGTCTTTGCCTGACACCTTTTCCTCCACTCTTCTTGGTCTTTTTCAGTTGGAGGAGGACAGGCCTTCTCAGCACTCCCTCCCGAGGTACAGCCCCCTGAGAAGACTGGCGTCCTCCGTTTTCTCCTCCTCAACCCTGGAGACAGAACACTACCCTCACGTTGGTGGCACTTTCATACAGCGCAGCCGTTCGGCGGAGAGCAGCCCCGTGCGCATGCCCCACCGCAGGCACATGCCCCTCACGGCAGGAAACCACAGACTCATGCCTTCCGTCCTCCGCATTTCCAGGTCCCAGCTCCAGCAGGTGTGGGCCCGCTTCACACACAAAACATAGCCCGTTCAGGGAAGCGGCGGCCTCCATAATGCAATAATAGATCCCACCCACCCACAATGTGTCACCACTTAATGCAATATTGAACCCCAGACAACACTGGCCTAAGGTACTGTAACTTCCAAAGCCCCTGCAACCAGACCCCACAGAGACTGAGAACATCTGCCTTTCCCAACCTGCCGGCAGCCCGCGCCAGGGGCGGCGGCGAGGCCGAAGATGAGAACGCAGATGGCGAAGGTGTGGCGCGTGGCGGGTGCCAGGGCTCCTCTGGAAAACCCGCTCGGGCTAGGAAGCGCAGGGCTGCCTCGCTGAACACGCGCGATCGATCGAGCGGCAAACGCTGTCCAGTTGTGACTGGGATGGAGAGACTGTGGAGGTACCAGCCAGCGTTACCTTCCTCAGCAAAGGGGTTCCAGCGTCTCTGCTGGCGTCTTACACTGGGCCGAATCCGTAGGCGGTTTTACTCCAGCTAGATACAGGCAGACTCCCACTCAAAGCTCACCTGAGGCAGGACCTCAGGTTTGTCCCTCTTGTGGAGTTACAATCATGTATCTCTTTGTTGCTTTGGCTTTGGAAATCCCCTCGCTTTTGTTGCAGTTTGGTTTCCGTACGGTGACCACGCATTTCTGTCTCTCTGGCTGTGCCTCTGTTACATGACAGTGGGACTGTTTGTCTGCTCTCCACTCCTAAGCTGCTCCAAATTTTCCTACCTGCCCCCAAGAGGCACTGGCTGTCAAGTTGGATAGCAAAGATTTTCTTACTGATCCAGCTGTAAATTATGCTGGTTTTAAATTCCAGAAATTTTAGGCAACCGCAGCTTTTCAATGGCAGAGCAGTCCTGCTTCTTGGCCTTGCTTGGAAATGCCTGTGATAACAGATCTCATTTGAGAAATAAAGTGGCCTCAGCTCCTGGTATACTGAGCCCATGAAGCCCTTTGCTAAAACTGTGAATCTCAAAAGAAAAGGGAGATCAAAGTTAATTCAAATTGTCATAAGTACCCTTATTTCCTGCGTTTGCACAAATATATTGCCCTCCTCAGCAGTGTAAAACACCAGACTGTATGAAGACTTTCTGTAGTCAAGCGAATGTGGTAACTGTCTTCTATTGCCATGAGCCTTTGGTCTCATCTTCTGGGAGAACAGGCAGTATGGACATTAAGGTGAAGGAAGAAGGGGTCATTGCTGGTGCTCAGGGCTTTAGGGAAGTGCGAGTCCAAAGTAAAATACTGGGCAGTAAATATACAAGCATAGGATACAGGCAGGAAAACGTGCAGAAAGCTCAGGCAGATGTGAAAATGGGTTGGAGTAAGTGTGGGTGTTGGAAGGAAGTTGTGGCATGGAGGTATCACTGCATAGGTAGGGTGTTTCCAGTGGGCTTTGAAGGAACAATTCCTCCCAAGCAGTGCTTTCTCTAGGTATATCTGCCCTACCTGAAGCTCCCTTAATATTAGATTCACCTTCCCGTGAGCAAGAGCAGATAGTGCAGCCCCAGGCAGGGTGGGTGGTGCTTTCTGAAGTTCCTAGCACCTGGCCCCGTGTGTCTGCATGGACGTGGTCTGACAGGCTGACATGGTGACAGAGCATCCTGGGGGGTGCAGGGATGGAGATGGTGGGGGGGCAATACTCTCTCCTTGAGAAGATTCGGCACAGGTATGAGCAGCCTCTTCCCACAGTCAGTCATTCTTGAATCAGTGGCATCAGTTTCTTTTGATTTGCCCCAAGAACACGTGTGAACAGGACAGTTTGCTGATCAGACAAATTTTTTATCTGCAATTTTTTCATGAGCTTTATTTTTGAAAAAGGTACTGGCATTGCCAAAAATACTTGGGTTGAATTAACCACTAGCCTAATGACATTTGGCAGTTCCCTTGTTGAGGGCAGATACCAGAAAGAGCAAGGATTTGCTCTTCTCAAAGTGACATGAGAAGGGATGATTTCCTTAAGTAGACTCTGCTCTGATGTTATTTTTTTTTTCCATCTTCACTAGAGACTTTGATGGAAGAACAGATTCCAGAAAAAATAGAATTTGTGAAAGCGCTAGACTTAAATCAGTAACTCTCAATATTTGTTCATAGCGCCCAAAACACTGATGTTTGCTTTTCAAGGTTAATTTTAGGAATTAAAATTACTCTTGTTCTATTTTTAAAGAAAAATCCAACAATTTTTAGTTTTGCCAGTCAAAAAAGGGAACAAACTGGATAACTGGGTATTTATAAACTCTAAGTCTTTTGTTCAGACAAAAACAATGACTAGCCAATAAGTGGCTCCACACATAAATTTCAAAGGTCAGTAATCTTCCAATGCTGCTCATCATAATGCTACTTATATAAACTTGATACTGCTTTTCTAAGTTCAAAAATCTGGTTTATAAAGTGATTGATTTATACAGACTTCAGTAAGACTTTCTTCCAGTTAAAATTATTAATAAATTGAAAGCCAACTAAGCAAACAAAATATATTTATATGTTGCTATCTCTTACAAGAGGGGCTGTTTCTCATTAGGACTCCTGACCTCCTACCCTTAACTCAGCACTATACCATGCCTTTAGTGACTGTCAAGAAGAACAAAGAAATCACTGAGGAGAAGGTTTGCAGTGACAGAAGGTGGGTGGTTTGATAAAACACTACTGACAGATCAGCTCTGCAGAAAGATCTGAATTGCTTGATAAATTGCTTGTGTTCAAAGTGATGATTGCATCCACACAGGGACAAGGTCATGTTTGGAGTATGAAAGATGTAAGTCACATGTACAGAATGAGAGAAACTGTGCCCTGGGAGGTGCTGTCTCCCAAAATGAGGTGGCAGTTAGGTGAAGTAATTAGCTGCATCTAAGTCCTCACTATGCTGCTGCAGGAAAAAAAAAAAAGAAGAAGAAATAAATTCTTCTTTGATGTATCAGCAGGAAAATAGAAGATATGAACAGAGGGAGATCTTTTGTGGTGGTGAGATCACTACCAGACATATCCAAGTCTAGTATGGAAATTTTTGTAGAAGATTTTCAAAACCTGAAAGAGAAGGTGATACAAGAATGCTTCTGTAAAACCTGCCTTGTAGAATAAGCTGGAAGAAATGCAGTCTGTCATTAAATACAAAACTAAAAAGTGACATGATTACTGTGAGGTGTCTCTGCCTGAATAGAGCAAGAGGGGTTTTAACCTGCCAGGCAAAGATGTGAGTCTAAGTGCTGGAAGATAAAATAGCAAAGGTAAACCTAGAAGCAAGATGCTCATTTTAAAGACACTGAAATACATTATTTAAAGACACTGAATTCTTTGCTGTTCAGTCTCTGTAATTGGTTTCTAAATACTGGTTTCTAAACCAATCCTGTTAAACCATCAAATTTGGGCTCTATACCAGAATAATTGGACATGTTGCTGTCACCTGGGCTTTATGGGAAGTCTTATTTCATGATCAATATGTCTTTTACAATTTAATTCTGAACAAATTAATTGGTGCTAATGGCTGGAATCCTGATGTTAAAGTATTATGCAAAAAGAATTAAAAATAGTCAATTTAAAGAGGTTTTTTAACATCTTCATCTAATGCTGTATTAATTACTATGGAATCTACATATTGTTGAGGAGCAGTTGGCAAATTAAAGAAATGTGAAAAGAGGTCTTTTTTATATATATGGAAATGTAATAAATTAATATTGAAACTTAGTTGCAGTGCAATTCTAAAAAAAACTTATGTAGATTACATTTATATTGCATTTATTTATTGTGTTTGCTTTATAATGACTGCAATTATAAATGTAAATATATCCAAAATCAGTTGGCAAAAAGCCCAACTGATGGAAGGCTGTTGACATGAAAACTGATCATGGGGCAGTGGGCTGAAAAGTTAGTTGCCCCAGTTATTTGTCTTTTTCTGTTTGGCAGGGGTTTTTAGGTTCTTCAGATGGAATAAGCCAGCAGGAATCAACACTAGTGAAATAAAATTCCCTTTCAGCATGAGACTCTTAGGCAAATTGGGTTCATCAGAAGGGTCCAAGAACAGGATTTGCATCCTGAGGGAGATACTCTTCTTTTACTTCCTATTGTACATAGCACTTGTTCTCCTCAGAGTCCAAATTGGAAATGAGCATTTGCCACTCCCTCACAGAGATCATTGGCATCAGGACAGGAAGCTGTTGCTGGGATCTCATGATCTACTTCAGTGAGCAAATGCTCATCACTTGTATATACATATAAAAGCCATCTTTTTATATCTTGGCCTCTTGGCTCCTTTCACTTTCTTTCTATGCAGAACGGGAGATGTTTCCAATTTATTGCTCTCTCCTCAGCCTCCTTCCCTCAGGAAGGAGCTAATGAGGTATGATTTCTGTGAAAATGTTACTGTAAATGCTTGGGTTAAGTTAGCTTGGGTAAATGTGGTTATGCCAGCACGCATTCACTTTCAGGGGAGACTGTTCTGGTGGGAGGGGGTTGACTGAAAATAAGTTGCACTGGCACAGGTGCAGTTCTGCAGGTGCCAGCTTTCATTAGGAGTATCCTCTTGGTACCCCCATGATGATGAAGTCCCTGGTGTGAGCCTGACCTTGTCTACCATTCCCATTATTTTTTACTACTGTTGGGGGGCAGGCATGTGAAAGAGTTACAGTGCATCACCTCTTTGCCTCTTTCACTATTTAAAGTCTCTTTGGTTGCAGTGATGACAGAAAGTAAGAGAGAAATGCCCTGTAAAACAGCCATATGGGTGATATAACCCCATCCTTACACTACCTCTTCATGGTGAAGTCACTCCTGTCCTACCACTCCTTCTCTTTGTTGTGTGTCTGAACCTGGGCATTGTGGTGGTCAAGGCTGCTGCAGAGCTGTTGCTATGAAAGGGACAAGCTTGTTCAGAAGTTGTGCTTGTTGGGCTGAATGGCAGCTGACACTCCTCACCCAGGATGGAGAAGCTGTCCTTGGACAGTGGCCTCCAGGCTGGCTTGAGATGAGGCAGCAGATGTTCTCCTCTGGGATCTTGTCATTGCTCTGTAAGCAGAGACTTTGCTCAGCAGCTGCCCCCCAGCCTCTGTTCAAATCTGAGTCTGGATGCAAGAGCAGCAGCAGTTGGCTATAGCCCCAAGCTGCTGGTAGACTTCACATGCAGAACCCCCTCACCTTCCCCTACTGAAAAGAGATCTGTTTGCCTCTTTGTTCCAATTTGCCTCTCCCATCTTTCCCCCAAACAACAAAGTCTTTTTGCACTGCCTTGGTTTCCTGTGTGTGTCCCACTCCACGCATTGGTAAACCCCTGGTTTGCCTCCATTCCATTCATGGAATCTCATCCCCTGCATCCTTATTGCATCCCTGGATACCTGCACTCCCTCCTGCCTTTGCCATTCCCAAAAACCTGCAGAGCATGTCTCCTGCACTGGTTTCTTCTGCACTGCATAGCTCATGGTGCCCCTTACAATCCCTACAGCACTTTGAGCAGCCAAGAGGCCGTCCCTCCCTCTGACTTCCTTGGAGGAAATTGCAAAGAAATGGCACGTTTTGGCAACGGGGGCAGTCTCAGCTCTGCATGGAATCTGTGTGAAGATCAAGCTGTTTAAAGGCAGCTTGATTTCAAAAATGAGTATGGAGGATACATTCCATTTTCAGGGCAGTTGCATGAGTTTCAAGTCCTTAGGACTTAGCAGGCTCCCCCCAGTTACTGTCTGCCTCAGCAGCTAAATTTAGACATTTTGACAATTGCCAGAAATTTAGCTGGCAATGGTCTTTCCCTTAAGATACAGGTTCCATCTGCATTTGCAAACCATGTAAATAGCTGGCCTAACACCACTTCTGGTGTTGGGAGCATGTCTCCAACTTCCATTTACATCAGTGCCTGGCCTCTGTGAGTGAGAAAATGTTGCAACTCCAGTTGCAAACTCTTCAAGTTCTTCCAAATGGAAATTTTTCTGGGCTGGCAAATGGACTGTCCCCATTCTCCAACCTAGGAGCTGGGACAGTGAGGAGGTTTCAAATCAAATAGAATATTTCAAGTTGCCAGGAGAGGGCAATGATAAGTGCAACAGAGCTGACACTCTTCATTAAATATAAACTTTAACACACCAGTGTTTCCTCCTGCTCCTGCTCCTGTCTTAAACTGGAGATATTACAGACTGGTGGATTCTTTCTTGGGGATTGGTGTTCTTTACTTTGCCACATATAATGACTGTTCTTCCCTTATCAAGCCTGTGCCACTGCCATTAGGCCACCAAAGTATCTTGTTGTTTTAAACAAGCTCTTTGTTTCTTCTGCTATTCCATTTGACACCCAGCTCTCCCCAGCTGTGTAACACCAGACCCAGGTGTTACACGAGAAGGCAGCATGCCTTTGAGAACCAGTCAACAATCTTTTTTCCTTTTTGCTACATTTTTTACATACAGGACCTCTGGAAAGGGGCCTGTTGCTTGAACTGATCAGCCATAATAAGCAAAGGTGTTTTGAGCACCTTCCCCAGCCCATTCACGGGCACAGAGGTTGAGTGGCTCTCCAGTAGCTGGGCTGTTTCTTTTCCAAAAGTGGCTCTAAAGCCAGTGAACACACAGTTCTTCTAACTCACTTAGGCTGTGAGCACTTGAGATTAGAAACAAAACAAGTGTCATTTGGGGCACTTCTCTGCTCTGTGCTTCAAACATTTCTTCCAAAGATTTCACTTTGGAGTGGTTATCTACCTCATTTGTCTTTTGTTTCAGTAGCATTGCCAGGCTTTGGTACCATCTTTGCCACTGACTACTTTGCCCCAACGTGTGCAGCCTCTTTTGAGAGTCTTGGTGATTTGTTTTGTAGTAGAAGCCTTCTGCAGTCAGAAAGACCCTTCTGCAGTCTGGGAAACCAGAGCAAACACCTCAGTTTAGCCTTTCCCGAGTTTATTCTGAAACAACACTTGTGGTATTCATACCTTCCTGTGGGCTCTTAAACTCTAAGGATCCCCAAGTGCTTTATTTTTCCCATGAGTCACTTCCCTGCTGTTTTACATGGGGGAGTCAGCAACACAAAAGCCTTTTCAGAACATGTCAGGATGAAGCCAGATGTTTGGTTGCACAAAGGGAACTTCAGGAGGCTGAATATTTTTTCATAATCTGTAAATTGTCAGGACAGTGGGTGGGACCTATATACCAAATACAATAAATATCACTGAGGCATTTCTTTGACTGCAAATCACCAGGAGCTTCCCTTGCTCTCTCGTGGAAAAAAAATGCACTATTTGAATCTGGTGCTGTGATTCTTTGTAAATAAATTAAGGCAAGAAAATACAACCATTGCTAGTTCACTCCTCTCTTGTAAAATAGCTCAACAATAGGATGCACTGTGAGACTGAAGGTCAGAAAGCATGGAAAGATGTGTTCAGTCCTTTTCCTGTTTTCTAGTGTCCTTCCCTCTCACACCACCATCAATCTTCCATGAGATGTATATGTGGAACTTTTAAGAGCTTGACAGCAGCACAAGATTATTCTTGAAAAGAGAAGATTTTCTACTGCTTATCTGGGGGGATTGGTGACAGATACCAACCATGTTTGTCCAGTGGGTCTGGCATCTCTTCCTTAGGCTACATGGAGTCTCTGTGGTGTCCAGTTACATTTGTATTACAGCCACATAGTAACTGACGCAGTTCTGCGTCAATGACTGAATTTATTTGTATTGTCAACTGCTGGGTTACATGAATGACACATTTTATTAATGGTTGTCATTAGAGATTTATTCATGACACTCTCAGAACTTTACCTGAAGCTGAGACCATTTTGCTACTTTCACATTGAATAAGAAAGGGCTCTTTTATCCCAATCTATTCAAAAGAGAAGCTTTTATTTTTATTTTTGCTTTTCTTGTTTCCCTTTGGTAAAAATGGGAAAGAACAATTCAGAGATAGCTATCGTATATTTGTCTAGCTCTGCTTGGCAGTAACAGATGGGCTGCAAGAGGCTAGTTGAAAAAAACAAAAATTGCATTTCCTAGCAGACAAGGTCTGAAGCCTTTAAAATTATGGATAATTTGCAAACCCCTAAAATCCTGTTAGTGTTTATTGTGAAAAAAATTGCCTCAGCTATTTCTCAGCAGAGAACATGGAATACCTTTTTCTTGACCTGCTTCCCTGTTGAGAGTTGCCCGCTCTCGGCAGAGTGACTGGAAGAGCAAATAATTTCTGGAGAGGCTGACCAAAGTAAGCCAGATGTGCTTCCTGAGTTCACTGTTGTCCCCAGGATGGTGTTGGGATGCTTTGTGCTGGAGCTTCCATTTCTGCCTGTCTGTGTGTTTGTGTGTGTGCGTGACCCACGCGTGGCGTGCACACGGTCGCACGTGGTCCTGCCTTACAGAAGAGCTTCTGTGCCAGTAGTGGGCCACTTTGCACACCCCCAAAGGCTGAAAAGGATGGTGCAAAGAACAAATCTCAGCCACTCACAGAAAGTACCTTTATGGCATCTGGTTCAGGTGGTTCACCCAGCCTCCTCTGGATGCTGCAGGTCTGATTTCAGCACCCTGGCCCAGCCCAGGTCTCTTCTTTCAGCGTGTTGTGCATAAATACACATCTCTCCTTTTGCTGTCAGCCAGTGGCAGAGTATTCTGGTGATGGGAACAGTGCTGGCACTTGGGATATAACTTATAGTATGCAAACACCTATTTTGGGTAATATTAAAACATGAAATAAAACACATAAAGGCTGATCATTGTGACACGACCTTCCTTGCTTTTTGTTGCATTTTTATGCCACGTGTTTTGTGTTTGGGTCGCTATAACACAAACCTGCATTGGCAGTTCCAGGGGACAGCGCAAAGATTAATTTCTGGGAAATGTTTCTAAGTGTTATTTGCTGTATTGCAACTTCTTTATATCACACCTGCCATTGAAAAAAAATGATGTTACGATGAATGTACATTTTGAACAAGCTGCTAACCATGTAACCTGGGGGTTGGAAGCAATCCCCATTTTACATCCACTTGCATGTCTTCTAGTGTTCAAAAAGAAAATTGCTTTATGTTTGGAGGTTTTATTTTTTCATATGCAAAGTGGTTCAATGAGTTACCTCATCTAGTGCACTTGCCTCCTAAAAATCCCCAGGGTTTCCTCCTACAACAAGTTTCTCAGTTCATTATGAGTGCAATTAATTATCTGGCAACATGAAACACAGTAATGGCAAATTTCCTCTGAACAAGTCAGATAAGGAGGATTTCCATGGGACTCTTGCCCCTTCAGCTTGGTCCTTCCTAGAAAACCCCTACCAGATCAGGTTTTTATTCAGCACTGCTGACTTCTGGTTATTTTTATGACGTAGGAAGATGTTTAGCTTTCAGAATATTCTTCTTCTTCTTTCTTGCTGCTATTAAGTTGCCTTTACAGTTAGGGACTAGAGGAATTTTTGGATTATCATTTCCTTCCACTTTGCTCACTATTTCCTGAGTCTCCAGTGAGTGACACAAATGAAGCGTTCCCCGTGTCTGCTCAGACAGGGAGCTCTGCATTGGCTCTCACTGCAGACACTGGTGGGTACAGAGTTGGGAAGCTGAGTGGCAGGCATCCCACCTTTACAGAGCTTTTGCTTCCATCCAAGACGCTAGGAAAACTGGCACAAACCTAACACGAGAAAGCACAAACAGGGAGGAGCAGAGCACTTATCCAGCACAGGACTGGATTGTCCTATTCACCTTGGTAAAAAGAAAGAAGAAAAAGGCTGTGGAGTGTTGATGGTAAGATGCTGGATAGAAGAACATCTCTAACATTCATGGTGCTGATTCTTGGAACGTGGAGATCCTGCAAGTAAGCATGGCAGCTCTAAGACCCCTGCTACTTTTACCTCATCTGATGGTGGTTGAAGAAAGAGCTGCTTCAGAAACTCAGATTCTAGGTTTTTCCACACACTTGTCAATCCTGCCAGATCTCCCAGTCCCGATCAAGCTTAGTCTATGTTGGCAGAGGATAATGTCACTTCCAGGATATGCTAAGGTCCTGATAGTATCCAAATAAAAGCTATTACAGGGAAGACTGGACCACAGCTCTTGCTGTCTGTGTGCCATCTGCATCTCTCAGGACTAAGGCCTCTTCCCATTCCGAGTGGAACAATTAACGTTGCGTTGAGAACTTGATTTCTGCTTCTCAGACCTTTCAGCTCCCATAAAGAATCTCAGGGACCAGCATATCCTTCCTTTGCATTACCTTGTGTCACCTGTTAGACTTCTGTTGCTGCTAAGCAGGAGAGTCCAAACCATATTTAACCAACTGCTATTTGAGTAGGAGGTGAATGTGGGTTTCTGTGGCTGTTGCTACTGAGAGGAGACAAAAGCTGTAGGGAACCTGTTGTGCTTCCTGGTTTGCTTGGGAAACTCCATCTGCTGGGACTTGAGTTTGCTTGAGGCAGTGGATCTCAGTGCAGTGCCCTTCAAGCAGGTCTCCAGGATTAAGAGGTCCAGCAGAAGGGATTCCTCAAGCTGCCAGGAGTCCTCACGGACTGCTAGGGACAGAAGGTTTGCAGAAGCTGTGGAAGTTTGTCTCAGGGGGAAGGCAGCAGGGAGAGGGAGGGGACGCAGCCTGCTGTAGCTTTAAAGGCAGTACTGTGTAGGGATCCATTTGGAAGGACATAGTTGACTAAAGGGATCCAAAGCTTGTTTTCCTCGAGTCTTTTTATTCTTCCTTATCTAATCCCTTTAGAGCCTAAGGTCAACCCCTTTTTGTACTGCAATAACACTGTAATATATGCTTGCACTAATTCTTCTGGTATACCAAGCATGCAAGACCAATTTAAAGCTTTTTTTTCAGAAGAAAAAGACTGTATTATTGTGTATATAGAAATACTGAGAGAGAATTTGAATTCTGTCTCCTGTATAAAAGCATGCATTGATTACCTGTATGTAGATCATGCTGTAAATGCTGCAGAGTACTGTAAAATCCTACACTTGAAACCACAATGAACAGGCAATGTCATCAAAAACAAATGAAACAGAAGCTGTGCAATGGATTTTGTGCCTTTTTTAAATCCATGTATGTTAATCCAGACAATCGGGAAAAAAAAAAGAAAAAAAAAAGAAAAAATGAACAAACAAAAAAAAAGCTTGTATACTACCAAAACCTTATTAAAGAATCAAAGGCAGCATCTTGTTGATGGCTGGGTTTTTTATTTGCTTTCTTTCTTCGTTTTTCTACTTCATTTGCTCTGGGAAGGTGTCCCCTGCTCATCCTTGGGTAGGTAGGAGCACTGCACAGGCAGCTGAAGGAGATCTGCTAGAACAGTGAGAGTTCCATGATTGCTTACACATGTGATCACTAAAAACTTGCAGTTCAGACACATCTGGGAATAGAAACAAAGTCATGTGACTGTTAGAGATGCGTTTTATGTATTTTGGGAAGGCCACAGCGTGGTTTCAATTCAAGGCATGTGAAGGCTCTGGTACCTGTGGAAAGGGTGGTGGAAATCTCCCTCATGCAGAAGAATCCAAAGACTCCAGCTGCTCAAAGGCAGAGAGCAGTTTGTGCAGGCAGGTGACGGTCTGGAAGAAAGAGCCTGGATAAGGCTGTGGGCTCAGACTGGGAGGGTTGTACAGCGTGTGAGTCCCTGTCCTCCTGGGAATTATTCTGTGGAGGGTCAGGCAGGATTCTTCTGAGTCTGCCTTCAGCAAGGTCCAAAGCTTATCTTCTCCATGCTTCAAAGTGTGTTTTAGTTTGCCCCTGAGGGGCTGCTGGTGTGTGGCAGATGTGTACATCTGTCAGGCTGGGTAGAAGAAGTGCATCATTTCCTGAACTTAGGTGAGATAAATATTGTGAGGGGTTTTTTTTCCTGTACCTGCTTACAAGAGGTGGGAGAGAAAAAAATCCCAGATTTTAAATTGAAAGGGAAAATGTATGAGGCTTATATGGGAAATTGTTTTCTTTGCCCACATCAGTGCAGAGCTGCTTAGGAGAGCAGGCTTTTCTGGAGGACACTGAGCCCACTCTGTAGCATGTGCTGCATTAAGGGTGTAGAAATTTTGACAGAAAATAAACCCACTTGTTCTCAAGTCCAGCAGGTCCTCAGAGATCAGGGGGCCTGGGTGTAGCTGGGCTTAATTTCTAATTATTCCCAGTTCAGCACTGTATATTCAGCTGAGTTCAAGAAGAACTTTCACAGGCACAGATTCACAGAGAATGTGGTCTTGACACTGGGTCTGATTGTGTTCAGAATGATCACAAATTCAGAGATCACAGATTCACCAATAATGCAATTTATCAATGCTATCAATCTGGCCAAGTTAAGAACTTCCACCATTCAGACTCATGGATGGTGTTTTTTCTTTGCCCCAGTGGCCCCCTTCTTTTATACAATAATTTTTTGTGCTTTCCAGAGGGGGGGAACAATCACATGTCATAGGTGGGATTTTGGTGACTGCCATCATGTATGTAAGGCAGGCCCTTTTTCTCTTCATTTGCATTCTAAGGTGTGTGAAAGTTAATATGCAAATCAGGCTTAATGAGGGTCTTGGTTACTTTTGGTCAGAATTTGAAGTTAATACAAAGGGTGAAATAATCACTTTAGTCCTCCTCCACCCGCTGAGGCAGCAGTCAGCAGTGCTCCAGGGAGTCTTTGCACACATCCTAATCTCCTTAATGGACCAGAGTTATAACACAGCTTGTTGTGGAGGGTGAAGGGAGAGGCTGATGGCTGGTGCTGAAACAACACTGGGCTGTGAGGCTCCACTTCACCCTGGACAACATCCAGTGGTTTGGCTCGAGCCATGTGCAGGGCCAGTGAGGGGCCCAGCATGGTCAGTTTGTCACCACCATAAACCAACATTTAGCTCTCATCACATTGTTCACCCCATGGCTGCAGCCACACAAACTACAGCCAGAACACCCTTGCACACCCAGGGACATCATGGCCTGCATATTTATTTTTCTTGCCCACAGGGGATATCATAAGGGTCATTTAACTTCATATAATTGATTTTTGGGGTGTCTCTCTAGGGTGATTGCTTTTCCTCCTCTTTCACATCTTTCATTTCCATCCATACATATCTTATGCATATCTGAGAGATCATTACCTGGCTTATCATTCATAATAATCCACAAAATCTAATAATTACAATAAAAACTAATAACAAAGATTGTGATAAGCTCTGTAGCCAACCAGCAAGTGAAAAACTTAACCCATGCAGGAGCTTGTTTAATGTCCATTTTCCATACTACATCCAAGATCTCTATTTGCTCTTGCTGTATACTTCATATTATCTCGTTGTTCATAAAGATCCTTAGTTACATTTGATATGTGAAGGGAGCAGGTATCATCAGACAGGCTCACACATCCACACACTGCATTTTCAGGCCATAATAAAAGTCTAATTTTAGTCTGTTTTGCAAAGCCATTTTTGATGTTGCCTGCAATTGTTCCTTTACTTCCTCCAGTGCCACAGGAGCTGCATTAGTCAGTGCTTTGATTTGTTCAGCAAGGTTATATAGCATCATTTGATCTTGGAATGCCATCAGTTGGGGTGTGCAAATAGCTTCCAGAGCCCACCCTGCCACAGGTCCACTTGTCACAAATACCCTGTTGGTAAAGACAAGCTGGTGGAGAAGCCCCTTCTGCTGATACATGGCCAAGAGAGAGGACAAAGAAAAGAAAAAACACAACACAGCAACTGAGCCTTCGCAATTACAGAGTTCCCTCTCCCCCTAAAAAGCAACCAATGGGGAACAGGGACAAAACCAAAAAACAGGGAAGTACCATTTCTTATTGTCCAAAACCAAAAGTCAGTGCTGCTGGGTCATCTGCTCTACACCACCCACCAGGGGCTCTCCTGGCAGTGGCAGTTCCATCAGCAGTGGTGGCTGGAACTGGGGCAGCGGCTGGAACTTGTGGAGGGAGAAGGGGGTCTCACTTTCTGAGACGTGCTGGGCAGCAGCAGTGAAAAGGTCCAAGGAAAATGTCCTCCCCAACTCCAGAAACAGGGATGGCTTCCAGCAAGAGCAGCCAAAATGCTGTCAGGAAATTCTCTGAAACCCAGAAAGAAAGGGACAGTGATAATCTTGGGAAGGTTGGCATAGGAAAGATACAGAGTACAGTGCACGTTTTTTGGATTACCCAGGACACACATATTGCTGTTGGTCTTGTGACTCCCTTTGATTCATCCACACACACACCACTGTTGTAAGAGGCTGCTTCCTCCAAAGGTGACAAAGTGTCAATTGTCCCAGTGTGTGTTGGCATCACCATCCCTCTGCAGACCATGTTCCATCACTGCTGAGCCACCTGGTGTGCCCCAGAAGTGTGTGCTTGGCTCTGAACAAATAAAGTCAGGCCTGGTGTCATTGTTAGTCAAAAAAGACCAGACACTGCATTGTGACACACCCCATACCCTTGGGGATGTCACATATCACAATACCATGCATTCCTCATGGTATATTAGTACACATGTCCTGTGGATGATGATAAATCATAGAAAGCCTTTCCCTCTTAGTCACAAATATTAATAGTGGCTCAGGGATGTTGCATTTTCATGTGGTTGTATTGTTCTTGTGCCACTTCAAACCATTTTCCTTAGTGCCTTGAGTCAGATTTGTGTGTTTTTTCCATGTGATCTCTCAGGTTTTGGTCAAATCCATAGTTATTATTTCCCAAGAACTGGTGAGCTGGGAGACTGAGGGAGATGACCACATAGGGCTTTGAGTAATATTGTGTGTCCATCCAAAAGCTTGGATTAACTGCAGCATAAGGCTTGAAGTAACACCTGAACTTCCATCTAGTAACGCAACCCCTTGAAGCATCTGACAGGACCATTAGCTTGGGGATATTATGGAATGTGAAATATCCATCAGATTTCTTCCTCTTTGGACCAGTCTTGAGCCATCACGGCTGTAAAACATGAGCCATTGCCACTCTGCATTTCCAATGGGAAGGGGAATGTGCTGAACCATTCTTTCATAATTCCACTGATACCTCCCAGATGGACAGACCACTATAGGTTCCTGAGCAGTGCCTGCAGGTGACACTGTACCCTGATGAACTCCATCTGGGAGGTGGGAAGGTCCCCTCATGATCACACTCTATCCTCTCTTTATCTGTTCTGCCTGTTTCACAGAGAGACCAGCCCTTCTCAAGATCAGAGCACCACATTTTGGTGGCGCTGAAAGAGTGGGAGCCCAACTCCAGTGGTGTCTCCACACCTCCTGGTCCCTTTTGCCATAGATTGCAATGAGACCCATGCCCACTGAATCCCCATTCTATTTGAATAAGGTCAGCTGGGTGTATGGGACAGAGTTGTTGGAACAATCTCAGTTCACTTACTAACAATTCTAATACATTCATGTGCACTTACATCATTCCCATGATTTTCCTTTCCTCAGTGGTTCATAAAGAGAAGCAATAATGAAAAGAAAACATGGTCAAGGAGGGGAGTTATGAAAAGCATGTCCTTCAGTTCTAGGGCAGTCATCCAAGTATGAGCAGACCCCGTGGCAGTGTCACCATCTTGGCAACGTTTGGAACTGCAGCAGTTGAAGTTGCAGTATTCACAAAAAACTGTTGACAATCCATGATGAAACACCACTGTTGGTCTGTTTACTGGCCACACTGGTGAATTATAAGGCAAGTGATGCCTCTTTTTTCCAAATCTGTCACCACCCGGTCCTCATGAGTGCTACTGTTTGAAGATACAGGCTAAGCCTCTCCACTTCTGATCTTCTGACACCTTCCCTCAGTTCCTCCCCATTAGTACAGCAGAGCAGAAAAGTTCTTCTCTGTCCTTTGGGGAACAGCCCTAGAGCAGTTGAGTGTGATGTAGTACAAAAGGCTGTCAAGACAGGACCCAAGTTTCTCTAGTGAGGGGTTCAAACTGGGAACACCTTGTTCAGCAGAGTTTCTTGTCGCTGGATATTTGTGTTCTTTGGACTTTCTCCATGGTGCATTCCCAAGTGGCAAAGCAGCAACTGTCTCAGACTGCTTTAAGGAATTTGTTCTGCAGTTTTGGGGTACTGCATGCAGCAGGTGAAACAGTCCAAGTCTCCCAAAGGTGGGTACAAGCAAAGCAGTCACTGTTGTGCTCAGGGTGCAGTGTCCATACAGGGAAGTAGAACATATATGGAGAAATGGAAAAGACAGACAGAAACACAGTCCATTTCCTAAATACTGCAAGGAATTTGTAGAGGTGGAAGTACATGGGGGTTAGAAAGTTATCTACAGCATGACTCGGTGGTAGCAGAGGAACACAAGAAATAAAGAACTACTATATTTCTTACAGCAACATCCTGCTGCCCAGCTCCATGTCATACATTATTGCTTAGTGCAACCTCATCTCAGAAAAACTTTCAGTGTCTTGCAAGGGAAAAGCTATTGAGGAAAGAGTGCTGGAGACAGGGCTGCTGCTGGGGCAGACTGCAGGGCACAGAAACCATATCTCTGGCCTGTATAGGATGTGTTCTGCGGGGCTGGATTCAGCTCACCTTGACCACAAAGCAGAAGGGATGATACAAGCCAAGGGCTGGGAATACATTTAAGATCTACACAGGTGCATATTTCACTATGCAAAGAAAAACAACAATTGTCCATCTGCATAATCTAACACAGCATACAAAAAATGGCATGAGGTGGAGCAGCAAAGGCACTGTTGTTGGGGTTGTGGAACTATTTCCAGTGGGAGGCTCAGCACAAGGCAAGATGTTGGTCAGGTCCCATTCCCACTGGGGAAGTGCATCCTGATTCTAGGAATAGCACTGTGGATATATTTCTTGGGAAAAACAAACCCAGCCAATGTGCATCATCCAATCCTAGGCTGTTGAACGAACTAATTTCCAAGAAATGCCTGAGGGAAGAAGCCACGTGGGTAATTTCCTTTGCAAAGTGCCTCTTACCAATCCAAGTTCCATGTCTGCCATCCTGATACAAAAGGTAGAGTGGGTCAATGAAGGCCCAAACCAGGCTAATACAGACTTCAGCTTTAATCAAAGAAAGTGGCTTTGGATTCCAGAGGTATTGCCAAAACCAGCCAGTATTTTAATTTATAAGATATAAAAAGAAATATTAACTGGATAACAACTTATCACCACACAGAACAGCTTGATGCTGCCCACCAACCTTTTTGAAATGTCTCAGTTGTACAGGAGCATAAACATAGTACATTTTTCCGGCTCAGCACATGCAGATTTCCAGCTCCATTTTTAATTGTGCCATTGGACTGAAAAGCCACTAAGGGCTTTTTCTCCCCAGTAGAGACATAAAGATCCATTCCCATGGCCAGGTGAACATGGTAGCTGTGAGCAGCTCTGGAGCTCACATGGTTAAGTGGGCACATGTTTAGTTGTGTAGCCTAAATATCCTCTGGCGGTGTCGAACGCAGCTGGAAAACGCAGATGTTTGGAGCCCTGCTGTCCATGGTCAGGACTTTTCAAGGGTAACATGTGATGCATTATTGACCAGTTGATTTTGTGGAGAGGTTACAATTTGCAAGCCCTAACAGAATTGTGCTGGAAATTATTTGGTTTAAAATCCATTCCAGCAGAGTGGTGCTGATGGGATTTTCATTTGCAACTGATTGTTAATTAGGCCACGCTTGACAGGCATTTCCTATTTGTTTTGGCCTTGTTTGGTCAAGTGTGTGCATGTGTGTGTGAGCTACTGTTTCTCTGCAGGATCATTTGCAATCATTTCACAGCTTGCTACTGCCACAGGCTGCTGCTGGAGAAACAGTGCCCCCACCACCTGTCCTGTCTGCCCTTCACTTCTCCTGGCTGGACACCCCAGGGCCTGATGATGACACTTTATGTGCCAGCTTTCATGACTTGCTGATGATTTCAGGGGAAGCAGAAGCCTGTAGGAGACAGAATGAGGAGTTGCTACAGGGTTGTGGGAGCAAAAGGGGGGATGGATAAGTGCACCAGGGGAGCACAGTAGCACTACAAGTGTTACTGCCCATGGTGCAATGGTGGACGCTAATGGAAAGTGATCAGGAAATTTATCTAGCCCAGAGGTGTCCCTTCAGTTCACTGAGCATAAAAGTGAGTTGCTAAGTGGTTCCAGTAAGGAAGGACTGATATAAATACTGAAATAAATACATAAAGAAGATTGGGAAATGTGAAAAAATCCTGAGGAGTTGCTTGAAAATGGTTCTTTTAGGTCCAGGTTAAAGACTGCTAACAAAGGAACTTCTTTGGCATGTTTTGTTGCCTTCATTGATAAGTATCTGTGAATCTCTCCAAGGTTTGTATGAATCAAATGATGGAGTGATGACTGCTCAGGCATGTATTTTGGAAGCATGATGGATTAGATGCTTTCCATGGATTGGTCCTGCTGCTGTTGGTCCTGATGTGTTCTGTGTCAATGCTGTTGTCTGAATGCTAACTCACCCTCTTCCTTTGTCACACTTGTCTTCCTGCAGGCATACATGCTGAAGTCATTTGAAATAAATGGCCTGCCCAAGGCGGTCCCTTTAAGTTTGCCTTACCAAGACTTCAGAAAAGACATGTGCAACTACTGGGAAAAGCCTAAGTTATCCCAGCGGATAAAGAAAGTCGATTTTTCAAATATTGTCTTGACTGCTCCTTGCAAACCTCTGGAACCTTATCTGGAAATGAATGGAAAAGAGGAGGAGGAGGAGGAAGAAGAGGAGGAAGACTATGAGGAGGAGGAAGATGAGCAGGATGAGGGCGAGGAGGAGGAGGAGGGCAACGAGATCGACATGCACAGTGATTCCAGCAGCGACCTGAGTCAGAAGAGCACGGAGCACAGCCAGGAGTGCGCACCGTCCACGCTCCTGGCTGATGACCAGAAGGGCTCCAAGGGTCGGGCGTCCACTGCCGATGGGGACCTGGAGCTGGAGGAAGGCTCAAAAACATTAGTGCTGTTTTCACCAGGTGATCTGAAGAAGTCTCCAGTGGCTGCGGACTTACCTCCGGAAGTCGATCTGGGCACTCTTGCTGCCCTGACGCCTCAGAGCGAGCGGCCGCAGCCCATGGGGAGCCAGCTGGATGTGTCTGAGCCAGGGACCCTGTCCTCAGTCCTCAAATCAGAACCAAAGCCTCCCGTGGCAGTGGCTACAGCCTCCTCCCCGTTCACCAAAGTGGAGCGCACCTTTGTTCACATCGCTGAGAAGACGCACCTCAACGTGATGTCTTCCAGCGGGCAGCTGATGCGGCACGAGGAGTACTGCCCTCCGGGGCAGTTCGAGGAGGCCATCGTCGAGGAGGAGCTGGAGGACAACCTGGTGCTGGTGGAGAATGGCAGCATTCATTCCGGGCTGGAAGGGGCGGAGACGGAGAGCTGCGCGCTTTCGGCCAACCACGTGGAAACCACCTCCGAGACTGCGGGGGAGCAGCCGGCCCTTCCCAACGGCATGCCGAAGCTTCCCGAGGACAAGGCGCAGCTCTCCGGCAAAGCGGCGCTCTCGCTGGACTTGGAGGAGCCTGACAAGGTGGCTACAAGGGAGCCTGGCCTGGAGAAGGCAACATCAGCGACAGAGCCCCCGAAGCGAGCAGAGACCCTCCTCGAGACGCCGCAGCCGGGCCCCAGGAGGCCGCCGGGCTCCCGGTATAGAAGTCGGATACCCATTCTGTTCTCTGAGGAGGACACTGGCTCAGACCTTTCAACTTCACTCTCAGCCAAAGAAAGGCTTTATAAGAGGGCAAAGCAACCCGACCTGGCTCGCCTGGTGATGGAGAAGAGGCAGAGCCGCCTCCTCCGGCTTGCCTCAGGCGCCTCCTCCTCGGCCTCCTCCAGCGACGAGCGGCGGCGAGCCTCCGAAACCCTGTCAGCCACCGGTTCTGAGGAGGACACCCACGACTCTGATGATTCCATCCCACGGAAGGGAGAGAAGAAGGCTGCGCTGCTGGGGAGGGAAGAGAGAGCCATAAGCACAAGGAGCAGAATTCCTCGTCCCATCGTGCCGGTGAAAACGCCGCTGGAGGCGGCGAGGTTGGAGAGCTCCGTGGCCGCTGCGGTGGCAGGGCTGGGCAGCTCCCCACAGGATGCAGCTGCTGCCTGCAGGTAAGACCAAAATGGTGAGAAATGCAAAGAGCTGGGCTTGTTGGCGAGACACAGCCAGGGCTTTGCTCTCCTCCCATGACTTCATCCTTTACTCAGCTTGAATGCATAGTCCATCCTTGTTTCCTACAGTCATTTCAGCCCACAGGTGTGTGAAATACTCACCTCTCTGTCTTCTTTTTTTGAAGCCTCTCTTTGCTTGCCATGGCCTTGAGACCATTTTTCTACGAGCCCTTTCACTTGGTCTGATAATAGCAGATGCCCCTGGTGTTGAGCTCTCCGTTTTGCAGAACGGCCATGACTCTGCTGGGAGACCTGGCTCCTGGCCTGACTATTGCAATTAGAGCTGCAAGGGCAGCAAGGCTGCCAGCTGGGATTGCCTCAGTTGGTTTATCTTCCATCACAGTTACCATCAGAGGCCAACTGGTGCAATCCAACTCACGCCCACGTTGCCAAATCGCATCTCCTGCCCTGGAAGAGGTTGCTGCATCCATTCTGCATGTTAAGAAAAGTCCCAGATACCATGCCTGCTGGAGCATCAAGGCCAACACTTAGCAGTTAACTGCATTGAGTTACAGCATGGTGTTCAAACTGGTGCCCCATCTGGTTCACAGCGTAGGTTCTGCCATCCCGGTGCTGGAGACTCCTTGTAATTGCCTGGCAACATTCATGCCAATCCTGCCAGGAGCCCAAGAGTCCCTTGCAAAACTCCCCTTCATCCTCCCTCTTCTCGCTCTTTTCTTCCTCTGCAGGCTTCAGACACAGAGACCAGCTGGAGGTGCCCCGTCCGAGGGCCGAACAACGCAGGTACAAAGTCGGCTTCCTTCGTCACCGAGCTCCACTTCTCTTCCTCTGCGGAGCAGCTCGCAGAGGTCCAGTGGTGCATCCCCTCGGAGCCCTGTCCTTCCTTCCAGGAACCCCAGTACTTCCCCCAGAAGCCAGCTGCTGCCTCGGAGGGAAAGTCCTTCTCCCTGCCGGCAGCACAAACCAGGGACTGCTCCTCAGCGAGTTCCTCCTTCCCCCCGACCTCAGCCCTCAGCTCAGGCCCCGGGGCCTACAGGAGATTCCCTGCCATCTCCTGGCGTGGCCAAAAAACGACAAAGAGGAAAAACCCAGACTCAAAGTCCAGCAACCAAAGGAAAGCAGGTGTCCCTGGAAAGTAAGGCAGCTGCCAGATAATGACCTTCCTCTGCGAGCCCAGCAGACTGGGTAACCTCTGCATATAGTATACACTTGAGATGCTGCAGCACAGCCTCCCATGCTGGACCCACGAGTGTATAGCGGTAGCTGTACTTGAATGCTTCACTCACTCTCACCCCACGCCGCAATCAGCTCCCCCGGGCCTGGCAGCCTCTGAGCCACGGAGCCTTTCCAAGGGAGACACACCCAGCCCGCAGCTGACGCTTGCTCACGCACAGCACCCAGCCCAGACACAGGCAGCCTGCCCAGTGCCTGACCTGCCTCCCTCCCCCGGGGCTCTCCTCCCTGTCAGCAATACCAGTCCTCAACACCCACTCCAGCTGTGGAAGGAGGAGCAGAGGTGACAAGAGCAAGGCCTGCTAAAGAGGAAGGCTCCTGTCCTTCAGGCAGCTCCTTCCTTTCTTCATGCTGGGAAACGCCAGCCTTGGTCTCTGCCATCTCCCTGAGTGTTGGCTCACCTCCCACCACCTGTGTTAGCAAGGGATTGCCACTAGCTTATTCAAGAAGGATGGAAGCATCCTTGTGTGCTAAGAGAAGGGGTAAGGAGGAGAGGGCTCTTCTCTCTTCTCTCCTTTCCAGAGATGCCTCTACAGGTGGGAATTGGGACCCAGGCAGGTCTTGCTGGATGCTCCTACCTGCTCCACTATGTCCCACAGAGGAGGCTGTCTGGCATTGCTTCTCAGACACTGCTGCTGTTCCAGCAGATGCCTGTGTGGTGGGTACTTAGGTGGAAGTAGGGATGTGTTGGCAGCTTGCTGGGAAATCAAGAGCTCTTGCTAATTAATGTAGAAGGGAGCACACTGCAGCCACATCTGTCACAAATACCAAACTGTGATCTGTGGGCATCACATCCCCCAGCAAGGGTGGTTCCTCTCAGCCTGGGTGTGGTTGGTGCCACAGACCTGCCCTCCACCAAACACAGCTCCATTGTGAGGATGTGAATAGTCACTGGATGCCTTTAGCCTGGGTGCCCCTTGCACCTGAATTCCTTGTCTTTTATTGTCACCCTCTTGGTGTTTGTGAATTTTGGCACTGTGGTTGAAAGTTCCCCTACACGGCAGGGTTGGAAATTATTATCCTGTAGTACACCCAAAACCTGCTGCTTTGCAATGAGAGGTTTGCTGGCATGCCATGGCCATGTGCATTTCTATCTGAGGGGACAGTGGGCTCAGTGGCAGAGGTGGGGTTTATGTCTTTTCCTCAGTGCTCACCTCTGCCCCACGTTGAGGATGAACAATGTGAACGTAAAAGCAAGGGCTGTGCTCTTTAAGTAATATTATCTGAGCATAAGCTAACACTCAGCTAGAGCTAAATCAACCAATTGTTTAGCACCCAGACTAATTAGGAAGGCTTGGAAGTGAAAGCAAGGACTGGTACCTGTCTGAGCTTGATGAGATCTTGAAGAAGACAAAATTCTCCCCACGCCTCACAGGAGAAAACACTCCAGACCCAAATACTTTGAGCTTCACACCATTGTCATGCCAAAAAGAGGCATTGCATGAGGCAGAACAAAAATACAGCTGCTCTGTACACCTATTCCTGCAGTTGCACCTACCGGCAAATTTACTGTTTGCAGACAACAAAGCTTGACAGAGGAATCTGAACAGCAATAGCCTTGATTGATTTGAATGCAAACAGTCACACACTGATGGCCATCAAGTTCAAGGGATCCTGAAGCTGCTCAGATCTACAACAGTCCTGGAAAGGAGTATGAGAGCTGTGACAGGGTGTCTGGGAGAAACTCCTTGCACACCTGAACAGGGAAATGTGTAGAAACAGGAGACAGGAATTACCCCTTCATATTGACAGTCTCTGTGTTGCCAACACTAAGAATTCACTTCACCCAGCTCAAAGTGTTTTCCATTGATGTGGGTCACCCTGGTGGAGCAAGCAGCACAACTTAGTCTGAAAACATGCCCTCATCTTTGCACAGCAGCACTGGGAACTCAGAGGGAGCTCAGGCTGTGGTCTGAGGGACTGAGCTGATGTTGCCATCAAAAGCAGCATCCCTCCAAGTTCCAGCTGTTTTGTTGCACAGTTCCACCACATTTACAGTGCAGCAGCCAGTTGATAAAGTGGCTGGAAATGCTGATCCAGCACAACACGAACTGCTCTGATTCACCAGTTTATTTTTCATCTGATTCATTTCATCACTCTGGTTCACCATTTGGTCCCACAACAGAAGAAGGACACACAGAGACTGTCACCACTTCTTCTGGTGGCACTGTAACTTTGAGGTGTGGGTCAGACTAGAACCTAAGTATGCGCTGCAGGTTTAGAAACTAGAAAACAGAATAAACTCAAAGACAGATTCTTTCCAGAAATACAAATCATAATGGGACTCCTATTAATTTATGGAAGGTCTATTAATTTTAGAGTGCTCAGATGGTAAAACTTGGTTGGGAAGCCTTTACCAGCTGGTCCCTCCAGGTCTTAATGCACATGCCAAAAATGACATTGAAAGAGCTTTGAAAGAGGACTACAGGACTATTAACAGGGTTAGCAAACCTGCCTCATCATGGGAAGCCAATAAAGCACAATCAGTGTATTTGTTCAGGAAAAAGTTTAAGGGACACTTTTCTGTGGCCCAGTGTCAGAAAGGAAGCTCCAGGGCAGCCACAAGGCTGGGCTGGACAGGGCCCTGAGCATCCTGGTCTAGTGGAAGGTGTCCTTGCCCATAGCAGAGGGCTGAAACTGGATGATCTTTCAGGTCCCTTCCAACCCAAGCCATTCTATGGTTCTGTGGTTTTCCTCTGGCACCTGAAAGCAGGGAAGTCAGAACAGCCAAGAGCAGCAGATGAAGAAATCGGGCAGGCTTTTAATTGTGAAGCAACCATCCAGTGAAGTCTTTCACAGGACTATGGGGACTTTCTTATTAAAAGGTTTCTGTGAAACTGAGCTGTCTTCTAAGAGGTCTATCTACCAGGACCCAATCACAAGAAGCAGGCAGGATTCTGGTGACACCAAGGTGCCATCTCTCTCTGTGGTGCAGCAGACTCCTGGTCCCACCAGGATACATGCCAAAGCTGGTATGTACTGGAGAGCCACCTGGCAGGTCCCACAGGTTTCAGAAAGCAAAGGAAAGATGGCCAGCACAGCTGGACATCAGGCACAGGTCTATGCTGAACTGAGCAGGAGTAATAGATCTGAACAGCTCCAAACCCACTGGTTTATTATGCTTTTTGCCCCTGAAATTTTTGCTTCAGACAATTTTTTTAATAAGTTTTTCTTTTGTTCTAATCTGGTTGCAAGGAAATTAGAAATATAAGTAAATAGATATGTTGTATTCCATGTTACAGAAATTACAGAAAAGTTTACATTGAAAGGAACCCTTGGAAATCACCTTGGCCAATTTTCTATTGAAAATGAGACCCTGGATTAGATTATGTAGGGCTGTGTCAGGATGAGTCTTCAGTGTCTCCAGCAAGGAAGATTCCACCACTTCCATGATTTAGTGAATCAAAGAATGGTTGAGGCAAGATGGGACTTGTGGAGGTCATCAACACAGCTGTTCACAGTGTTGTTTGACAGGGCTGGGCTGAAGGTGCAGCTGGGTCTGTAGAGATGTGAGACCAGCATGAGTCTTCTCTCCTTGTGGTTGTGCTACCAGACTCCCTGCTCCTGCACAGCCCTGCTTCCCAGCTGTTCCTGGCATGAAGGGCAGCAGGAGAGTGCATCAGCAGCATGGTGTGCCCCAGGTCATGTCCTCCTGGATGGAGGTGCTCCCACCCAGGGGAACAGCACACACAGAATTTCCTCTGGGTCCTCTCTTCTTCTGCTGCCCCGCAGGAAAGTTGAAAGGGCGCCTGCCATAGCTGGAGCAAACAGAGGAGAACATGTCTGGGGACAAGAGGGGATGAGGCCTGTGATGCTGGGGAGAAGTTAGGTGGTTGAGGAATGCCAAAGGATCTAGTCTGGCATCACAGGCATGGTGGGCTGTCACATCCCAGAAAGGTGGGAGAGGCAAGACCCTGTTGCTCTCTGCTGTGAGTCCCATGCAAGCTCTGCCGAGCTCGAGGGCACACGGGGCTGCTCAAGCCCTCTGCGGGTGTGTGGCTGTGTCCTTGCAGGTGATTTTGCCCTTGTGTGTTTTGAGGGAACTCCTGGGACAGGCCACCACTGTTCCTTCATCTGTGTGCTCATCTGCATGGGTAGGGAGAGACACATCTTGTTTATCTGTGCTGGCACTACAAGAGTCCTTGGGACTTGCCCACCAGCTGAGATGCCACCCTGGCTGGTGAGAAGGAGCCAGTGGCTGCTGGCTGGCCAGGAGCTGTCTGCAAAGAAGGATGGATACAGGGAGTGTGCCACGTGGGGAATCCGAAAGGCAGCTCTCAGCACTAAGCCAGTGTGGCAATGGATTGTGTGAGCAGAGGGAGAAAAAGGACAGATGGCACCAGACAGACTGATATTGTGGAGAGGCTCATGCACATGGATGGATGGAGCTGCTTAACTGATTTGTCTGGTTGGCAGCACAGGCACTTCTGTTTGCCTTGGTGCAAAAGATGTTTTGGTAGCAAATATCTCTGGGCCAGTTGTGCTTGGAATCAGTGAGAGGCAGGAGACTGCTTGCCCTTTTTAAAGTAAAGTATATTATAATATATATATATATATTATTACAACAATATAAGTAGTGACCATTATATATAGTGACTAAAGGTTGAAAAGGATCCTGCTACCTTCAGAGAAGTCTCATCTGTGACTTCAGATGTGTGCAGGGCTGACTGCTGTGTGCAGTGAATGTGCATGGGGGAACAGGATGCCCCTCTACCAAAGTGCATGTCAGCTGTGAGGCTGCACCTGCCTGAGCACAGGCCAGGGCTGAAACACGCCAGCATGGGTGGCTGACAGCTGTCCTGCTTGCCACCAGACCTGCAACAGCTGCTGGACTGACTCACAGCTCTGTGGGGCACGGATCAGGATCTGGAGCATCACTGTTCACATGGCTGCTCCTGGCTTACACAAGCACTGAGAGTTTGGTGGTGAAACGTTTTGATCCAAAGCAGGTTGTGTTGGGGCAAGAAAATCTTTCACATTTCTCCCTTCCCACACAGAGGTGTTTTCTCACTGTAGATCCTATGTAGGAAGAGGATCACTGATAGCCTGGGCAGCTCCAGTAGCGTCTCAGTGATCCCTCAGCACACTGCTTTCTTCTCTGTACAGTTTATTGACCCACAACTATTCCACGTGCACTGACACCAAGGCTTTGCCCCACACATCAGTCACCTTATTTAATCCTGTGAACACAGTGAAAGTCCCATGGTGGACATAATGAGTTTGGTATCAAATGAGTTTCTTCTGGCTGAACTGAATCATGGCCACGCTCCAGCAGTGCTAGGCTGGTTTGACAAAGTCCACGGGGACCACCTGAGAGTTTGCAAACCCCTTTGGTTCCATCTGTTTGCCAGCTACTCCTGCACCTCCACATGAGGGAGAGAGCTGGGGCTGCTGCTCAGGCCCTTTCCCTGTGTGGCATGTGCCTGTCACTGGGCTGCAGGGTGGGAGCCCGTGGGCTCGGTGTGTGCTGGCTCCCAAGGGCTCTGCAGAACCCGCAGTGGCTGTGCAGGTGCTGCATTCCAAGGGGCTGGGACCGTGCTGGCAGTGGCAGCAGAGCCAGCTGATGTACAGACCTCCATGAGCATCGGGGTTGGTAGCTTTGCAAGGCCAGGGAATAGCTCTGCCTGCAGGCTGGGGTGAGCTGTGATCCCAAGTACAGCCAGAATCCCAGGAAATGACAGTGATTTATGCGCCATCACTCTCCTGTCACTTCATTCCTAATGTAGCTCCTCCAGCAAATCTTGACTTCAAAGTAACTGTATGTTCCCTCCAGGTCAGTCCCTTTTTGCCTGGGGGGCTGAAGCCCTCTTGGATTCTGCAGAGCCTGAGGCAGACTTGGCCATCAACCTGTGCAGCACGCCCTGCCCATAGAGGCCAAATGCTGGGTCACAAGGAGGAACATTATCCCTTTTATTTCTGGAGCTGCAAATGGCTGGAAAGCAGGTTTAAGGTAAACGCTGATGCCCTCTGTGCTGAAAGGAGGAAGGGAGCTACCAAAGCAAATCCAGAGCTGGGTTCCTTGTAGGGGCCAAGATAATAATTTCTCCTGCTCTCAGCTCCTGAACCAGAGGGGCCTCAGGGGTGAGAGCTCTGCTTTGGTGAAGACACTGCAGGACTGGTGCCAGCATGTGCTCCTCAGTGGCTGCTCTGCCTCTGGTTTGGCCCATGTTGCCCTGCCCGGAGCTCAGGGAGCTGTGGCACAGGTTCCCTGGAGGAGGCTGGGGCTGATGTTTCCTCGGGAATGCACGGCACAGGCTCGGGGCCGTCCCTGCAGAGGGTGGGATGAGCTCTGCAGGACGTGGGGGTACCCCCTGTGTGAAACCAGTGTCAGCAGGACTGCTGTGCTGTGGGACCTGCTGCTTCTTCTCCAGACAGGAATCGGAGCTGGGAACACAGATGATTTTATAGATCTCCTTTTAACACGATAGCATGTGACTCTGCACTCAGACGTTGTACCTGGCGCACCGACGTTTTCCTTCGCCTCCGGCACACTCTGGAGACAGGACTTCTGCTCCCTGGTACTGCCTGCCTGGAAACGTGACTGAATCCCAAGGCTAAATCTCTCTCTACATATCTTCTTTGCATTCTTTAGGAAAGCAGCTGGAGAATGTTTACACACTGCAAACAGAATGTAGGACTCCGACTGAGGAACCACAATCTGGTTCAACTGCATGGCAAATTTCTTGGCCATAAAATCTGGCATGCATCACAGAAGCCCTGTCTGTGTACAGACCCACCTGGCATTTGTCTTAATTTCAGATCACATCTTAAAAAAAATAAACTATTATGCCATTTCTTGTTCATATCAGACACAGTTGTCATTAGATTTGTTATTAAAAGGGGATTCTGGATCATGCCATTAAAAGCCTGTCTACCTTTTCATTGGTGTCTTCTCCCATTTATTGGTGTTGCAAGACATGTTCCTTCACCATGAACCTTGTTTACACCCCCACTGCAGGCAGCAGGCTCAGCCATCCACTCCCAAAACAGCACTTGTCAGAGAGAAAAGCCTGCTTTTTAAACAACAATAAAATCAAAAAAATATGCTTTGCAAAGTCTAGATGCCACAGTTAAGATGCCACATTTGTAGACATATTGGACCAGCACATTAATATGTGCAAAGAGGAGCAAAAGCAAACCAGTAACTTGGCATGGTTTGACTTTTAGTACTCTCTGACCATCTAAGGACAGCTTTTACAACATTCCTTTCCCCATGCTCAAGTTACCTCATGCCTGTGGTGTGCAGACCTCATCCAGGGGTGTATGGCAAGAGTTTAGTACCCAGCTTTAAGAAAGGGTGGTGGAAGAGGGAACAGAAAAGAATAAAAAAACCCTACTCCCTTGGAAAGTTATTCCTGTGCTGACAGATTTTATTCTTTCTCCTACAGCCAAAAGAAATCACATTTGACTTCAGTGTAGAATCCAAAATGATAAAAATAAACACTGGGACATAAAAGCTCCTAAAAGTCTATGTCAGGAAGAGGCAGATGAAAGTTAAAGCTGAGCCCCATAAGCTGGGAAATTGAGAGGTATTTCAGAACTGCAGCAGGGGGTTTTCCAGATGGGCTTCATCACCACCCCTGGATGGCAAAATGAGAGTTTCTCTGGAAGGCAGCTTTGTCAGGAACGACGTGCTGGATTCAGCCTCTGCCTTTGTCAAGTGAAACGACAAGTAGAGGAAGAAACTAAGCCAGGCTGCTCAGGTTGGAACAGCCTCACAAAATAGGAAAAGGCAGGTTTGCAGGAGGAGGCAGAATCTTTACTCAGAGCAGCTTTTGTTATATCTGGGAAAGGAGTGCCTTAACGCTGCAGTGGAAGCCTGCACTGCAAGGAAATGCTTGGTATTCCCAACCTTGCATCCATCTTGTCTCCAATGCCAGAGGGAGGCTGCCATGGAGCAGCCATGGGGCTCTGGAGTCAGCTGGACACGAGGACCCTTCCTCATGTCAGTGAGAAAAAGTCCTTCAAGCCTGTAGCTTCAAGGAAGTTGGCAAAACTTCTTGAAGTTGCAGAGAGTACCTGGAGACCATGAGAAACTTACAGCATCCACACGGGTTTCATCATGTACAGAAAATGTCAAAAGAAAATAACACAACTGAGTCCAGCTGTTTAAATTCACTAATTCATGTCTGAAACAGAGGTAAAGCCTCAGATTTAAAATAAGAGGTTTAACAAGCCCAAAACTTTGTGGTGTAATGTCCATAGGCTCATAGGATAATCCAGGCTGGAAGAGACCTCTAATATTACATTGGAATTTTAACCTCAAAGCATAAATGTAAATTGAAAATTGTCAATAAGCAACCAGTTTGGGACAGTGCATCTCATAGGAGTAGTCACAAAAGCTGCATCCTCAAACAAGGAACAGGTTGGAGGCACCATCTGGAAAGTAATACCAGATGCCCTACTCTCTTTGTCTTGTGTCTTGTTAATGTTGGAGATGGAATATTGAGTTTCTTATTGATTCAGGGGAAGCCTGAGTCAGTTCCTGTACTGCTGAAACTGCAAAACTCAAAGGATCCCCATTCAAACACAGGGCAGAAAAGTCAAAACTGAAGTCTTGGTGACCCAAGATAGGAGCTAGGAGATGCTTAGATTAAATGAGAAACATGGTGTTACAAGATAATTAGTAGAGGAAGGTGATCAGTGAAGGGAGACAGAGAAGTTCTAACACTGAAGATGTGGTGCTGTATGGAGGAGGCAGCTTCCCTGGACACTCTGCAGCTTTTCTTTACTCCTTTTGGGGAAGAACCCATTGGGAAGGGGAGGAAATGCAGGACAGAGCTGTGGAGCTGTTGGGACCTGACAAGCACATGGCCACATTGGCAGGGAAACACTGCCAGGGTGAGCACTGGACCTTGCTTCCCCCACTCAGTAATTCCCTACAAATCACTCTCACCATCTCCCCATCTGTACTTTGAGTGCAAGTGTGTGTATTTCCACTCCCACACCTTTACTGTCTGCACAGGCTTTCCAAAAATACTCTTGCAGCCAGTGCTACAGCCTGCTCCAAGCTTCCCATGCAGCATTCCCTGAGTTTTTGATGTAAAGCCCTGGCCCTCCAGGGAATCAGGGCACTAATGGCTGGTACTGCCCTGCACCTGCCACCAAGCACCTTCTGCTTATGGCCCAGGACTTCATTTCTGCTCAGGACTGTGTCTCCCATCCATCTGAGCTGTGTCCTGCCTCCTGCCCTGGGTGCTGCATGGATTTTGCTTTGTGTTCAGCCCTTCTCCCGCTCCACACCAGGCTCTCTGGAGGGACTCTGATTCTGGTTCATCCTCTCGCTGTCTCTGGGGCTGTTGATCAGCTCTGTCCCACCCCTGGCTCTGCCAGCCATGCTGACACTCTGGGTCTGTGCCCATCTGAGGAGGGCATGGCCAGTCCTGTAGTCTTCCCAGCTCCTGGGTCATCATTCCCTGCTCATGCTGCTCCCTGAACCAGTGGGTTTGTTTTGAGTTCCCTGGCAATGTTTTACTTCACTCAGGATTATCCTGTCTAAGTGAGAGTGATTTAATCAGATGGAATCTCATCCCTGAAAACATGTGATCTGTCTGGACTTCCTATTCTTGCTGTGTCTTTCTTTCCCTGACTGAAGGAGGAGTTTGGATTTGCCCTTTCCTCTGTAAAATGCAGCCAAATAAATTGGGCTGAATCTCTGCCCTGCTATAGTTTCCCAACAGCAGCAGTTAGAGGAAAATGACACAAAATTAGTTCCATGAGATAGGGGAAGGGGTAAGAAGGGGCATGAGACAGGTCTGGGGGAATCTGTTTGGGAAGCAGGGAGCATATAAGTGCTGGCTGTGGATCCATGATCACACACAGAAGAAGACGTGGAAGTGGCTCGTGTCCTTTCACACTAAGGTGGAATCAATGTTGTGTTTTTGACAGGTAAGAAAAGAGCCTTTGGCCAGACCCAGTCTACCTGCAAAGCAGTTGTCATTTGTGCAGTTGAGTAAAACAGCTGCACACAAGACAACTGCGAGAATGGAAAGCAGAGTCTTGTTAATGTGGCACCAAGTCAGAATGGCATAAAGTCCCTTTCTTCTATGACCAAACAAAGACCCTCAGGAGCCCCAGGACATCTTTGTTGGCTGCACCTTCTCTTTCTCCAACAAAATCTGGTGTGCACACGTCCTGCCAAGAGCGTTTGGACACGCTGCTGCAGCACAGTGCGGCTCAGACTGACACTGCAGGAATCCTCAGCTGACACTGCCAGCTCTGTGGATCTCCCTGCCTAAACTGCCTTTACAAATCAGAGAAAAAATGGAACCTCCCTCTGTGTGTCACACCTCCCTTCTGCAGACATCAGAGCCTGCACTGAGCTGCCGTCAGAAGGGGACTCTTCTGCCCTCTAACAGCAGGTCCAGCTCAGCAGCTCTGATGGACACAGATTTTCATGGCACTGAGACATAACTTGGAGAGAACAGAGAAAATTATCGTTGAAGCACCATTCTGCAAGCACTGATCAGATCTCCAGCTACTCTGCAGCAGTTGGGACACCTGAGGGGTGGCTCCAGTTGCTAAAGGAGCAAATCAGCTCCTTCACTCCTTGCACCATCCAGGCTATTGCAGCTCCATAGGTGTTAGGAAATCACTGCTGGAAACAGAAAAGCTAAGACCTTAGTGACCAAGTAATTTAATAATTCAACCCTCTCAACAAGTAGATGGCATCCTGAAAAGGAGCAGAAAGAAAGATTGCAGAAGAAAGTGCTACATGAGTGAAATAAAAAGTGAACTCTTCCTTTCAGCATTATCTGGCTGCTCTCACCAGCCATGTTCAAGCCGTTTGAGCCAGGTCTAATTAACCAAGTTGTTAATTCAGTCAAGTCAGTCACAGACCTTGCACATGTGTTGGCCATTAACTAAAGCTGGTGACTGGTTAAAGGAGCACCTTCGGGTTCAAGAAATAGAGCAATGTACATATCAAGGAATGCAGTAGGAGCAGCAGAGTCCCGGGAGTTGCAGAACAGCGATCCATAATCTAATTTCTGATTGAGAAGGCTGGATCTGTTTGTAGTTTAAATATTCAGCAGCACATCTATTAGAGTTTCTCTCCCTTGCTCTTGAAGACTGGTGATGAAAAAAATAATTTGTCCTTTAGTTCAACTTCAGCTTAAACTGTAACCCTGGAGGCACAGCGTTGTCAGGTGTCCCAGCTTCACTCCTGTGTGCTTCCTTGTGCCTGTCCTGGGATGAGCACTGGAATGGCTCATACCATGGCACTGGGGCAGCACATTAGTGAAACATGGGTGGCCAGGCATGCTGCTGAAAAAGGGAAAAGGTCTCTTAAGGTCACAGATTGTGGTGTTATTCTGCTCTGTGCCCTCGCAGCACTTAATGTCTGGGCGACACAGAGTCTGGGCCATCAGCCACAGCAGGAGCCCTTTTGGAAAAGCTCTTTTGGATCTCCTCATCCCTACCTGCTGCTCTACAGCCCCTTGTCTCCAGCCCTTGGCTGCAGTGCAGACATGCAGCACCTGGCAGTCGGCACCACTTCCAACATTCCCTGAGCCCAGAGCCTTGCTGTGCCTGCATCCCAACACCAAACAACCCTGTTTTCATGGTGGATGGCCAAACTGGAGCTGCTTTAAAGCAGAGCATGTCCCGGGGCAACAGCTTGGAGAAAGGTTGGAGATGATGCATCAGCACCTACCAACACTCAAGAGTGCAGGGCTGGTGGAGGAGGGAGGGCACAGACAGCGAGGAGAGAGGTGCAGAGGGTGAAAATGCAGGGGGAGGTAACTCAGAGTGAGCTCTCAGCAGCTCCACTGCTCTGCTTCTTCAGCTGTGGCCCTTGCAGGGTGTTTCCCCTGCTTGCTGTGTGATGCTCTGCCCCCTGAGCTTAGGACACAGCCTTCTGGGATGTGTTATCCCCACGGGCTCAGTCTGCCTGGAACACCTGCTGCAAGGGAAGCAGGCTTGTGTCCTGTCCCCAGGTGAGAGAAGACTTGCAGGAGAGGGTCCTGCAGGGACCCCAGGCAGAGTCAGCCCCTTCTCCCACTGCTCTGAATTTAACTGCCCCAATCTCATCCCCAGTCTGTGCAGCAGGGGCAGCAGCACCTGTGGCCCTGTCAGGTGTTGCACATTCACTCCTTTGGCTGTCACATCAGTCCCCAGAGCACACCAGCACGGGGCTGGACCCTGCAGAGTGTGCTATGGCCATGACATGAGAGGTGCAGCCTCTCTGCCTGCCAGCACTGCAGCTCTCATCATCTCCTTGCCCTTGTCCTGGGAAAACACCTTTCCAGGTGCAGAAAAGCACTTTGTGGGGAAACATTTCACTTTTTCCATTCTTTGCAGGGCACAGGTGGGCAGGTGGCCCTCACCCACCTTTTCACCCCAAAGGGCACACCTCCCTTCTTGCATCTACCCCGAGACACATCTCCCTTCCAGGCAGCTTCTGTACACTCCCTGCTCCCAGGGCATGGCATGACACAAACCACACCAAAACACACTTGGCTGGCGCTCAGCAGCCAAGCTTGGTGTCCTTGGATGCCCTGACACAGTGGGACACCCCTGCTCCTCCCGAGGCCTCTGTCACAGTCCCGTGGGTCTGGCTGGTGACCAGCTCACACCAGGCAGAGTTTGCTGCAGGACCTTCACGTGAGAAATGAGAATGCTCTCACAGCCCTGTCCCCACAGCCTCCCTTCCTAATGTAGATGTCCCTCTCCAAAACCACAGCAGGAGGAAAGGACTCCAAAAAGATCAGGTGCCCTGTGCTGGGTGAGTTTGCAAAGGATGTGTTGTGGGCACACAGGATCATTTCTTTGGCTACACCCTAAATGGAGAGTTCCACTGTGACTTTTGGCACCTTTCAGCAAGGTCTCAAAGTCCAAAGAGGTGCTGTATGAAAAGCCATGGGAAGTTGAGCTCCAAGAGCAGAGGCTGCTTTTCAAGCTCATGTTGCTGCTCCTTGGTACCTAGCTGCTCTGAATGAGCAAACTCCACAGGAAAGATGAAATTTGAGGATCTCTTGCTGGAAATTGGGGGCTTTGGCAGATTCCAGATTTTGATTTTGACTATCCTCTGCCTCACAAGAATCAACCTTCCCATGCATTTCCTGCTGCACAATTTTCTTGCTGCCACCCCCTCTCATCACTGTGCCATTCCACACCAAGAGGCATTTGTGAATCTCACCGTGGAGGAAGTTCTGCTCATCAGCATCCCTCAGAAGCCCGATGGCACTTTCAGCTCCTGTGAGATGTTCTCACAGCCTCAGTTCCACCTGCTGCTCAACTCCTCCCTGCAACCAGAGAACAAATCCATCATCCAGCACTGCCAGCACGGATGGGTCTATGACCACTCACAGTTCACCTCCACCATCTCCACCCAGGTAACTCCTGGCCTGGGATCCAGCCAAAATTGAAATTAGCTCTGTGCTTTGGGGAGAAGATGGAGAGGTGTTTGCTGAGTGCACAGAATGAGAGGGGAATCTGTGCATTGTAGCCAGTGGACATGACCTGTTCAGAGAAGATGTCCTGGGAGGGGGAAGCTCTCTGAAGCTCAGCATAGGAGCTAATATTTATTAATATTATTTTTGTGAGCATCTCATCTTGCTTAGATTGATGCCAACATTTCTCATTATAATCATCCTAATTTCTCCAGATGATTGAGAGATTTGGGAGTGGTCAGACGGCAGTGGAAAGACACAAATATAGGATTTTCTCTGTGCGGCATTTGCACAAGATTGCATCTGTCAGGCTTTCACATGGGCTCTTGATTTCTTTTCTTGGTTTTCCAAACACTTTATAACTTCTATTCCCTTGGCCACCCCTCCTCACTGATCTTCACCTTCCTTCTCTTCTCCCCAAGGATGTGCTGCCTCTCTTCTCTTACCACCAATATCTCTCTTCCAAATCAAATGTTCTCTCTGAGGGTCCTCCACCGAGCTCATAACCAGCCATAACCTTGAGCCTGCAAAAGGTCCCTGCCCATCAAATATTAACCACCCACCTTCTGAAACACTTTTCCAGGGCTAGCAGTGATACCTCTGGGTGTTAATGCTTTACTTTCCTTGGGAAACAGTCCAAATCACACAAGGTCTCAGGGAAGGTGAAATTTGGTCAGGCAAAAGGGGCGCAGTTGGGCTAGAAGGATAGTGCTGGTTGTCTCAGTGGAGGCAGGGACAAGTCTTAGCCTGGAGCTGGTGCTTCCTCCCCACCACTCAACCCCTCCTGCTCCTCACAGGGGTGAGGGTGCTGTGTGCCCTGGGTCTGTACCTCATTTCTGCACTGGAGAAAGATGTGAAGCAGTGCTGAGGGAGAGGCTAGAAGGAGGCACTCTGCAGCACAAAGCCTCGTGATGCTGCTCCCATGGCCAGCAGCCTTGGGACCCATGAAGGCACCAGGGCTTTCTCTGGAATTCTGCTCTTGTAGCAAGAAAGGTTGCTTGAGGTCTAGCTGGCCTCATCAGAGAGGCTGCAAGTCTGGGTTGATGATTAAATTTTGCCACGTTTGCACACAGAGAAAATTAACTCTGCAGTTCGCCACAGCATTCTGTAGAGATTTGTGATATTTGTGCTTCCAAGAAAGTAAAATTATGTTCATTAACTTAATTAAGGATGAATGTCCAAACCAACTCCTCAGCTGCACTGGGACAGCCTCACCTCAAGTCCTGGGGGCAGTTTTGGGCACCACAATACAAAAGAGACTTTCAGCTACTGGAGAGCATTCAAAGGAGAGCCATGAGCATGGTGAAGGGTCTGGAGAGGAAGCCATATGAGGAGTGGCTGAGGGCACTTGGTCTGTCCAGCCTGGAGGAGACAGAGGGGAGACTTCATTGGGGTCTTCAATATCCCCACAAGGGGAAGTGGAGGGTCAGACACTGATCTTTTCTCTGTGGTGACCAGTGACAGGACCCATGGGAATGGCCTGGAGTTGAGTCAGGGGAGGTTTAGGTTGGATATCAGAGAAAAGTTTTTCACCCAGAGGGTGGTTGGGCACTGGAACAGGCTCGCCAGGGCAGTGGTCACAGCACCAAGCCTGACAGAGCTCCAGAAGCATTTGGAAACGATCTCAGGCACTTGGGGTGACTTTTGGAGTGTCCTGTGCAGGGCCAGGAGTTGGACTCGATCACCCTGATGGGTCCCTTCCAACTCAGCATCTTCTACGGTTCTGTGATTCTATGAAGTGTTCACAGAGAGGCTGTCACAGTGGGGATGGATAACTGGGACTTTTGTAAGATGCAGCTTTCCATTTTCCAGGACCCTGGCACTGTCTGATGTGCAGTTCAGTGCAGGATCCCAGCCGTCCACCAGACTCAGCAGATACAAACTGGAAGACACAATGGAATGAAGGAGCACTGGAATGAAGGAGTGTGAGAAGGCAGCAGGGACTGGGCTGGGCACTAAGTGTCATTTTGGCCTTGTGTTTCAGTGGGACCTCGTGTGTGAGCAGCGTGGGCTGAACCAGGCTACAGCAACCTTCTTCTTCATCGGCGTCACCGTGGGGGCCATGGTGTTCGGGGACCTTTCCGACAGGTTTGAGCCCTCCCAGGCTGCTCCTCCTGGCCTCGGCTTCACAGAAAGAATGCCACAAACATGTGACCTCCACCAGGCAGGCAGAGGGGTGGGGGAAGAGAAAAGGCAACTGCAAAGGGAGATCCAGCCTGTCACTGGGAAATTGGATTCAAGGGAGTAAACGCTTCCCGGATCAGTCAGCCACTGAATGCTTCCCGGAGCAGAGACACAGCTCTGGCCTTGGTTAGGAGTCAGATGCACTGCTGACTGTGGGCAGAAGTGCTGCAGGAACCAAAAAAAAAACTAAACAAAAAATCCAGTCTGCCAGACCAGCTTTAGTCTAAAAATGGAGTAAGCTGGTTGATACAAAGCTGGACGAAAAGGCTAAAAGAGTTAACTCCTTGCAAACTGTACACAAATTAACTCCTTGCAAATTATACACAAATTAGCTAATGACACCCAAGTGAGGGGCTCAGAGCAATTTCTTGCCATAGCTTAAAAGAGTTTCCAGCGAGCAAAATCTGAATCTGTCATTCCTAGAGAATCAGAGTAAAAGAGATTCTTTACAAGAAGGGAGGTATTTATTCCTTAAGGAAGAGGTGAAGCAATGAAGCAAACAGAAACAAATCTGCTCTCTCTGGTTAAATGTTGGGATGTGACAATATAAACCTGAAAAATAAATACAATTAATAATCTAGAAAGGGTATCAGATAAGAAACTAAATATTTTTGCAAACAGCAAAACCAGGAAACCCATCAGAGGACAGAGTCCAGGCACGCGGTTGGGATGTGCTGTTCCCTGTTCATTATTCATTATTGGGAAACTGCTTCCTGATTTCCTTCCTCTGGGAGGAATTAGAACCCAGCAAGCTGCAAAATCCCTGCAGAGGGGACCCTGAAGTGTGAAGGACCCAGAGACTTTAGTGCTACAGATGGGAATTTTGACATCCTTATCTTTACCCATGGGTACGTGGCTATGCTTGTACAAGGACCCAAGCCACCTGCATGATTTTCAAACTGTGTGCTTTGGTTTTGTATCTACAATAGTTTTATAGCACAGCTGGAGGGAGAGAAATTCAGAACTGAGAAAAGGAGCAGGACAAAATATGGCAGAAAATAAGACAACACAAGGTAGCACAAAATGAAAAGTAATTTGTTTCCCAAATGGATTGTGAGGGGGAAGTGCCAGCAGAGGATCAAGGCATAAAAGGAGCATCTGGAAATAAAAATACTGTAGTGTGAGACATAAATGAGTCCATGCTCCCAGTGGGAGAATGTGTAGGGGCAGGTGTTGGAGCTGGAGCTTTGAAATGAGCTGACAGAAGAGGGCAGAGAGAAATACACCAGAGGAATGCCAGTTAAATGCCAGGAGTAAGGAGACATTGTCCTGGAGCCCTACAGCATCTTGGGGATAGAAAAACTTTTAACTGGTCTCCAAATAAGATCTCAGGAGTGCCAGGCAGCCTGACTTCTGTCTGCACCAGGCAAATTGGCAGAAACTCCTCAGAAAGGTGGAGCCAGAGCCCCAGGGCAAGGCAGGACACACCAGTGAAGGATCAGCTGGGTTTTCCAAAATATCCAACTCTCACAAATGTACAGGATTTCTTTGCATCAATCAGCAGACTTTTCAGCAGAGGAGACACCATCATCTCAGCCTCCTTATCCAACACTCCTTCAGAAACTGATCTGCCCCAGGGTGAGAAGGAAGGTCTCAGCATGACTAAATAAGTAAAAGCCAGGAAGAAGAGAGAAGATGCAGGTGCTCCATTAGGACAGGGGAGCAGCCTGTGCTTGGATTTTTGTGCTTTTCAGTGCATTCATAAAAAATCTGGAGGGAGTGGAGGGAATGCTGGGTCTGGCAGAGATGAGGTCGGAGGGTGGAGACTTTGCAGAAGGAGCTAAAGGACTCTGTGACTGGATGAGACAATCAGAAGACAGAATTTCAGGGCAGATTAATCTAAAAGAGAGAAACAATTTAAACCTCTCATTTAAAATGGAGGCTCTGAGCTGACCACAGCTACTCAGTGGGAAGATTTTGGCATTATACAACTAAACACAATTTTGCTGTAGGCAAACATCCACACAGCAATGAGTAGTGGCTAGGGAAGCAAGAGGAAAATTAAGGATCATTAGGTTAAACCTCAGATGTCACCCCCCACATCTCCCCTATCATCTCTTTAAAGTCAACCTCCCATTAGCAACCTTCCTTTTCTCTGGCAGAGATGAGATCCCATTTCTTTGTGCTAACAGTGAGGCAGAGATTTCATCTCTGGTGCTCCAGGGGGAAAAACATCTGGCATTTTGCTGCTGTTCAGATTCAGGTTTTTTCTAAGTCATTACAGATATTTGGATTTGAGAACTGCTCTACTGACAAATTTTACCCAGGTAAACCTTCCAAAAACCTTCACTGTAAACAAATGTATGCAAAAATACATATATATTGTTTCTGTTATTGGCTGCTCTTCTCCAAAAACTCCTTTTGTACCTTGTCCTTGTACTGAATTGGTTCAATAATGCTTTGGCAGACTTCCAGATTGGGTCCTTTTATTGTATTTTCTACAATCTTTCAGAAGTTATGCTTTTGTACCACTCTCTTTGAAGACAATTTTAATGGCATTATTTCTAGCAGCCTCCCTACATCCTGCAGTTCAATCCTGCCAGCTCCCTCCTGGTTTTCCTAGCAAGTAGTGTGCATTTGCTGAGAGTCTAGTAATGGCTCCTTAAATAGCTGCCTGGACTCCTGCAGGGAATATCATGGCTTTATACCCTTCTTACTGTGTTTTCAAGGAAAATCTTACAAAATGTATCTTCTTTCTTGGGCAGTTACCCATTGCAAACTGGATCCAGCTCTGGGGGGTTTCTGGGTGCTCCCTGTTCTGACCCAGGGGCATCAAGGTGTCTTTTACAAACTGTCCCAGCTTAAATTTCAAAGCAGATCCAGCAAACTCCCTGTACTCAAGCCACAAGTCGGTTCATTTATCACCTGCTGAATGAAGTAATTTTTAATTATTTTTGGGAATGTTACTGTGACATTATGTCCTGGCATGCCGCTTTTACCCCTGGAACAATCATTCCTTCTGCCATCCTTCTCAGGAGGCCACTGGAGAGCCCCTAATGCCAGGATCAGAGCAGGATTTCAGTCCTTGTGGACTGAACATCACCTGCAGCCAGGCTTAATCCACTTCTGCTGCTTGAGCCTAAGCTTTCCTAACAGGCAGTGCTGATGTTCATCAGGAGACCCACACCTTGTGCTCCATTTTGATTTTTAGATTTTCACAGGTTGTGCAGAAATCCGTGCAGACATATTTCTCTGTCTGTGGGAGAGTGTGTGTGTGTTTATATACATTTCTATTGCATTTGTGTGCATTTAATGTTTTGTATTTCTCCACACTCTCCACACAGGACTCTGGACAACTGGGTAAGGGGGACAACATCCTGGCAGATTCCTCAGAAACCCCCTAGGATTTCAGGGCTATTTGCACATGTGGGCAGACCATTGGATTCCTTCCTTTTCCTTCCAAGGAGCAGGGTGAAAGTGTCACAGCTCTGTCTCCTCCATGAGAGTGGTGGCAGTGGCCAGTCCTGAGTAAGCCATGGGAGAAGGACATTGACACTGGAGCAGGGTGGGACAGCAACCCAGGATTTCAAGCTGGCATCACAGCTTTTGGTGGTGCTGTTTGCCAGGAGAGCCAGATTTGTTGTTCTGAGCAGTGCTGGTCTTTCCGCTGGAGACTCCCAAAGTTTGTAGGGTGGGCTGTGCATGGGATTGCACCGGCTTGATCCAGAGCCATTTCCTCCTCTCCAGCATGCTGCATCCTTTAATTTGCCTCTAAAATCTCTGCTTTGCCCATTTCAAACCCCGCTCCCATGACAGGTTTCCAGCCAGTGTAACGCAGCCTGTGCTCGTGGCAGGTTCGGAAGGAAGACCATGCTGCAGGTGTCCCTGGCGTGCTCCCTGGTTTTTGGGATGCTGAGCGCTGCCTCCGTGTCCTACACAATGCTGGCTGTCACTCGGACCCTCACCGGGGTGGCCCTGAGTGGCCTGTCCCTGATTGTCCTGCCCTTGGGTGAGTGTGGGGGGCTGGGGCTGGCAGGGGGGCTGCTGGCAGACGGTGGGAAGGGAATTCTCTACCAGGCAGGGCAGGCTTGGTAGGAACAGGGGCATGGAATGCAATTTCCCTCCTGCGAGGATCCCAGAATTACAATTTGCTGTTGGTCTAATTAATATTTAACAGTCTACTCAAAATACAACAACCACTTGTTAGCGCTTCTGTTGCGACAAGCCACGCAATTCCTGTCAAGTATCATCAGCGACACAATCAGAGCCACACTCCAAGGTCTCTGCCCCTTTTCCTCTCCTACAAAGTTCTCACCTTTCAAGCACACACTTAGGACAGACAATTCAGCAGCATTGCCCTGTCCTCAGCACGATGTGTCATTTACAGGGTGTTTCTACTTCCCCAGTTTCGAGTTTTCCTCGAAAAAAACTGCTCAGTTTTCCTAAGCTGCCAATCTGTATTTTACTATGAGAAGAACTACCAAAACATTTTTTAAAATCACACAGGGCTAGGCAAAACTGAAGCTGAAGAATTTAGGTAATTACATCATAAAAACAAGCTCCAGATTTCAGGATATCCAGTAAACCACTGGATAATTTTGTAGATACAGTTGGGACATACTGGGCAAAAAGTGTTGTACCCAAGAACAATTAACAGTTGCAGCAGAAATTTCCAGGATTTTTGCAGATCTAGTCAATGCTATAATGGCTTCAGTACTGGAAAAGCCCACACAAGACCTGACAAATCCCAAGGCCTGCTGTGTTTGTTTATTGCTATAAAGGCTGATTCCTGAAGTCATAGTAGAGCTTTTCTGGTTGTTAGAGGTTGTAGCACGATGTCCACTTCGGAGGAAAACTGGCTTTTAGTTCACACACACAAACAAAGAGACCCCCAGCTGGCTTTACACTTTTGCTGCTGTCTGCTCTGGGTGGGCTCCATGGGAACAACAATTCCTCCCAATCTATTTCTGTCATCTGAAATAATGAGTGGGAATGGGAATAATGAGAGCGAAATGTGAAACTGTGCGGGCAAGATGGTTAGGGGAAAAAAAAAATCTGGTTGATGAAGACCAAGTGGATGCTATTGAATGGGATAAAAAAAGATATCACCAAGATTGGTTTTACCACTGTTCCTTAACACATGTCCAGTATTTCTTTTCCTGAAGTTTTATTTTAGTGGCTGACAGCTTTGCAACAGCCTAAGTACTGTGGCTGAATATTTTAATATTCCAAATATCAGCCAAAGAGTAGAACTTTGTGAAGGAGCAGACCAAGGATGTTCCCTTGCTTTGCCCTTGTTAAAAAGCCCTGAAGACCCTCCCTTCCTGGAGAAATCCTGCATGTCCCCCCAGCTGGATACTGCCTCCCTCTTGCAGGGATGGAGTGGGTGGATGTCCAGCACCGCACCTTCACCGGGATCCTGAGCAGCATCTTCTGGAGCCTTGGGAACATGCTGCTGGCCCTGGCAGCCTACTTGGTGAGGGAATGGCACTGGCTGCTGGTGGCTGTGACAGCTCCTTGCCTCCTGAGCATCGTCTGCCTGTGGTGAGTGGAGCCACCAGAAAGGAAGCACACTGGGATTTGCCTCCTCTGTGGATCCTAGGATTCATTCAGCAGCCTCAGGATGAGCAGGACTCATCTGTGTCCTGTACCTGGATTGCCCAAGTGTGGCAGCTCTGGAAAACTGGAGTGGTGTAAGAGCTTAAATGAGAGGTGTGGGACTCAGGGGCTCTCCAAAACACAGTTTATTCCATCCAAGATGTTACAGCAGCCCAGGGTGGTGGGTGACAGAGCTGTGCCTACAGCTGTCAGCTCCAGCTGCAGGCAGGCCTGGAGACCCTGAGTTTAGGTTACAATGCATTATAGACTTTCCTTTGCTGAGCATCTTCATACATGAGAACCAATCTGTACCTTTACTTTTATCTATAGCCTATCATAACTACTGTAATTACCATAATTCATGTTACTGTTCTCCAGTCACTAAAAGTCAGTACATTACAGTTTAAGCTAGAAGTTGTTTTTCAGTTTTCTTGCAGTAGAAAATTCTGAGACCTTTTTTCTGCTTGCCACATTTGCTGACTTGTTTGCCTGTGCTATCTTTCTGCTTGGTAAAAACATCTTGTTTGAGGTGGGTTTATCCTTTGCTCTAAATCATAAAAACCCCTTCTAACTAACAGACCCTTTGCCTCCTTGGTTATCCAGTCAGACTGGCTCAGCAATTCTTTTCTTCTGTATCAAAACTTGCTTCCATCTCCGTTCCTTCATCAGACTCCACATTCAAAAGTCTTTCTGCTAGACATACATATCTGTGAGACTTTCTTGTCAAACTTTCATCCTTACCAACAGACTGGCCTGGGTTTCGTCTCTCCCAAGGTTACATCACAGTTTTGGGGACAAGGAGGAGGTGGGAATGAGGCTGAGGCATTAGGATGACAGGTGAAAGCAGGATTTGGGGCTGCCAGCTCTGTCAGACGTGGCTCAGAGTAAAGAAAAGAGATTCCAATAAAGGAACACTCAACCAGATCCAGGCTTTAATCCTTAGTAAACTCAAGATAAAACATTTATCCATTCTCTGTCCCCACCTCACTGGGAAGGATACTAAATTTTCCATGAAAGCCACACCTTCAGGCTAGGTCAAGTTCATTTATCTCTGCACTTCCCAAGGCTTTTCTCAGGTGTGCAACCATCCTGATGGGCCAAATACACCTGCTTTCTATGGGCAATTTCCCCCCTGTAGCCTTATTTAAGAATACCTGACATCTCCTAAGCCTTAAAATGGGAGATGGTTCATTTAATCAGAGAAACTTTAATTTTTCATCTTTTTTTTTTTTTAATTTCCCCATGTAGTAATACAAATTAGAATACAGAGTTGATTCATTAACAGTCTAAGGAGTAACTTCTGGTATTTCACTGATCAAGTCCAACACAACTAAAATATGTGTCCTGCTGACTTTTTTAGTTCAGGTTGTTTTGCTCTCTTTCTAGGGCAACCAGCCATAAACAACTGAGTCCTTGGAAATGCTGAAATTCACAGATGCATTTGGACCCCCTCCCTTTTCATCATAACTGTTTGATATTTCTTCTTATGTTGCTATCTTTCATGGAGATTAGTTCTCCAATAAATTATACTTTAGTCTTCAAGCACCCATAAGGTCAGTGATTGCAGAAAATTGAAAGCCTCTGAAGTATGGAATTAAAATCTAATTTAGCAGTCTGTAGATATTACTGACACAATGTCAGAACTCAGTGGAGACATTAGACAACCAAAAGACATGGCATTACTCTCCAGAGACAGTGGCAATGAGTGCAAAATGCCATCTTTCCTTCTTTAAATTTCCCAAGGTTGCAAGCCTGTTGGAAGGAGATGAAAACTTTCAACAAGATCAATTCTCCAAACATTTTTGCTCTATACATCATTTTCAATTCCTGCTTGAATAGTGACAACAGTTGCTCATTAGTTTTACTGTAATCTGATTTAGGGCACATGAATCACAAACATTGGATTGTAGGGATCTGGTCTTGGACCATTCTAGTGGGAGACTCCAGTGTGAAGAAGGCTTTGATTATTGTGAAAACCAAATCATTTTACCAACTAACAAAGTATGTATAGAGCTCACTGAATCCTTTCTACATTGTGGTTTTTAATTGCTGACAATTTCAAAGCTTAAAGCGTCCCAGAAAGCACAAATATGTACATAAAAGCTCCCTGGGACCAGTTTTGATTGGTAAGAGTTTGAAACTTCAGCCAGCTCAGCCTTTAAGAGTAGAAGAGCCTGTACCTGTCAAAAGGGTGCCCCACTACTCCTCCCATGCACCACAGTTGTTATATTCAGGTGGAAGTCTCATGGAGAAGATGCCAGAACCATGGCTATGGGGTGGAAAACAGGCAGCTCCAAGAGGAACAGTCTCCTCTCCTTGTGCCTGCAGGTGGGTCCCAGAGTCGGCCAGGTGGCTCATAGCCAAGGGCAAAGTGAAGCAAGCCCACAGGCACCTGCTCAGATGTGCAAGAATAAATGGAAGGAAAGACTTTGCTGTTTCACCAGAGGTAAGGAACTGGAGATCCAGACACACTTTCTTGTTTTCCCACTTTGTCTCTCGATGTTTTACCTCTGTTTGCTACCTGGAGCAATGCTTAGCCTGCAGTGTGGTCTGTGGGGCACTGTGGGAATTTTCCTCTAGAAAGCAGAAATTCACTCCTAAAGATAAAGCACCAGCTCAGGTCCCATAAGGCCAGAAATCCCATCCATTAGGTGAAGTGTCTTTCCACTCGTTTTTTCCACTCCAGGCCTCAGTGGACTGAGCACTGGAGTAAATAGACAGTGAGTAGAACTTATTAACTCTGCTGGTACTCACTCCTCAATCAATTGCAAAAAAGCTTTTTGGACAAGCAGTCTCTTCTTCTTCACAGGCAGTGAACTTCTTTTCAGTGCCTGACTTTTTAGGTATTCTGTATTTATATAAGTAGATGGATAAATAATTACTCTTTAAATGAATGTGCTCCTAAGAACAAAGCATGAAGCTCGCTGCTAGCTTTTCATACAACAGCAGGCAGCTACATGGGGAAAAGGGTGGAACTGGCCAACACTGACTTTTCCATCTGCCATTTCTCTACAGACCTCTCTGCTACATGGGGCACGTAGGTGAGAGGGAAGAAGAAACCATGAGAAGAAAAAAGAGGTCTAAAATAGCAGGCAATCTGTAAAATTGTAGGAAGATATGACTCTGAAAATGTATGCTCAGAGAATGGTTCTGCAAAGGGAATGTATGGAAAATCCAAGGTGGATCTGAAGCTGGGAAGGGCAAAGCCTCCAGCCTGTTGGGGTTTCATGTCTGCATGCTAACAGTACAGCAGCTGTGCTATTTCCTTCTTTCCATCTCTGCCAGGCCCTCACAAGGATGGCAACAGACAAAAGCATGGGAGGGAGTTACTCCTACATCAGCTTGTTCAGGACCCCAGTCCTGAGGAAGATCTCTCTGTGTTCTGGTGTGGTGTGGTAAGCGGTGTCACTTCACGAGGGGCGGGGGAGGAATTCATCCTGCAGCTCCCAGAGGGATTTCCCTCGGTCCCAACTCCACCCGCTCCTTGCAGGTTCGGTGTTGCCTTCTCTTATTACGGCTTGAGCATGAACCTGACCGGCTTTGGGCTCAGCATCTACCTCTCCCAGTTTGTCTTTGGTGTCATTGAGATTCCAGCCAAGATGGCCATGTACGTGCTGGTGAACCGAATCGGCCGGCGGCAGAGCCAGGCGTGGACGCTCATCCTGGCTGGGGTCTGCATAGGAGCCAACATCATCATTCCCAAGTGTGAGAGGCTCTTCTGCTCTACACAGTGCTTGCTAAAGGGGGAGGGAGTCCATGTGGTGCAGTGCTGGAGAAGGAGAGACGTGGATCTGTCCACAGGCAATTCTTTGTAGAGAAGTCCTCCACCTGAAGGGTGTCCACGAGACAAGGTCACTGATGTGGGCTCACCCCAATATCTGGTCACAGCAGATGGTTTCCAGTCACTGTCAAAGGGACTGCTAAAAGGTCCAGCAATGGCAAGGCACAGTGCCTATCTTAATTATAGACTTTGCCCTGTGGGAACTGTCAGGAGCTATCCTGTCATCGGTTCAGCTCCCACCTGGGCTAATACTTACTAAACCTGCAGACCCAGCCTTTGGAGACAGCAGCTCTAGGGCTATGAAGCTGTGTGGGAGCACTGAACCTTCTCCCTTCTTCTGCCTGGAAGTTCCCTCCCAGAGGCAGCTCACTGCCATAAATGCCTTTCCTTTCCCCCAGCCTTTGCCTCCCTGCGTTCAGTAGTGGCCATTCTGGGCAAGGGTTGCTCAGAAGCTGCCTTCACCACCGTCTATCTGTACACCTCAGAGCTCTACCCCACCATTCTGAGGTAAGAGATGCCACCCACCTGAGCACACCCCCAGGGCCTGCCTGCGGTGCTCAGGCCATCAGCACAGCTGGATGTGCTGGTGCACTGCAGCACTGGCCCCCTTGCCTCTGGAACTAGCAGGTTCTGGGATTTCATATACTCACAAGAGAGAGGCAGAAAGCCACCCTTTTGTTCACCTGGGTTGTGGGTGGTTAGGTTGTGCTGACAGGAAGATGAATGGAAAGGTGAGGAGTGTTCTGTGTGGGGAGATCTTTGCACTCCATAAAGCACCTGTGCTTACTAAAGGCTTTGTTCCCTGTTGTAATCTGTCAGGGACTGTTAAAAGAACCTGAAAATAATGACTTGAAATACCAAGTTTTACAAGGGACACGTACTACCACATGTTTGAGAGTCTTTTGGGCATTGGATGATATTAAAGCAGGCATTAACCAGCCTTTCAGGAGGAAAAACAGAGCTTATTTGACATACCTGGGGAATGGTACCAGAACACCAGATTTAGCATTTGCATAGGCTGGGATATAGCTAAGTCTGGTGGAGAGCATCACCTCACTGATTTTTTGTGGAAGACTGAAAAAAACCTCACAAATTACAGCAGGCCTTGTGGGCTACTTCACTTCTGTCCCCTCCTGCCATTTAGTCCTTCAGCTTTCAAAGGTCTGTTGCATGCGGGGAAAGATTCACATTTAAACCAAAGCGGTCACACTGATCTGCTCCTTCTTATCCCAGATCACTTTGCATCTTTCGTGCTCAAAGACATTGGCAAAGACAAAATTGTTGGTTCCTTCTGAAGGACTTGTTCTGTATATGCACAAGCAGGTCCTGGGATCCTTGTCATGAGTGTGAAATGCCACCCATACCCTCAAAATTAGGTCTTATTTCTGGTCTCCTCTCCAAGGACTCCTTCCTTGGACCAAAAATGCTCACAGGTATCTCCAGTGTATACCACCTGCCTAGAAGTACCTGGGAGAAGGAGGAACTTGGATTTGCTCTGAGCAGGTTGGAAGACTCACCAGTCTTACTATTAGAAAATGCTCTCAGGGTTTTAGACATTTAAAGTGGAAACAGCTTTAGAGCAGGTATTCTTGGTGTGGAACTGCAGCATCTTTCTCACAATAGACATAAATCTATTTCTCACAGCAGCTAGAGTTGATCTCTGGGATAGATGATGATTTTAGGAAGACATGAAGAAAGAAAATTAAAAAATGGTAGTGGGAAAAGCCAGAGGGGAAAAGCCTCAGCACTCAGAGAAAATTGCAGGGAAAAGTGCAGAGGTCTGACAGAACACAAGTATCCCTCTGTTTCCCGTGTGGTCTGCCCCTTTCCAGGCAGAACGGGATGGGGTACACCTCCTTCCTGGCGCGCCTGGGAGGGGCCCTGGCCCCGCTGGTGTTCCTGCTGGACGAGGTGTGGCGGTCCCTGCCCGAGGTGACGTACTGCGGCGTGGCGGTGTGCAGCGGCGCCGCGGCATTCCTGCTGCCGGAGACGCTCAACGCACGCCTTCCCGAGGGCATCGAGGACGTCGAGAAGCCACAGTGAGTCACCTCCCTCCTGCCCTGCACGTGGGTTCTGACGAGGAGAGGGGACATCTCTCTCTGCTGCCTGCGATTCCCAATTCCCTGTGGGCAGCAGGGGAAGAAGGGACGACCCAGTTGGATTGTTGGCCGGTGGGCCTGTTGACCTTCCCGCTTTTCTGCCGATCAGCCTAAATGTGATTTTTTTTCTTCCAGAGTAAAAGTGCCACCAGAAGCCAGCACTCCCGAGGGCGTGCCACTGCAGGCTCTCCTGAAGTGAGAAACCCCGTGGGACAGCCACCATGGAGGACTACACAAACTGAGCCGTGCTCTGATCTGCCAGGGAAAGAGCCTTTGCTGCCCACCGATCTCAATCCCAAGGGAAGTGGAACTGAGGACGCTGGAGGAAGGAGGCAGATCAGGACAGCAGCTGGCAGGAGCTAACCCACTCTGCGGTGTGGCCAGCAGCAAGGATGCTCAGGTCCAACTGGGTGTGGAAATAAAGGCACCTTGTGCTAAGCTCTCCCAGTCTTTGGCCTTGTTGGACTTGGACCTTCCAGATCCGTGCACAGCCTTCCAGAAACTACAGTCCATTGGTTCCTACACCTGGAGAAACAATGCAGCAAGAAAAATACCAAGTGTGAATCACACAAACCAAATAAGCTCTAATAAATCCAGCTGGGTGGTAATTTATGGTTCATTTCAAACCATAAACTGTAGCTACACATATTTCTTGTATTTAGAAGAGGTCTGGACGGTTTTCACACTGAGGCTCAAAGCCAGAAAAAAGCACATGCAGGAGTCCCACTGAGAGTGGGTTAACTGAAAGCATTTTTCCTACATACATGAAGAAGAAAAAAGGTTTTGCATTTAAATCTAGTGTGTATGCAAGATTTACACTTTAAGCTATAGGGGGAAAAAAACCACAAATAAAAAAAACAAACCAACCCAAACCAAAAAATAAACAAACAAAAAAAACCCCCACAAACCCAAAATCCACCTTGCTACAGGGAAATTTGCATGGAATATTGAGTAGTCCATTATTGGATTTCATTCTGCTTATTGGTCTAACACATTGATCTTAACTCTATGGAATATCTTTGCTTCTTGTGCTTCATTATGCAACCAACAGAGATAAGCCACCAAATTATCTATCAGTTGGAATTACCTGTCATTTTGGAATCCTGATAAAGAGCACGTACACAAACTGGGAAGAGGGAATGGCTTCAGGATCTGAGTCCCAGGTGCTCTGTGATTCCCTGGGCTGTGAGGTATTTTAAGCTAAACCACACACAACACTGTGAAGAGAACACACACTGAGGATGCATCTGAAAACAGATGCAGAGGCACATCCAATCCCAGGTCCAAGAGCACCTCCTAGTAGAAATAAGCTGCCTGGAAAATTTTTTTTAGCTTCTATGACAGCAGCTATTTTTTAATGTAATTTTTTCCATCCATGAATCACCTAACACCTTACCTTGTGCTGTCAAAAAAAGAAAAGGCAATGTGCAGGTCATGACCTATCTGTGTTTCCTTCAGCAAAATGCTCTTTATTTCTTGGAAATATATCATGATTTATAGAGTATGCCAGCTGATGTATGCAATGCTGATGTCAATACTCATACAGTGTCTGCAGGAAAACCAGGACATTAACCAACTCAAAACCTCAGAATTTTCATTATTGATAGGTTTGTTAAGACAAACCTGATTTGTTCTGGAGAGGACATCGAACTTCCAGGTTTTGAATTTGTGAGATACCTTTGGTCTGCTGCAGGTTTGTTTGTGAGGAAGACAGAAGTCTTACAAACAAGAAGACCTTTCCATAACCAGAAAGATCAAATTAAGTAGTAACGTAGGAGAAGATAAGAAGTGATTGGAAGAGTCAAATGGGTTAGGAAGGAGGAGATATACTGGCTCAGAGCTGAGCACCGACACTCACGGCTCGGGGTGAGCATCCCCCAGGGGCTCTGAGCACCGGCGGGGAGCAGAGCCTGCAGGCACCAAGCCTGGGTGACAGGGGACACCCCGGCCGGTGTCACACCGGGGAGCGGCGGGGCCGGTGACAGATCCCGGCCGGTGACAGATCCCGGGCAGTGTCAGATCCCGGGCAGTGTCAGATCCCGGCCGGTGACAGATCCCGGGCAGTGTCAGATCCCGGCCGGTGACAGATCCCGGCCGGTGACAGATCCCGGGCAGTGTCACGCCGCGGAGACGCTGGCCCGCCCCCAGCGGGCGCACGGCCCCGCCCCGGGCGGCTGCACGGCGTAACGGGGCGGGGAGGAGCAGGAGTCGGATCGGGCTCGGGATCAGGATCGGGAGGGCGGTTCTGGTTCCGGGTCAGTCCCCGCCTGGGCAGGCTCTCGGGCGGTGCGTGGGGGCGGCGGCCCCGGCCATGCGGAGCCGGGCCGGGCGGCGGCGGCCGCGCAGGGCCCTGCCTGGGCTGCGGCGGGGCCCCATGAGCCGCCGGGGGTAGGGCTGGGAGCCCCTTCCCCCCCGCCCCGCCGCCATGTACACCTTCGTGGTGCGGGACGAGGGCAGCAGCGTGTACACCGAGGTGAGCCGGCTGCTGCTGGCCAGCGGGCAGTGGCGGCGCCTCCGCAGGGACAACCCCCGCTTCAACCTGATGCTGGGCGAGAGGAACCGGCTCCCCTTCGGCAGGCTGGGTAAGGCTGCTCCCCGCGCCCGCCCCGCCGGCAGCGGGGCCCGGCGCTCCCTGCTCCCCCTCGGTCCGTGGCGGCGGCTGTGCCCTCCCGTCCCCCGTGTCCCCCGCCGCAGGGCAGCGTTCCCGCGGGTCGCCGCAGCCTCACGGCGCTCCCGCGGTTCGGGAGGCGGCTTCCGCCGGCCCCGCTCCCCGCCCCGTCCCTGTCGCTGTCCCCGCGGCTCGGCGGCCGCCCCGGCCTCCGACGCCCAAACAAAGCTCAGGCCCCGCGGGGTCTCCGTGCAGCCGGCCCTCTGCGGGCCCTGCTGCCGCCAGCCAGGGCTCGAAGGATCCTCTTCCCAAGCTCCCGGAGAGAGGTTTCACCGGGACCCCCAAACAACCCGCCCGGCTTCAGGCCTGTGGTGTGGTGAAGCAGTGGGAGGGGCGGGGGGGTGACACGAGGGTCACCCGGGGACCCCCCCTATGACATGCGGCAGAGCTCAGGATCCCGGCCCCCGCTCTGAGTGCCTTCCTTGCCCTGCAGCAGTGCCCTTGGGGCCCTTGGCACCGCTGCGGGGGGATTCAGACAAGCGGCGTGCCTTTGTGGGGTCGCGGTGGCTCCGGTGTCATCCCCTGCCTGCTGCTGGGCAGGGACACTGCGGTGCTGAGCTGACGTGGTATGGGGCTGAGACCTGTTCTGCCTCCTATCTCAAGCCGCAGAAACACCTCTAAGCCAGGCACGTTCAAACCTTCACTCCAGAGCCGAGGCTGGTGGGGATGTGCCTCTGCAGGGCTCGGTGAGGGTGACAGCACTATCCCTGCTGGAGCGGGGTGTGGGTAATTCCAGAGGCTCTGGTGTAGGGCACCTTACAACCCCTTCCCCACCACCTTTTCCCCTGCTGCCTGACCCCCTCTGTCGCCCTGCCACCGCACAGGGCTCTGGGAGCTGCCCTTTGTAGGTTTGTCCCCTGCCTGCCATGCTCGCTGCTGCCCCATGGCACAGCCAGCCTGGCCCTCTGCCCCGCTGGATGGTGCAGAGCCCAGGAGCAGGGAGGGAGAGTGCCCACAAGCAGGAGAGCCAAGCCAGGCACTGGCAGTGTTGCAGGGCGTGGCAGGGAGCGGGGCTGCGCTGTCATCTTGGCCCTGGCTTCTTTCTTTCTGGGGTGGTTTTGCAGCACTGCTTCTGCCTGCAGAAACATCAGAAGAGGCAGAGCCCCCTCACTCCAGCAGCTCTGGTGCAAGATGGTTTTGCAGCCCCTTTCTTGCAGCAGAGACCCATCTCTGACTGCTCTTCACAATTTGCAAGTCACCAGTTCCAGCATCTCTCCCTTGTCTCCTCCACATTTGTGAGTGGAAAGTCCCCATCACATGGCAGTGCCATCTGGTCACCTCCCGCTGTCTGCAGCGGGCAGGGAAGCACCAGAGAGGCTCAGGCAGTGAGGATGCTCAGATGTGCTTGCAGCAGGCACAGCAGGCAGACCTGTGCTTTAACTCACCCAGCCTGGAGGACCTGTGAGCATCAGGCCTCATTGCAGAACAAGTGCAGTTCCTTGAGGGTGGGCATGCACAGCACATCTGGCTATGGTGGGCTTGTGACCATCTCAGACTAACCCCTTCCATCCTCTAAAAGTGTCCTGGGGTGATGGAAGGGCTTCCCTGAGCCCTTCAGCATATGTTGCCATGGGATGCCCAAAAACCCAAACCATTTCTCACGGCCAAGCTATGTCTATAACCCACGGAGAGGGGCCCTGCTTTGGCACTGGCATCTTTAAACCATCCTCCTCTAGCAGAAACTGGTTGCCTGAAATCAGTAGAGTCAGACCAAAAATAACATGGTTATTTTGGTGCATTTTCCAAAAAGCTCTATCTTCTTTGGTTCATCTTCCTGAGCAACTGTTGCATCAAAGCTGGCTTGATTTTCCTAAGGGTTCTACTCAGTGGAAGCAGACATTAATTCAGGGAACTGTAGGGATTTGCATTACTCGGGGCCTAAGCTGGATCATGGAGAGAAGTGGGGACTCTCAGCATGCACCACTGCTTCTGCCCAGCTTCAGGGACCTCTGCAGCTCTCACTGATAACCTAATTCCTGGGGGATTGTACCCTTAAGCTGTATCCTCATCTTGAAGAAAAGCAGTTTGTGCTGAGGGGATGGAAAGGAGGAAGAGGCTGCAGAGGCCTCTTTTAGCAGGGGATGCTGGGCTCTATGCTCTGCTGGCCAGGAGAGGATTGCCACTTTGGTCAGTGCCTTAGCATCTTTTTAATCCCACTAAATGCATGCTACAGACCTCACAACATGCTCCAGAAGTTTCCCTTCCTGCCTTGTGGTCCCTCTTTGCTGGCCACACGACTCTATGTTGCAGCCCACTGCTCCATGGCAATGCTCAGGAGCCCAGTGAGGATGCATCTCCCCGGGATAAACTGGAAACAGAAGGAAATTTGAGGGGTTTTATTATTTTCTTTTCAGTAAAAAAAGCTGCCTGTGCTGAGTGCATCTTGAAGTGCCTGAAGTTACAGATCTTTTCTGCAGGATGGTTTTCAGCTATCTTGCATTTAAAGATTTGTGAATAAAAGTGACCCAGGTCAGGGAAGTGACTTTCAGGCTGAAAATAGATATTCACTCTCTGTGATCTTGCAGCTGCCTGGTGTTTAAGGTAATGTTTGCTCCAGGCCTTTTTTTCCCCAGGCAGACGCCAAGGAGGATAAGTAAAACCCTTAATCCTTTTTCAGGATTCTGGTCCCTCTCAGAGAGCTTCCAGCTGAGCACAAGTGTTTCTGTTGTGTGAAAAGGAGAAGACAGGCAGGCTGTGGAGTGGAGTGCAGCATTGGTAAGGAGGTGCCCCTCTGCTTAGCATTCTGTCAATGCTGGGGCCACATCTGGATACTGGGGCCAGTTTGGGACTTTCCAGTGCAAGAAAGGCTTAAACATCTGGAGTTAGTATAGGAAGGGCCGCCAGTTTAGTCAAGGTGCCACCAGTTTACTCAGGTTGGCAGCCAAGCACTGGGACAAGGACTAAGAGAAGTCAGTATCTATCTTTAGAGATACTCAGACTTTGGAGAAGAGGTTGGAGCAGAGACTCCCAGAGGTTCCTTCTCACCTCAGGTATCCCACAGGTCTTGTTGCAAACTGCTAGAAAGAAGCAAGACTCCAAGTCTTTCAGTGTTTCCCAGTGTTTTGTGGTATCAGGCCCAAGAGGGAGTCGTGCTGTACGTGACAAAGAAAAAAGGCCCTTTGCTAAGCTGTGATCTTTGTGTCAGGGTGTGTTTCCCTGCATTCTCCACCTGTATTTAAGAGTAACTGAAATCTTGGTTCTTAAAAGCTTACACCAGCAGATGGAGAACACCTGCCAGTTCCCAGTGTGAATTAGGAAAAAATTATTTTCCTTTGCAAGATGGCTGTGTCAGATTAAAAACAAGTGGGTAACTGCATGGTTTTTTGTAACTAAATGAAAGAAACCACAGGGGCCAGTACCAGTTTACAACCTGTTTCTGTAATGCAGGGCAAGGAAACAGCCTCCTTTTCTTTCCCCTACTGCACAGGTCCTTTGCACCAAGCAGCTGTTTTGCCTTTGTTCATTGAGCAGTTTGTCTGACCTCTGTTTCCCCTTCTTAGGCCATGAACCTGGACTTGTGCAGCTGGTGAATTACTACAGGGGAGCAGACAAGCTGTGCCGCAAAGCATCTCTGGTGAAGTAAGAAACTCACTGAAATGTTAGATGGGCTTGGCAGAAGCTTCTCTTGTAACCCTTGTTGAGTGTTGAACCTGTTTGGAGGGTACTTCACACAACAGCTGCCCTGGGAGTGTCCAAGCATGTGCTGTCTTCAGACTCCTGGGCTGGTCTCTAGAGCTGCTTGTGTGCACAAAGGCCTCTCTGTAACCTCAGGGGAAATGCCATTTCCACTGAGTTGTGTCTACTTGAAACCATAGAGGGTATTGAATCAGATTAGAGCTAAATCAAAAGGGAAAAGAAACCCAAACGAATCTGCTCTTTTTCCTTGTAGACATTTAATTAAAACCTTTTCCTTTTATTCTCTGTTTCATACAGAGAAGAGACACTAATGTGCCTTTAGCTAATCAGATTTGTTGGTCAAACAAATGCTTGGAGACATCTCCAGGAAGAGCTCTGGGAGTTATTTCTACATGACCTGCCATGCCAGGGTTTCCTGGGGAAATGTGGATGAACTTTCATGGTAAATAACCCTGTCCCTGTGCAAACTCTGCTCCCACTAGAGTATCTTTATGTCAGAGCTCTTGGTCTCCTTCAGCAATTTGTTTGCCCATTACAGTCTGTGCTGCCTCTCACTAATGCAGTCCTGCAGACTGTGTGTGCTGATCCAAGACCTCTCCTTCCTCTGCAGAGAGCCTCTTCCCAGTTGTTTCCTGGCAGTGGTGATGGTGTTTGTCAGAAAATGGCAGAGTATTTTTAAACAAGCACTTAGAGCACTCCTCAGATGAATTCCTCTTTAGCCTGTTACCTGGAGTGCTGAAAACACACCTGTTTTTATATCCTGCAGCTTGGCTGACCTTTTTAACTGTAGGGTCAAGCATGGATCAAGCTACTTAGGAACCCACAGGACAACAAATGACATTCCTCAGGGCTCCCAAAGTGCCACTGACTCACTGCCATGTCAACAGAGAGGCACAAATGCACAGAGAGTCAGCACCTCATGAACTCTACTTTTGGCTTTAAGCAAAGCACAGGCATTTGGAGAGGCGGGCAGCTCCCTTAACTTTGAAAGAAAACAGGCCTGAGCTCTGCTAACAGGAATTTGCTGCTGTCTCCAGACATTACTGGTAGGAGAGATGTGCCCCAGGGATTCCAGACACCTTGGGATGTGAAACATGTAACGGTGCCCTTGCTTTCTGTGGCTTCCCAGTGGCTTTCATACGCAGCTGGGACATCTGGCCCTATCTCAGTGGGAATGGGATCAAGGGCTAAGCACCAGCACAGAGAGCGTTACTGCTCTGGCTTTCCTTTTTCCAGCTGTGATCACAGCATCCCTCCTGCCCTGAGCCATGTCAGCAAAAAAACCTCCTCAGTTCCTTTGTGCAGAGATGATGCAGGGAATGCACCTGTTTAGTTATGTGGGAGCTTCTCAGCTGTTAGTTTCAGATATCCATGGTGTCAGCAGAATGTTTAATGAAAGCATGCAGGTTCTGGTTCAAAGAGTAGTGCTTTGCTGTGGGTTGGGGTTGCCATGATATCTTTAGGAAAACCCTAATTCCAAGGGTCTGAGGAAAACAGGATAATTTAGCACAGACTATGTGTAAGCTGCCATTCATCATCAAGCAAAAGAGCCCAGTTAATGATGATTTTTCTTTATTGAATAAGCCCCATGCAGGTGGGGACACTCTGGAGATTAACAGCCTGTCTCTCTTCACCCAGGCTAATCAAGACAAGCCCTGAGCTATCAGAGTCCTGCACGTGGTTCCCTGAGTCATATGTGATTTACCCAACAAATTTGAAGACCCCGGTGGCTCCAGCCCAGAATGGAATTCGCCATCTCATCAACAACTCGAGGACAGATGAGCGGGAAGTGTTCCTGGCAGCTTACAACAGGCGGCAGGAAGGCAAAGAGGGCAACGTGTGGATAGCCAAGTCCTCAGCTGGTGCCAAAGGTTCGCTCTCCAGCACCAGGAGCTGTTTCTCATTATTCCTCACTCTTTTTATGTGATCTGTAGGGTCACAGGGTTTGGCTGAGCCAAGCTTATATGTCTGTGAAGGGCTTCACTGACCATGCCAGACAAGCAATGTGCTGTGCACGTGCTACCTAGGACATGCACAGCAGTGAAAGGGCCTCCACTTCTCTACACGTGCACCTCAAAATGTGGGAACGTGCTGTGGGGAGAAGGCAGCAGTGACCAGCAAGTGGGAGGAATGTGGAGAGCAGGTTAGAGGGAGCAGAGCAGGATACAGGGAGGCAGTCAGCAGGCAGCGCAGTAGCCTTCAAGGAGAAGGAGCCCAGCTCCCCATGCTGCAGCTTAACTTGCCTTCTCCTGGGTGGAAATCCTGCTTATCTTTCAGCCAGACTCATGTGCCTGGTGCCAGCGGCCTGCCTCTGGTCACGCTGAGCAGCCACGAGCTCAGTACGTCACAATTGCATCCAAGCCTCTGGGGAAGGTACCAAAGACAATCAATGCAGTGTCTGTCTGTCCATTCCATCTGAATAGGACAACAGATACCCAAGTGATAATGTGTCCTTCCTTGTTCCAGGGTCATGCCATCACTCACTCTGCAGAAATAAGGAGCTGTGAGGTAGCTGGACACAGCTATAAATGCAGTGCTTTGGTAACTGTGTGCTCTCTGTCAGTTAAGGTGTTATCATGGGCACATTGTTAGAATGGCTGTGTTTAAAAACTTACCTTGCCATGTGTGCAGCAGAGCCCAGCCTGAGGAAGGACCTGGTCTTTTCGGAGAAAGCAAGCCCAGATATATTACTCATGTTTGCAGTCACTTTGCATGCAGCCTTGCAAAAAAGAGAATGTGAAAGCCAGAGCTGGCTGCAGGGAGGCTGCACGACAAAACTGTCCTGTACACCAGCGTCCCTCTCTGTTCTGCTCTCTTGGCTGTGTCACCAAGAAGAATTGGAAGAGTATCCTTGTTTTCATCAGGAACTAAGGAGAGATGAGTCCTTTTGTTATGCCAATGCAAGAATGTGTTTCTATGGATAAACTGGCAAAAGAATCCATCTGGGCATTTGGAAAGGCAGTTGCTGTGGTCTGCTGCAGGCTGAGCAGGTTCAGACTCTTCAGATACTTCATGCACATGTGATCCCATCTTTTCTGCACTAAAGCAGAGTAGCCTTTTGTATTCATCGCTGTGCTGCTGCAAATTAAAGTGGAAAGCAGAGTCTCAGGGTAATCTTCTAGGGGGAAGTTTTATGCATCTGGGGATTACTTCTGATGAAGAAGAAAGCTTGTTCATGCTAATTACCAAGATAGATAAAGCTCAGGCACAGCCCCTGTTTTGGGACAGGTCTAACAGAAGCTTTGTCATCCATCAGTAACAGGAAAATTCAAAGTTTAGGGTGCCCTGGCTCAAACATTTTAAGGGTTTGCAACTGTGGCTGGAGGTTTTGGTGTTTTCTTTGGCAGCTGCCCCACATAAGCTGCTTTGCTGCCTCACTGGGTTGCTGCCTGGGTGCACAGTCAAGCTGACCCTCCCCTTGGTTTGCCATCTGTCCAGTGTGGAACAGGTGCCTGCTGATCTCCCCACTGCGCAGCTTTGCTAGCTTAGGGATGTTGTTTGCCTCCTTTCCCCAGTGCACAGCCTGAAGTTGTGCCAGTGCAAGGTTCTGCCTTGCTCTGCTGTGAGCAGGAGACTAAAAAAATCTTGCCCTCTGCATAAATCATGGGTGAGAAAGATGCTTTGATTTCAGACTTCCTTTCAGTGGAGGGTGCTGGGATGAATGGGAGGACAGTAGCGCTGGAAAGCTGGGCAGAGGATGGAGCAGTGGGACTGCCTGCAGGGCTGTGCTGACAGCAACCTTCAGAAATCACAGCTAGGAGCATTTTTCATTGGATGATCCTGTCAAACCCTGCCTGTGCTTCAAACCTCTATTACCCCTTTGATACCCCCTTGAAGAGTAGTTTTTTTTGCACAGTGTTTCCTCAAAAACACTCGGCATAAAATTAAGACTAAGTAATCAGGTTTAGTTCAGAAAACTAATACCTCAAGAATGGGCATAGTGCCAGAGGAGGGTTTGATAACTTTACCTGAGCTGGCTTATCCCACCTGGTGCCATGCCATTCCTTTATGAACTCCCAGAAGGAAAATGGTCCTCCTTCAGTGCTCTGCAACAGAAGCTTGCTATTTGGACTCTTGCAAGAGATGAACAGTGACAGCTTCAGCCAAAATGTGGGAGTGTTTAAATGGCACAGTTCATTTTTTTAATGAAGAGCTTCCACAGCGGGAACACTGAGTACATGGATGAGCAATTTAAAATAGTACTTTTCCTTATTCAGCAATGATTTTAATAATAACTTAAATGAATTCAGTGAGCAGGGCAACACTGCACAAGTGTGCATGTGTGACTGCCTCTGGCAGCCAGAGAAACCGGACAGGGAAAGAAAGTCTTGAGTCTGGGATAAAAAATCCCACAAGCCTCCCCCCCCCCAAATAAAAAAGAAAGGCAAAAGTCTTTACAGAAAATGTACCAAACTCCCTGTTCTCTCTAAGCTGCTGAAAACCAGGGGAAAACAAAACCAAATTTGTCAAGTGCCAAATACAAGCACCATCACATCTTCCTACCCCTGCCAAGCCTAGATAGGAAGAAAGAAAAAATGACATAAAAGAAACCAGAATGCCCCCAAGCCAAGCAGCTGCCTCTCTGCTTGTCCAGGTCCCTGTCTGCTGTGCATCTCCTCACACCTCAACGGCGACCCCCCTGCAGACATGCCCCAGGCAGGCTGTGCCCTGTCCGATCCCCTTGATTCCCATTTGCAGCAGGCCTGGTTTCTGGGGATGGCAAGGAAGAGATCCCTCCACAGATTCATTCCCATGGAGTGACTGTGGCACTGCTTGGGCGCTGGCTGACCCTGGGGCCACAGCTTCTTGCACGTTGCTTTTTGGGCTAATGAGCCACTTGGGGCCTGAAAAAGCTCCAACAAAGGTAGAAGGATCCTCTACCTAATTTTGTCTTCAACTTTCTGTGCCAGGGGAAGGGATCCTGATTTCTTCAGAGGCTTCAGAGCTCCTGGACTTCATCGATGAGCAGGGACAAGTGCATGTGATTCAGAAATACCTGGAAAATCCTCTGCTTTTAGAGCCAGGGCATCGCAAGTTTGACATCAGGTAACATTTTCTGCCTTTGTAATACCAGTTTTCTTGTTCATGCTGTTTCTTTGGGAGCCACTGAGACTAGAGTTGGTTCTCCTGTTTGTTCCCCCAGGAGCTGGGTTCTTGTGGATCATCAATATAATATCTACCTCTACAGAGAGGGTGTCCTGCGGACCTCTTCAGAACCATATAACAGTGCTAACTTCCAGGACAAAACCTGCCACTTGACCAATCACTGCATTCAGAAGGAATATTCCAAAAACTACGGGCGGTATGAGGAAGGGAATGAAATGTTCTTCGAGGAGTTCAACCAGTATCTGATGGATGCCCTGAACACAACGCTTGAGAATAGCATCTTGTTGCAAATCAAACACATAATAAGGTAGCCAGCTGCCTGCTGCTCAGGAGAGCAAAACCCTTCAGGGACAGGGAGTGTGTGTGGACACAGCTGGGGAAGCAGAGCAAGAAGGAAAGGGTTTCAATTGCAGAAATTTAGGATAAGGCCATAAATACCCCCATGTCACTGCTCAATGAGAAGGCACCTCCATAAGTGCTGTTGCCTCAATGGTGTGTGTCCACATCTCTGCGATTTGCCAGCTGTGGCTGGAGAGGGATAGAGTGGAAAGGGAAGAGTGAAGGTCAAAATACAGGGTTGGGAGAGGCTGAGATTAAGAAAGGCATGAAGGTGATAGAGGGGAAGTGAAAGTGAACTCAAGTGTACAGACTCTGGATGCTTCCCCCTCCATCAGCCAGCAGCAGCACATGGCTGTTGCCTAGGTCATCTTACTCAGTCCACAAGAGCCAATTCCTTCCTGGGAAGTGCCTGGAGAGAGATCTCAGTGCTGCAGAGAATCCAGGTCTTGACAAAGCAGTCCTTCATGAAGGAATTTGCTTTGCCAGTACCCCGTTGCTGTTAATTGCTCTAAAAAGATGTGGCATAATCTTTGAGGGACTTGAAACAAATGAGCATCCAGTGGCAGTTCCCTGGGGACCTGCTGCAGCCCTTTATGGCATTGCACATCATGTTTTTCAGCTTGCCTGACCCAGTGGTGAGGGAGGATGCTGGATGCTCTCCACCTCTTTGTGAGTTAACTCAGGGGTTAACCCCACATGGATTTTCACAGGTTCTCACTTGCCTGGACCAGGTTACCATGGCATGTGTTGGACATAAATTGTAATCTGGGAGAGTTCCAGGACAACCCCTCTTATTTAACGTGTCCACAGAAGCCTTAACCCTGAGTTTCTGTTTCTCCCTTCACAGAAGCTGCCTTATGTGTATAGAGCCTGCAATCAGCACAAAGCATCTTCACTACCAGAGCTTCCAGCTCTTTGGCTTTGATTTCATGGTGGATGAGGAGCTGAAGGTCTGGCTAATAGAAGTCAATGGGGCCCCAGCTTGTGCCCAGTGAGTAAATCAGTTTCTGGAACACCCATGTGATGCCACCATTCACATGCCTCACCCAAAACATGGCTGTGTCCCAGCTCCAAGTGAAAAAGGTGAAAGAAAGTGAATGGCAAGGGAGTTTTCCAGGCTAACAATGGACTCTGCTCCAAGTGCCAGTTTGGGTTCATTACTCTTGTCTCTGTGTTTGGTATCCCCCAGCTTCTTTCCCAGATGGGATGAGGCACTAACCTGGGTTTTTGAACAAATGGGTTTGAATATAACTTGGGTCATTGTTATTACTCTTGGGTTGAAGTTGTGTTTGCAGATTTAATGTTTTGGGAGTCAGATTGTTTCTCAGTCTGTTGTGGGGCCACTGGTGGCTGCTGTTTATATGAGCACGTGTTAAATGAGTAGCATTAAGAGCAGCAGCTGGAAGTGAGTGACTAAATTTGCAGGCAGCAGGACCACAGAGCACAATGTGGATGCTGCAGATGTTACCAAATCTCTGAAAACTTAAGGAATAAAGACAACACCAATTTAGTGTTAAGAAGAGCATCCTTTATTCAAATCACATGGGGGATAACTCCTGACCTTATGTGTCCATGGGATTTTACAAGTATCTTGCTTATATACAGTCACTACATCCATGTAAAATTTGCCCATTACCAAAAAAACCCTCCCCAGGTTCCCAGATGAAATCCTTGTTTTGGCTGTGCCTGCATTCCTGAGCCAGATGTCTTCTTACCTTCCAGCCATCCTTTCTGGGAAAGCAGATTTTGCACACCTTGTTTCTCTGCTAAGAGTTCACAGACACAGTAAAAATGGAATTAACCCTTTTGGTAGGACAGAGATCAGGTTACAGCTTCTTCCAGCAGCCACAGGGAGGCTTGAACAGCCAAACAGCCCTGGCCATGAACATCTCTGTGTAGGCACAGCAGGAGGTGCTCAGTATTGCATGACTGAGACAGCTGCAGGAGACCAGAAATTTTTGTTAAGTGAGGATCTGTATCATATTAAAAAAAAAAAACCCAGCAAAACAGAACAGGCTGCACATGACTGCATTAGAATTTGATCAGATTAGATGTTGATTAAATTAGCTTAGATCATCACTAACAGTAGACAAAAAATGCAGGTCAAACCTACCAGACAGCCTGTTGAGGAGCTTTTTCAGGGCTAGAGCTTGGGGAGCTTTCTGTGTCCAGGATGCCCTGTTCACAATATGCACCATGGTGCAATGACTGCCTTGCACCTCCTTGTCTGGCTGTATGGGTAGAATTTGGCTGTTGCTGGGTGGATTTGGATTGCAGCAGTGCCCTGTTTGTTTTGTGCCTCTTGGAAGAGCAAGGGCTTTGCTGGGTGCTTGGAAGATTGAAAGCAGCTGAGGTAGGTTTTGGCCACTTGTGACTTCTCCTGTTCAGGGTATTTTTTATTTGTAGCACTTGTATCACATAGCTCCCATTTAAAGAGGAAAAAAAAATGGCTGCTGTAAGTAATAACATTCCCAGGAGCTGAAAAAACATCTCACTGTCACATAGCCCCAGTGACATGGGGTAAAAGACATTGTTAATTCTGGGAAAAACAGGTTTGGTACTAAATATGTGCCAGATGCCAGCACATTCAGGGAGGTTACACATGCATTTCCTCCAGCAGAAAATGAAGCTGTTGCTAACTAAACACCTTGTCCCTCTTCTCCCTAATCCTGCTGGGCATGAGCTGTGCCATGGTGAAACACATCCCACGTGTCTGAGGGTCCTGTGGGGCCCTTGAGCTGCACCCCAGCACAGCATATCATCAAACCAGGAATGCATCAGAGCAGCCCCTCTGGGCCACATTCCTGTGTGAACAGCATCTGGTGCAGTAAATCCCAACTCCCTGAGCTGGAAGGCTGGTACAGGGAACCCTGAGATGTTTTCTGCCCCTTTGCATATTGTGGAGACTCCAGTCTAGAGCCTCAGGGTCCAGAGCCTCTGACTGTAAACATAGATAACGGGTTTTGTGGTTCTTTGTGAAAGGGAGCAATATTGGGAATTATCACCATGGAAGAAGAAGATATTTGTTGGTGTAAGCAGGGAGGAGGTGGAAGAGATACTGTTCTTCCCCTGTTTGCCACCCTGAAACTCCTTTTGATGGGAGTAGGATCCTGTAGATCTTGCTGGGAAAACGCATTTCTATATAAAAACATAAAAATTGGCCAGGCATCTGCTGGTTTGTCCTGCCTGGGTATCTGATTCTGTCTCTCTCTCTCATCTCTTAGGAAGCTGTATGCAGAGCTCTGCCAAGGAATTGTGGATGTAGCCATCTCCAGCGTTTTCCCCCTCAGTGACACTGGGCAGAAGATGAACCAGTCATCCTCAATCTTCATCAAGCTGTGATGATGACACAACTGCCACCGCTGTGAACAGGGAGAGACTGCACCCCTCGGGTCAGCACACTTTGGTGGCTTATCTCAGTAACATGCCAAAAAGTGATAGAGACAGGCTTCATATTTTCTGGGAGACCACAGGGAAAAACAACAAAACAGGCATCCTCACAGAGCTGTGATGAGCCAGAGCTGCTCAGATAACTCTGCCTGCATTCACCAAAATCCACTTTAGAAACAGCTCCTGTGACTTTGATACCTGAAACGAATCTCTCTGGGAGTACAACAGAACAACCTTAAAATGAAACCCCAGCAGGGATACTGTAATGCTGTATTAGCTCCTCCTTTTCTATAGAGATAACATTGGGTTTTTTAAGGGAATTGAGTGGAGAGAACGATGGAGGTGTCCTCCTCCCGCTGTGTTTATCCTTTCCTCACCTACTGCATCATTAGTGCCTTAGCTCAGCTCCAAATAGGTGACTCCTTTCCTTTGTTCCTGCTCTGTTACATAGAAAGGAGCAAGCTCTCCTGGTGCCTAAAACCAGGAACACCGAGAAGTCAGTTTCCTTAGGTCATTTTCCAAGCTGGTTGGCTGAACACCCAGGCAATGGCTGGTAAAGGGTGCTGAACTGCAGGTGGTGAATTAACCCAAGCAAGGAAGGTGATTTTCTTTATTTATAGCTATCCCTTTTCCTATTGAGATTTGGATCAGTGATTGTCCCAGTCTGAGACAGTTGGATTCTGCTTAAAAGAGGCAGAGAGACCCCCTCGGAGCTCACCAGCAGGCTGTAGGATTTCTAGCATCACTTCTGTGCTGAGTGTTTCAAGTAGCAGAAACGTGATCCCAGTTTCTTCTGAGGCACTTCAATGAATTTAGGCTCTTCTCTCAGATTTCCCCTTCATTATTTACTTGAGGCTTGGACCTGAAATCTTTCTACCCAAATCCCATTTGTTCCAGCCAGTTTTATTTTCATCTGTTTGACAAATACTGTAATCCTCTGCCCTGAACACAGTCCACAACTTGATCTTAGCTAGGGGCAAGGTGGGTGAGGTTTTGTAGACCAGGAGAGACATTCCTATTTGCCACACATCTGGGAAATCAGGTGCTTTGGGGGGAAGGACAGGTTAGATTCCTTGAGGTCTCTGTATTTCAGAGCTAACATCTGCTTCAAGTCAAACCCCTGTCATGTGTCCCACCTTGTGAAGTGTATCTGAATTTGTGAGCCCAGCACATCCCTCTGGCAGGGAGAGGTGGTCATGGACAGAAACCAGTTCCTGCTCCCCATAACAAACAAACAGGAAGACATTGTGGAGATTACAAACTGCCTGTGTGTAATGGGAAGTGAACCAGCAGTGGAATTTCTGCCCTCCTCAGAAGAACCTAGCATTTTGGTGTACTCATCTCTGTTTGTGATGGAGATTTCAGAATTCTTCATGCAGCAGACAATCCTGATGGGAAGGGGCAGGGTGATAAGGAGGGAGGAAGGTATGGGGGAAGGATTGGTTGGATTTTCTAACCTTATGATAGCACAGAGGTGTCAGAACTTCACTGCAGTCCAGGTGAAGTGTGGTGGTAGCTCACCAAAGTAAAATGTAGGCCATTAAGGGTTCTTATTCAAATTGCAAAGTTCACCACATCTCTGTTGGCATTTTCATGTTAGCTTAGCTGAGCTTAAAAAATGCATGTTTTTTGCCCAGCAGTGGGAAGATTTCACAGCAATTGCTCTCATCCAGGATGTGTCTGAGCTCTCATAAGCGCTAGGGCAGACAAGAACAGAAAATTTTCCCCATCACAATGAACCAAGAAATGTTCAAATTCTAGGGGCTAGACCCATCCTTCCCCTCAAAAGGGAAGTTTAGATAATGCTTGGTGGTAGAGCCACAACTACAGACGATGCAGCTATTCATACCCTGCCTTTCCAGCTGGGCTTGGGGGAGGTAGTGTTTCAGGGACACTTGAATCCTCTGTTTGCTGAATTTTTCAGGAATAAGCAACATCCTCTGGAGTAAAATGTGTATTTTCTACCTTCTCGCAAAGCGTCCCCCAAAGTAAAGCACAGAAGGTAAATGATAAAGGACAGAGAGCACAGTGCCTAAAGTTTTTGCCCAAAATACTAGCTACAAGGTGGAGTAGAGGATGTGTGTGTGGCTGAGGCCTGGGCATTGCAGCCATGGGTGCACCTTGCAAGTGATGCTCACAAGCCCCTGTGAGACTTCTGTTTGTTTCTTTTTTTAGGAATATACAACAATAAATGTTTTCTAGTTTATTTCAGCTAAAAGGTCAATAGAAAAGGTCTTACTCTCTTTCCTGAGCTTTCACCCAGGATACTGCTGGGTTTCCAGAAGACACCTGCCATACAACAGAATGTCTCTAGTCTTAGTTGTATCCCTTCATGTCATCCATGAAGAATTTCTGGCCCAGGTGTTCCAGCCGCGTTGTCCAGCAGGGTCTGGTCCCGCTGGACTCTGGGTTTCAGGTATCTCCCACGTGGCTTGTTCCATACCAGTTAGTCATGTTGTGCTTCTGCTGAAATCTGGTGGCCGCCCACAGTCCATGGAGAACTCCGGAGAAGTCTAAGAAAGGCTCAAACGCCGATTTCATCCAGGTGACTGTGACCAGTGCCCTTCAGGACTGCTTGCATGTCCCTGCTCCCAGCATTTCTTGTTCTCCACGCGCAGCTCTCTGCCGGGAGAGCAACGCTGTGCCGTTCATGTTCATGCTCCATGACCGTGTCTGCTGTGGCAGCCCTTGGGAAACCCTGGTGTTGAGAGGATGCGGGGTACACGGGGCGCTGCCGAGCGTCAGCCTCGGGATCGTGTGCCCAGCTGCTCTCACGCCAGCATGTGCATGTGGGGCTGGGAATGCCTGAGCTCCCGGCTCTGCGGTGAGCTCACATCTATCCACATCTCTCCTAAACCATCATTAAAACATGCAAACCCCACGGCCTGCGGTGTTTCCTTGGGGCAGCGCGTCCCTGGGCTGCCAAGTCCCCAGGAGCTGGCCTCACGCCCGGGGCTGTCCCGGCAGCTGTGGGAGCTGGGGAGCAGCGGGGCTGTTCGGGATTCCCGGCATGCGGAAGTGGCGGAGAGTGGCGGGGATGGGTGGATATCCCGGCTCCTGTTCCGGGGGCGCACGTGGCTGGGCGGGAGAAGGGACACGGGTGACACGGATGCGCGGGGTGGCCGGGAGCTGGGAGTGCGTGTCGGGAGGAGCGCAGCTCGGCGGGCCGGAGCTGCGGGGCAGGCTCTGGGGACAGGAGCGGCCGCAGCGACGGACCCGCCCCGCGCCCCTGGAGCGGCCGGGAAGCGGCGGGGGCGGGGCCGGGTGCGGGGCGCACGCGCGGGGCGCGGCGGGAGGCGGTGCGAGCCCCGCACGCGGCGGTCCCGGCGCGCGCCGCTTCCCGTGAGGAGGAGCGCGCGGCATGGCGGGCACCGGGACGGAGCCGCGCCCGGACCCGCACCGGCTGCGGATGCCGCGGCGCGGCACGACCCAGCGCGACCTCACCAGCGCCCACATCGAGTCCTTCAACTACGCCGTCAGCGAGGGCGTCTATCGCGCCGTGCAGGTGCGGGGGGCGCGGGGCTGGGGGCGCGGCGCCGGACCTTCCCCCGGCCCCGCTGCGCTGACCCGGTTCTGTTGCAGGATGTGCCCTCGGTGGAGTTCGCGCTGAAGGACACCCGGCTGGCGCTGACGCTGGTGGGGGTGTCCATCTCCCCTCCCGCCGTGCCGGCCGGGACGGTGTGCCAGGAGAGGAGGGTGTTCCCGGCTGAGTGCCGTGGGCTCCGCAGCACCTACCGCGGCAGGATCACCGTAAGTGCCCGCGCCCCGCCGCCCGCCCGCCCCGCACACGCGTGTCCCTGTCCCGGCCGAGCCCCGCACACGCGTGTCCCTGTCCCGGCCGAGCCCCGCACACGCGAGTCCCTGTCCCGTTCCTGTGCTGTAGTTTTAAAGGCCCCTTCCCGGCTCAGCGATCTCACGGGGGGTTCAGGGAGCGCTGCCCCCGCGGGCTCTGGGGTGTTGATGATGTGCGGCCTCGCTGTTTTTCTCCGCACATCAAGCTTGTCGTGGTCCCGGCCCCGCTACCCTTGTTTCCCGTTTCTCCCTGCAAGCAGCCAGGCAGCTTGGGAGACTTTGGCTGGAGACCCGTGTCATCCCAGAGAGCAGTGTAATCCAAATCTTGTTTCTGCAGGAATCCAGGTTTCCAAAATAGCGTTGTTCCCATACACAAGTCCAGAGCTATAAATCTCTCCTGTTCACAGGTTCTTGGTTTTTGTGAGGTGCTTTGAAATTTGCCTGGAGAGGAAGCATCCCCAGCAAATATTTTCCTTTGCAGTGTGAAAGGATTGCCCTGTTTTCTATTAAAATGATGTAGTTGTATCTGAGGTGATTGTTATGTGAGGCACCTGGTGCAAGGGAGCGCTTGCATGGAATCTCAGGTGTTTTGCTTGTTTTCTTTTTTGTTGTTGTTTTGTTTTGGTTTTTAATTTCTCTGAAGCTGTATACCTTGCCATGATAAAAGCCACTCTAAGTGTACTACCTTATCTGAAAATCAAAGTGGGGCAATGCAGATTGTTCATAGCTGTATTCCCAGTGGATCTTAAATTTTCCTGAGCTACACCTGATTTTGTTTTTCTTACCTTGTCTTGTGCTGGGACAAGTTAACCTCTGCCCTTCCCTACCCATGCACAGCAGAAAACAGTCAGTAATCACTCCCTGTTTCCACCATACAGCTTTAGCTCCATATCCCTCCCTCCTGTCCCCGTGCCCCAGGGTAGGATGTGAGCCTCTGCTGAGTCTGCTGAGCAGCTGTAGACCCTTAGTTATCACTTCAGGTGTAGACCAGGCTGCAGCAGTCCATGTGTAAGGCTGCTCTGTGGATTTAAAGGGGCATAGTGGCATTTCTCTTCCCTTTTCCAGTAATTTCTGAGACTCAGTTTACTCATTTTTGTTGCTGCCAGATGTTGAACCCATGTTCTTGTATTGCAGTGCCAGTGTTTCTCTCCTGCAGGTCAGCAGCTCTTTCAAAACCCATCATTCTGCATATAAAGTTAGGATTCTTTGCTCCCACAGTCTTCCTTCACCCACACTGCCAGAACTTGTTAATAAATTTTTTCTCCTGCATGCGTTTCTTTCTTGGTTTTCAGATCACTCGCAAATGTGCTAGGTGAAGAAAGGAAAGATTTTGTCAGGCCTGTAGTGTGGATATCTTTTCAGTGGACACTTGCTGTCTTCTTCTGCTTTTAACTGTTACCTTCTGAAGTTTCCTTTCCTGTCCTGTGGCTGCCTTTTTTTATTTAGGGTGCTCTGTTGAAGGGTCTGGAAGGCAAAGGAAGCCAGACCAACCTTGTTTGCTCAGCCAGCAGCCTCCTTACCTGACTCCAGACTTGTATGATTTTCTTCTGAGAACCCACACTGACTGTTCCCCAGAGTGTTATCTTTATGCATGTATCTGCTGGCTCTTTTTCTTATTATTGCTGCCATTTTACAGTGATACAAGTCTGTCCAACTGCTTGTGGTTGTATGAGAGGTACAGTTGATATAGCAGGAAACATTAAAAGGGCATCTTAACTTGCTTACTGTTGGTGTTGTGTTGTTTTAGGCCGACATCAGCTGGTCAGTGAATGACATGCCACAAGGGACTATCAAACAGCCCTTAGGGTATATTCCAATCATGGTGAAGTCCAAACTGTGCAACCTCTGTGGTTTTTCTCCACAAGACCTTCTGCAGCACCATGAGGAGGAAGAGGTAAAGGAGATTTTGAGAGTCAGGAAGGTCTGTGTTTTACCTGAGCCATCTTTCAGGTCACCTTCTCTTTGCAGGGCTTGAACATTGATATTTTGTTTGAAGTTTGACTTCCCATTTTCTCTTGAAAGCAGATTGTTTATGGGGGCTCAGGGAAGCAGCTTGAGAAGTTTGCGGCCGTGACTGTTCTTGAACACAGGGATCTGTTTGGTGTCAATACCTACAGTTTTGGTATAGAACCTCTCAGCTGCTACACAGCAACTGAGAATGCAGTGAAGGGGACTCTGCAGAGAGAAAGATTTGAAGAACAGGCGTTAAAAGAGACGTTTTCATTCCCAATTATCTTCTGCAGCTTTTTCCCTGTCTCCCCAGTAGCATGTTAGCTGTTTATAACTGAATACAAACTTACTTAGCTCTGCATTTTGAACTCACAAAAAAAGACAGAGAAAACTACAAAAGAAAACCAGAAGAGTAAGCTTGTATGTGACCAGACAGAGATCTTTTTGCTCTGAAAATCCTTCTGGTTTTTAAACTCAAAGTGAGAACTTCAGAGCTTTTTTAATTACTTTAAAAAGTTAATGTCAGCTATTCAGATAAGTTCCATTGATCACAAAGGTTTTTTCTTCCTCTAAATTGTGAAACATGCATCCGTTTCCTTGCACTCTGCTACATTTAGACTTCATAAGTCCCTGCTAAGGAGTAGCCTTTCCAAAAGCAGTGCTGAATCATGTCTTGCTATTTCCCATTAAATGTTTGGTTTTTGTTTATAGTGCAGGCATTTTTTTCTTTTACTCACAATGCCGATTCTGAGTTTCTAAGTGTATTAAAATGATTTTTATTTTCCTTCCAGGAAATGGGAGGCTACTTTATAATCAATGGCTTAGAAAAAGTAATCAGGATGCTGATTATGCCCAGGCGAAACTTCCCTCTTGCAATGACAAGACACAAGTGGAAAAACAGAGGCCCTGGTTTCACAGAGTATGGTAAGCTCAGCAGTTTCCTGCAGCATCCTAGTAACAACTGCTTGAGGACAAGTAGGAGCATCTGTAGCTGAATTTTGGTAGTTTGTTTTGTTGCAGTTCTTGTGTAATGTCAATATTTTTTGCTGCACATAAGAATAAAGGGTAGACACACCACCATGAAGGTACAAGCAAGAAGCAGGGGCTTGCCTTGTAGGAGCTGTCTGAGCTACCCATGGGGAGCAAGGAGATTTTATTCCAGGCCACCTTTAGTTGTGTGGAAGGTGTAACTAAAACCTCACCTTCAGTACAAGTCAGTGTTCCACTGAACTAATTTCACTGATTTTGGCCATACTTCATGATGGCAGATTTAATATCCATGAAGGAGAGTAAACTAGGTTCATGGCTGCACCTTGCCTTTGTCATGTATACTCAGCAAAACCAGTTTAAAATTTAATTAAGCCAGCAAATGTTAAATAGCATTTTAAACTCAGGTGTTGCCAGTTGCTGATTTGACTGGACCATGGTGCTTGAGCACACACTGTAGTTCCATGCTAGTTTATTTCAAGGCAGTGCCAGATTAGATGGTCCTTTTTTTGTTTTATTTTTCTTTGTCCTGCAGATGATAGTGTAGAGCTGGACCAGGAAACACTGCTGCTGCACTGCCACCCAAACACAGAGATAAGAGTGCCATTAGGAACAGTGCTTGTATCTTACTCTGTCCTACAATCAAAGGTTACAAACACTATAGTTGAGGCCTGGGTTTTTCTTTAAAAACTTTGTGCATCTTCCAAGCCTCCTAGCAAATGTGCTGACTGTTTTTAAAGAAAGACACTGCCCTCTTTAGCTAAGAGCTGAGTTGTTTATTTGAAGTGGCACACTGGCAGTGGAGTGTGATCTGCCTCACGTTCTCAGCCATCAAGTACCAAAGTTTCTCTCATGAATTGTCTCGCACTCCTTGGACATGATGCAGCCATGCAGCCACTTGGTTTTGTGCAGCTTGTACTGATGTTGTGATATTTGCAGGGGTGGTGATGCACTGTGTCAAGGATGAGCATACTGCAATAAATATGAACCTTCACTACTTGGAAAATGGCTGTGTCATGTTGAATTTCATTTTTCGCAAAGAGTTGTTCTTCCTCCCCTTGGGATTTGCTCTGAAGGTAAGTAATGAATGCTTGTCATTTCTATATTGAATAAACACAGAAGCTTTGCAAAGCATTTTTATTTTAAGTAATGAGAAGAAGCTAATTCCACTTGGAGTATTTTCAGTGATTGAAGAAAGGTCATCCAAACTGTGCAACACTAATCAAACACTCAGTCTGCAGCAGAGGAAGTGTCTATAGGGACAAGAGATGAGGGGAGAGTCACACACTCATGGTTTTGTGGGGCTTTTCTAATGAATGCTCTGGATGGAGATCATAATCAGTGTTTGAATATCCCCTGCATTGCTCTCTAAGCATCTCAGCCCCACAGCATTTTGGAGTTTTTGTTGTAGAAGGGCATTTCATCACAAATGAAAACCTAAATCATGGGTTAGTATACAGCCTTAGTTCTTTACCTGTATTTTGTAGACAAAAGTTGTTATGACCTTATTTTTCTGATCTGATAAACTTTGTCTCTCAGGCATTAGTTAATTTCCCAGACTACCAGATTTTTGAAGAGTTGGTGAAAGGAAGGGAAGATGACACCTTTTTTGCGAACTGTGTTACTGAGATGTTAAGAGCAGTGGTGGATGCCGGCTGTTTGACGCAGCAAAACGTCCTGGATTACCTGGGAAAGAGCTTCAGAGTGAAACTCAACCTGCCTGAGTGGTACAGCAATGAACAGGCTGCAGATTTCATTCTGAGGTCTGTATGTGGCTGGGATCCAGTGTCATTGTGTTGAATTTATAGGCATATGTGAGAGTATTATGATGATATGTGTTTTAATGGATTGACACAAGTATTCCCAAAACAGTTTCATGAGAGGGTGACTGCATTTTTGTGATGTCATTGAAAGACACAAAAGTTGAGGAAGAGAAGGTTAAAGCTAGCTCTCTGACTGAGGATCCATTTGGTGAACAGAAATACTGCAGTTTATTATCAGTTTCACACAATCTCTGTCAACTCTGAATAATCTTTATCTTTTAAAATGGCAGAAAATAAATGCTTTAAAATCTTCTTATGTGAAATAAATTAGAAAGCAGTGGAAGAATTGGCTTTGAGACTGTCAGTGTGGCAGGCATTCAACTAAAAAATTCATTTTTCCAGAAAAGTAGGTGTTTGCTCTTCCTCCAGCTTTAGGAATTAGGTGTGATTTTCCTTTTTTGTTCATGCTAGACTGTTGCTCAGCCCACAGTTTTCCATGCATGGCCTGATAGCAGTGGAGATTTGGAGTTTCTGTGACAGTACACTGATAGTGCTAACAGAAATATTTTGTAGTTTACATCTACTTGCCTTGTTAGGCTTTTATTTTTAAAAAAATTGGTTTACAGTTATTTAAGAGAGACTTGAAGAGCATGAAGCTAGCATGAAGAGATCATGGTAGTTGTCCTTCTTCTTTCTCTTCCTTCAGCAATTGTATCTGTATTCACCTGACCAATAGAACTGAAAAGTTCTACCTGCTCTGTATGATGACCCAGAAGCTCTATGCTTTTGCCAAAGGGGAATGCATGGAAGATAATCCAGACAGTCTTATGAATCATGAGGTGCTTACCCCAGGACAGCTTTTCCTTATGTTCTTAAAGGTAAGGGCATGGCTCCCCCATCTTTACATTTCTTTATTGATCAGAAGGTTGGTAACATGCCTCTGACTTAAACAGGTAACTTACTACTAATCTATTCCAATTCAGTTTATAGGGATATTTCCTTTTAGGATGCTGGGAGAAGAGAAGTTATGTTCAGAAGCTTGACTGTCCAATGAAGTTCACTGTGGGATAGTGGTTCTCATCCCCAAATAAGATACTTCCCTGTGTTAATACATATTCCTATAATCTTTCTTTTCCCCTTTAGCCAGAATTTTCTTTAGCATTGTTTTGTTGAAAGCTGGTAAAAAAATTCTCTACTATTTGAGTGGTTTGAAAGTGAACCTGAAAGCATTTTAGTGCCATGAAAAACAGCTACCAGGAGCCAGAAAAAGTTGTTTTCCTGCCTAGCCATTGCTGTCAGATCAGCAGGGGAGTGAGTTAACAGTCCCTTTTTCTTGAATCTAAGATCCTAAATAGTCTAAAGCATATAGTAGATACGGTGTACACTGTATACAGAGTTAACCTTGTGGTCAGATTGTAGGTACAGTTTCTGCTTTGGGTTGTCTGTGCTTTATGAAATTCTCTTATTGTGCTTCATTTGCCAGACTCATCACCATTCTGGGTGGAAGTGATTGCCAAGCTGTTGGGTGGGTGTTTTCCTTTTAGCTCTGTGTTGACATATACTATCAGCATCTTGATAGAATGAAGTCAGTGTTGGAAATAAGTCTGGAAAACTGTCAGTTCCTTAAAAGTTGTCCATCTTGCTAATTTCAGAGGAGTTCTGTGGCATGTGCAGCTGATGTGCTAGATTAGAACTGATGTTCTAATTTGAGTCTTTCCTGTCCTGTTTTAATTTTAAATCTCTCACTTTTAAACCGTAGGAGAGGCTTGAAACCTGGCTGCAATCTGTTAGGTTTGTTTTGGAGAAAAGAGCAGAAAAGGCAGATATCAGCCTAAATACAGACAGCCTGGTGAAGGCATTCAGCCTGGCACCGGACTTCACCAAGCCATTTGAGTATCTGCTTGCAACTGGAAACCTGAGGTCTAAAACAGGTAAATCTGCAGGCTTAAGGTGACCTTTTTTTTTCCTTTTTTCCTGTAAAACAAAATGAGGAATAATATAAAATTGATCTCTTAACTGGAAACAATTGCTTGTAGGCAGACATTGTACATTGTAACTGAATTGGTAAAAGGGGTTTGAAGAAAGGGATAGTTGAGGAAAAAGGCAAGATTTATGCACAAGCAAAGGCAGTGTGCATGGTATAGAACAGGTTAGTTATGAAAGCAAAGCCTCTACCCACATGAATTGTTGAAATGAAATTTAGCGTTTTTCAAAACAGCAACCATAATTAGATTTGCTTTCCCAAAGATTATTTCTTCTTAGAAGGTGCAGTGTAAGACAGAGAGGCATTTTTTTGATCACAACTGCCCTATTAATCATGTGAGCTTAAATGGAGAGAAACAGGTTTGCTGATGTAGGTTCAGATTTATCTGATGCTTCCCTGAAGTGCCCGGTATGACAGTGTTGTAATGGAGTGCCCGCTAGAAAATGAAATTAGATAAAAAACCTGCAGAATTTTGGTAAAAGATAATAGCTGCAAATTCCTATTTGCTTCACTGGCAATTACTTCCACATGTTTGTAAAAGGAACTAGATTTTAAAGAATAGCTTGGCATTTAAAGTCTCTAGGTCTCTTACAGGTCACTGACTTGCCTGTGCATGTGCACCTGCCTTGTTGGGATCCAGTGTGAGCATCTTTAGGGGTTGTGAAAAATAAGGAACTGTCTTGTAACATCACCCCGTGTTTCTTAAAGCTGGATGAGCTCCTGACATAAATCTCCCCTTTGTTCCCTAGGGCTGGGCATGTTGCAGGCCAGTGGTCTCTGTGTGGTGGGGGACAAGCTGAATTTCATCCGCTACCTCTCCCACTTCCGCTGCATACACAGAGGGGCGGCGTTTTCCCAGATGAGAACCACGACTGTGCGCAAGCTGCTGCCCGAATCCTGGGGCTTCCTGTGCCCTGTGGACACCCCAGACGGAGAGCCCTGTGGGCTGATGAACCACATGACAGCTCTGTGTGAAATTGTCACTGAGATGGTGCCCGTGACAGACATCCCACCTTTGTTATGTTCCCTGGGTACGTTTCACTGGCCTGATGGTTTAGTGAAGTGCCCCATGCCTGGGAAGGTTTCTTCATACAGCACCACAGCACACTGCTCAGTTGAGAAGTGAAATCAAGTTTGACCTGTACTTACTGGGCTTCTGCTTAGTGGTAAATAACACATTGCTTGTACAGGCACATCAGCCTGTAAAATTCAATGCCAGTGTCTCTCAGCTGTGTGCTGTAGTGTGAGGATGTTCACTGAAGCACAAAGAATTGCATAAGGAATTTCTCACATCCCTGAAACTGGACTAAAAAAAAGCAGTAACTTTGTAATGACCTGAATTGGGCTGCAGCTCACTTGTGATTGCCACAATAATGCGAATCCTTATTTCAGTCAGAAAAATAGGGAGGAGAGTGACATTCTAAGTTGTAAATGTTTTTCAATTTCCATTTAACCTGCCCATGACTTTGCCAAGAATGTTTTGATGTCTCAGAAAGTTTCTAGGTGTGAACTGAGAAGTGTAGAAATGACTCCTGTGTTTTGTTTGCTTTTTTTTGGCTGTTCTGTCCATCAACCCCCTCTTGCCACAGGTGTCACCCCCATTGATGCAGCTCCAAGCCAGCCTTACTCAGAGTGCTACAGGGTTGTGCTGGATGGCTCCATGGTGGGCTGGGTAGAGCAGGAGCTGGCTCCTGAGATTGCACAAACTCTCCGCCGTTTCAAGGTTTGTTGTCTTGTTTGAAACGTTTCTTAGCTAAACATCTTCAACATGCAGTGGTCAAAAATAGCAATGTTTGGAACTTCTTAGACTTCCCTTTTTTTTTTTTTTTCAGTCTGACCCAGTAGTTTATCTTTGGCTGTGTATTAGTATTGGAGTGTGCTTTTGTGTTACCTTTTTTATTAATTCATATGTTTCATCTGTTGGTTTACAAAGTTACAGTTTTTGAAAGAACGTTTTCTTGGAAAAGGCAAGATAAGACATATTCTGTCTTCTTTTTTGGTGGAGGTTTTTCTAAAAGTATTTCTAAGAACTCTTCACCATAGCTTTTTATTAGTGGCTACACCTATAGTTGATCTTATCATTGTGTGACCAGGTGGATGCAGTTTAGTTAAACTTGGTTTGTGTTTCTAGATTGTTATTTCTTTGCACCAACAGATAACACAAGAGAAGAGATTTCCTGCACGGGCAGAAGTGGTCCTTATCCCGATGACAGGAAAACCCAGCCTGTATCCTGGGCTCTTCATTTTCACTAACCCTTGCCGGATGGTGCGGCCTGTCAGAAACCTGGCCTATGGAAGGAATGAATGGATTGGGACTCTGGAACAGGTGGGGTTTGCATGTTCCCATGTTACAGAGGTGCCTGGCACCAAAAATGGGTTTGGTAAATATTTATGAAAGGAGCTGAGGATGAGGCTTGTGTTGAAGAGCTAGAATAGGTGACAGAAGGGGGTTTTTCACTCCTGCAAATTGATTTCTGGTAAATGTCATAGCTGGAATGTAGAGCTCTTTTTGAGATCTTCAGATCTGCTCTCGGTATTAACTCAGTGAAGATTTGAGGTGAAGGATTGCTGTGTTGTGTGTACCTTGTCATCTTGTGTTACGTGGTGTTTGCCAAATGGCTCCTGGACAGCCCAGTGGATTGCTGGGGAGCTCATCCACTTGGAACTATTAAAGTGGGAGAAAGAAAGGAGGACCCACTACTGCAGTTCTGTATTTCAGGCTTCCTTCCCATGCAGCTAATCTGTGATAGGTGGTTTACCAGCTCTCTGATTTGTCTTGCTAATACACTACAGTGCAGTCAAGAACCACAGGTAAAACTGAAATGGACAGAAAGCCATCGGAGACAGCTTTGTTTTGTTTCCTTCCCTTTAAAAGAAGGAAGTGTACAAGCATTATCCAATTTGATGCTTGCAGATCTTTATGAACGTGGCCACACTGGAGTCAGAGGTGGTGCCTGGAGTGACCACTCACCAGGAACTCTTCCCTCACAGCATTTTGAGCGTGGTGGCCAATCTCATTCCCTTCTCCGACCACAACCAAAGTCCACGGAACATGTACCAGTGCCAGATGGGTAAGTGCTGAAGTACCCAGTGCTGCAAGACCCTGGGCAGAGGGATTACCACCTCATTAACACCTCTAGTATATTTTTTTTTTTTTAATATATATGTGTGTGTGTGTGTATATGTGTATATATATGTATATCTATATGTGTGTACATGTATGTATATTTATAGATGTAGATATATTTGTCTTTTTATATATAGGATTACATATTTCATATATATTACATATTAAATATGTATATAATATATATATTTTAAATATATATAGGATTAACACCTTATATACGTCTAGTCTGACAATATTTTCAGAAAGATGAAAATACTTCAGAAGGATGAAAAGACTTCTTCTTTCTCATACTTTTCTCCAAGTAGCAATAGGACTGTTCAAAACTCAGTTCCCTTGCCAGGATATTGATGCTGCAGAAGCAAATGTTTTTTGGCCTGGGAAGTACATAACACAGGCCTCACTCTGGGAAACACTGGGGAGAAGAGACACATACATCCCCAAAAAATGACAAAACAAGAAAACACACAAAAAAATCTCCAAGTAAGCAAAACCAGAAACACCGCACCAACTTTAGTGGGGATTTTGAAATTGTAGGAAAAAAACCAAAATTAGATATAGTCCTTATGAAATGTTGTGAGAGGCATTGAGTATTGTGGTTCATAGAAAAATTATAGCTGGGCTTAGGGCAATTATTAAATTCCAAGGAGGTTAAGATTGATAATCCCTCTAAATTTGTAAGTATTTCCAGCTTTTTTCTTAACAAGATACATGGAGGAATAAATCCAGGTTTCCCTCCTTCCCTGCAGGAAAGCAGACCATGGGATTTCCTGTGTACAACTACAAGGATCGCTCGGATAACAAGCTGTACCACCTGCACACCCCCCAGAGCCCTCTGGTGAGGCCCAGCATGTATGACTATTATGGGATGGACAGCTATCCCGTTGGCACCAATTCCATCGTGGCTGTCATCTCCTACAGTGGCTATGACATGGAAGATGCAATGGTAAGCCACCAGAAGGAAAAAAATCCTGCTATCCTGTGAAGGAATTTGATGTGGGGCTCTGGGAGTAGGGGTGATACTCAGCTGAGAAGACCCTGCTTTCTGTCTGTGCTGGTGCTCACACCTTTTGGGCAGATTCAGCAGCACAGGGGTTGTATTGTTGCAGCAGGCAGTGCTGGAAGTGCTGGAAGTAGAGCAGAGTTTTGTTTATCCAAGACCATGGCCTTCCAGCTCTGAAAAATGCTGGGGTTATACAAGGCTTGAGCTTTTTGGAATGGTGACTTACTGGGAGACTTTAAAAAGGCAATGTTCCCATTTTGGTCTGATGCTTACCTTTGTAAATGTTTTCTTCTTTGAAATTATCAGCAAGTCTTTAACAGGCTTTTGTTTCTCCTTTTTAGATCGTAAATAAATCTTCCTGGCAGAGAGGATTTGCTTATGGAAGTGTTATCAAGGCAGAGAGCATTGACCTTTCCCTTAAAGCCAGCAGGGCAGGAGATAATTTAGTATTTGGCATCAGGCCTGGTGATCCAAACATTGGGGAGAAGCTGGATGCTGATGGACTGCCTTTTGTAGGGTCTATCCTGCAGCCTGGGGACCCCTTCTACAGCTTCATGAACCTCAACACAGGGGAGACCTTCACTGTGTACTATCCGTAAGTACAGCTCGTTGCTCCTGGCTCTGCTCACCCCGTGAGGAGGGCAGTTGGCCCTTTCCCTGCAGATGTTCCCTTTTTCCTCACATAGTAGTGTCCATGGCATGACAGAGAGCATGAAGTTCATGCTGTAGGTGACTCCCATGTATCCCATATTTTCTCTAAGCTAGTGTGTGCTGCAGAGCCGGCTTATCCCAGGAGGATATTTTTTTGGTGATTTGCCTGTGCTGGTTGTATGTTGACATGGTAACAGTTAAGCCTGCAGCAGACCCCTGGCACATGGAATATCAGGCTGAGGGCTCATCTATAGAAGGAGCACAACCCTGAACAAGGCACTTGTCAAAGCTCACACTTTGCCTTCCCTTTCTGCTCTGAACTTCCCTCTCTACTGAAGAACTGAATGGGGTTCTTTATTTTGGGATCCCATCAGTCTGGTGTGAATTTATTGGTGGTAGGGAGAGGGGCTGCTACCTTAACACAATGGAACTGGCCGTAGGATGTATTTTATCTGACACAAAGTGTGATCCAGATGAACAAGGTTGAAGTGATCCTTATTTTAAATCATGGGTGGCACATTACCCGATCAGCTGAAAGCAGTACCTGAATTGCACTTGGAAGATGCCTTTGCATTGTTTCCTTGCCCTAATTCCAAAATAGTCTGAGTTCCCTTACTATTGAGTAGTACTTTGAAGAAGGGTGTTGTTTCTCAGCAGTCCAAGGACATTTTATAAGTGGTTTTTTGCTTCATTTTCCTTTTGAAACTAAAAATTATTATCAAACCTGACACCTTTGCTGTGATTGTTCTTCCACCTACACAGGAGTAAGGAAGTGGGCATTGTGGACAACGTTAGGTTGTGCAGCAATGACCGTGGCACTGGGAAGTTCAAGAAGGCTTGTATCACTGTGAGGGTTCCCCGAAATCCCACTATTGGAGACAAATTTGCCAGCCGTCACGGACAGAAAGGTATCCTGAGCCAGCTGTGGCCTGTCGAGGACATGCCCTTCACGGAGAACGGGATGGTTCCAGACATCCTCTTCAACCCTCATGGCTTCCCCTCCCGCATGACCATTGGGATGTTAATTGAGAGCATGGCAGGGAAGTCAGCAGCCCTGCACGGGGTGTCCTATGATGCCACTCCCTTCACCTTCACGGAGAAGAAATCTGCTCTGAAGTACTTTGGTGAGACTTTAGCGAGAGCGGGTTACAATTTCTTTGGCACTGAGAAGATGTACAGTGGCATCAGCGGGGTGGAGCTGGAGGCAGAGATCTTTGTGGGGGTGGTGTACTACCAGCGCCTGCGCCACATGGTCTCCGACAAGTTCCAGGTGAGGACCACGGGGCCCCGAGACGCTGTCACCAACCAGCCTGTCAAGGGCAGGAACGTGGAAGGGGGGATCCGCTTCGGCGAGATGGAGCGGGATGCTCTGCTGGCCCACGGCACGTCCTTCCTGCTGCAGGACCGCCTGTTCAACTGCTCCGACGGCTCCATAGCCTACGTGTGCACGAGCTGCGGCAGCATGACGTCCCCTGTGCTGGAGAAACTGTCCCAGTCCTCTGTGACCAGCAGCAGGAGGTACTCCTGCTCCGTCTGCAGCGAGGTGGATGCCATCGAGGTTGTCCCTGTGCCCCATGTCTTCCGCTATTTTGTGGCTGAGCTGGCGGCCATGAACATAAAAACAAAGCTCAATGTGGAGTAGCTTGGTCCTTGGCATGGTGATGGTTGGAGGGAGGAGGCACATATCAAGTCTTGTCCTTGTCCTTGAGTTTCAGGTATTAAGTCAGTTCTCAGGTTCTTCAAAAGAATTGAAGATTAATTTGATGTTTGTATTGCGACAGGGTGCTTGCCAAGCTGTAGGTGGGGCAAGGAAAGATGGCTCTGTTGGTTTTTTTTGGACTTCTAAAGGATCACCAGCTATTGAGATGCGTATGAAAATCAGGAAACATTGCTGCTCCACCCAACCTCCTGGTTGAGAGTTGATGGGGTTCTTAGAATTCAGGCTGAAACTGTAGGTATGAAGAGGTCATAAAACAGCATGAAGTGAATGCTGGAAATTACAAAAAAAAATTTTTCTGTTGTTTTTTTTCAAGAAAAATCTTCGAAAAATGTATGCCTTAATGATGGGGTTGTGTTGAAGTTACTGTACATGTTCTTTCTTTATTTCAATACATGTGCCTTGAGTCATAAAGAAGGTGGCACAAAGTTCTGCTGCGTGAAGCCACAGCCTTGACTGCAGGTAACCAAGGCTGCCCTGCCAGGTGTATCCTAGAAGTGTTTGGTGTCACCAAGCCGAGCAGTGCTGGGGTTTGGGGTTTGTTTTGGGGCATTTGGCTGAAGAAGAATAAAGCCAGAGGCATTTCCAGCCTGGCTCGTGCATGTGCAGCGTGGATCTTGTAGGACTGGAGCTCGTCCTCCCCTTAAGTCCACAGCAGCTGCCACTCAGCCCGCCCTGTCCCAGGTGTCGTCCGTTCCCCCCTGCCCGCTCTGGCCCCCGTGGGGCCGAACGTGTGCCCCGGGCGCAGCCAGAGTTCTTGTGTAGTTCCTTCTTCATCTGCCGGCAGCGTCCTGCTGGGCCGGGGGGTGCTCCCGGCGCTCGGCAGGCAGTGGGGGTGTCCCGGGGGGCGAGGCGCGGATGTGCGGTTCCCGCAGCACCCCGGGGGCCGGGACTCGCTCTGTGGTGCGACCGGGAAGGAGCGGCGGCCCCGGCGGGGCGGAGCGGGGCTGTACCACCGGCGAGGGGGCGCCGCGCCGGCCCCGCAGCCCCGGCGGTGGGCGGTGCAGCTGGAGCTGCGGGTGGGGGCTGAGCCCCGGCGGCCCCATGCGCGGCAGCTGCCATGGAGCTGCTCCGGGTGCTGCTGGCTGCCGCTCTGCTCCCGCTCCTGCCCCGTGAGTACCCCCAGGACAAACCCAGGAGGTGGAAAGGCCGGGTGCCACCCAGCCTGGATGCAAAGGCTGAGCTCTGCCGAGCTGGCAGCCGTGCTGGGTGGGATGTGCGAGGGAAGCAGTGCCCCTAAACCTTGTCTCCCTCAGTTGGCAGGGCAGCTGTGCCACAGCCTACGCTGACCCGGCCATTGAGCATGGTGCTGGCTGGGCAGCGCCGGCAGCTGGTGGTGTGCGTGGTGAGCGACCTGGCCCCCAGCTCTGGCCATGCCGTCTGGATCTCCGGTGGGAACGGTAGCATCCTGCAGTCCTTTGCCTATGGGGCCTCCCAGGAGGATGGTGGCACCGTCTGCTCCGTCTCCCTCCTTTCCAGTGACCCCCCGCGCGAGAGGGAACTTGCTTGCCATGTGGGGGCCAACAGGACCTCCCCGTCCCACAGCTCCCGCCCTATCCGCATCACAGGTATGGCCCTGCTGCCACCCCCTCTGCCTGCCTTGGCCACTGCTGCCCAGCCCAGTGGGTGCACCCGTGGCCCCCGAGGAGGGAGATCGGCAGGGCCTCTGGGGCCAGCAGGGAGCAGGTGTGAGGCCCTAGGGGCAAACGTTGCTGTCCCGATCACAGGAAGGGGTTTGTGGCTAGCCCTGCCATGCACCTGGTGCTGGGCTGCCAGTGCCTCCCCAGCTGCTCTTTCATCCCACAGGCAACGAGGAGACAGCAGAGCTCTGTAGCACAGCTGGTGAGTCTCTGGCCCCTGCCTGGTGGGAGTGTCAGCTTCCTGGGAGAAAGCCCTGGAAGGGGCTTGGCTGGGGCTATGTGGTGGTTGGGATGGGTTTTCCCAGTGTTATGGGACTGGGGAAGAGGGAAGGAAGCTTCACCTTGTTGGGAAGAATGGGGAAACTGGGTCAGAGCCAGCCTGCCCTTAGGAACAGCATGAGAGTGACATGAGGGTGTCTGGAATGTGTAAAGATCTCAAGTCTGCCCCAACATGGCCCGGTGGCAGGCCTGCAAAGGACGTGGGTGCAGGGGGTGTCTGTGCAGGCATCACCTCACCCTTCCATTGCAGTGTCACCGGCCCCTGCCTTGGCAGCGCTGCTTATGGCTGTCCGTGTGGTGCTGCTGAAGGTCGTGCTCTCTGACGCTGTCCTCACCTCCATCCTCCTCGCCCAGAGCTGAGGGCATGAAGGGTAAGTCCCCCTGGTTTGGTGTAGGGGTGTGGAAGTCACTGGAAATATCCTGGAGACTAGAGAGGGGACCCCTGAATGGAGGAGGGAGAAGACCCAGTGTTGGTTGGGGGAGGTACTGGATGGGAATCTTGGTTTGAGGAGACGAGAGAGGAGCTGACACATTTCTGTGGGTGGCAGGGCCCTGGAATTTCCCGGAGGATGGGAAGGGGCCCAGAATTATCCAGAGGCAGGGAAGGGGCCCCAAAGTATCCCGGGGCAGAAGGTTTCCAGAATTCCCGAGGCAGGGAGGACTCCCGAGGGCTGTGGAGTACCCCGAGGTACCCCCGCGGCCACGTGCGCGCCCCTTCCCACGTGGGCGCTCGGCGGGACCGCCCGGGGGCGGCGCTACGGGGGCCGCGGGCCGCTGGGATTGGTTGGCGGCGGCCGGTGGGGATTGGTCACGCGGGTTACGCGCACCTCCGCCATTGGCCGGCGCCGCGGGGTCGCCATGGTAACGGGGCGTGGCGGGGTGGGAGCGCGCCCCGGAAGCGGAGTCATGGCGGCGGCGGCGGGGGCAGCGTTGCTGATGCTGCTGATGGCGGCGGCGCTGGCAGGGGGCGACGACTCGGACTGGGTGCGACTGCCCAGCAAGTGCGAGGGTAAGCGGGGCCTCGGGGGGCCGGGCTGATCGGCGGCCGCCCGCTATCTGCTCGGGCCGGGGGTTACTGGTGCGGGGCTGCGCCCCCGCGGGCTGCTCCTCTGCCCGCCTCCTGCCCGCGGGCATCGCTATTCCCGGCAGTCAGTTGATCGCCTGCCGGTTCGTAGCTGGGACTGGTCGTGTGTGTGTGTGCTCCTTACAGTTTCGTCTCTGTGATGCTTTCTGTCTGAGTATCCCTTTGGTTCACAGGCAGTCCAGGGTAGGTCATGATGAGCATTTGCTGTCTGGTGCCGTTTCCTCTGTCTTTGTTGTGCAGGCACATGTGGAGCTGAACAGCAAAGAGAAAATTTAAAAATAGGGAGTTCTTTACAAAACTTTCCCTGCCGGGGAAGCAGCTCTGGAGATGCTGATGTCCAAGTTCTGCTGTGGCACCAGCGTAACCTCAGAGAAGCATCAGAGCAAGCACTGACCACACTCTGCTCCTCTTCCTGCCCAGGCTTCGAACCTGTGTCAGTGCTCAGCAAAAGCTGCAGGGAGCATCTGGATAACTGGACTCAGCACTGAGCACTCCTCCTGGCATGTGTGGGGACACTGCAGCAGGTGTGGTGTGGAGGGGGACATCCTTGAGATCCGAGCTCCAAGGGTCTTCAGGAAGGAGAGATCATCCCACCTGAGAAATGGCCACAGTTGCCTCCAGCCCCTTGTGCCAGCAGAGAAAGGATTGTGCAGGAGGTGTGCAGAGGGTTTCTCTGCGTGTGCATGGGAGCTCTGGAGAAGCCACCTTGCTCTCTTCCTGCCTGGGGCATCTCTCAACTCACATAATTGCCTGGGAGAAGATACTGGCTCATTGCTGTCAGACCATTCCTGCTGAAGCTTGGCACTTCTCCTAAAGTAGAGCTCGAAGAAGAGGTGGCTCCTGACAAACAGGACCCCACAGCACTGGACAAAGCTTTCTCCAGCCTCCTGAGACCCTGTTTTTGCAGGAGGAATAGCCACACCATGCCTGGCTTCCATTCCTCCCCATTCCCACTTGTAAACCCCTGAGGTATTTCTCCTGCAGTCTGTTTCTATAGCTCTGTTGGGCTCTTTTTACAGAAGAAATAAAGCCTTTTTTTTAGCTTTATAAAAATAACCCTGCACTGTTTTCTAAATCTCTTGAGGGTGTGGTCTCTGCAGGCAGAGCCCCAAGTTGTGTTGCTGGAGGCCACAGCCAGCACTTGGTGCTGTCACCCAGCCCACCAAGCCCTGCCAGCTGCTCAGTCCCCAGCACAGCCCCAGTGTCCCCAGGGCACTGAGAGCACAGAACCAGTACGAGGTGGGACATGCTGCCGTCACGAGGAGAAGCTCTGAGCCACACTGGGACTTGTGTTGTGAAAGGACCCTGTGTTCTTCCAAAAGGAGGAGAGCAGCTTGTGGCAGAGAGGTGGAGGCTTCTGGGGGGAAAGCTGCAGGCAAAACTGAGCCTGTGTGACTTCCAGCTGTGCCACAGCAGCTGGTTTACTCTGAAACACTGGTTTGGGTGCTCCTGCTTCAAGCGTTCTCTAGTGGAAGCAGCTGAGCCATTCCTGGTTATTTCTTTGGATGGCCAAATGCCTGGTTCCTGGGCTGGTTCTTGCTGCTGTCCCAGGTGCTCTGTCCCGCTGCCTGTCTGAACAGTGAGACCCCCTAAAGCACTCGTGCTCTCTCCTTTCCACAGTGTGCAAGTACGTAGCAGTGGAGCTCAAATCTGCCTTCGAGGAGACTGGCAAGACCAAGGAGGTGATCGACACCAAGTATGGCTTCCTGGACGGGAAGGGCTCTGCTGTCAAGTACACACAGTCGTAAGTGGGAGTGGGCCGGGAGGCTCCTGCTGCTGTCACTGCCTCTGGAGCCGGGGGCTTTGGGAGGCTCACCCTGTGCCTGGCTGTTGCTGGGGGCCCATGCCTAGCCTGAGCCTTTCTCTCCATGCAGGGACATCCGGTTAATTGAGGTGACAGAGAACATCTGCAAGCGGCTGTTGGATTACAACCTGCACAAGGAGAGGAGCGGCAGTAACAGATTCGCAAAGGTGAGGGCTGTTCCTCCAGTTCCTGCTCCCAAACATGCCTCGCTCATCCCTTCACTGCCAGAGTGACAAACCAGGGTCATTCTTCCCATCCTCTGGACCCCCTGATAGTGCCTGGCATGCAAGGCCACACTGCCCCCCAAGTCAGATGTGGGGTGCTGTCTTCCTCTGGGGTTTGGGACCAGGTTTGCAGAGGGGAAGTCGCTGCCACTTGAGCTTCCCCCCTGATAACGCTGATGCCCCCAGGGATCTGGTTTGCATGTTCTGCATGGCTGGGCAGGGTCGTGTGGCTGACACTGAGAGGAGAGAGTGAGAGATCTGCAGGAGGAGCACCACTTCACCAGGCTGTGCTGCTCCCTCCCTCACAGGGCATGTCAGAGACGTTCGAGACCCTGCACAATCTGGTGCACAAGGGTGTCAAGGTGGTGATGGACATCCCCTACGAGCTGTGGAATGAGACCTCCGCTGAGGTGGCTGACCTCAAAAAGCAGGTACCCCGCCCCGTGGGATTTGCCCTCAAAAAACCTTGTAGGCTGGAGTGGAAGGGGGGAAGAGCATCCAGGGGTGCACTGTTGGGAGCAGGATGTTGGCAGGACCTGTGGCAGGAGCCTGGCCCTGGTCCTGCCACACCAGCACATGTCTGGAGCTGGGCTCTCCTCTCTGCCCTAGTGCGATGTGCTGGTAGAGGAGTATGAAGATGTGATCGAAGATTGGTACAGGCATCACCAGACGGAGGATCTCTCCCAGTTTCTCTGTGCCAACCACGTGCTAAAAGGAAAGGACACAAGTAAGTCCTGGTTGCTTCCAGGGGCTGAAATAATGCAGGAATGCTTGGGAGGGCAGGGGAGCCTTGCTAAAGCATGGGGAGTCTTGCCTCTCCATCAGAGCCCCCTCTGCCCCTCTCTTCTCCTCTTTTCCCTAGGCTGCCTGGCAGAGAAGTGGACTGGCAAGAAGGGTGATTTGGCAAGCGTGGGGGAGAAGCAGAGCAAAAAAAAGAGTGGGAAGAAGAAGAAAAAGGGCCAGAAGGATGAGCGCGAGGGAGCTGGCAGCCTTCCGGACACAGGGGAGGCCCTGGAGGGGGTCCAGGAGCAGGCTCCGCTCACCCACAGCCCAGCTGATGAGCTGTAGGCACGCAGCCCCTGCCCCCAGGGCCGCCCGCTCCGGGGTTTCACCCCGCTGTGCCTATGGGTACCAAAGGAAAAGGGACTTGTGACCCGGGGGAGACCGGAGCGCCTGGCCCCGCCTTGCCAGCCTGGGTGCTATCCCGTGATTCGGTGTCACGAAGCCGCGGACCCAGCCCTGCCGCATCCCTGTCGGGGGCTCCAGCTCCGGGAGGCCGCGAGTGCTGCCCCGCCGCCGGCCCCTCGCACGCCGCCGGGACTGTAAATAAAGACGTTTTCCCCAGAGTCGCCGCCGCCACTGCCGGCCCTGCTTCTGCTGCTGCTGGGTGCGGGATGAGCGCTGCTGCGGCCCGGGGAGGCCGGTGAGGGGCGGGCAGGTCCCGCGGGCCGGGCCGGGCCGGGCCCTGACCCCGCCGAGGCAAAAGTCGGGGCCGTGAGGGGCGCGGCGCGAGCGCTGCCTGGCAGCGCTCATTGGCGGGGCCGAGGCCGGGAGGGGCGTGGCCTGGCCGGGGGCGGGAGGGGCGCGGCGCGACAGGCGATTGGCGGGGCAGCGGGGGCGGACGCGGCGGGGATTGGCGGGCGCGGGGGGGCGGGGCGCAGCGAGGCTGAGGGGCCGCGGCCGCGTCGGTGTCCGGGTCTGGGTCGGTGTCGGTGGCGGCGGGATGGTGGACAGCGTGTACCGGACGCGGTCGCTGGGAGTGGCGGCGGAGGGGCTGCCGGACCAGTACGCGGACGGGCGGGCGGCCCGCGTGTGGCAGCTGTACATCGGGGACACGCGGGGCCGCACGGCCGAGTACCGCAGCTGGCTCCTGGCGCTGCTCCGCCAGCACCGCTGCCGCTCCGTCCTGGACGTGGCCTGCGGCACCGGGTGAGGCCCCGCGCCCCGCTCCCGCCCAGCTCCCTGGTGTCCCTTCCCCCAGCCCGCGGCTACCCGGGCCCTCGCTGCCCCCGGCCATCCCCAGTGCCCCCCTCCCCGGCCCCCTGTGCTGCCCCCGGCCCCGCTGACAGCCGTGTCCCCAGGGTGGACTCCATCATGCTGCTCGAGGAGGGCTTCCAGGTGACCAGCGTCGATGCCAGCGACAAGATGCTCAAGTACGCGCTGAAGGAGCGCTGGGAGCGGCGCAAGGAGGAGCCCTTCGACCGATGGGGTGCGGGGGCTGTGGGGGCCGGGAGGGGCTGCGGACGCTGACACGCTGCCCCAGCGCACTGTCCGTGGCCCCGCGCAGTGCTCGGGCAGCTCATGTGCGACTGCCGCCGGTCGGGTGGCCTTGCTGCGGGGACCTGACAGTGCCAGATGCTCGGCAAAGACGAGCCATGGTGCTTGCCTGTCTGGATGCAGGCCAGAGGCCAGAGCAAGCAGCCACAGGGGCCTGGGGAGGGCTGGGTGATGCTGGGATGGGGTCTTGCAGGCAGGGGAGGCTGTTAGGTGTTCCTACCCTCATCCAATTCCTTGTGCTGCAGTCATCGAGGAGGCTAACTGGCTCACTCTGGAGAAGGACCTGGAGAAGCCAGGGGATGGGTTTGATGCGGTCATCTGCCTCGGGAACTCCTTTGCACACCTGCCTGATTTCAAAGGTGAGTTGGGGCAGGGGAGAGGAAGGGAAGTACCTGTGCATGCATGGTGTCTTCCAGCAAGCTGGAAACATGTCCTAAGTCATGGCATTGTTGGAATGGGATTATGCACAATGGAGCTGCTGTTTCATGGTGCATCTCCAGGGAGGGTGGAGCTGAGGCCCCACTGCCCCAGTCTGTGCCATGAGTGGGCCAACTTGGTTCCATGGTCATGGAGGTTTGTGCATCAATGTCACTGCTGTGACAAGGCTGGAGGCACACCCAGATTTGTGCCACAAAGGCGGGTGGTGGGTTTCCCACGTGGCACGCTCTGTTCCAGTGAGGCTGAGAACATGCCTGAGCTCATGCCGTGGGTGGGGCTGTGGGTTCTCCAAGCTGAGATTTGGGGGAAGATGGTAGGGGCTAGTATTTGTGTGTGCATGTGTACGTGTGTATGGGTAAGATAAGGGCATATGGACTGTGCCATGGGGTACAGCCAGTGCTTGGAGACGCCATAGTTTCTAGGGGACCAGAGTGACCACAAGCTGGCCCTGAGGAACATTGCCAGCATGGTGAGGCCCGGGGGTGTCCTCGTCATTGACCACCGCAACTACGATCACATCCTGGCCACGGGCTGCGCGCCGCCCGGCAAGAACATCTACTACAAGGTCGGTGGCTGGCATGTCCTGCCCCATCCCAATCCCCTTTGCCCCAGCCCCACGGCCTCAAGTGGGCCAGGCAGGGCAGGCAGCAGGATTGTGCCCAGGCTGGGGGCCATCGAGTCCCCACAGGACACAGACGTTCTCCTGTGGTCTCCCAGAGCGACTTGACCAAGGACATCACCACCTCGGTGCTGCTGGTAAACAACAAGGCACACATGGTGACCCTGGACTACACGGTGCAGGTCCCCCCCACTGAGGCGGGGGCAGACCCGGAGCTGAGGTGAGAAGAGCTGCAGAGGGCGCTCCCGGCGTGGGGGGGTGGCTGGCACTGTGCCCCGCTGTCCCCCTGCCTCACCAGCACTGCCTCCTTGCAGCAAGTTTCGCCTCTCGTACTACCCGCACCGGCTGGAGGCCTTCACAGCCCTGCTGAAAGGAGCCTTCCAGGGAAAGTGCCAGCACAGCGTCCTGGGCGACTTCCAGCCCTACACACCGGGCCAGGCCCACGTGCCCTGCTACTTCATCCACGTCGTGAAGAAGACAGGCTGAGGGGGCTACGGAGATGGGACTGTGGTGGCTGAGAGCTCCAAGCAGCTGTGGGTCCAAGCGGGGGGTGGGGACATGGCTGAGAGCCACCTGGGAGACCCCACCCCTTAATTAAGAACACTTGTGAGAGCTACCTTGGATCATGGTCCGTGTGTCCCTGTATGGGCAGGGTACGGGGCAAGGGGGATGGCCACTGCCTCCTCAGGACTCTGTGGAAGGAGGTGCTCAGCCTGGGGGCAGCACAGGAGGGGTGCAGGCACAGCTGCCCCACCAAGGCCCCAGCTGCAGGTGGGGCCTGGGGCTTCCCTTGAAGCGGGAAGGAGAGGGTGAGCTGGCTCCCAGGTGGTTGCACACCCCAGCTGAGTCCCTGCAGCACCACTCACAGGAGTGTGCTGGAACCTGTTATCTCACGTGCACCTCCCAAACAGGTGCTGACTCCTGTTCTTGACACTCCTCAGCCCCACACGGGGTACCCACTCCTTCACTGGAGCTCGCAGAAGGGGGAGGCTCCACGCTGCAGCCTCCACCAGTGCTTCTGCTGTGGCTGCAGCTCCCTCCCTCCCACCCTGGGGAAGATGTTGTGCCCAGATCCGGCAGCACGGAGCACTGCGGTCAGGGATAGCCCTGCCTGAACACGCTCAGGCACCAGAGCCACAGGGCTCCAGGCATGCACCAGCTGCAAACTCACTCATGGAATGCCAGAAGCTGCTGTGGAACCAGCCCTTAGCAGAGGAGCTCCAGGGGGAGCAGGCCCTCACAGCAACACTTGGCCCAGGGATCCAGCTGTCAGCAGGCTCAGTGCCTACAGCAGGTGGGGCAAAAACCTGGCACCAGCAACCCCTTGGGCTGCACAAAGCTGAGGGCAGCTGCAGGCACCTGGCCACAGCAGCTGCCAAACACAGCTCCAGTGCCATTTGTTGGGAAGCAGGGGCTATGCAATGGCACCAGCAGCTGCTGTGAGGCTGCGGAGGGAGGTGAGACAGGACCTCAGGGGGTCTGGGCCAAGTGGTGCTCAGCACTAATTAGTGCAGACTGGGCAGCTCCAGGCTGTTCCAGACAAGGTTTGAGTATTTCCAAGGCTGAAGCTCCCCCTCTCCCTGTGATAAGTTTTTCCCCTTGTCCAATGGGAATTTTGCTGTCGCTTGCTCCTACTGCCTCATGTCCTGTCACCCAGTGTCTCCAGCAAGAACTGAGCTCCTTCTGCAAAGGGAGCTCAGCTCACAGCCAAGCAAGTGCCTCTCCCTCAGGCCTTCCTCATCCACCACAGGCTCCAGCCATTCTGGCAGGATGAGAGTGGCCCCAGTCTAGTTCACAGGTGTGCTCCCCTCTCGACCTGCAGGACAATGATTTCTCCGTACCACCCAGCCCACCCAAAAATTTGCAGGGACCTTCCTGATCCTACAGACACTATCAGAAGCAATAACTTGAGGTCAGGCAGTGAGCACCTAGTGCTAAAAAACTGTATTTATTCAAATACTATGTCACTGCCAGCTGGAGCAGCAATGCCCTGTGTCCTGCTGCCCCTCTGGCCAGCACCTCTCACTGAGGGCTGACGGCCCAACAAGCAGCTGCCTTCTGCCCTTCACTTGCTGCCAAACCAGGTGCAGTTTGAGCCTTGCTCCCCCACCAGTGAATGGCCTGTCAGCCATGGACACACCACTACACTGCCCACAGCTTTGTCCCTGCAAGGAAATCACCCTGCTACGTTCCCAGCAGCCACAATGCACCGCTGACACGTGAGGAACCCTCACAGAACCCACCACCCTGTTGCATGAGCAGAGCAGCACTTCCACCTGGCCTTGGCTTGGGAAACTGCACAGACACCATTTCTACCCAAGCTCAAAAGAAGGGGGCCCGGGAGGCATCAGAGGAGAGCAGGCCGTGCCTGTTTGTGCCTGTTCTACAGTCCCAGCTCTGCTGAGCATTAGGAGGCCGCAAACTTCTGCTGGATGAGTCTGTACCTGAGCAGCTCCTGCTCAGAGACTGATGGCTGCAACCTGGCAGCAGCCTGCAGAAAGTCTTCCATGGTAAGGATCAGAGCAGACTTCTCAGTATCCAGCCCTGCATGAGAGAAACAACATGGAAGGACTGAGAACAGGGACAGCTGGACACTCTCCAGCCATCAAAGGAAAAGCTGTGTCCCTCTCCTTCCCCCCGGGGCCCAGCACTGGAGGTGGAGATGACTACATCTGCAGAAACTGCCTGCCTGGCAATAACCCAGAGCCCAGCACTGTGGTCCCAAAGCTGCTGAGGATCTTCTCACACAGCCCAGCTACCAGCAGTGCTAACCCTCCTCTCTGCCCCTGTGCTGGGCTGCTCCAACAACTGGGACAGGTGAGGGCAGGGCTCCTACCTTCCTCAATCCACTCCACCTTGCGTTTGACAGCACACATCATGGCATCTGAACACAGGGCATAGATGTCTGCTCCTGTCAGCTGAGCTGGGCATTTTTCTAGGATGGTGGTGAGATTCACAGAAGGATCCAATTTAAACCTGCCAAGAGAGAAAAAGGGAAGTGTAAAGGCCAAGAAAAAACAGACCAGTGTGACTGGGCAGGAACAAGCAGAGTACCCCTGTTTAGCTGCTTCCAGAATGTGCTCTGCATGCTCAAGAAAAAAAAAAAAAGTTTGCTTTACTGTTTTTTTTTTCAACAGCCACCTCTCTTTGAAACACCCCTGCAGCAAGGTCCTCTCTCCTGCTAAGCAGGATCAAAGGAAACTTTGAATTACAGCACCACAGCACAGCATGGCCTGAGTTGGAAGGGATCTTAAAGATCCTCCAGTTCCAACTCCCCTGCCATAGGCAAGGACACCTTCCACTAGACAAGGATGCTCCAAGCCACATCTAGCCTGGGCTTTGAACACGTCCAGGGATGGGGCATCCACAACTTCTCTGGGCCTCTCTGGTTCCAGGCTAGGAAGCACAAAGGATGCAGGGAGTAGTCTTGGAGCCGTGGTACAGGATGAACTCTCTAGAACACCATCTGTTTATGCCACTGGTGTTTGACTTCTCACCTAGATAAATTAGGTGCTCCACATGCCTGGGAACAACCTACAGTCAGGGCTGGATGAGAACATGTTTAATGACAGAGTACAAACCACTGTAACACCAAACCACCCCATCAGAGCCATGCTGCAGACAGTGAGCCTCCTTCAGCATGACCAGCAGCTGCTGGAGGGCATGGTGACCAAGACACAGGGTGTAACAAGCTGCTTGCAGCCAACCCACACTCTCCCCTCTCCTACTAACTTACGGTGACAGGCAGAGGTGATCACAGCTATCCAGGACAGAGTCCCTGCAGAGGCAGTCAGTCACAGGCACTCTGCACCCCAATTGCAGGGCTTGCTCTTCTCCCTCCAGAGATGCTCTCAGGAGCTCAGAGCAGCTGGAAAAGCAGCTAAACCCTGCTGCTCAGCGATCCCACACAACCAGTGATTGGGAAGACACACAGATCACAGTATGAACACCCCTGAGCACCACAGGAGGAGAGCAATGAGTTGAATGGAGCAGCCTTCACACTTGGATTGGCAAACAGCAGGGGAAATTCTCTTGCAGGAATCAAATGGGAGCTTCCTGTCCTGCAGCTGCACTGCAGTCTTACTACACTATCAGGATCTGGCTGAGCTCCTTAAGAAGAGCACAGTGGCTGGAAAACTCTACCAACCCCTTCACTTGGACAGGCAGGCTGAGATCCACCCATCCTGTAGAAAAACCAGTCCCAGCTCAGCTTCTGGAAATTGCTCTGCCCTCCTGCCCTACCCACTGGCTGTGGCTCAGTGACCTCAGGTGCTCCCCAGGGCTCAGACATGAATCCAAGATGGAGCACGCTATGCATCAGCCCCAGGAGAGCTGAGACCTCCGGGAAGGCGGTGGGAGGAGGCTGCAGGAGGAGCACAGGGTCACTCACCTCCTGGTGACGGCGCTCAGCACCTGCAGCTGCGACTCCCGGTCCTCGCTGATGCCCACGTAGACCAGCTTGTCAAACCTGTCAGCAGAGAGAAGGCAGCTGGGAACAGGCCAAAGCAAACCTGCCACAAGCGCTCAGCCCTGTGCACCAGGAGCTACAGGACAGCTCCTTTTGCTGCCCAGTTTGTGGATGGTACAGAGCCTGAAGCAACCCATGTGCTGGAGGGCAGGGCTGCTCGGAGGGACAGCAGCAGGCTGGGGAAATGGACTGACAGGAACCAGCCAGGGTCCAACAACAGCAGATAGAAAGTGCTGCCCCAGGACAAGCAAGTCACAGGCTTGAGGAGTGGCTGGGGGGCAGCTGTGTAGAAAGGGCCCTGGGGCACCAACTCCTGCCATTGTTGGTGCAACAGCAGGTCCCTCATTGCCCTGCTGTGCCGCTGGGGCAGTAACCAGAGCGGTGGGGGCAACAAGCTGTGGTATCTTACACTGCTGCTACAGCCACAGGCACCAGCCCCCTCCTGGCTTCCTGTGAGCCAGGGGCCTTCACAAACAATCTCTGTAGAGGGAATGTGGTGGGGACACAGTCCTGCTCAGCACAGCCCGAGGAGCTCTGGGGAACCCCCTGGAGTGAGGCAGGGTAGGGTGTGACATACCTGCCCGGCCGTAGCAGAGCTGGGTCCAGGAGGTCCGGCCTGTTGGTGGCTCCAATGACAAACACCTCTCTGGTGGAATGAAGGCCATCAAGCTCTGCAAGGAGCTGCGAGACAACTCTGCAGGGAGCAAGACAGGATACTTAGAACCAGGCCTTGGAAAGTCACCCAGTGTCTCCCTCAGCCACCAATGAAAAAGAAAGAAGTGAGGCAGTGGCAGGTCCATTTCTCAGACTTCAGCTCCTATTTCTCTTTCCTGAAGAGCCCTTACACAGCCATCCAGACTTCTCCATCAGCACAGCCAGCAGGCACATGGGCTCACTGTAAAGCAGTCCAAATCCCAGACAGTCCTCCAGGATGGGGACTGCCAGCTTAGCAGAAGAGCAGAGGAGGCCTAGGAAAAATAACCCTGTTTCTGGGTATCTCTAAGCTGTACACATTTGCTTCTACCAGAAGCACCTGAAAGGTTTCCCACCACAGGGAAACAGCAGCTAATAGGAGGACAGAACAGCAGGGGTGTGAAGGATGACCTTGGAGAGGCCAAAGGGAGCACTTGGCAGCCACAGAGGCAGATGGAGGAGACTGTCTTAACCAAATGTTTGCACAACTAGCTTGGGCAATCGGGAACCTGAGGCAATGCAAACAGCAGTACTAATGCTCAGAGAGAAGAGACAGGCCATGCTGAGAGCCAAAGAGAGCAGAGAGGGGAAAAAACAGAGAAATAGAGGTGGAATGGACTATGTCTTTCAGGGCAAAAAACAGAGAAAGAGAGGTGGAATGGACTATGTCTTTCAGGGCACAAAACAGAGAAAGAGAGGTGGAATGGACTATGCCTTTCAGGGCAATCTCATGCACTGCCTGCAGCTGAGGCAGGAATCCTGCTCTGCCAAGGACACCTGATGCTCACTCACCTGTCCATGACACCCCCGGAATCTCCACTTCGCCCACGACTGGGGGCCAGGGAATCCAGTTCATCAAAGAAGATAATGCAGGGAGCAGCTGCCCTGGCTCTGGCAAACACTGTGAGGAGACAGCACAAAAGGTGAAAAAGAAATGGAGGAGCAGTCAACAGCAACAGCTACATTCCCAGCAGGGAAGAGGTGTGGATGGAAACCAGATGCCCACTGTATCACCACCACCAACTGCTCCTGCCTGGGTGTCTCAACAGAATGGGGACAGATAGCACTGAGCAGGATGGGCCCTGGGGCTCAGCTGTGTCTCTGAGGAGCTGCTGTCCCATCAGGAACACCAGGGACAGGAGCAACAGGAGCAGAGAGAGCAGGAGGGGAAGCTGTGGGGAGTAGGGAACGGACTGTAGGAGACAGCTGGGTCCAAGCCCTTGCTGGGAGCTGTGGGTGGGAGTTGGGAAGGGGGGTTTAAGCACTGCCTCTGTGCAGTTGGGAAGGGGGGTTTAAGCACCCTGCAGCACTACAGAAAAGCCCCAGGTGCCCAGGAGCAGGATGCAGGTCCTCACCATTGCGCACGTTCTCCTCGCTTTGCCCAACGTACATGTTGATGAGCTCCGGCCCCTTCACGCTGTGGGGCAGGGAGAAGAGGAAGCCAGTTAGAGGACACCCAGCCCCTGCCAGCAGGAACCCAGTCCCACTGTGTGAACCCCCCTCACATTTCTCCTCACCTAAGGAACGTCATGGTGCATGTTGTTGCCACAGCTTTTGCCAGCAAGGTCTTCCCTGTCCCTGGAGGCCCGTACAGCAGCAGACCGGAGCGGCACAGACCCAGTGACAGCAGCTCTGGGTGCTCCAAGGGCAACTGGATAGTGTCCAGGATCTCTTTCTTCACCTCCTGCAGCCCACCAACATCCTGCCAGGACACTGAGGGGATCTGCCAAGATAGGGAGAATCCTTGTCAGCACTGACTCCTGAGCCCCGAGCGTGCCTGGGCAGCTCCAGTATCCAGTATCCACATTTGCCCTCTTCTGAGCCTTGCAAGGGAGAACCAAACTGTACAAACACATCCCCAGGCACGCTGCACTCACAGAGTGCACTCCATCTCTAACCCTCCACTGCCCCTCAGATCATCTGTCAGCAAAAATACCCCAGGGAAGGTATCTGCCAAGGTTGCCTGCAGCTTTGAGGGGAGAGAGTCTTGCTGCAGGCAGCCTTTGGGCATAAGGGAAGGTAAGAATAAGAATTAAAAAAAAAAAAATTTGGATCTTGCAACTATGAGTGACTTGTGTTCAGGACACCTTGTCCCCCACAGGGGTGAGACTGTGCAAGGGCTTCACACCTTGCAGAAGGACAGAACCTGGGCTGCCAGGAGCTCTGTGATGGCAAGGAGGATGTGAGGGAGAGACATCCTGCAGGACAGTGCTTGGAGCACTCACTGCTCTCGGAAGGGGGGGATGCAAGAACAAAGTCCATGTATGCTCATGAGAAATAGATAGGGAGGGGGTCAGCTGCAGATATGTGAGGGGTCAGGGAGAACAGAGAGAAGACACCAAACCTGAGATGGGTGAGCCAAGGCCTCTTGGGTTATTTTGTGCTGAGCAAAACTATCCCAGAGCATGCTGCTGCTCTGCTTACCACTTTAGGAATAGCTGGAATGCCACAGCATGCATGGCATCCTCCTGAGAGTCAGAGCAGCTCTCCTGGGAAAGCTCCACACCTGCTGGCTATGGTGCCAGCACAAGTGCGGAGTTTAAAAATAGCTTAGGGCAAAATTCTTCCCCCTTCAGCCAATTTGCATCTCCTTCCTTCACTACTGGAAATGATGTTATTTTATTTCTTTAGCTGTCCACCAGGAAAATTAGGACAAACAAAACAAGGATTTTCAGAAAAAAAACCAACTTTTAAAGCAAAAGGTCACAGGCCCTTCTGCAGTGACAAGGAATGGAAGAGCTGCCCTCTCCTCTGCACTTCTGCTCATCCTCCCTTGCTAGAGAGAGCTCTACAGACACGAGCACAGGAGCTGGAAAACTGCAGCAAGGTTGTGTTCAGGGGAGCACACATTAAGTCTAAGACATGGTGCAGACACTGTTAACCAGAGGAGGTTTGGAATCAGTTCTCTCCAGAAGGCTCAGGCTGTAAGTGCAGACAAATGTGTGACTAACCAGAAAGTGCAGGCAGGGAACTGAAAGCAATGTTGAGAGTACCCAGGTCTGCTAATGGGCTTCCTGACCACAACCAATTACTAAGAAATCAATAGAGGAATGTAAAATACAAACAGAATTAACTGCCATTCACAGAGCTCAGTGCTGAGCATGCTCTGTGGTGATTTGTCTCACAGCAAACTTGGCGAACACCATAAAACAGAGCTCACTGCATGAATTAAGTGGGCAGCTGGGGAAGGTGCCAGAGGAACTGCTCCAAGGCCAAGGCTTCCTGTCCTGTGCTGAACTCAGCTGTTGGCACTCATGGGCATGGAAAAGGGGTTCTGATCGCTTTGCTTGGTCCTAACACCACATCACCCAGCCAAAGCAGTCACCCCAAATGCTGCTTCCCTGGGTGCCAAGCTGCCAGAGGCAGATCACACCCCTTCTGAGGGGCTGACTGCTGGTTTTCTCAGACTCTCCATGTCACTCTCCCTGAAGAAACCCCAAGTTCTTCAAACTGCCTGTCTGGCACAAAAGTCCATCCCGGCTCAAGCAGCATCTAAGGCCAGAGATCAAGTCTAAGGCTTATCACACCTGTGGAGAAACTCCCTCACCAGCTTGTGCCACAGCCCCTCTGTTCCCTCAGGCCAGGTGCCTGGGGAGATCTCAAGGAGGCAGCCTTTGCCCCCCAAGAGGCTGAGCTGCACACCTGGCACCCCTCCAGCACCACTGGTCTGCATTTAGCACTGCATGAGCTTCCCTGAAAAATTCCAAACCAAGAGGGTGAAAATTGATGGGGGAAAGTCCAGAGGACTGTTTCCCACTGAAAGCTGAGGGAACACATGGAAGGACAGAGCAGGAAGCAACGTGTCAGAACATAGCCCTGCAAGATCTGTGATGGGTATCTTGAGCCAAGAGCTCTGCAGAACCCATCCCCTCCCTGAGCCCCAACATCTCACCTTTGGGGCTCCCACTGCCTGCGAGTGGGCATCGTGCAACTGCTCCAGGGCAGCACTAAAATCCTCCTCGAGCACGGGGAACCCTGCAGTGCAAAAATCCCTCTCCACTTCTTCGCTCAGCCCACCTGGAAAACTGGTAAGGAAAGAAAGGGCAAGGAGTCAGACTCTGCCCCACTATTGGCTGCAGCCCCTGCCCTCCCCACCCTGCTGCCTGTGCTACCTCAAGGCCTGGATGCGGGTGCAAGCAGCCCGGCTGCTGTGGGACAGCAAGGCACAGAAATCTCCCAGCACAAATCCCTGTGAATGTGGAAACAAACAGCATCAGTTCAGTCCCTCTCCAGAGCTACACCTAGGCCATAAAAAGTATAGGGAAAAATTCCTTGCAGAGCTGTTCCTTGAGCAAGCTGTTCCTGCTTAAAGGCTCTAGCTTCATTTTTTTTTTTTATTAGCAGAGCTGAACATCAGCCAACACCTCTGCAAAAGGTGTGGACTAGAAATCTGCATTTAAAAGCTGATGTCTGAGCACCAGGATTAACCACTGGAGAAGTTGTCTGGGCTGTGGGAATTACCCCCTTTCTCCAAGGGGGAGATTGGCCCAGCACTCCCAGCCTGGCCATGCCCACATGCTGCTGTGGTTTTACTCACTGCAGTCCTGCGGGCCAGCTTGGACAGGCTCACTTCTTTGCCCAGAGGCAGGCTGGCAGTCAGCATGCTCAGCATCAACCTCCTCTGCTCCTCTGAAGGGGCTTCAATCTTCACCTCATGAAGGAAAGCAGTCTGCACATCTGTGGGAACATTCTGGGGCGTGCAAGTTGTGCCAATCACCAGGACAGGGTGGCTGTGGGGAGAAAGGGAACAGTGCATGGTCTCAGCTCTGTGGAAGCACCCTCTTACACTGCCATCACATATCCTAACTCACTCTCCCTTGGCAGAAGCAAACCATTACCTTGGATCGTACAGCAAACAAGCATGGTCCATACCTCAGTGCTGGCTCTGTGTCCAGGAGCAGCTGCCTCAGGGTAGCAATAACCCTGGCATCCTCTCCGAGCCCATCTCGCTCTCTGCCAAGCACCTCGATGTCTTTCAGCAGGAGCACACAGGGCTGGTACTGCTGGGCCTGGCTGAAGGCCACCTGCACTTTCTCCTCTGTGGCTGCACTGGTGTCACTGCACAAACTGACACAATCGACCTGCCAGGCACACAGACAAGGCAGTTGCAACATGCAAGGCTGGGGGACATAGGACAGCATTCCACAAAGCTTTACACAGGCAAGTCACGGCTCAGAGGAGACCAAACTTGGTGTTTCCCAATATTTCCTGAATATGACACTCAGGTCATATTCAAAAGAGGCACATTCTGGATGCCTTAGCATGGATAAATGGCTGTCTCTTGCTTCTCTGCAAGGGATGAGGTAGGCAGGAGGTCTTATCTGGAAAAGGTGAGGCAAAGGGACTAGAGAAATCGAGACAGTGGATATCACAGCTCAGCAACCTAAGCTGGAAGAGAGGTGAGAGCTGTGGAAGACAGGGAGAACAAAGTATGTTGTAGAACAGTGCACTAAGCAGAGGAGGAGGCCCAAGAAACTGCTCAACCAGTGCCAGTCAGGCTCAAAGTGCAGGAGGAAGGTAAAGGTGATGGGTGTTTGGGGGGAAGTCAGAGATGGCAAGAGGCCCAGACACTGTTTACAAAGCAAACACTTGCTGAAGTCATCCAAGGGAAGAGGTGAGTGGTGAGCCTTGAACAGCAGCCTGGGAACAGGCAGTGCTGCCTCCTGGTGCTGTGAGATTCTCCATGGAGACTCAAACCATTTCTGGGAATCCCTGAGTTTCATCCTCAGAAAAGGCAGCCTGAAGCAGGGAGAGCAGCTCCCTAAAGGGTAAGGACAGGGACACAGTGCAGAGGAACTCCTGTGCTCCATGTACTACAGAAAAAAAAAAGGAGTTAGGGTTGTGGCAGACCTCATGGCAGCAATATCTGTATGCAAGTACTGAAAGGCAGAGAGAAAGGACAAAAAATTGTTTATCATCAAGTGGTGGACATTAGAGCAGGAAAGAATTACTGTGTCCTGGTGGGATGGCAGACACAAGAGCCAGAGAAAGGGAAGAGAAGGTGGAATGGCACTGTAAGCACTGCAGTCAGTGAGAAAGGGAGGGGAGAGTGTAAAAGCTGGGGTAGGAGAATGAAATGGACAGAAACCATCTCTGTCTTTAACAGTAAGTGTGTTAGTCTTTAAAAGCAGCACACAACCCTGAAACCAGAGCTGTAGCCTTGCACACACACCCCACTAGAACCTGAGGCCACCTGACAGGACATGACAGAGACAGAGTGCTTCCAAGGACATCCTAAACATGGATCTAAGGGTCCTGTGAAATCCCTGCAATCTTGCACTGGATCCCAAGAGCTGTGGCACATCTTCAGAAAAGCCAGAGCTCAGCGCCACAAAGGATCATGCCCAGATGAGCTGCACAGCAGAAGGCCAAGGCACTGTCTACCTGCTCCACTGACCCAGTGTTACAGCTTTACTTGGAGAGAAAAGAACAGGAAAAGAGTTCACTCTCAAAATATCCACCAAAAGAAGGAGCAAGCCCACAATTTCCTTCCACAAAAAGAGGAATCTTCCGGCCCTATTCTTTCCATTTTTCTTCTTCTTCTTGCATGTCCTTTCAGAACTTCAGAAAGTCTCCTAGAAAAGTCACCATGTGACTTCCTCTCACTTTTGCAAAAGTGCCTCTACAGATTCAACAAAATGGAAGTGGGATAATCCCACACTGTCAGAGTGAACAAAAGAGGTATGCTGGAGGAAAACAGCAATTTTAACAAGTCAGTGAAGACTCTGTTGGTTCCCAGAGCCTTTTGTGTTGGACAGAGACAGGTGCTAGACCTCATTTTGGCCATCCAGGCACATAACATTCCCATCAAAAGGGCTTTTCCCAGTGTAACAGTAGATTTCTCATCCAAATACTCTCAGCTACACAGAGAAACATCTCCTTTAGCTTGCCTGCTCCCACTAGCTTCATCTGACAGTCACAGGCCTCATGCTGGCACAGAGAAAAGTAAACACCTTCCATGCTCTGCTGACCTCTCAAGCTCTTGTGAAAAATCTCTTCCAAAAAGATCTCGTCAAAACTTGCATCCCTTAATTCTTTATTTTTCAAGCTGAAGAATTTATTCAGCTTTTTCCCAAACAGAAACTGGTCTAGACCCCTGATCTTACCCAGTGTCCTTCTCCAAATTTTTCCAGTTCAGTTTTATGTTTTTGTGATGGGGAGACCAGAATATTCAATGCATGATATTCAATCTGTGTCAAGATGGATTTGAACAGCAACAGCACCCACTCTCAAGTTTGTTTCATAAAATGTGATCTTATTTTTTACACATATAGAGAGCAGAGCACAAGTTTTCATGGGGCCATTGACATAAAACCAAATTCTTAGTACTGACAGTCAGCTGGAACCATATCATATTCCACAAAAAAACCAACTCCAGTGAATTTTTTTCACCTGCCACTTCACTGCTCTTGGCAGGTGGTGGTGGTGAATGCGAACACAGTTACAGGGCAGCTGTTTTACATGCCAAGAGATTTTGAGACAGGTCTGGTACACGTGCTAGCATGAAAACCAAGGGCTGCTTTTCTTTTCCCTCTCAGCTAAAGATCTCAGCATCATTTGTGCCTCACTTGTCTGCATCTGCACATGGAAGCAGCTCGTGGACAGGCTCGTGCCATGGCTGCAGCAGGGCTGTTGGCAGGGCTGACTTAAAAAACATTTCCATAATCCTCAGCTGTTGTAAATCCACCAATCCACTGGCCCCAGGAGGAATTACCTTGAAGAGGTGGAGGTTGAGGCAGCTGCAGGCAGCTCTGACAGCCATCAGCTTCCCGCTGCCGCTCGGTCCCGACAGGAGCACGCTGCCCACCCCGCTCAGGGCGCTGGCCCTGCAACAGACAGGGAGGGGAGTTCTCCCTCTGGTCCCGCCTCTTCCAGGGCTCTCTCCAAGGAATTCTCACTCACCGACGGTGCAGGTGGGGCCGAAGAGCATCACAGAGCTGTTTCACCACGTCAGAAAGTCCCGCAGGAGACAAACTGCTCCAGAACTCACTGCTGTTATAGGCTGGGGCAGATGGCACAGTGCTATTTGTTGAACCCACCTGTGAGAAAGCAAAAACACCAACCAAGTAAAGACCGGGGCAAGTGACAAAATCTGTCCTGAAATGTCATTTTCCAACGGCAGGAGGCACTAGCCTCTACAGGTCCATTCATCATCCACAGTGCAAGCTCAGCCTCAGATCTCCTCCCTCTGCTCTCTACCAACATCTCACCAGATAGAGAGACGTGTTCTGGGTGTCCACCAGGTAACCCTCAGACTGCTCGCCTTCCACCATGCCTACAATCTTCTTCACCTTGAAATAAAGCTCCGGCCACCTAAGGAAAAAAAACAAGCACTCTGAAGTGCTTAGCCAAGATCTTTGAGGAAGGAACAATATAAATGTCAACAAGAAGACAACTGATAAGCACAGGCAAGCAGAGAAACTCTTGTCCTCTTACACAAGGATCAGCCAATGTGAAAGTTGGGAATGCCACTGGGAGCACCCTTATCCTGATAGAGAGGGGATGTTCTCCCCTTTAGCACAACTGTTGCAAAGCCACACGAGCAAAACCAAGAAAGGCAGAACTGGTGGCCAAGCAGAAAGTTAATCTAACATTAACTCCTAGGGCTTATATGCACAATTTGTTTTTTGTCACAAGTTAAGAAGCCCAGCTCCCACACTCTGCTTTGTTTATGTGGCTCTGACTGCCCTCAAGCCACCCTTTCCTCTTCACTCTTTATCCCCATCAGTTGCTCTACCTCTTTTTTTTCCTTTCTTCCCTTCCTGACTATTCAGATGAGCTAACAGAGACCTTCCTCTTAGCTTCAGCCCTCCATAACCCAGCAAAAACATTTCCCTCTTCCCAGTATATTAACAAAAAGATAAAATACTAAAATCCAGGGACAAATCAGAATGGAATAAACTGATTTCAAGAGAGTCAATGATGGAAAAGCATCTTTGCTCTTCTGGTACCAAGTAATAGAGCCCCAGTATGTTGACCTACCTTAGGAACTTGTCTGCATTTAGTTCTATAAACTCAGCATTTCCAAATGTTGGAACACACAGGATGTCTCCCTCTTGGACCAGCCTACGAAAAACCCAGAGAGTTTCACCAGTGAAAGAGAGTAAATCCTTCTGGTTGTGTGGCCTCCCTGCCCTGCATCACTTGTGTTTTTACAGAAAACATAGAGACTTGAAGATGACTTCCGAAGGACAGGACAAGAAGTGTTGTGTCCAAGCCGAGCATACTCCTGATAGGACAATGCAAGGAGATATTCTAAAACTTCACAGCACCCGCGCTGGGGGTGTCGATGTGCACATGCCCAGCGTGTGGCACAAGCAGACAGTGCATCTCATGAGTCTGCCCCGAGTGCCCACCCCGCACAGCTCACCGCGGCGTTTCGAAGTGCCTGTAGAGCACGCAGTCGTAGTTTCCCCGGGTGCTGTAGGCCGGCGAGCAGACGATCTGCAGGTGCAGCTCCTTGGCGAACGGGGGCACAGACAGCACGGACCGGCTGCCCTTCCCATCCGCGGCGCCGCTCCTTTCGTACCTCTGCGGAGGGCAGGGGGCGCACCGTGAGCCGCGGCTGCCGCGGGCCCGCTCGCTCCCCGGGCCGCCCGGCCTCGGCTCACCTGCAGCCGGAGCTGTGCGGGGGCGGCGGGGTCGCAGCCCAGGTTGAAGGCCAGGGCCGGGGCCAGCAGCGCGGTGCCGTCGGCCGGGCCGCGGCGGGCGGCCCGCGGGTACTCCCAGGGCGGCGGCCGAGCCAGCAGCGCCGCCAGGTGCTCCCGGTCCGTCCCCTCCGCGCCCACCCGCACCCACTCGCCCTGGAACAGCCCCAGCGCCAGCAGCCCGCGCCGGCTCACCCACACCTCCGCCCCGCCGCCGCCGCCCGCCCCGCCGGGCACCGCCCGCAGCCGCGGGCCGGCGGCGGCGGCGGCGAAGCGGGAGACGAGGGGCGGCGCGGCGGCTGCGGCGGCGGGGGGGCGGCCGCGGGCGGTGCCCGGCGGGGCGGGCGGCGGGGGGGCGAGGGCGGTGCGCGTCCCGCTGCCCAGCAACCCCTGGAGCGCCGGGCGCGCCTCCAGCACCAGCGGGCCCGGCCCGGGGCCCGGCCCCGGCAGCGCCTCGCCCCGCCGCGCCAGCACCGCGCCGCCCGCCAGCCTCCCCGCCCGCCCCGCCGCCCCCAGCAGCACCCAGGCGAGCGCCGGCGGGCGCCGCACGGGCCACACGGCCACCCTGCGGCCCGCCGCCAGCCCCAGCCGCCGCAGCAGCGCCCCGCGCAGCCAGAGCTCCGCGCCGCGCCGCCCGCCCGCCTCCAGCGCCACGGCGCTCAGCAGCACCGGCTGCGCCCCGCCGCGCCCCGCCGGCCGCACCGCCAGCACCAGCGCGCCGCCCCGCCCGCGCAGCGCCGCGCACAGCCCCGCCGGCGCCAGCAGCAGCGCCGTGGCCGGCGACAGCTCGGCCGGCGCCGCGTCCAGCGGACGCAGCACGGCCACCGCCATCGCGCCGGCGGCGCAGGCAGCGGGGGCGGACCGGGGTGGAGCGCGGTGCCCGCCCCGCCGAGGCCGCAGAGCGGCGGCGCGAGGCGGCCCCGGGCCGTGCTGGGGAGGTGCGCTCCGGCGCTCCTTGCGAGCCGTGCGGGCGGCAGCGACACCCGGTGACGGCGGGCCCGTCCTCCCCGGCTCCGGCAGTCTGCGGCCAGAGCCTGCGGAAGGTGGGACAGAGGGGCAAGGTGGCCAAAGAGGCGGGCGGGGATTTTGCTGTTCCGCCCCGCTCCGAGAGTCTCACGGCTGCACCGTGTGGGATCGAGGGAAACAGCACTCGGTGCCCTCGCCTGTGGCAGCCTTAGGAGATTTTGCGGGCTGGACACGTGCACGTGGTTTAAAAGAATGGACTTGTATTGGTGTTAGTGCTGAATTAACCTAGGAAATCATAGAATAGTCTTAGTTGGAAGGGACACATAGAATCATCAAAGCCTAGCTTCTGTCCCTGCACAGGACAAGCCCAGTCATCACAGAGAATGCCCGGGAGTATTGTTCAAACACGCACTGAATTCTGTCGGGCTTGGTGCTGTGACCGCTTCCCTGGGGAGCCTGCTCCAGTGCCCAACCATCCTCTGGGTGAAGGATCTTTTCCTAGTATCCAACCTAAACCTCCCCGATACAGTTTTAGAGCCATTCTGTCGGGTCCTGTCACTGGTCACCACAGACAGAAGATGAGCATCTGCCCCACTGCTTTAATCGTGCAGACTGCGATGGGGTCTCTCCTCAGTCTCCTCCAGGCTGAACAGACCAAGTGACCTCAGCTGCTCCTCACACGGCTTCCCCTCCGGACCCTTCACCATCGTCTTAGCCCTCCTTTGGAAGCTCTCTAATAATTTTAATGTCTGTTTTACATTGCAGTGCCCAAAATTGCCCCCAGAACTCGAGGTGAGGCCACCCCAGTGCAGAGCAGGGAGGAACGATGCCCTTCCTCATCCATCAGGCGATGCTGTGCCTGATGCACCCCAGGACAGGTCTGCCCGCACCTGAAGCAGTCTGGAGAAAGTCAGCGCCTCTGAGAGGCGCAGAGACCTCTCGTTGTACCAAGTGCTTGTCGGGGATGCAAGACGAGAGTCGTGAAACGCAAACCCCGCAGGATTCTTGAATTCTGCATCCACAGCAGACGCGGCCCCGCAGGGGTCTGTGGCAGTGAGGGGAAGGAGTGAGGCTTGCAGCTCCCTCTGGGCTCCGGGCAGCCTCCTCCTCTCCTTCTCGCCGTGTCCCATCGCCCCGCTCCACACGAGGGAGCGCGTACAAAGCGTTCGGACTCACTCCCTGAGCTCCCAGTCTGAAAATCCAACCTGCTGCTTGGGAGGATTGGCCAAAACAAGGTGACACAGGTGAAGGAAGAGACAAGAATTTTGACTCCATGTTTCAGAAGGCTGATTTATTTTCTTATGATACATATTATATTAAAACTATACTAAAAGACTAGAAGAAAGGATTTCATCAGAAGGCTAGCAAGGAAAAAGAATGGAATGATAATAAAATCTTGTGACTGCTCACAGCCTCAACACAGGTGGTCATCAAGTAAAAATAATTTCACCTGCTGGGCAAACAGTTCTCCAGATCACATTCCAAAGCAGCAAAACATGGAGAAGCTGAATCTTCTCAGCTTCTCAGGAGAAAAGATCCTAGCAAAAGGATTTTTCATAAAATATGTCTGCGACAATCTTCTGCTTGAGCAAGCCCAGCACTTGTGGCTGAGGGATGCCCAGGGCTCCTCACAAAGGGAAGCTCATGGCAGCAGGCCCTGATGTGGTCACCAGGGTGTCTGTGGGGTCTCACATGGGCAGCAGTGGCGGTGTGTGCAAGTGGCAGCCACTGCCCTACATCAGGGTCACGCTCTTGTCACTGGCCCAGGCCTGAACCAGCACTGGCTGAGCCATGGCTGGGTCTGGCTGCCACTGATCTCAGGATGGGTCAAACCTGAAGCAACAACAAGAATGTGCTGCCCTACTGCTATTGCTGCTCCAAGTAGTGACCCTGGAGGACAGTGGACACTTCCCTGCCAGGGTTAGTGCAGGCAGTGAACTGCTGAGTGACTCCCTGCTCCGAGGAGGGCACCGGACCCTGTCACCAGGAGCTGAGTCTGGGCAGTCACTGCCATCCGCCAGCGTCTGTACCCCGCAGTCACTTCCCAGCACGTGAAAAGTGCCTCGGACCAGTAGCCCTCCTCTTGGCTCCTCCTTCCCAGCTTATGGTGAGAGCTGGGATCCCACCAGGCACTACCAGGAGCGCACCCTGTGCGTGCTGGAACTACAGTGTCTCCCCTCGTAGCCCTCGTGGTGGTGACGTGCCTGCTCTCACAGCGCTGCAGCCAGCACAAGGCAAAGAGCCAGGCCATCTGCACGCAGGCAGACCAAAGGGAAAAAAAAAAAAGGATTGCAAGCATCCAGTGCCAGCGTGGCACAGCCCAAATAAAAGGTTTGCAGATGCTGCTCAGGCAGGATTAGGCCTCCAATGTGCTAAGTCTCGGCTCTCAGTGAGCCTAATTGCTGCTGCAATAAGCCCTGGCTGGTCCTTTCCTGAACCGTGCTCCCCACAGCCCCCCCCAGAAAACTTTTTTTTTTCCCTGCAAAGCTCGTTTTTTCCATGCATATGTTACCCCTCCCCCCAGCAGCCTGGTGGGGTCTGGCCAAGCAGAGGAGGGGAAAAGCAGGAAATCTGCACGTGCCACTCGCTGCTCTGCTCTTCCCAGGAACTGTCCCCCCTCTGTCCCCCTGTCCAGCACTGCCTGTAGCTGCATCTGTGAGAGCAGCCAGGCCCAGCAGCAGAGGCAGGAGCAGGTGGCAGCGTCAGTACCTGGCCACACGCCCCCTGAGCTGTGTTAAGACACTTTCCAAATTGGGATTACTCAGATTTTAATAAAACCTTTTGATAATTTTCCGTTATTTTTTGGCTGGTAGATGAAACTGGAGGTGTTCCAGGAGAGCTGTTGAGACATGTGCATGGGCCAGTTCAGCAACTGCCATGAGATGTGTCAAAGGAAGGTATAAATTGCGATACCGAGCATGAAAAACCAAAGATACGTCACAATTTTATTTATGGATGTGTAATAAATAAATGGTGGACAATACAGGAAGAGCCACATTCAAAAATCCAGATTACTAAAGTGCTTTTAGACATAAATATAGGGTGACCAAGAAACAGCTCTGACATTAACACTTTTTACAGACAATTACAAAATATCTTCTTATGTCACTTCACAAAATTGTTTCATTGCTCCAGGGTACTATGGCTTGCTTTTCAAAAAGGTCTGTTCTATCATGCATAGTGTGGCAAGTGACATTCAAGAGTGTACAAAATCATTGCATAAACAAAAACCTCCTTACCCCCTTCTCCCAAATACGAGTTAAGGAAGATACACAGTGTAAATCCAGTGATAAGGCTGCATTGGCAGGCTAGATCCTCAGGGAATATAAACCTGCCTGGCTGTCAGGTTACACCAGCTTGAGGATGAACCCTACCACGTTTAAAAACCCTGCTGCTCCTCGAGGTGGAAGATTTGTGTGCTCGGCATGGAAGGACTCACACCGGGGTGGAAGCGCTTGGAGAAGGCGTCTGTAAACTCCTGCACCATCCTTGCACCTGCGTGCTGGAGGAGGGAGCAACTCCCAGTGTGTTGCTCCTCTTTGTGCTTCTGGCTAGCTGGGGAAGTGGTCCCAGCACGGAGGGGAAGGAAGGGGGCTCCTCCCCAGCAGCAATCGGCGCTGACCACGATGCGCTCCCATCCTCGCGCTGCCCCTGGCCCCTCTGCCACCCTCCACCCTGGCTCTGCTGAGAAGTGAACAGCTTGAAAGTGAGGGGACGAGGGGGTGTGTGTGCCCAGTTTTAAAATGCCCTGAATTCAGAAAAAAGTTCCGTTTTTTAAGGAAAAAAATATATATCAATAAATCAATAAATAGAATGGTGTCGCCAGGACGCCGTGAGGTCTGGCCTCCTCCGGGGCAGCCCGGGCTCAGTGGTCCCTGTCGTTCTGCTCTGTGGGGGGGTCCCCGTTGATGTACTGCCTCAGCACACCCCTCTTCTCGTGCTTGGCTGTCCTGGAGAGGTCGATGGCCGTGTCCTCCGAGTCTTTTGCAGGCCCAAGCTTGTCGGAGCCCTTCTGGGAGCTGGCCTGCGTCCCTTTGAGTTCCTCCTCCTCCTCCTGCTCCATGCGCCAGCCATCTGCCAGCTTCTCTTGGCTCTCTGCCTTCCTGCTTACCTCCATGGACTTTTTGTGCATACCTTGCAGAGGGGAGAGAGCAAAGCCAAGGGCACTGGTTGCTTATTTCTGCTTGGGACGGCTCAGAATCACCTCCTGAATTACTGCTGCTTCCCACAGTTCTTGCCTACATCCCAAGGAAAGCTCTCTCTAACTACCAGCCTTTCCTGACCCAGAGCCCTGCCACCTGCTCTCTGCAGCCCGAGGGGATGGCCCGTGGCAAAATTAGTCTGTACCTTGCCTGTAGCAGGGAAGGCTTACAGGGAGAGGTGTGCTGTAACAACCCATTCCAACTGGATTTTGACTGTGTATGAGCAGAGGATAGCTCTGAGGTATCTTCAGTTTAGGGGCAGGTGGTGGTGATGCCTTCTTAGATGCCTTGCAACTCCCATGCTGCCTGAGTGATTCCCACCCACGTGCAGGCACCTGTCTGACACGGCAGTAAAAGGTTTTTTCCTTTCCCTAGCTGTTCTTTGCAAGAAGGAAGTGGAAAACTGGGGGCACTTGGCAGCCTGCGTACAGCTCAGGGCCAGGGAAGCCGCATGCCTTTCTGGAAAAGGGCAAGGGCAGCCATATGAAAGAAGAATCTGAGCCCTGATCCTCCCAAGTTCCCACTCACCCAGCAGCCACGGGGCGCAGGATCCCACCAGGCCGCTCTTGGCGGAGTTGAGGATGGACTCGGGCAGGGGGATGGAATGCCTCACCATGGCCCCGTAGAGGCCGTACTCGGCCATCACGCTGCTCCGGCCCCAGCACTTCTCCCGCTTCCGCCACTTGGCTCTTCGGTTCTGAAACCAAACCTTCAGGGGTAACAGCCAGGAGAGCACAGAGGGGTGGGGTTGGGGAGGAGACAGCCCCCGAGGCCGGGTGTCCGTGGGGAGCGGGGGAATGTCCATCCAGGGCCAAGTCAGCCGTGGGGGTGCGTGGAGGGGTCGGGTGTGCAGACACGGGGTGTGGCACCGGGGGGCAGCCAGGGCGGCGTGTGGGGAGGGGTGTGAGGGAGGGCACACACGTGGGTGTCAGAGAGGGGAGGGAGGGGGGGAGAGGGAGCACACGTTAACACGAGGCTGATCGTGACATAGGAGGGTGATCCCAGCCAAAGTCACCCGACGCTGCTCCGCCTGCCCGCAGGGCCTCCCTGCCTGATCCACAAAGCACCAACCTCTCCAGAAAAAGGGTCTGATCCACAAAGCACCAACCTCTCCAGAAAAAGGGTCTGATCCACAAAGCACCAACCTCTCCAGAAAAGGGGCTCCATAATGCAGTGACCAATGATGACAGAAGGTGCTCGGGTCCCTCTTCCCACCCCACTCCTCTATTTGAAGGTTCAAGGGAGTAGATATAACCAGGTTGCTGCCCAGACCACCACCTCATTTTAAGCCACTGAGCTGTTCAATAGGGGAGCAGGATCAGGCCCTAAAATGCCACATGTCCCTCAAAGGGGCAAGCTAGTGAGGCAGCTCCTGTGTCACAGCCTGGCCCAGCAGCTCCAAATTGCTCCCAGCTCCTGCCTGAGTGGGAGGACAGAGCCAAGTTGCCAGCAATGAGCAACTGCTGGGGCCAGCTCAGTGCCCTGGTTCTGCATGTCCATTTGGAGCCTGTTCGATTATAGCAGGCAGAAGCTGAGCCTCCCGCCAGGCACCCTCCAGCGTTTCAGTGCCACCACGTTCCCACCACCTGCACCCACTGCCACAGAGCAGAGGAGACGGCCGGGTGCTGGCAGCCCGCAGACTCCTCGGAAGAGAGGGGACCGCCGCAGCCACCTACCTGTATCCTGTCCTCCGGCAGCTCCGTCTTCACCGCCAGCATCTCCCGGGCATAGACGTCGGGGTAGTGCGCTTCATTGAAAGCTTTCTCCAGCTCCTCCAGCTGGTGAGCTGTGAATACGGTCCTGCCGAGAGGAGAGAGCATGTTGTCACACCGTCCGGACCAAGAGCGAGGCTGGCAGCCCCCACGCTGAGGTTTTCCTCTGGAAAATCCTCCCTCCACCCCAGCTGCAGCCCTCCTCTTTCCTCCTTCTCCTCCCTTTATCCCCCTTGGGGATACCGACCGCCACAGCCCGCGGAGAAGAGGAACAGCGAGAGGACGGTGGCAGCAGCGAGGAGGTGAGAAGGGGGACAGCCAGGCTCCCGGCGCTACCTGTGCCGGCGTTTCTTCCTCTTGATCTGGGAGGTGGACATCTTCAGGTCGCTGGCGTCCCCAGACAGGCTGTCCTCATCTGGCAGCAGCATGCGGGAGGGGAAGAGTCACGTTCCCGTCGAGAGCGGGGCAACCGAACGCAGCTCCCCAAGCACGGTTCCAGCCGCCCGCGGGGAGCGGGCCCGGGATCGGAGGGGTTCCCTCCCACAGCTGAGCCCGCGGTGCCGCACCGGTGATGCCATCCCGGGGCAGGGGTTGGGAGCCCGCATTGCCGGAGGGTCAAAGGCTCGGCATCCCGGCAGGACGGGCAGCACCGGAGCCGCACCGGCGGGAGGATGCCGGCCGCGGCCGCAGGTGCGAGGCAGCACCGGCAGCGGCTCGGGACGGGGGTCCCCGTGCGCGCCTGAGCGGCCACCCTCGACCCCGACCCCGCTCACCGGAGATGTTCTCCTTGTGGCGGCGGGCGGCGGGAGGCGGCCCGGGAGGCGGGCGGGGGCCGCGGGCTGGCAGGAGCGGCAGCGGGGCGGGCAGCAGGCACGGGGCGCCCGGCCCCCCCAGGCTGCACAGCAGCCCCAGCCCCAGCCCCAGCGCTCCGCCGCCCTCGTAGCCACCGGCGGTGGCGGCCGGGGGGGGCCCGGGGGGCGGCTGCAGCTCGGCTTCCAGCCCCAGCAGGTCGGTGATGGCGAAGCCCTTGGCCCGCAGCCCCGCGCCTCCCGGCCGCGCCGCCGCGCCGGGTGTCACCGGTACGGGCACCGCCACCGGCCCCGCCGCCGCACGTCCCCCCGACGGCTCCGCCCGGCCCGGCATCGCCGCCGCCGCCGCCTGGCCCGGCCACCACCGCCCGCCGCCCTTTTTATCGTCCCGCCGCCGGTCCCGGCTCCAATCACACTCCAGACCGGCGGGGGGGACGCTCCCAATCCCCGGATTAACAGCCTCGGTCACCCCTCCCGCCCGCACGGGTCCCGCGCCCCTCCCCCGGCCCTCCCAGGCCACCGCCCGGCCCCCCGCCGCCCCCTCTCGCCGTCCCTCCCTCCGTTCCCCTCGCCCCCGCCCCTCGGTCCTCACCACCCCCCGCCGGGTCCCCTGCGGTTTCGCTCTGACCTTCTCCAGGACCCCCTCTAAGTGCCCGTCCTGCCCCGGCCCCGTCACACCCATCGCCCATAAATCCGTCTCACGTCCCCCTGGGTTCCCTCTCCGGGTTTCCTCCCAGGAACCCCCTGCTGTGTCCCTATGTCCCCACATCCCCTCTTCCACTGCACTGCAGCGCACTCCCCAGTACCCCCATTCCAGCCCAAGACCCTTCAGCCCCACATCCCAGATGGGACATCCCACTGGACTCAGCACCCTAGAGACAGGGATGGGAACAGGCAGGGGCTGTTGGGCAGGAGCCTCCCTGACCCCAGGTGTCTTGTCACCGGGGCCAGGGCCACCTCGAGGTGCCTGGCCTCTGTGCTCCCTTTTGCTCCCAGATTCTTGCACCTGGGCTGCAATTTTTTTCCCTCTTCCCTTCATCTGTTGATGGAAATGATTTACAACCGGCTTACACGGCCCGCCTGATCCAGGCCTTCATTGGACGGTCAGATTAACCGAGGGTCCTTCTGATAAAGATAATTACAAGGGGACTCCGCATTAACTTTGCATTATTAAAGAAAGACCCAAATCTCCCATCGCAAGCTGTTCCCAGGATTAGCAGAACAATAACTTTCATTTAGGATAATTGCCGTGGCCGGCACTGGGGGCTGGCGGGGGGGACCCTCTGGACCATCGTGCTTCTCACCAAGAAAGGCAAATGGGTGTGAGGGGACTGGGAGGTGTGGAAGTGTGACCACCAATTCGATTCAGGGTACTCGTGTGCTCAGGATGAAGGGATGCTCAGGGCATCCCCACCCAGGGCTGCCCCCTGCCTGGACACAGAGCACCCCGGGATCCCCTTAGGCATCTTCACTTCTCCAGAGTGGTTTTGCTGCAGTTTTGCTGGAATAGGAGACTTTCACTGCTAGGCAGGGAGGATCTGCCACAGTAATTAGAAGTCATAATCCGGCCACCACCCACAACAAATTTCCTGTTCGAGCAGATATTAGTGGTTAAAACCCTAATTTTTGATGTTGTCCCAGAATCAGCTTGATTTCAGCAGTTTACATTGAGGCTGAGCTGTTGGGAGAGATGATGAAGCCTTAAATATGCATATGGCCTAGGCATTTGGAAAGTTTGGGGATAAAGCACGTATAATTGCTCCTAATCAGTTTATGAAACATAAAAGCTCAAACCCAAGAGAAAGCCGATAGATGCAGAAATGGAAATAGCGATTAAATCTCCCCATGCTGGCAAGGTGGCCTGGATATGGCACTGCTGCTCAGGGCCAGGGTGAGCGAGGCCGTGCCCTGGGGGATGGGGACACACCCTCTCCCGGGACAGGACACTGGGATGGGGTGTGGGGACACTTCTCCTGCACCCCCAGCTCCCCCAGCCACGGTGAAGATGGACACCTCCACCAGTCCTTTGGACAATAAATCAGTTAAAGGATATCTTGATATATGCTCATCAGATAGGATTAGCTGGGATTAGACTAATCAGTAAATGTTTCTCTGCTCATTATTTTCTAAGGAAGATTTTCAGCTGATTCTCCGACGCCGAAAGATTATTAATCGCTTAAAGAGCAGAACATCAAACATCGCCCCTTGCTCTAATTTCCCTGGGGTTTGCCCCCCCTCTCCATGGGCAGGGTGCCTGTGCCAGCCGGCCCAGCAGCCTCAAGGTGCCCCAGCAGCTAGAATCTCCATGGGGCTCTGTCAGAGCAGCCCAAGGCCACAGGACCCCGGCCTCAGTGCAGTCCCATGTCCCAGGGGGTGAGGGCTGCCTGCAGCTGATGCTGGAGCACCCCCATTCCGGCTGCACTTTGCAGGAGTAGGGACACAGCCAGGTGGGACAGTCCCCAGATTGTCCCCTCTTCCCCATGGCTGCTCCACCACCATGTCAGACACCTGCCATGACCTATAGGATGGAGGGCATGCTTGGTGGGATGGGTACCTGGAGCTGTCCCACTCAGACTCCAGAAACAAGCCTTGGAAGTCCTTAGGGGATTGCAGACACATGCAGCATTTTGGCAGACCCTCCTCAGCTGATGATAACTCCAGAGTCAGTATTTGGTGGATTTTTGGAGTCCCTGTCTCCACCATGGGCTCAGGGAAAGCCTCAGAAGGATGTGCACTCAGCCTGCAACCACCTGCTGTAACAATGAGGAGGGGGCAGCAAGGAGAAGGTATTGAAGGGCCTGGTTTAGGGGATTAGTAATGGGATAAGACAGCTTTCACCTCCCTGGTTTAGATATGAATCAGGTCAATAATAAAGGACCATCTGACAGTTTCAAGCAGCTCAGGGTGGAAGAGGCTCCTGTGCCCCAGGCTGGATGGAGAACCCATCTCCAAAAGCCCAGCTCTTACTGCACACCCATCCACGGTACCTGCGCCAGCAGTCACAGCCCAGTCCTCCTCCCCAGCTGCACACCCTGCACCTGCATCAGCTCCTGGCACACCAGCACGGGAGCAGGTTGGATCCTGCTCCCCAGGGATGATGCTGGCACCACGGCCCCTGGGCACCTGCTGTGTTGGGCAAGCTCAGCCAGCCTGTTGGTGGCCTGGTGGGCCTTGCACAGGTGCAGGGTGACCCAGAGGTGGAGTGCAGTAGGGGGAGCAGCCAGCTGATGGCAGCACAGGTAATTTGGCAAGGGTGGGAACCTCTATAAGCGTGGACAGAAGAAAAAGGGCTCTTCTGCCTCCTCCACATCCTGTTGGGAACATGGGGAAGAGGTGGCTGTTGTGAAAGCATTATCTCTGACACGTGGGTGAAAAGGAACTGAGAAACAGGCCATAGCTAGGGGAGAAGGCAGCAAAGAGAGGGGTTTTGCGGCCAGTCCCATCTGTGTTTTGCAAGGCTAAAGTCTCACCTCTAAGTTACACACGAGCCTTCTCCTTGAAATGCAGGCAATGAGACTTTCCTCAGGCTGCAGCAGGGCTCAGTGGTGGATTGTGTGCACACTCCTGGCCAGTTAGGAGTAGGTATATGTAGTGGCCAAGTACCAACCATTTTGGGGTGATGGATTTGCAGAGGCAGACAGCATGAACAGGTGACATGAACCAGGGAACCTGTGCTCCCTGCACTGTCAGGCTGTGGGAAGTGCTTCGTTGGCAGCTCCACTGGATGTGGGTGAAGCAGAGGGTTTGCAGGCTGAGCGCAGCCACAGCTGGCCACGCACCACCTGCTCACTGCTGTAGCATCACCAGCCCAGCTTACTGCAAGTGTTGTCAGCCCTAATTTGGCACAGGGGGTCCCTTTCCTTGTCCATACACCCCAGAGACATCCCTACTAATTCCTCTGCACAGATTTCTGTCTTAAGGCATTTGCCTTTGATTAAAACCAGAAGAGCAGTCACGGTTTAAGTGGAGTTTAAGAGCAAACCATGTGCCGCTGCACAGGGCGCTCACATCTGGAGTGTCACAGATTTAATCAAACTGCTGGGAAGTGCCGCACGCAGACAGCTGTCACAGCAGCCTGGAGCCCATCTCCTAATTAATTCCTAGCCAACACAGGGCAAACAAATGGCCAGCAAGGTGCTGCACCTACAGCTTCAACTGTAAGCATGGCTGGCAGCTGGTGAGCAAGCAGAGCTCACCCTGTGTATCTCCAGGGAGCTACAGGTGATGTAGCCCATGGCAAGTGCTGTTCCTGGTCCTAGGGAGGAGCCTGGGGCTTGTTCCAGAGGTGTATGTGTGGGAACAGGAGGGACAGCATGTGCAGGAAGGAACCCAGACGGAGCAAGCACAACAGTGGTAGCTCCAATTTCTGGTTGCCCCTTCAGCTGCTGCTTTTTCCTTCTCCTCCTTCTTGCTTCTGCCAAACTTGGTGCTTTCTAGTACCATTTATCTGCCCATCTCACATCCCCCTGGGCAACCTCCTCTTGTCCTATACAGGATGTGTGAGCTGGAGCACACCCTCCCCAGAGATGCTCTGCCTGGTGCTACCCGGGGCCTGGCACCTGATGCAGGGTCTGGGCAAACTCTGCTGCCACAGCCTTAAGCAAAATCTGGGCAATGGCAAAACAGGTCAGGCCCAGAGTCGGTTCTCCTTGGTGCTCATTCACAGCTCATTAAAGCTAATTGAGATGACTACCAAAGCTGGGTCTATGTGGGTGTTTGGAAGCTCTGGGCACAAGGCACAACTAGGCTGGGAATATCCAACTGTGAGGAGCCCCAAACTAGCCGATGGACTGTCCACTCCAATTAGCCCCACAAAGGAGCTATTATTCCTTTGCACTATGCTTGTCTGATTACTTTATCTTATTATTTTTTGATCATTCCTCCAAAATGTGCTAATTAAACAGAAATCATCAAGTCAATTAGAGAAACTCTCATTAAAGCTGAAAAGAAAAGAAAGTATCGGCAGAAGAGAAATGGCTGTGAGGGTCCCAAACACACACAATGGCTGCCACATTCATTAAATCAGCAACTCCCAAAAGAGGGGTAGACTCTGTCCCACTCTGGTTTGTGCCCTGGAAATGAAACTTCCCAAGCAATGGAGTCAGATTCTCCTCTCCTCTCCTCTCCTCTCCTCTCCTCTCCTCTCCTCTCCTCTCCTCTCCTCTCCTCTCCTCTCCTCTCCTCTCCTCTCCTCTCCTCTCCTCTCCTCTCCTCTCCTCTCCTCTCCTCTCCTCTCCTCTCCTCTCCTCTCCTCTCCTCTCCTCTCCTCTCCTCTCCTCTCCTCTCCTCTCCTCTCCTCTCCTCTCCTCTCCTCTCCTCTCCTCTCCTCTCCTCTCCTCTCCTCTCCTCTCCTCTCCTCTCCTCTCCTCTCCTCTCCTCTCCTCTCCTCTCCTCTCCTCTCCTCTCCTCTCCTCTCCTCTCCTCCTTTCTGCTGCTTCCCATGGCTTTCCCAGCTCCCAGCCCAGGAGTAAAGTGAGCCCCAGGCAGCACCTTCTCCATGTTCATACCCAGCACCTCACCAAGAAGAACCCTTCCAGAACAATGCTTCCCTTTTCACCTCCCTCCCCTGGCCTGGAAGCAAGACACAGGAAAATCCAGGAGGATACATTAACCAGTGATTTCAGCAAGGAAAGAAAGGGAGATCACAGTTTGTCCTGACCCCAGAGTGGCAGAGCATCCAGCTCAGCTCTGGTGCTGCCCAGCCTTTGCATTTCCAAACCAGTTCAGCCATGCCTAATCACAGGCACTGTGCTCTGAGACCTAACAGAAGCACTTCTCCTTTAATTAATCTCCAAGTTTGCTATCTGAGTGCTGTGCCATATGGTATTGATTTTTCAGCTTGGTATGACAGCACTTGCCATGAAAGAAACTAACCTAATTAAAGCAGGGGACACCAGCACACAGGCAGCTACTCTCACTCTTACCCATAATACGGCTTTCTAGACCAGCTCTCCTGAGTGCTAACAGGTGCTGAAGTGGGGCACCTCTCCTTGTCGGTGAATTCAGAGGTTTTGGCTCTGCAAAGAAGTCCAGATCCCTTTCTCAGCTTGTCCTGGGCTTGCTGTGACAAATAGCCCCTGGGCTTTCCCAGCTATTTCCACTCTGCAGCTGAGCAGGGAGGTTTTGAAGCATGGCTTCCCAACACAAACCATTTCTTTTCAGACAGACCAGGTAAGTCCTTAATGAGTTTCACAGTGTCCTCCCTCTCCCTCATTAATATCTGGACTCCTAAGAGACCTACACTGGGGTCTTTTAGCTGAAGACTGATGTGGCAGTCTCACAAATCCCATCAGACATTTCACAAGCAAGTGACCCTTTACCCAAGCTATGCTGTCCCAAACAGACCATCTAAAGGACCTAGAGAAATAAGAGAAAAATAACATAAATATATTCATGTGCATGGATCCTCCTTCCCAGAAAATTGAAGGCACACGTGCTTGCCTCTCTCATCTTTGTAGGCAACCACATTATTTGGTGTGGGAAATACAGATAGTGTTCCTGTAGCTCACTTCACCCATTTTACTCGACCCTGCAGGAGAGCTGTTCCTGCCCAGCTTTCCTCCATGTACCCAGGGATGTGTTTTCTGTGCTCTGACACTGCATTCTGCAATTTTGTATTTGGATGCAGAAAGGCATCTTCTAACACGTGGAGACTTCCCCTTCCTGGTTCTCCTTTTATAGCTCAGCCTTGCTCTCACCAATGTCACTCCTACACCATCTTTTCCTCTATTCTTTTACACTGACAGCACTGGGTTGTAAAACTTGTGAAATTTTCTCGTGGGACTAACTTTTTTCTACAATTAAGGACAGATTTTAGCACAGAGGACTTACCAGCCCTTCTACCAGCTCCTGGGTTTTGCCTTGACAGGATTCCTCTAACATAGTCAAGGTGGGCCTTGATGCCAAAAGGGAACGTACTGTACAAAATTAATAGATTGAATATTGCTGACAATGAATAATTATTTATTCATCTCAAACAGGGCTTATATTATTGGTATTGTCACACTCTGGGGAAAAGTGGAGGAAGAAAAATAATAAGAGGAAGAAATAAACTTCTCCTTTGTGGGATTATTGTCTGCAATCTTGCCTTTTGGCTTGAGGTTACGATGGATTTTGAAAGTAGAACAAATATATTTTCTTCCTATTTGGAAATTGCAGTGAATTACAGTAAAATTGCTCTTAGTTCCTGTTGTTTGATACCTAGAAAGTTTCCAGTTTCTACAGGGAAAAGGTGCCTGGTCACCAGTTTCCTTCAACATCCCCCAGCTCAGCCTCCTTTGCAGCTCCTGCAGAGCTCTTCCAGCCAAAGCACTCCCAGAGTCCTGAACACACAGCAGTGACAACAGAAACCCTGGGCAACACCCTTACCACTGCTCTTGTCTGCCCAGGGCAGGAAATCTGTGCCTCAGTCCCATTTTGGGGGCCATCCCAGCAGGATGCACAGACAAACAGGTTACCTGCATCTCCCCTCCTGGCTGGGAGCCCACCATCCATCCTTCCCTCTCTTTTTAAGTGACTCCCCCTTTGTTTCTTTAGCTCACAGGAGGAGATGTAACAAAGAGCCCCGTGGCCCTGCACAGTGTCCGAGTGTTCATTTGTTTGGCAAAGCAGCCCCTTCAGCTGGGGGAAGCCCTGAGAGTGCAGCTGAGATGTGTGGCAGGCCGTGGGGCAGCCATCCCCAGGGGCAACCTGAGAAAAGAGGCAATTAGCCAGCCCCTCACCAGCGCAGCAGGGGCGGTTCAAGGGGAAAGAAAAGCCGAGCCCTGGTGGTAATGACATTTTTCCACATGGGTAAATGCATTGATCTGTGACAAACAATACCAGGCTGTGCCTCTGGCTGTGGTGCAGAGGAGGAAAGGATGGGAGAGCTTCCCCATGCCAGATGTTCAAGACAGAAGTTTCCTGGATTCCCTGCACGAAGCTGAACGTCTGTGGAACCACAGCAGCCAAGGTCTTACCCAGGTCCACACTTCCCAGCAGGTGCCAGGAGCTTCTCCTTAAAGGCAAGCGTGATGCAGGTGAGCCTCATCCACAGTCCTATCCCACATCCTCAGAAAGTCCTGCAGAGCAACATGCAGGGTACAGAGCACTCAAGTAAAGCTTCAAAACAGAGCTACCCTGGGTAAACTACCTATTAATGGAGGCTAAGACAGTGACAAATCTGCTCCTGTCCCTGACAGGCTAACTCACTGCGCTAGTTGCCTTTTACCCACTCCCTGCAGGGCAGTGACAGCAGGCTGATCCCATGCTTGTAGAGCACCTGAGGTAACACAGCATTTCTGTAACGCCCCAGCCCATGCCTGGGTTAGGGCATCTCTCCCAGGGGAATTCCTCTAGGAAAAACCTAATCCATAAAGGATGAACCCTGGCAGATGTGGACCTCTGCTCTGCATGGAGCAGTTCCTTCTATTTGCCTGCTTCCAAAATAGCCAGGTGACCACATATAAATACCACTGCTCAGACAGAAGTGGTGGGATGTCCCAGGCACATCATACAGGCTCTGGACTGGGCATCATGAGTGTCTGAGAAGAAATGTATAGGAGTGTGTTATTAGTGTCTTGTCATGGAATGGACAAAGTGGTTTAGGAGAGCACAGGGCAAGGCACACATCCTGTCCGAAGAGCTTAACTTCTAAGCTTTAATCAGAAGAATTAGGGCTTTACTTTGGCTCGAATTTAATCAGAATGAATAGCAGAGATGGTCGTGCCATTTCGTAGGCAGGGTGCTATCTGCTCAGGACATTCCTTCCTGCCTCACATCAGCCAGGCTGCACCCCTGGGTGATCAGGGTCTGGCTCTGGTGACAGGCACTGTCCCACTGGCCACAGCTAACCTCGGATAACGTGAAAGCCCTGTTGGCTCTGGCAGTGCTTCCCAGGCTGGCTTTGCCCTCCTGCTGGAGGTTTAACTCTAGGTGAGCCTCCATGGGGCTGTCTGAGGTCTCAGCCACCTGGATACACCTGCACACATCCCATGGCAGCTCCAGCAATTCCCCTGCATCTCTGCTCACTCAGCACTCTCCTTTGGGCCAGAGCCATCAGGGAACAGCCCTGGATGGTGGCTGGATTGCCAGCTGGACTGGAGCCTGGGACCTGCTTTAGCCCAGCTTCCATCGCGCGTGCAGCCGCACGGCTGGGCCGTGGGTGGAGCAGGGTTGGAGCAGATCTCCCGGCAGCAAGAGCAAGCATAAAGGAAGGAGATTTGTTCTGTTCCTGGCAGGCCTCTCCACTCATCACACAGAGCTTGCAGATGCTTTGGCAGGGCAGGACATGTGCAGAGGGAAAGGACCTGCAGCTAAATGCAGGGTGGGCATTGCTCTTTCCCCCAACTCAGCACCTGCCTCACCCACCACATCACCATGGGATCACTCCTCCTTCATTTTCAGCTGCAAAATAGCACTTTTGATTGGCATTTCACCTGGCAAGCTCAAAGTCAAGGCAAAGAGCACCAAACTGCAGCTAGTTAAAGCAAACCACACCATCCTCTGCTGAGAGCTGCAATGGTCAGACAACTCTTGTTGCTTACCTTTTTCCACCCTGCTTTTTTTGACACTCTCTTCTCATTTGCAAGCACATCCCTCATTGCAAAGCAAAACCCCAGCTGCCCTGGGCACAGTGCCACCCCTCCGCTCTCCTCCCTGGCCGAAGCAAATTCCTGACCATGGCAGCAGGCAAATATCAGGCACACATACTGGATGTAACCCTCATCCTAGATCCTCTCACTCCTTGCTGCATTTCCAGTTCACAGAAGTGGCTTGGATCTTCCTGAGCAAAATCTAATCAGGTCTGTGTAAAAAAAAAAAAAATAGAGTGGTAAAGAAAAGCCCTGACCATATTTTTAAATAATACCAAAAAGCTGTAAGTATGTGGTCGGCCTGTTTGTTCTTACTGCATGGGATCAGCCTGATTATTCAGGGATTCATTTTTATTTCTGAGTTTTATTTTTTTCTCATTCAACAGCTGCACATTAATAAAAACTCCATTTATTGGAGGATTTGGCTGGGATTGCTATAATAAAATAGAAGGATTTGTGCCGGGCACTAAAAGAACTCTCTGCAAAAAAGTAGTGTTTTTCCTGTGATTAGGAGCACCAGAACATATTGTTTTGCTGTGTAGCACCATCACTGCCAAGGGTGGTGACAGATGTCTTGTGTTAATGTTGAATGATTAAATGCCATTTCTGAAGCCACTCCCTATCTATGCAGCACGGTGCTACTTCACCCTCACAATCTGCCTTCAATCTGTTCCCTTTGCTGAGAGCATCCCGCCCTGCTGGCTGCCATGAAGCCCCCATCACCACCCCGCTGCACACTGTGCCCCAGAGCCAGCTGTGTCCAGCCAGGGCCGGGACATCAGCCTTCCACTGCCCTGCCAGGGCAGCTCAGAAACAGAGGATGCAGCCAGTGGAAACAGAGAGACAAGTACAGCTCTTGGGCTTCTCATCCTGCCATGGTGTTCCTCACCCACATCAACAGTGAGGGCAAGTTTGGTGGGAAATAGGAGACCAGCCTAAGGGGTCGCTATTTCAAGCTCTAACTCTGCTAAAAGAGGTGATATATTCCTGCATTCTTGCCTTTTCTCTATACAAAGGCCACTGCTTGTCAGCTGTGAGCAGCGCCCTTTGGGCAAGGCATCCCACCTGTGCAGAGCTACATCCAGCTGCACCAGGGCCTCCACAAGCCCCCTGGCACTGGCTTTCTTGCTTTCCACTGTCCTCAACCCACCTCCTTTTACCCTCTTTGTCTCATAAACCACGATAGCCCACAGACTGCATCCCACTCTGCCCAAAACCAGTTAGGTAACTCAGCTCTGGGAAGAAAGAGCTTCTGCCCAGAAGAAGAAGATGGTCAGACCAGCAGCAAGGTAGAAGCATTGGCTCACTGCTGCCCACCTGAAATTTAGTGATGTTCCTCTTCTAAAAGCCTGCTCTGGCCTCAGCAAACACACACAGAGACACCCTGAGAGAATCATGCACACGTGCACACGCACAGATTCTTGATCAGGACATCTGTATCCTCTGGAAGAATGCTGTCTTCACAAAACCATCATCTGTTTGGCATCTGTTGCAATGACCAGATGCAGAGACAAGTTGTGCACACCACTTCCAACCCACACACACACAGGCGGCATCTGAGTCCCAGCCCCGCAGAGACCACAAATAAGGTCTTTTTCCCCAAACAGAGCTGATGTGGTGAGGGGAAGGGAAGAGCTGGCAGAGGAGAATCTGGCTGCCCACATGCATTCCCCCATGCTGCTACAAGTCCTGTCGGTCAAGGAAGGAAGCATGGAAGGGGGCAAGCTGGGAGTTGCACGATGTTAAAGAGGGGGATGCCCCTGTAGGAAGCCCAGCCAAGATGATGCTGCTGCACATGCTCACACCACCTACAAACAGCACCTTCCCCCCTCCTCTGTTCACCTCTCTCCTTGCATCCCGTGGATCTGGGGGTGATGTTCTCCTGCTTTGTCCCAGGACCAGGTGCCACTGAAGATGTCATCCCTCCGGCTGCAGCAGGAAGCTCTTCTGCAAAGCTTGAGGAGGCAGGAGGGCAAGGTGGTGCCAAACAGCAAGAAGCCCAAATTGACTTATTTCTACCACCTCTCCTCTAAAAAAATATGAAGCCCTGCTGTCACTTGTTAATCCATCAGCCTGACAGGTCAAGTAAAAGCAGGTTGCCCACTCGCTTTCACTTCTCCCCCAACTTAATCTCTGTGCTAAATTACAAGTTGATAATGGGTTACCATTAATTATTGATTTTCCAGATAATACTTGTTAAAGTAGAATTAACGCTATTGTTTCTGAACAAATACTGCCCAAATACTGTGTTTAGTGGGCTTGTAATCAGCTTTACCCACTTCTCCTCTAATCTGATTGAAACAGATTTCCTACCAAATCTTTTTTATCATTTCGTTGATATTAAAAGGTCACATATTTATGCCTGCCCAAAAGTTTAATTTAAGTTACTGCAATTGATTATCATGACATATTCATGCTCAAACAGCAGAGTGCTGGTGGAGGTACTTTAATTTAGAGTGAGAATGAAGAAGCAGAGAGAAACTGTGAGGAGGAACACTTTCTCTGGCATTCAATGAGTGATGTTAGGCATTGTACATTTTAGCTTATTTTCCCAAGCCCTATATTATGATTCTGTTCATCATAATGCCTTTTGACCTGCTGCATTTACTCCATCATAATTATCCTTTAATACTCTTATAAATGAACTTTTAGCTTATCTTCTGTTAATTCTCAGAACAAGCAAAGCACACACGTAACAAACAAAGCCATCTAAATAAAGTGTTTAACCCTTGTGGTGGCTTTTCCTGATTATTCAGAGGTGGGCAGTGTGTTTAAGAGGTAGGTGGCTTAATGACACTTCCTAAGGTGCAGAATGTGTGATGGCATTTCAGCCCCTCTTCAAGCCAAGCCCCACTGAACAAGTCTCTGAAAAGAAAAAGCAATGCATTTAAAGCAAAGCAAAACTAGCTGGCAGGAGTAACACAGACCAGTCTGGGACTTCTCCAGTGTAGGGCAGCTCCCTAAGCTGAATGGCACACAGGACCTGAGATGAGCTAGTTAGAAAGAGAAGGTGGAGACGACTGATCTCGAGCACCTGAGAGGCTTCAATTTAATTTCCAGCTTATCCATGAGTTCTCAGAGATCTCTTGGACAACTGGCTCTCTAGGACATGGAGGACATGGAGGACATGGAGGCAGACCTGCCAGGTCTGTCCTGTGTTCCTGTGCATTGGAACAGAGAGGGTTTATTCACAATACAGCCACAGTACTAAACACTATAACATCTCCCACCTTGCTTCTCCTCCATGCTCAAGCCATGGCAGGAAATGGGGATGCACCAGCTTGTTCCATTTCTGTGTGTTGCAGAGTTTGGCACATGATCACATCTCAGCAGTGGTCTTCACAAAGGTTTCTGTACACACAGACATTTCAGCAGTACAAAATCTGGGCAGCACACGACCAACACTGGTTTGCCCCTGTAGCTGGCTGCAGGTGAGCCCTGAGTGGAGAAGTCATCTGCCAGCAAAGTTCTCCTTGCCTTTCACAACCCAGTAGGGACAAGATTCTCCAATATTCCCAGTGCCTCGGGCACCTGCCACTGACCCAGCATGTCAAACTCCCACAAACTCTTCTGCAGATGGCAAAACTGCAACCCCTCTCTGCTGTGACCTGATTTCCCTGCTCCACCTTGCGAGGAGTGTGAGAGCTGGCACTGGTCAGCTCCTGCCTCCCACGGCAGAGGGCAGGCGTCTGGATACTCACCCCTGGTGCAGCCCTGCTGCCTGTACATTCCCAGACATCCCAGATGAGGACAAGATCAGTGAAGCATCTGTGGTACAAAGAGGGGTAACACAGCAATGCAATCACAGCTCCTCTTGCTGTGCTCACTCTGTGCTGTTGTTGTTTATTATTAATGTGAGGAACAAAGCAAGAGAAAGTCCCTTTCTTGGAGAGTTTGCTAAACCTGGACATACAAGGGCAGGGAAATTGAGCATTCCTTTCCCCACAGGAGACGAGATCCAATAAAGTCTGTGGCTGCCTGGGGCTCAGACTTTAGGTGTCTACATGAAACCCTGGAAACCTTAAACACCTCCTGAGCAGCTGGTCAGCGGTAAGCCCAAGGAGCTGCACATTTTCCCAGGACGCATGGCAACGAGATCTTGCAGGCAGAGGAAGGAACAGAAATGGATGGATGCTTCAACCACCAGGCCGTTGTCCTGAAATGACTCCACATACAGCAGGGACTCATCTGCTTGCAGCGTTTCCTTCCCCACACACATCCTGCATCTGCCTGCTCCAAAAAGAAACTGCTTTCACTTTCCAGCAGTCCATCAGAGAGTATCTCACCTGACTAATGCAGAGGTAGGTAAAGGACAGATCAGTAGAAAATTCTGAAGATCCTTTTTTATAGACTAGGTAAACTGCAACTTGCCAGAGTAACTCAGATTTTCATGGAAATTGAGTGATATTCAGCGAAAAGCTACCGGCACGCATAATGAGAAAATACCTAATTCTCCCAAAGAAGGTTTTATGCCCATAAGTGCATCGACAATAACCTGGAAGGGTTAGATTACAGCTAGTAATGTCACGCAGACCTCTAGAGGAGATTAACTCAGGAGTTTTGTTATTAAAGGTGTACCATTCATGAGCCTAACTCCACTACAGTGGTAGACACTAAACTGTACTAAAAGAGGTTAACAGCCCTCAGTGGCTCCACGAGACAACTTGTCCCTATTGGTGCATATTCCAATTAAAAAAAAAAAACAACTTGAGAAATGACAAATGAAACCATCATCCTGTTTGGTCCTCAGCCCATCTTATTTGCTCTGTAATATTATTTGTCCTCACAAAATCCTGTTACAGTCTTTTCTCTTGTTTTGCCAGCAAGATGAGGATTCTTTCAGTCACGGGGCTGGATCCTCAGCTGCTGTGGACTGACCCAGCTTTCTCAGCAAATGGGACTATGTTGACTTATATCAGCTGGGAATCTGTTTGCTCTCCTGCTTCACATGGAATGGACTCACAAAGATTATCAGTTAGCTTTAAGACTATCATGTTTTTATTGTAAAGAAATCACTCTAAAAGCATTTTTCTCTATCCAGTTTTTAAGAATCCAATCCTCTGCCATAGCTTAAGGACAAAAAATTTCATGATTACCACCAGCAGACCCAAGGCCAACTTGACAAAATTTTATTTATTTCCTGATAACATAATCCATATCCCACTGAATTGCCATGTGAAATATACTCCTGTGTAATACCAAAGTGTTAATGGCACAGAGTAAAACCGCAAGCTGGTTTGAAATGCAGAGATTTTGAAGGAAAAGATATGAAATCACATAATGCAGCTCCATAATCGTTTGACAATAAATGATCCTTTTATCCGATTATTATTTCAGTTGCATGCCTTTAATAAAATGCAGCAGTCACCCATTCCCCAAAGCATTTGGACCACAGTTATGATCCAAGAGGAGTGGCCTGTAGCAGGAAACTGCACCCCAATCCTTTTTTACCCCATTCACTGCCCAAGCTCCTCAAATCTCAGGACCATCATGAGATGAGACTTAGGAATACAGGCACAATTACTTTATACTGCAGCAGCTTCAGGGAAATCATCACACCAACAGGTACCAACTAGGAGGCAGGAATTGGCAAGGACAGACCCTGAAATAAAAAGACAGCACTGAAATAGACCGTGACTAGAATCAAAGTAAGAAGGAAGTTCCTACTTTCACCAAGAGCAAACTTATTTCCTGTTTGTTAGCTGGTCTTTCTACAAGGTGCTGATTGTTGAGCTGCCATTCACACTTCAGAGCAATTTGCTTTAAGCCAATAAACTTCTGTAGTTTCGAACAAGGAAAGAAGCAGTGGTCACGTCTTTTGAAGAAACCTGCCGGTGATTACCTGCTCCTTTCCTTTAGAAGGAGGAAAAGTGGGTAACCCAATGTGTAAAGAATTTGGGAGAGCTAACACAGCATCAAGAAGTCCTGCTTTTTATGGTTTCAGAACAGACAAATGACCTTTTTCCATGAGATTATAAGTTGGCTAAGATTGAAAACATGCTGTTAAAATACTACTACAGCTTCTCAAAGGACTTGTATTTCATTCTGGTTTAAATAGAAATGAGTGCAATACAAAATTGGCTATTGCCCATATTGGCAATCTATTTGACTGCTAAATCCTCAAATCAACATCAGCCTTTTCTCAGCCCAGAGGAGTTTGGTCAACCACTGATCTGCAAAGAAACATTAAATGTTACTGATTTTCCATCACATTTGCAAAGGCGATAAATCAACACTAAAAGCAACTTGAACCACCTGCAGAAATAGATTTTTGCTTTCAAAAAACACATCTACCTCTCTATGGAAAAGATGGTGACTGTAGACAGTCCTTTGGGATGGTACCTAAAGCAGAAAAGAAGATGTTGAAAATGCCTTGGTGGGAAAACATTGTCTCCCAGAAGCAAGATGAATTTGGGTAAAAAAAGGAGGACAATGTTTTTCACCATGGATTCCCCAATTTTATTTACAGCAACCAAAAAAATGTGGTGTTCTTAACTGTGCCAACTATGAACTTGATTGCTCATACACAGTGTCATGTGCACATGGGGTAAAGAGACACTATTTATCCTCAGAAAAGACATTGTCAGAACCTACAGCATGAAGATATGAGGCAGAGATGGATTTCCTTTTATTATTTTTATTTTTGTGGGGGACTGCTGTTATGTGGCCTCTGGTGACTTGAAGTTAAAAACTTTAATGCCACAGAGTATCTACCACACCAGCTTCTGAGATTTCCCAGAATAAAAGCAGATGTCCATGCAGAACATTCACATCAACTGACCACAACTGGCTTCTCTATAACTTTTCTCAGCCTTGGCAGTAGCTACTGGACTACCAAGGCTCTGGACATTTGGCAAGAATGCAGTGGTCCAAAAGGTGACCACACAGCAGCGCCTGAATAATTGTATTAGAACCTGCAAGGTGAGCAGTTGAGCTAAAACCCAGCTCAGGACAGGGAGAGGATGTTGGAGAAGCATCAGCATGGTCAAAGCTGCGCAGCAGAACCCTTAGGCACCTGCACAAATGAACAAAGCTGGTGAGAGCACAACCTCTTCAGCAGGCACAGATTCATTGGAGTGTCTGACCAAAATGCCCATGTATGATAGATACAGTCATCCCACACCTATATTGTCCTTCTGCTGATTAGGTTGCAGTGATCTGCAGTTTGGGTTTTTGAACTGGAGAACTAAACGTCATGTGAACATGGAGAAGGACTGTCCATTCTGTTGGATTCCTTTCCTTCCAATGTCAAGCTCCAGCAAACTCAGACCAGAATTAAAGTAAAGCCGCTAAATCAGTCAGAATGTATTGGTAGCTTTGGTGTTTCTTTGGCTGCTAAAATCCCACTGTGGGACTTCTCCAGAAAAGAAGGAGCAGCTCAGTTACAGGACTGGGGCCACCTCTCCAAGCACAGAGGATGTGCACCAGGAATGGCAGTACAAGCTGACAGCTGTCATGCTTATCTTTAACAAAAAAAAAACCCCAAAAGCTATGAAATGAGCAAAAAACTTTGCACAACCCGTTACACCAGCATCAACCCAGAGAATCAGAAACACCCTGTAGAATCACTCTTTTCCTGCTGAGGGACTCCACCCTCTGCCTGTCCTGGCCGAGGAAGAGGCTCCAACTTCGCACTGGTGGGGAGAAAGGCGTCCATCCATCCAAATTACCTTTTTTTATTCATGGGCCTTCCTTAACAGCAATGATAAGAATAACAAATCCTGTGGGAGCAATGTAACTAATTCATGCGCGGATGTGCAAATGGGCAATTTGCAAACTAATTGCTCCTGCACAATGCGCTGTGCAGACAGGTTGTCCAAACACTGGCTCTGCGCACTATTTGCCTGGTAAGAGGCGGTTGAAATACTTTCTGGGCAGACAATGGGCTTGCTCAAGTGTGCAACTATTTCGGAGGGAAGCTATCCCGCCCACCCTGGGTGGCGAAGGTTTGTTCTGCCTTCGTCCAGCTGCCGCGTTGTGCCAGGAAAATACAGGGGCCATGTGCGGGACAAAACAGTTTTGCCTTATTGCCTCTGCCAGCTTGGGAGGACGCAGGGAGTATCAGCAGCATATGGACCCCGGGGGATTTCAGCCATTTAACAAACATTATATGCTCCATAACAAAACAACAATATTTTGGTACTTAGATCGACCAAATAACTAAATTAGATTCCCTAGACGGTGAGGACTGGTATGCTAATTGGCTTGCCTTGTGGATTTTCTATGTGGCTCCCCAAGAAACAGATTGGCCCATTTTTCAGGCAACTGATTGTTAATTGGAGTAATGAATAGCAGGCTGGAGGGTCCATCACTTCGCTTGGTAAATTCAAACCCCTGTTATTCATGAGGATAAGCGAGTGGTTTTCATGGGTGGTGGGCAAACGGCTGGCCCCAGGTCAACTCCAATGCATTTCTCTTTACTCCAGGAGCACCAGGGGAAATTCAGCACTTGATTCCACCATCCCTCAGGGATGCTGTACTCTTCAAACAGCTGAATTGTCCCCAAGAAGGGCTGGCCTCTCTGGCTGCAGAAGGCCAGCCAGTACACTTACTGAGCAGGTTTCTGCTGATCTCCTCTGGCAGTGGTCCCTAACACAAGTGAGATCCTCTGCTTTGGGGAAAGTCCTCGGTTTTGCTGTGCTCTGCTTCCCTGGTAACTCTGATGTGACCCAGCCCTCAAGCCCACACCGGCAGGGATGAAGGCCTTGTTTCCCACCCCACGCTCTCCAGCGTCTGTCTTTGATCACAAAGTGTGGAAATGATGAGCTCTCTCTGTTCTCACAAACTTTGCTATATGCTAACCTCTCCCATCTCCCTGGGGCTGAGCAGTCCTCTCCAGACCAGCTCTGTGGCTGCCCACAGGACACCTTCCTGCTCTGCTGGGTCATCTTCCCTGCAACTGCTTTCTGCACCACGGCTCAGCCTACAGACTGCCTGAAAACGATGACCCAAACATTCACCAAAGACAATACTATGAAAATTTCAGGAATGGGTCCCTCTAGGGCATCTCACCTACTATTCCACAACTGATGAGATTTTCAATTCGTTAGCTGAACCAAAAAATAGCTTTTACAAATTTACATGCAACTAAAATATTTTAACTTGTTAAAACATCACCTTTCCAGACAAGTGTGGTTATACACTCTACTAAAAAGCAGATATTGTTTCAGTTATTCATTTCCAAAAAAAAAAAAAAGCACAGTTTCTGCTTCATGTTGAGCATGAAGGTGGCTCAAACCAGCACACAGGTGCCTAACATCAAAGTCTTTTCCTTCTGGAAAGAAATGGAAATCTCGCAGCATCATTTTTCTGCATCACAGTATCAAAGTAACTGAGCTCATCAGGGAGACTGAGATAACATTTTGCAAGAAGAGACTTATTTTGGTAAGTTATGTTAGAAAACAGGTAGGTGACCCTATTTACTGAGAAAACAAATAGATTTATTTACTGAGAGAAAAAATAGATTTGTTTTCTCAGTAAATAGACTACACTTTATATTCAAAAGCAATTAATGGATTTTGGTGTCTGCATTTCTGTGAGAACAGGGTGGGTGCTCCTCAAAGTGCACTTCTTAAAGAGCAGACAGACTGCTGTTGGAAAGTCTTAAAATGCCTCAGGTTGAAAGTTACATATTTCCAATGTTTACTTCTCTGAGCATCATCACTGTTGCTCTAAGCAACAGTGAATTTATCACTGGAGCACTAGAAAATACATTCATTTCTAGGAGCTGAACTACTGAAAATTAGTTTTCTTCTTCAAGGAAGCTTGGAAATACTGGAACAGTCCTGCAGCTCCTGAAGCATAGATGATTGAAGGTTAACTTGAGGCTACCACTAATATTTATTTGTCAGTAGCTGGTGCAGGACATGGAAAAACTAACAAAGAATGGGTGTACAATGATTATTTCACACACAGAACTTTAGACACCTCCTAACAAATGACAGGTACATATCTTTCTAGAGCAAAAAGTAACTTTTAGGATCATTGTCACTAATGAGACTCTAAGCATCCATTGTTAATATACAGTGCAATTCCACATGGAGGACTGAGACCTGTGAACTCATCCTCAAGGGGCAGTGGAACAGCCAAGCACCTCCAAAAATGGCTCTCAAGGCAGGAGACTCACCTTCAAAATTGTCTCTTAGGACACAAGAAGCAACATTCAATAAAGAAGAAAATGGATTATATACACAGGAGAGAACCAGCAGCCAGCTGTATTTCCCTATTTCCATTTCTACATGTATCAACAAATGGAATATTATGAATATTAAGGAAAGACAGACACTTTCAGTTTTCTGTTTTTCATAATAACTTTAAATTGCTTCTGACATGCTTTAAATAATAGTCATTGAAAATATCACAAGACTCAGACAGAAAATTCATCATGAAACTAAACAGTGTGAAAACAAGTAATCATCTCAAGATGCAAATAGTTTCCAAAATCCCAGGCCTACTGTCTGTAGTCATAATCTAACTGGCAGCTGAATAATAAGGGAGGCTTTTCCCAGAGATCTTTAGAGACAGCATGAGAAGTGAAGATCACAAACTAGAACATGGCAAGTTCCTATTGGGTATCACACAACATATTTCACCTTATGGGTGGTTTAGTCCTGGGACAGAGCCCCAAGAGTCTCCATTCTTAGAGGTACTAAACAGCAGGACCAGACTTTGAGCAATCCAATCAAACATGAAATTTGGCCCTGTTTGGAGCATGGAAACCTTAAAAAGTCAACTCAAAGCTAAATTATTCTAGGTTTCAAATATCATGTTCAAAAAGTTGTGGTTTTTTTTTAATCAGAGCATTTTTATCAAAAGCTGAACCTTAACATCATACATAAGCCTGTAACAGCTTTTAAAAGCTCTGTAGAAGAGGTTGGGATCAATCTTCTGCAGAGGAAGCAGAATGATAAGGTGAGAAATTACTTCCTTCTCCCTCAGAATATTCACATTTGACTCCAAGATTATGACAAGATCATAAAAATCTTTCTTAACAAAAAATTGTTAAAGGCATGTCTATTCCAACAGACAAACCTGTGCCATTCAACAACCAGCTTACCAAATTAAGTATAATTCAACAAACACTTTGCCCACCAACCCGCTGGTAAAACATATATTTTTGACTGCCTGGAAATTCATCCCCAACATGAAACACAATGGACAGTTTCTGAAATGGCAAACAGTTAAAAATGACAGCAATTTGTTTTCACTTTTTTCATCCTCCCCACCTAATTTTTTCTCCAAAACCAGCTACTTGGAGTCAGTGCTATGTGACAGCCCACAGATGGGTGCATTTAAAATGAATTTGGAGAAGTTAAAACCACAGTGATAGCAGACATAAAACAAAAATCTGGGGAATTCTCCTTAATTAGATTACACTCAGAGCACCCTGTCTATCTGAATGAGGACACGGCAGTGGAAACCGCCTGACAGCGTCGCTAATACAACCGAGGGGGTCTGTGGCAGCAGACATCTGTTTTAAAACCCTGATCCAAATCTGCCCCTAGAGGCAAATCAGCCAGGCTTTGGATGTCAGTCTGAAACGTTAAAAGCAAAATTCATCCTTGCTGGGAGCAGGTGCAGTTCCACTAAACTCACCACATTTCAACGGCACCCTGGGTTTCAAACAGCTCCAGCAGTCTGCAAGTGCAGCACAAGCACAAGGAGAAATAGACCCATTCATTATAAAACACTCAGCTGTCAGCAAGGTGTAGTAATGCTGCTTCCCAGCCTAGAAAGGTCTCCAAAAAGTGGCCAAAGTGCAAAACACACTCAGCCCCTACCCACTGCCCAACAAATCAAGGGCTTGAAAATTTTGCTGTGTTGTGTTTTTTCTCTCATGCTTAATTTTCTTGCATACAGACCTGTTGGAGGATCTTACATACATCCCCTTACTTAGAAAATCAATAAAAACAATTTTCCTTTTTTTTTTCTTTGAAAGCAGAATCTATTCATGTTTTATTACAACAGTCCATGGTGCATGTCAAATATAGAGAGGCCAAGGAGGAAAATCTGGCAATGATCCTCCTGTGCATCATTTCAGACAGCAGGCACACACCTCAGAATAAATAAATAACCACTAAGCCATCCCCATTCATATTTATAATTAGTGCAATCTATTTAACAAACAGACACATAATATAGGTCAATTATGTAGGTCATGATAAATTTATGAAGAACTTCAGCCTGTAGGGCACCAAAAAGACCACGTTGAGGCAGCATTTCCAAAGTTACAGCTCATTTCTGCACATGGTTTATGAGCAGCAGTAGGCAACAGCAGAGACCTCCTCAGTTTTTCTGGTTAGTGGCACTATAGCCACAACCATCAAGGAAAACGTCAGCGGCATCACCTGAGAGACACCCCCTATGATACCAGCACAGAACTGCCCCTCCAAAATATTGGACCAGTTACTACTTTCAGCCAAAATTGCCAGAAGCATAAATGTCTCAAAGGTATTTAATTTCTATAACTTTGTCAAAAACTGATAGGTATGTAGAGGGGAGATAGAGAAATACATTATTTGTGCTTCCTCCATAGGAAAGGAAATGTAACTCAGCATTTGTCTGGTAAGTTTGATCATGGCCCACTCAACCAGGGACAGCTGCAGCTGCAGCAAAGTTGCAGTACATGCCAAGTCCTGCCTTGATAGGAGTTTTGGGAAGGAATGATGAAGAACCACAGTGGAGGGCATCAGAGAGCAGCAGGTGCTGTGTGGGGTTTCAGGTAAGTGACAGGGCCTCAGAACTACCTGTCCTTCTCAGGAGTATGGGGAGGATGTGGTGATAGACGGCCACAGAAAAAGCTACACATTAATGGCTTGCAGCAAGGAGACAAATTTAATGTTCAGGGTTCAGTGAGCATCACACTTTTCTGCTGTAGGTCAGCATGAGTATAATTTGTTCTTTGAGATAAAGGGAGAAGATGGAACCTGAATGGAAATTTGAGCTATAGGTTTAGTTGTTGTTCCTTCTCCTTAGTATTTCCAAGTACTGCAGCAGACCAGCTCCCTCGCTGGGTACACATCAGCTGGTTGAACACCCATGTTCTCTCTGAGGATGGAGGGACATGGATCATTCAGTGAGATTTGGCAGATGCTGCTACCTGGCTTGCACAGCATGCCAATCACATGCAGTTCATGGGCACACTGTGCCAAAAATACTGACCTTGTACTTACAGTACAAAATAATCTTTTTACTGTTCACAAGAGTTGTGACCAAATTGGTGAGATAACCTTTTAATTATACAGATTCTTCTACCTGTACAATTTGTCTTTGATCTCTGTTTATTAATTCTAATTCAGACATCCAAAACAATTATTCTTATAACATGGGAGTGACAGAGATAACACCCCAAATGGTTCCCAAGCTGGTTCCAAATAATCTTCATCTTATTCAGGTTTGGTATATATGATACACCAAGCTATGAATCTAAATGTACAAGTATAAGTAATATGTGCAATATGTAGATATCATACTCGAAAATTTGTTACAAATCTCAGACTGTGTGGCTTAATTCTAACAATGACCACTGGATCCAAAACTCTTTAAACCACCTACACTCCATCCCAGGTCTGCAGCTGAGAGGAGAGAGTTTCCATAAACAGCCTGAGAATTGTTCCCATGTACATAAGTAATGCTTTTCACAGGAGGGAGGAAAAAAACCCCAACAACTCAATATTACATTCCCATTTCTTTGGAATCTCTAATCCTAACTGCAGCACCCTTAATGAGCATATATGCAAGATATTTCTATTTCAACTAAGAGAAATAAGTACTGTACTATTTTGCCCCTGTCCCTGGGGAAATGGTGTTTCTGACAAAATACTGCTCTCTGCTGGCCTTGACCTGCTTTTCCTCAAGGGCCTCAGCTCCTGAGATATGCCTTCTATCATGAAAAGGGAAAAAAACATCTTTTGGTGACCTAGCAATCAGTGACAGGACCATTTCTTTATTTAGGAGAAAAAAATTATTTTGCTAAGGAAAACTATACTGATATCGCTGAAATATTCTGTCTTGAAGAAAAAAGGCAAGTTGTCCTTTACCCTGAGTAACCCTCCAGAAGTATTCCTGTTTTCTTGCAACCTGGAAGAAGAAGAAACAGGCTGTTGATGTAGCAGGCTCTCCGTTGTGATGAATTCAGATGACTGTGTTTCTAAACAGAAGGTTTCAAGTCCTGTTCTAGGTTTCAAGAAACTTGCTCCTAGGTGGATTTTCACAGCAGCCCAAAATCTCAGTGACAACCACAGAATTTGAGATGGGGCTCCCTAGTCTTTTACTTTGAAGGACAACTCCAGACCTGAGTAGCTCCCTAGCCCAAAACTTATAGTATCTTTACTTCCAATCCCCATTTTTTTTTTCTGTTTTACCAAAAGAGCATCACTCAGAACAAAGCTAACTGAAAACCAGCTTATTTGCATTGAATTTACCTTCCCACTACTGCAAGTTATCACTGAGCTACACCTGGCACAAACCATAAAAAAATCATTTTTAGTCAACATCTTATATTCATATTCTGGGGCAGAACAGGGTGATGCCATGCTGCAGACACACAAAGACCAGTGACCATGCCCAGCTATGACTGTGACCATGCCCCCTCCGTCTGGGAGATAAAGGGCATTCACCCAGCAGTCAGGCCTCATCTTTCCTGAGGTTCTCCTGTCTATCTTTTCCCTGATGGGTTTGTAGCTCCTGAGATGCTGTGACTGACAGGAATGCCACAGCAGCAATTTTGGGATTGACACCTATGGGAATTAGCAGGACATTCTCAGATGTCTTTTTTTCTCCAGCAGCTGGCAGACTCACGTTTCTGTGGTGAAACCACTCCAGCAGGGTCTTGCTTACAAACCACCAGAGAAACATAGATTCTGTTGCAATCACATTGCAGAAGAGCCACAAATCTTTAAAAATTTTAATTCTTTGTACATGAGGTATAGAGAAAGGTATGAAGCAGCTACTCGAGGGCATCCTTTGCTCACGTCTACTCACACTCCCTGCCTCAGAACCAGCCCAAACTTGCAGGACAAGAGGTCCTGGGAGGGCTGGTTCTCACTGGGGTGCAGAGGGTGCCCAGCAGCCCTGCCAGCCATCTCCTGGTGGCATTATCCCTGGGCCATGGGGCCTCTGCCACCACCCACACAGGCCCCACTCTGCTCTGTCCCCCCTCACCTTGAGCACCGCTCCTGTTACTGTCCACAAAAATCAGATTCATTACCCAGTGACAAGCTAACAGTTAGACACTTAAGAGACACATCTGATTATTTGTTTCAGAGTTGCCCAAGTGCAGATGATTGGTGGCATTCTACAAACCAGGGATGCCCCTTCAGGACTTTCCAGGCTGTGGAAACCCAGGGCACCAGGAATATTTCTCTGTCTGCTCTGGGGTGTCCTGGCCCCCAGGGGAGCACTGACTTTGACCCTCATTCATGGAGAAAGTTTCCTAGACTTCAAGTAGACTAGAATCTACAAAAGTGTGAAATAGATTATAGAGAACAGTGTAGGTGTGTCACTTGGGTGAGAAATTTAGGTTTTGGGATTTTTAGTGTGTTGTGCATGGAAGCAAGATGGAAGGCACAGGGTGCTGTCCTGAGTTTCTTCTTCGTGCTTCTTCTTCCTTCTCCTTCATGGGTTTGGGTGATGTTTTGTAATTGGACAGAAAACTCCACATTGTGGGCCTCCAGGGATCAGTTATTGGGTTAAAAGGGAAAATAATCTAGGTGTCAGCTCTCAATTGGATGGTTTAGTCCTAAAAGACCTTGTAACAAGAGATAGTTAGCTATTTTGTGCCTTGCTAATGAAAAGCTGCTGAACTCATGGTTGTGAGACTGTTTTACTGATGAGAAATAGTAAACACCTGAGTCTGAACATGAACTACCATCTCCAGTGCCTTCAGTCCAGACCCAGAGAAACCAAAACCAAGCCATTATTTATACACAGATATTTAGTAGTAGTAACCTCCCCAAGTACGTGTCGAGGGCAACCCAAAATGTTACTGTATTCCATATCTTTCTGTGCCCCAAATTGTTGTTATCTCTAAGATCCTGCAACCAGAGTAGAGAATCAGAGTGGGAGGTGTCATGGGCCCTTTTAAAGTCTTTGTTCATGAGGGGTTAGTGAGATTTAGCAATTCTGTTTCCAGTGGTTATTTACTGTTTTGGGTTTTGGTTTGTTTGTTTTTTTGGGTTTTTTTTGCCTGATGCTCTTTCACTTGTTGGTAAACTAATTTTTTCACTTACATCTATTTGTATTCATTCCTTATTGGTGGAAGAGTATCAACTAAAACTAAAGGGAGATAACTCGTTTAGAGCAACCACCTCTTAAATAATTTTAAATCAAGACAGCACAGCCCCTTTATTAGGACTGGTCAGTAATTACCACACAAACTATGTGACCCACATAATTTCCATACATGCTCAGGGTGTCATCATCTCACCCAAGCGACACACCTACACTGCTCTCTATAATCTATTTCACACTTTTGTGGATTCTAGTCTATCTTGAAGTCGAGGAAACTTTTTCTATTAATGAGTGTCAAAGTCAGTGCTCCCCTGGGGGCCAGGGCACCCCAGAGCACACAGAGAAATATTCCCAGAGCCCTGGGTTTCCACATCCTGGAAAGTCCTGAGAGGCATCCTTGGTCTTCACTTGGCCAGCACCTTTTTGACCTACAGGCATGATTTTTTAGTACTATAATGAACATATTTCAGCTACAGCATACATGGATCTTGAGTGTTTCGCCAAGTTGGCAATGGATACATCAACACCTTGATGATGTACCCCATCCTTAGAGCTCGTTAGCTCCACGGTGTCCTTGACTAAGTGACCTTAACTACCACCTGATTCGAGACAATCCTGACACATTTCACATTTTCCGGCACTGTTTCTCCGCACCTTTCTGACCTCGCGGCATTTCACCTTTTTTTTTTTTTTTTTTTTTTTTTAATTTTTTTTTTTACGGACATTTCCGTGGACCCCCGCCCTGAGGGGCTCGGCCGCTCGCGGCACCGCCCCCTCACGGAGCCGCGCGCCCGCCTCGCGCCTGCGCCGTGCGCGAGGGGCCGCCCGCGAGCCGGGCGGCGGCGGCGCCATGGCGGGGCTGGCGGGGGCGGCGTGAGTTTGGGAGGGAAGGAGGGAAAAGGGAGGAAGAAGGAAGTGCGGGCGGCGGGATAGTGGTTTGTGTGTGAGCGAGGGGCACCCCGCGGGGTGGGAAGGGCTGGGCTCCCGGCTGCCGCCTGCGTTCCCGGCCCTAGGGCGGCAGCGGGAGGCTTCTCCCTTGCAACAAATCGTGGCGTCCCCTGACAAAGGCGGGGAAGGGACGGTCGCGATTCTCTCCAGGCAAGCGGCGGTAGGGGGTTAGCGCTTCCAGGCTGCGGAGCCTCCTCGTTTTTCCAGCCTCTCTCGTGTCTCCTGGAAGGATCCCCCGCTCTCTGCGGCTTTCCTCCTCCTTGTGACACTGAGCTCTGGTGTAGCTGCAGCTGAGGCCTTCCCGGCACCTGGAGGATCGCAGTGATCGCCCCACAGACCTGCAGCGATTGGCACCTGCATGTCTCTGCCTGCTGGTAGAAGCCAGGAAGATTTTTAATTTACTTGCAATGCCATCTTCCTGATTTCTGTGTTATGACAATCTACAGTTCCCTTTCCTTTAAGCTGATCCATTCTCTGTGTATCTGTGCTTGTGATTTTGTTTTCTCCATTTTTTAGGAAATGTTGTCTTACCTGTTTTTGGGAATACTCTGTAATCACTTTGATTTTAAGTTCCTCCCCTTCACACCTTCTGTATGCTTCCTGAATTCTCATCAAGTGGTTACATATGTGTAAAAAACCTTGTTTAACTCAACTTCATAAATTGGTTTCCTTTCTCTTCATTACTCTATCAAAAAGGGAAAAATTGTGTGTAATTTTTCTCCCCATAAATTACCACTGACTGCTTTTTAATCATCTGAATGATACTATATGTGAGGGCTTGTTGATTTTGTGCGTCGTGCTTTGCTGTGGTTTCTTTCCTGGTGTTGGAGATAGGGGAGGAGGGCACTCAATTCCCTGGATATTGCATCTTGCCATTCAAAGTTAATTTTAAGTTGTCCTTGTCCAGTCTTCTGGGACCTCCCTCACCATCCAGGAACTAACAAAGATAACTGCCCAGAGAAGCTGTGAGATATTCATCCTCAGAGTTTTTCAAAATGCTCTTGGCCACATGGAGGGTCCCAACAGCTGCCCCTGCTGTGAGCAGGATGTTGGATGAGGTCCCCTCCCACCTTACTGTACATAGCTTCTCTGAACCCTCCTTATTTTGTGCCTTATTTGGCTTCTGTAGAAATGGGTGGAAAAGAAGATTTGTGCTGCTCCATGCCTTAAAGTGAGCTGTGGGGCTGGAAAAGGTGCTAAAGGAGGTTGCTTTCCTTCTCTTCATTAGGAAAGTAGTGTCCAGTGTCGTGGGCATCATACTTTTAGATCCCTCTGTCAGGCTGGGAAAATAAAGCAGATCCTTTCTCTTCTGTTGGATGTAGGAGTGATGTGGGAGCCACCTGTTCTGCATGAAGGACAAGGACCAGACCACTTGATAAAAGGAAGAAACAAAACATCCCATTAAATGGAAGCCATGAAGATATCAAAGCGGTTCTTCGCTTTTGGGATTTTGACATGCATAGCTGTTTATGTTGCATATGTAAAATGGCACTTGGGCTCCAAACTCTTTGTGGGAGCCACAGAAGGAGTTGCTGAAAGCAGGGGAGATAAACTGACCCATCAGGCAGTGACTACAGATCTCTCTGTCTTTTATGGAATTATGTTTGACGCAGGAAGCACGGGAACTCGCATCCATATATTTAAATTTGCTCAGCAGCCAAGAGGTATGTCCTGCTCATTGCATGACAGATTAAGTCTTCCATAAATTGTGGAGAAGATTATTAATGACAGTTTTCTAGGGTCTACTTGAACATACTTGATTCAGGTCTTTCCAGAGAGCCATCAGGAGGTATGAAATGGTTCAGGCATGTGTATTTGGATGAAATTATGAAAATGTTCAACAAGGAGAAAATGCTGTAATGTCAGAATATGAAGTAAATAGCAGCTGTACTTTTAAAGTAGTGTCTTGAAGAAAGGCAGTTTTTCATCACACTGGTAGAAGAGACAATTATAAATTCAAACTGCCTTATTTCCCCAAAATTTTTAGGTTGTTTGGTGTCTCCAGTTCCTGGCAGTGAGCTGCTTCTCTCTACAGTGTCTGGTTTAGTGCATCCTTGGCTTCAGTGTTGGGTTTAAACTGCAAAACAAAACAAAAATTGCAAATAGTTTGATTTAAATCGCTGTGTATTGCATCTGGACAGAAACTGCTTTTGAGAATTGAGACAAAGTGTACAAAAAAAGCTCCAGCTTTCCTCTGCAGTAGTAAGCTTCATGTGTTTGTATGTTGTCAGCTCCCCTTTGTGAAACTCTTAAACATCAGAGAGCCTGGGTGGGTGCTGTTAGGAGGTGATCTAAAGGCTCTCTTAAAGATTGGCAGTGTGGTGTATGGTGTGATTGGCCTCTGGGGAGCTCCTGAGGTTAAACAACAGTCCATGGATTTCCTTCTTTTCTTGTATCTCCAAGTTTTTGCTTCTTCCTTGCCTGCTTCATTTGAAACACAATTTCAGAATGTATCACAGCAAACTTTATGCAGTGTAAGTGTTGCCAGGACTGCTGGTTTATACAAGGTGCTGCAGCTTTCCAAAGTACTGAAGTCTGCATCCCTCTGCTGCCGTTGAAAATAGTGGAAAAGCTTCCATTAGGTTTTGCTGGAATCAGGTTTAGCCAGAGCAGGGTAGGATGAGACAAGAAGTCTTTTTTTGCAGGTGCAGTTTGAAAAGCTGCACATGGCAGGTGTAAGGCCTCAAAGAGAGCTTACACCCATTTGGTGACTGATGTGCATAGTGGACAGCAGCACCTGACAACCAGTCACGGCTTTAAAAGTCATTTTCTCAGGTTCTAATTCCACAGCCAGGGCTGTATTTAAAGGTCAGGTGGCTGATAATAGTTCCTTAGACAGAGGCTTCAATTGACTTCTATTAGCACATAATAATTGACATTTTTAAATGGTTTTCTTTTTGTGCATGCAAAATTATTTGTACCATTATTTATTTTGGAATACTGCTTTTGAACAGAGACTCCCAGATTAACCCATGAGACATTTAAAGCACTGAAACCAGGTCTGTCTGCATATGCTGATGATGTCGAAAAGGTAATTTAAGTTACTTCCTTCCTGTCTCCCTTATCTTCTGGTTTGCAGGGATTTAGGGACTCCTAAGAGCCAGACTTAGACCCAGCTCATAGTGTTTTACAAAAGCCTTTGCTTTCTGAGAATTTGTCATACTGCCTTTTGAGCTTTTTGTAGCCAAAAAATTTGGTGGCAGAGTTCTGTTTCACTGTTTGAAAAAGTTATTCTGTTTTGGACCAGTTGCTCAATAATTCCCATTACACCCACTAGCCTTATGCTGTGGAGAGATAGTGAGTCCTGCACCTTCTCTTGACCCCATTTTATATTAATTTGTCTCTGTTTCACATTTACAGTGAATCGCAGCTCTGATCACCCTTTTGATCTTTCAAAAGAGTTATTAAGATGTCTTTTCTTGTTCTTTGCTCACAGAGTGGTCAGGGAATAAAAGAGCTCCTGGAAGTGGCAAAGAAGGAAGTTCCTATGGAGCTGTGGAAGTTTACTCCTCTGGTCCTGAAAGCCACAGCTGGCCTACGCTTGCTGCCAGGAGAGAAAGCTCAGAAGTTGCTGGAAAAGGTATTATCTCTTGTCTTTACATTTGCTTTCCAGAAAACATGCTCCTGTTAAAAATGCAGCACCCTGGGACATTCCTGCAAGCTAGGGTGTCCATCTCCTGCCATGTATCTGTAACACCTCTGAAGGTCACTAATTCCAACAAAGCAAATGGGGTTCCCTTCCCTACCCATGTCCATCCCTTGTTAATGGCATTTCTGAGCAGTCTTCATGCTTGAAACCCCATCACATCCATCCCTGTTTCTGCACCAAACTGCAGGGCCAGCACATAAAGACTGCTGCTCGTTGAACTTCAAACAAAGTGGTGAGCAGCAGTCAGGATCTGGCCTAAGCAGAGGAGTAGTAGTGTAAAACTGGGTTTTAAATGTTTGTTTTTCAGCTGAAAAAGTATTTCTCTGAATGTAGGTTTTATTTGAACTACAGGTGAAGGAGATTTTTCAGGCCTCCCCTTTCTTTGTGAGGGACAATTGTGTGTCGATAATGAATGGAACTGATGAAGGTAAGCAACTTTATGGAGACTCTTTCTGCAGTCCTGGAAATTCCTCTGCACTGTGACAAGTCCCTGCCTGCTGTAGTGGGATCCCAAAAGCAGCAAGTTTGACAGAAGCAGAGTTTTTATGCAGCCATAGGCAGTGCCTGCCAAAGAAATCTTGTGCAGTGTTTTCCAATAAGTCCTGAGCTCTGTCCTGATCTTGAAAGCTCTTAGTGTTGAGCAGTTCCTGTAGGATCATCAGAAAGCCAGTGTGCAGTCAGCACTTTTGGAGCAATTTCTGAATATCTGCTTGTTGAAATGGTCTTCAACAATTGGGTTAGCCCACTCTGCTCTTGACAATGCTTATCAGAGATGTCTGGAAGTACTTGATCATAATATTAGTTATAACTCATCTAACGAGTGGGAATGTGAATTCAATCTGAAAAAAAAATGTTATATAGGGAAGAAAATAGATGCTGAAGTAAGTTCATGTTCATCCAAAAATGTTAAGGACAGAATGTCAAAATTCTAAGTAACTGAGTGTTGAAATGTGTTTTAAATCTCCTCTGAAACCAAGCTTTAAAATAGCTGAAGCTGTTTATGTGTTTCTGTTCTTGCTGTTTAATGGAGGAAATATATTCTTTTTCTTTTGTTTTAAAATCAGTATAGCAGCGATAGCCTGGGTTCAGCCAGGGATTGAAGTAGGCCATGCTCTCTGGCATGCCTTGAGTTTTAACCACATGAATAAATATTTGAATTTGTTAACATAAGGCCACTGATTCACCTAATTTATGGAGAACAGTTTATAAAACAAGAAGAGGACAAAAACAGCATAGCTCACAAAATTGCTTAGAGGAAAACAGGCAAAATTAGAACACTGAAAGATGAAAATTCTTAGTATTCATAAAGAAAAGTGGAGTGCCTGACATCAAACAAAAGCCAACAGTGGATGTTTTCCTAGAAAATGAACAACATGAGTTTCAGTCATCTCTTTGTCTTTTAGCTAAGGACTGAAGCCTTTGTGACTGCAAGTTTTTGACCTGTGAAATACAGAATTCTCCAGGAATTTAATACATGGGGCTTCTCTCCCAAGTATCACATAAGCTCTGATAGGGAAGGTCATTCTCTTTGTTCAAATAGCCTAATCTTGAGTTTGTCAGCCATTGACAGTTCTGGAAGCCTTGTAATATGGCTTGACTTACTTGTTGCTGCTGTTAGATAAAATTAAATGTTATGAGCTAAGTATGTGTCTTCTGAATCTTTTCCTTATTAGGTATTTCAGCCTGGATCACGATAAATTTTTTAACAGGTATGTGTACATGAGTATGTGTATAAAGATATGACCAATGCTGTGAAATTCCTGCTCTTTTCAGCCCCTGTGTGGAATTTGCTCATTCATTGGGGTGGAATGGGAGAAAGAAGGCTCTGAGAATAAGTCAGCAGTTTGTTTTTGGCTTGGCCTATTTAAGTCATTAGGATTTTGTCCATTTACTTGATGGAGTGAGGAGTTTAATCCTTTTTCCTAGATGTTTAATGTAGCTTTTCTTTCAGTTCCCTGTAGGGTACCAGAGCATTTTATTCCTTTTTAGACCCTGCTGTGACTCAGGCTAATTTTTTTGTGTGAGTATTCTAGATGTGCTTGGCAGCTGCAGAGAGTAAAAGAAAGTGCTGTGGTACTTCCTTACAGATTTATAACACAGAAATGCCATGGGCGTTTACACTGCTGAGTGAGAAAAGGGTAGCTGAAGAGAAGAGAGAAAACTAAGCTGAAGACCTCTCTGACAATACATAAAGCACTTTGCCATGCAAGTGCTCTGTTCAGTACACAGTGTGTGGGGCAATGTGCTCTGGAGCTTTTTGTGTTCCCAGGAAATATCAGGAAGGTCAGGGATCTTCAAACATCAGGTATCGTGAGGTATACTGAGGTACTTGGCACAAATTGTCCTTGTCAGAAGGGTGCATTTGAAGGGTCTAACTGAAAAGAACTAGATCTAAATGAGAGCAGAGGTTTTGGCTGGCAGCAGGAAGAATTCCAAGAGAGCTGAGTCTCTCAGGCCAGCTCTTTTCAGTCTGTCATCCCTTTGGCCATAGGAATCTGCAAAATATTGCTAAGGGATCAGGGAGAGGTGGCCAAGACAACCACATTCCTCTGTGTTACAAAGTGGTTACCAGAGCAGAGTTTGCAAAAGGTCTTTGCATCCAAAATGTTTAGGAAAGCAATAACCAAAGCTGCTGTGATTAGGGCAGGAACAGCCACTGAAGAAATAAGAGACTCTTGTCACTTTAAGATTTTCAGGTCTGATAAAGCCAAAATCAGTGCTCAGTAGATAACAGTGTAATTTAGTGTTGTGCAAAAGCTGAGAGTAGAGTTAGATTGTTCTCTTTCCTTACCACTGTACTTCTGGTTTTCTTCCTAGCCAGTTTTTCACAGTGCCCACCATGGCTTTCTCTGTTCTGTCACACATTTCAGGCAGGCTAGATGACCCACAAAGGAGAAGTGTAGGGATGCTGGATTTGGGTGGTGGATCAACACAGATCACCTTCCTTCCACGTACCAAGGTAACGTGAGCATGCACACTGTTGGGAAATGCTGCTGCAGGAATCTGTAACTGCTCAGATTTCTTTCCCTTGGAAACAGAGCAAGAGTTTGTCAGTGTGATGTGAAGCCACACTTGTGACTTGGTCATATGTGCCTTTTTATAGTCAGTCCCAGAGGCATTCACAGCTCTTTGTCCATCCTCTTCATCCAGCTCCATGGGTCAGTGGTGCTTGTGGTGAGTCTGCCAGGGCTGCTTTATCTCGTGGAGGACACCATGTTCTGAATGTCTTAATCTTTGACTTTCAGTTTGTACAGCTTATAACAAAGAGCACAAAAACCAAGGCTATTAATTAATTCAAATCCAGCATATGGCCTACACTGGGGTTTAAGAACACAGTGAGGTGCCTTCTCAATCCTTGTTTCTGATTGTCCTAAGCTCACTCAGTTGCAAATGAATGCCATTTTAGCTTCCTGGCATTTTTACAGCTGTTCTGTGATGTCCTGGTTCTGGTGTTGTAAGGCTCTGGCCTGAGCAGAAATAGTGCTCACAGTAAAGCTGCACAAAAGTAGAGGTAGTGTCCCAGCCTGGGATAATCAAGACATTGCACTGTTTCAGCACAATGGCAAGGGATGTGAAAGGTCCAGGATGTGGAAATTCTGGAGATAGAGAAGGAGTTAAGATATGAGCAGCACTGTGGCCAGAGCTTTGCTCCCCACAAACACCCTAGCTGAGCTGATGCACTTGGGGAACAGGCTACCCTTTCATTCCTTCAGACCACAGTCTGATCCTTGGCAAGCACAGGGATGTGCTTTTCCTCTGGCTTGTGCGAGTTCACAGATGAATTAACTCGAGTAGGAAGTTAATGCGTGCCCAGCCTTCCTATTAGTTTGCACACAGTTCCTGTAGCATGGATCATGTGAAGAGGCAGTTGCTGGAGCCTCTGGACAAAAGCAGTTAAGAGCTGGAGTTTTTTAATACAAGTAATTCTTTTGTGGACACAAATATAATCAGTTCAAACCCTGTCATGTGAAGACACTCTTAGCTCCAGGTTTTGTGGTTGTCTTGTGCATCAGCAGTCAATTTGAAATCCTTGCAAATTCATCATTTCTCTCTGAATCATGCTAGGATTGTTTCACATTTTTCCTGATGTGTTGAAAGATTACCTTGTTAATGTTTGCTGCTGGCTGGGAGAAACCTGCCAGTGACATCTTTTTCTCCTTCCAGGCAACTCTCCAGACATCACCATCTGGCCACACAACTTCATTTCAGATGTTTAATCACACCTACAAGCTGTATTCATACAGGTTAGTTGTAAAAAAGAGAGCACAGTGCTCAGATGGAGGCTTTCTGTGAAGACAGGGAGACTGAGGTGTTTTTCTGGAGTGGGGTCCTTGAAAACGAATACCATGGAGAAGCAGAGAAGCTTGTGCCACATGATTTTGGTGGATTAACCTTGGCTGCCCACCAAGTCCCTCTATCCACTCCCATTCTATTAACAGAACAGGGGGAAGAAAATATGACAAAATGCTCATGGGTCAAGATAAGGCCAGGGAGGTCACCAGTTATTGTCATGGGCGAAACAGAGTTAACTTTAAATTAGTTTATTCAGTATTTAATTTAATTTATTGCCAATTAAACAGTAAGATAATGAGAAATAAGAACAAAATCAAAAATGTTTTCCTCCACCTCTCCCTCCTTCCTAGGCTCAGCTTCACTTCCAACTTTTATACCTTCTCACCACTGAGCAGCACAGGAAGATGGAGAATGGGGGTTGCAGTCAGTTCATAATGCTTTGTCTCTGTTATATTTTCTTCCTCACTGTCTTCTCTGCTCCTAGTGTTTTGGGCCAGCAGCTTCTTCCCACCCATGTTTGCTGTGGGGTGTGGTTGGGCTCAAAAAGTTGGTTCTGTATGCAAGTGTCTGTGCTGCCTTTGAGGAGGGTAGGAGTACCCAGTGAGGTGCTAGGAGCAGAGTTAGAGAAATGCCACTGCCAGTTCTCCAAGAGCCAGATTACAATTGACAGCTATTGCCTGAGCTTTTTCAAAGCTAAATTATCCTTCTGGATAAGGTAATATGAGAGCAGGCTGTCACACTGTTCCACTCATGTGCATGAGCTGCTGACTTGAGCCACTTTACCATGGCTGTCAAGAGGATACTGGCATGTCCCAGCTAGGTTGTCAGTGGAGTATCAGAAGGATGTCTGTTGCTCACAGAGGCTTTTCTCCCTTTGCAGTTACCTGGGACTTGGGCTGATGTCAGCAAGGCTTGCCATTTTGGGAGGAGTTGAGGGAAAACCCTGTAAGTTATGGGCAGTCTTCAGATCCTGGTTCTGAGCTCAGGGTGTGTAGTCCTGTGGTGAGGGGAGGAGCTGTGTATCCCTTTCCCACTGGGCTCAAAGTTCCTGAGTGGCATGTGGGCTCCTGTCACCATGGCTGGGTGCATTTGAGACAAATGCAGGAGGTGACACTGACAGCTCCCAGGAGACCTGGATTCTTGCCAGCCTTAGGTTGGGGGTGGGCATGGGACATCCAAACCATGACTGGGCTGTGGAGGAGCCTCGCTGAAGCTGCAGGACAGTATGGAGCAGGGCTGGGGGTGAAGAAACTGAATTTACTTCTGATGTTTTTTCCTAATGTGGCTTTGTTTTACTTTTGCAGTAGGAGATGGGGAGGAATTGATCAGCCCTTGTTTACCACCTGGCTTCAAATCTGAATGGCAACACGCTGAGATAGTGTACAGAATTAAAGGACAGAAGGCAGGTATAGTGATTTATCACTCTTGCTATCTAGGTTAGCTGCTATTAACACAGTAAATGATACTCTCATCCTCTTTCAAAGACACCAGACTGTTTACTGTTCTGTCTGGCTCCTCTTGATGTGCTGTCAAAGAGGTCCTGCAGTTCCTTGGTCTTGTGCCATGATGTGTCTGTCCAGTCAGTAAAGCTGCTAGAAATGGTGCAGATGGAGTTGAGCAGTCCTTGAACAGGTCTTTCAAAACCCTTCTGCCTCAAATGATGTTGTCCATCTCTGATCTATCACATAGTCCCAGCCTGAGGATGGTAGGTGTCTGCCTATAGAAGAAGATTCAGATTTCAGTTCCCAGTGAAGAGTTTTGCTATTTTGCAAAGAGGTGCCTGTTTCCTGGCAGATCCTAAATAAGTTCTATATATATTTAACTGTCAGCTTGTAATATAATGGGGGCTTTTTGTCTTTTTAGGTGAGCCTCTGTATGAGTCTTGTTCTAATAAAGTGGCAAAGATGCTCTACAAGAAAGTACATAGAGCTGGGGAAGTGAAGGATCTGGACTTTTACATTTTCTCCTACTACTATGACTGTGCAGCAGAGGCTGGTCTCATAGGTATGTCTGCTTCCGCATTGGTTTCAATTTAAATGGCAAGTTATGGAGAGAGTGGGAACACTTGCACACATCAGAATGTTTTGCTAAGCTGTCATGGAAATTAGTCTGTTACACTGCTGTGCAGCATTAACTTGATATCATTGTCTATAATACAGACAATATTATTGTCTGTAATATAGACAGTATCTTCTCTATTGTCTATAGAGAAGATACTGGGCCTGTGAATAGGACCTACAGCCTTTGATAATAGTTTTTAAAGAGCTTGCATTTCAGGAATGGTTGTTGCCTAATTAGTTCTACAATCTGAAATAGAAAAAACTTCATGATGATGAATTCTTGGGCAGTAAAGCATTAAAAACTATTTGGGCTGTGTGCTTGCTCCACTGACCTTTTGATGGAATGAAGATTTTCAGATATTTCCACATGCATTAAGAATGCATCACATCTCTTTTCCAGTGGTGTGCTTGTGTACAAAAGGCTGTCATATTCAGTGGTAAAAAGCAGATCATGAGATCTCAAGTTAGTTTGGACAAACACACTTCCCTCCTCAGCTACTCTCTTTTTACAAATAATTTTAGATTTAATGTCTTGCAGAGCACCACTGCCCTGTCAGATCTGGTCAGAGGTGTTCACTGTCCAGGCACCACTGGACAGGGCAGTGCGGAAATAAATGTCAGGTGAGATGGTCTATAAGCTGTTTCTGTAGCAAACAAGGCTAAATGTTCTTCATAAACCAAAGCTTTTGAATCCATATTGAGAATCTTTTGAAGGTTCTTTTACCTTTAAAACCAGTCTGAATTTTGACACTGATTTCAGAGGCTCAAGGTTTAATTTCTAACCAACTTTTATTATTTCAGTCTATAATTGCCTTTATACAAAGACCATAAAAGGGTGGGGTTTTTTTCTTTTAGATAAAGAAAAAGGAGGAAGCTTAACTGTCAGTGACTTTGAAATTGCAGCTAAATATGGTGAGTAAAATACAAACACACACTAGTAATTGTGTGTAAATTCATTCCAGGTGGCAAATGTGAAACACACTAAGAAGCCTGATGCTTTTAAGTAAATATTGAGTCCCTCTAAATAGCATCTAACCAACATTTCTGCTTATTTCTGAAAATCTCACCTATTTTTGTAATAACTTTTGCTTTTGCGGTGGGTTTTGAGTTTGTCTTTTATTTTTCTTTTTTTTTTGTTGTTGGGCTTTTTTTAAGTCAGTTTTGTCAACATTTGTTAAATGCTGGTGCTCAAGAAAGATAACACACGTGAGGTTGCTCAGATATTCAAAGACTTGAAGTAGATAGGAAAAAGGCTCTTTTCCTGGAGAGATACAAGAAACTGCTGTTTTAGGGGAGAGGCAGAATGTCTTGACTTCCTTACAAAGCTTATGTACTTGTCCTAATGTGTGTATGTCATTTCAGCCCCAATGTAACAGGTTCCATCGCTGTCAAAAGCTGTTTTGTGAATTCATTGGAGATTTTTCACAGCGGGGCTGTTGTTAGACCTGAGCCCACAGTGTGCATTCAGATACTGTTTTCTTTTTTCTCAGTTTGTAAGACCATGGAAATCAGCCCTGGAAACAACCCTTTTCTCTGCATGGACCTCACATACATCACCTTCCTGCTCCAGGAACTGGGCTTCCCAAAGAGCCAAGGCTTTAAGGTGAAGCTCAAAGAGGATTTCTGGGGAGAGTGGGCAGGAGGGTGCCAAGGCAGGAGTGATCCTGCCAGGGGCTTGGTTCTTGATTTACCTTCTTGCTACAACATATGGTCTGCAATGGTGGGTGCAGCAGCACTCTCCCCACAATGCTGGTAACTCTTTGTCAGAATCTTCAGTGCTGTATCCACCTTGCATGCTTCAGATTCTCCCAAAAAATTGTGGTTTAACTTTTCTGCTTGTGTTGTTTTTTTTATTTTGTTGGGTTTTTTTTTTCCAGCTTGCCCGGAAAATTGACAATGTTGAAACGAGCTGGGCATTGGGAGCCACTTTCCATTACATCGACTCACTGAATAGACTGCAGTACTAACGCTCCTAGAAGGTGACTTTCTGGAATTTCCTTTTTTTGGAAGCCCAGCATGGGAGACCCTGTTGAAGGGTGTGTTTTTGGCTTCTAGAGTCCTTTGGAAGATCACCATGAACTACACTACTTTCCTCCCACCCCCTGCCAAGCCCCCACCATCACTAGCTCTTTTTTACAGTGCAGAGTGTAAAGGAAAAGCCTTGATTTGACAGCATGTGCCATCAGCTTAATGTAAAACTTGATCCTTTTGGAAGGAAAACTAGGACTCTGCAGGACATCTATGATCTCTATGAGAAAAACACACCTTTTTTGGAATATGCCTGTACTATGTGCTCACAGTGTGCTGAAGTTGCTGAACGGTCACTCCAGAAGGAACTCTTTACTGTCCTGATTTCAGGGTGTTTTTTTCCTGTTTGTCAGCAGTTTTCAGTGATGATTTTTATTTTACTACTCCCGAGTTCGAAGGTAAACTTGTGTGTGTGCAAAAATGGTGCATTTACACGTTATGCTGCTGACAGGCAGCAGCTTTGAAATGCAGTGTGGAAGTCAAGCTCTGTGTTCCAGTTGCTGAAGGAGAAAAGCTCAGGAAAACTCTAGAACTGGATATAGTCTTGGAGGCATGAGTTGGAGCCTGTGTGCCCTGTAGGGTCAAAGCCTAATGTTGATTCCCTGGCTGTTGGGAGGTGGATGATGGAAGGCAACATCAGATTTGCTGAATGAGCAAGGCCTGGGAGCTGGGTACAAAGGTAACGATGGATTTGACAGTTCTGGAGCTGGTCGGAGGAAGATAGATGAACAAGATGCAGCCACAAAAATAAACCCTGACCTGAGCATGGCTTACTGGACATTGCAGACTTTTGTGCCCTGGCAAGGTTGATGCAGAGCTGGGGATTAATGCATTTGTATGGTATTTTGGGTGTCTTTTCCTGCAGACACATCTGTGCTAAATGAATGTATTGTAGTTGCAATTAGCCAGGGCAGGATAGCTGGTGTTCTCCACTCCAATAGTGCCTGGTATGCAGGCAGGGAGTGACCACAGGGGCTGGAGGAGATATGCTGTGTTGTTTGTAATCTAACTGTGGATTTGTGATGTATTTTATGAATGTATAGAGAAGACCCAAGTGGTCTTTTGGGGGTACAGAAGAGCCCAGCTTCCCCGAGAGCCCTGACTCATGGGCTCAGGGCAGCAGTACATGACACGGTGAGCTGCTGTGTGGGGACACTTGAACCTCGCTGTGCCGACAATAAACCCCCAATTTGAAACCAGAACGTGGTGGTGAGGAGGCTTTTAGCGCCTGAGCCCGCACGGGGGGTGGGATGAGAACTGACTGCCCTGACGCCATCCCTGACCCCTCGTCCCATCAGTCACTCCGCCATCCAAGCCCTCCGGTGCTATCCCAGCCCTTAGGCCACCGCAGTCCCCAGTCGCCCTCCCGGTCCCCCTCGGCCCGCCCCGGCAGCGGCGCCGGCCCCGCCTCGTCGCGGGCGGAGGAGGCGCAGGCGCGGCGGTCCCAGCCCTGCCCCAGCCCGGCTGCGGTGGAGGCAGTGGCGGAGCCGGCGGGGCGGCGGCGGCGGCGGGATGGCGGCGCCGCTGAGCGACGGGGACCGTCGGAAGCAGATCAGCGTGCGGGGCATCGCGGGGCTGGGGGACGTGGCTGAGGTGCGCAAGAGCTTCAATCGCCACCTCCACTTCACCCTCGTCAAGGACCGCAACGTCGCCACCCCCCGCGACTACTACTTCGCGCTGGCCCACACGGTGCGCGACCACCTGGTGGGCCGCTGGATCCGCACCCAGCAGCACTACTACGAGCGGGACCCGAAGGTGAGCCCCGGCGGGACGAGGGACGGGGGCTGGGCGGCTGTGCCTTCACAAGGGTGTTTCCGTGTCTACCTGGCAGGTGTCACTGTGGGTGTGACCCCTGGGACTTGTCCCTTGCGGGCACCTGGCTGTGGGGCGCCTTGCCATGGCCGTGCCCTTCACGCATCCCACTGTGATTTCTTCCCTGCGGGTATCATGACACCTGTATCCCTCACACACACCCTGCTGTTGCTGTGTCCCCATGGCCGTGTCCCTTGTACACACCTCAGCATGGCTGTGTCCCCATGAGCCTTGCCTCATCTGTGTCCCTCACACACATCTTGCCATGCCTGTGTCCCCACAGAAATCACCAGAGCCGTGTCCCTTATGCAGTTTGCCATGACTGTGTCTCCATAAACTTTTCTGCAGTCCTGTTCCACTGAACCTTGCTGCAGCATTGTCCTCGCTCAGACACCCTCATAACTGTGTCCCCCTGCACCTTGTCACAGCCATGTCCCCTGTGGTCCCACTCTGAGAAGGTCCTTGCATGGGCCTTGCTGCTGCTAGCTCCTCTGCAAGCTCCACCACAGTCACGTCCTGCACTCACACTGCTGCGGTGGTGTCCCCTATGGGCATCATCACCTCCATGGCACAGCACAGCTGTGTCCTGACTTCACTCCTGCAGAGCATGCAGGCAGCTCAGCTTTGAGGCTGGAGAGGAGTTTCTTGCCTTGTGAAAACCAGATAAGCTCTCCCAGGTCAGCAAACCCCGGGGTTCCTCCCCACTTGCCAAGTCAGAACAGTGATGCTGGAGTTGTTGGGGGGTGCAAGACATAATTCAGACTTAATCCTTTTGAATTAACACCCAATCCAGCAGTTGACTGGAGAGCCAGAGCAGGTGTGCACAGAGAAAGGCATGTACATACCCAGGGTGCAGGCAGGCAGCCACCTCCCTGAGTCAGCTCTTTTCCCAAGATGATGAATATTGCCTTGACACAAGAAACAAAGTGCACTTTCACGACAGTATGGCTGCATGGGACTCTCCCTTTTGTCCCAGCTGACACAAATGTGCCCTGATCTGTATTGCAGCACCAACACAAGGGATTGCACAGATCCCATAAAGGCTGAGAGGAGCCTGGAGTGAGTTTGCTTACTGTCCTCTGCACTTAGATTTTCACTAGATATGTGCCCCTGTGGGAGACTGAAAGGAGCAGAGCATTTGTGTGCAATGATTTCAGTCTTTCTAATGAGCCCCAAGGAACAGACTGACCCTTTCAGACTCCCAGCAAAGGTGGCAGAGTGGGGAATGCTGCTGCTTAGCAGGGAAAGATCCATGCTACAGTGGGAAGAGATTCAAAGGAAAGCGCAATTTGACGTCAGGTAATTACTCCATTAAGAATTCTGGTTTATTTATAAAAATATCCATAGTGATGAATCTGAGTGAGGGCAAAAGTTTGCACAGCCTGCTTCTCATCCCACAAAAAGACTTTCATTAGCATTTGCAGCACAGACACAGCTCCTCTCAAACTTGGAAGGTCACTGTTCATTTGTGCCAGGAGCCCTGCCACCTATGGGACAATTTACTTGTTCAACAGGGTGAAACGGGAGTGAAACTCAGTGTGGGGTGAGCAGGAGGACCCATGAGATGGGAGTGCTGGAAAATCACTCACAGGAAGGTGCTGGCCCTCAGCCCAGCCAGCCTGCATGAGGCAGGGGGGCTTGCTCTGGCTTTTGGGAGACTGGATCAGCTCAGCCTAGGAAAACTTTAAAAACCCAGCGTAAACATCACCTCAGCTGAGCCTGACAGTGTATAAATATATCATTCAGCATCCTAGATAATAGTTGCCCTGAGTTAATTAGGGAAACACTTAACAGGCAGCGAGATTTTTCTATAGAAGGCTGTTGGCAGGGAGATGCGTGGTGGAGGCTTGGCCGGCGTCCCGCATGAAATTCTTCTGACAAACAGCTCTGGTGCGTGGTGTTCAGGAGCAGGCGCCAAAAGCCAGTCTGGGAAGACATCCCTACTCTGGAAAATGCTTGGGTCTGCTCTTGATTTGAAGCAGCTTCAGTGAAAGCAAAGTGCTGTGCTGTGTGTAAGTGTCTCTCTTTGCCTCCCCAGCGCATTTACTACCTGTCCCTGGAGTTCTACATGGGTCGCACTCTGCAGAACACCATGGTGAACCTGGGCCTGCAGAATGCTTGTGATGAAGCCATTTACCAGGTAAAGTCTTGGGGATACCAGGGTCCCCCTGAGGCTAAACTTTTCCATACAGATGGCTGAGTATCTTTATTTCTCAGGGCTTCACCTGAGAAGGTTGTTATTTGGACTACACAAAATGAAGCTTGGCTCTTTCTTAGTGTTTTTCATTTCCTGGAGAAGACAATGGGGGGGCCTTGGGGTTCCTTGGAGTTGGAGTACATTTTTCCAAAACACTCTGTAGTGAATGGGAGAACCCAAAAGTGTATACTGAAAACAACACCCAGTATCCTAAATGGCATAAGAGTCACAGGCTGCAAAGAGCTTTCCATTAGTGGGAGAGATGATGGTTATCACAGATGTAGTGTAATGGGAGAGACTGGGACTAGAGCAGCAAAACAAATTACAGTCCATACATTGAGGTACACAAGGCACAGCAGTAGCGCTGGCAGGTAGAAGTAAACTGGTGGGAAAGGAGAAAGGAGGGAAATAATTTGCTAGAAATAAAATGTCCTCAGATGATTTCCATCTTGAAAAAAACACATCACCAAGGCAATCACCAACGTGAGGCCATTGTTACTTACTTATATGGTTATTTGCAGACACATCTGCAACAGCACAGTGATCTTTTTTGACAGAATGAGATTTTTGTCTTTCTCACCCAAACCCTTTATTTCTCCCAGCTTCCCCTCTCCCCTCCCTCTGCCCTGTCAGATTGATCCATGTTACACTTTGTAGCAGAAGTTGGGCCCTTCACTGTCTCTCTAAATGAGGTGCTACAGTTGCTGCTGAAACATCCTGGCAAGCACTTTCCCTGCCAAGAGTTCGGATGGGATTTCCAGGGAGGCACCTGTTTCCTCTCTGAGGTATTGTGCCTCAGAGAGCAGGCTGGCTTTTTTCAGGAGCATCCTCTAGGTTCCTTTGCAAGACACTTTCCAAGTGCAGATTTGGCCCGACATGCCAAGGCTTCCCTTGCTGTAGCCTCCAGCCTGTGGAGCTCATCATGGCCCGTGGCCAGGTTGCTTCGAAGGTCTCATATCCAGCATGGCTCTGTCACTGAGAGAATTCATCTCGGTGTCTGTGTCCCCATCACTCTGTGCGTGAGGCTTTCCCATCATGTGGTTGCAGACCATTGAAGTGCTGGGAAAACAGTCTGGAGAGCAGCTGTATTGGCTTGACACCGTGCTGTCCCCCCCAGCACCAGGGTGAGCTGCTGCTGCCCCCTGACAGTCTGCACCCCTGGGCTCCTGGAGAGTCCTTGCTGCTGGCAGCCTTAGCCTTCATCTGGCAGGGGCCCCCAGACCATAGAACAAATGGCTCAAGAGATGCAGGCAACCACTTCCAGCCAAGGACTGCAGCCAAGGAGCTCAGTGGCAGGCTGGGCAGGATGTGGGAAGCACAGGGAGTGATGGTGAATGCTGCAGTCACTGCTGCCAGCGTGGCCATGCCCTTCCTCAAGGACTCAATGCACGAGCAGAGGGATGACCTCCCCTGCCCAGGCAGGACTCGGGGATCCCTTGCACACTGGCTTGACCATTCCCCCCATATTGTCTCCAATGTCAAGTTCGGTCAAAGGGCATCCTGACGTGAAGGGCTGCTAGGGCATAAGAGTTTTGTCTGAACTCTCTAAGGAAACCTTAATGGGAAAGCAACATCTAGTGATGGGCTAAATTGTGTTCCAATCAGTTGGGCTGCCCAAGGACTAGGTGCTAGTGAGATGCTTTGTGGGGAGGGATGCAGAGATCTTGTGGGTTTAATTTCCCTCGGTGTGGGTGGTTTTGGGATGTGTTTGTCCTCCTTGGAGAGCAGCTCAGGACATGGGGTTTGTTTGGTGACATGTTCTGCTGTGGTTCTTCCCCAATAGCTGGGTTTGGACTTGGAGGAGCTGGAAGAAATTGAAGAAGATGCTGGACTGGGAAATGGAGGCCTGGGCCGCCTGGCAGGTAATACAGAGGGAGGGGAGTTCCCTCCTCATGCAGAGTGCATAGCGACCAAGGGTGGCGTGGCTGTCACACCCTCACCACTGGCATCTGCCCCACTGGCATTCAGCAGTGTGGGACCCTCCTGCCTCCACCCCCTCCCCAGTGAGAGCAGCCCAGAGCTGTAGGTGTGTGTTCTGCAGTGCAGCAGGCAGGGCTGTGGCTGGAAGAGGCTGTCTGGAGCCTTTCTCCTCACCTCCCCGTGAAATCTCACACTTCTCAGAGGCACTCAACAGCTCTCACACAGGCAGATTGTTAGCTGCTATTTTAGTCTGCCCATCCCGTGGGACAGCTGGAGATGAGAGCTCACCAGCACAGAGTAAATGCTGGGGCTGATCTTTACCAGAACTGTCTGGATTGAGGGCTGGAAGGGTTTCCTTTGGAAGTAATAATAGTTAAGTAGTTGGTGCAGCAGGTCAGGAGCAGAAGCTCTGCTTTACTGGGCAGACAGGCTTAGAGCAAGGCAAGTTAAGAAGAGCTGTGCAACAAAGCTGGATTTGGGGTTTTGGTGATCTGTCCTTGTCCCCAGAAATCTTGGGAGTTTGTGGTTGCTCAGCAGGACATGCATAGAGTCCTGCTGCAGACTGTCTCCTTGTCTCCCTTCTGCACATGGGTTTCCTCTGAGTAATAAACATTTCCAGCAGCACGCTGTGGCAGCTCCTCATCTCCACACACAGCAGGCTGTAGGCACGTGCAGCAAGCCAGGAGTGAGGTTCCTTGCAGAGTGTCCATGCTCTGCTCCTACAGCCTGTTTCCTGGACTCATACACCTGTTTCCTTCATCCTTACAGCCTGTTTCCTGGACTCCATGGCCACACTGGGGCTGGCAGCATATGGTTACGGCATCCGCTACGAGTTTGGGATCTTCAACCAGAAGATTGTTGATGGCTGGCAGGTACTCGGAAAACTCAGGTCCCTCTTTCTCCCTCTCTTTCATGCTGTGGACAAGGCCTGGATGTAAAAGGCACTGCAGTGCCTTGAGCTGCTCTTAAACTGGGCATTTGAGTCCATCACTGGGCAGGATGATGTGGGAGCTGAGCCACAGGGCATGGTTGAGACCAGAGGTCTGCCTGTCTGGGTCTCCACAGTGCAGCTGCAACAGCCCCAGAGTCCCGTCCAACTTGGCAGTGAGTCAGCAAAGCAGTCAGACTAACAATGGAGATGTGCCTAAGTACCTCAGGAATGTGTCTGGCAAAGGACCTGTTTGATCATTGTGGAACATAGGCAGGTGTCTGGGGTGGTTGCTGCTCCTGTGGGTTCTCTGGTCAGTGGCAGACAGGGATTAAACAGGAATTTTCCTGTAGCATTACTGATCATACTATTTTCCAGTGAAAATAGGCTAAAAAACTGCCTCAGCTGGTAGTTTTCCTTAGTATGTGTCTGGAAAAGGTTTTCATTAGGAGACTCATCTTGCTTTGGAGTATAAAGTATCTTTTTCCCCTTAAAATACCACTCTGTAAGTCAGGGACCATGAGAGGTTTGAAAGTTGTTTTTTCCTGCTTCTCCACAAAGAAGCTGCAATGCCAGGCCCCATAAATGGTGAAAACAGGGAGGGGAAAGCTTCCCCTGTATTTGACTTCATGTTTCTTAAAAAAGAACAGGGGTGGTGGCATGCTGGGCTGTGGCCCTCCCCCCTGCCTTGCCCCTCCTTGTCCCACTATCTCCCCCTTCCTTTAAGTCCCTCCCCCCACGGCAGAGAAATGCCTGGAGGCACAAAGCATCTCTGGATAACAGCAGCCTAGGTGGCTCTGATGGATTCACTTTGCTCCCATTGCCGCAGTTGTGAGCTGGGGGGAGAAACCCCCTCTGGCACAGGGCAGAGTAGTTAAAAGACCTGGCTTACAGGGTGTGGCTTGTGGCCAGGAATGTCCCACATATTCCACAGTATCCACACTCAAACTGGTTGTAAAGGCCTGGAGAGAGACTGAGAGCAGTGGTCTGTGCAGTTTGCATGGGTTAAACCTTAACAAAGATCCATAGAGGCTGATTTATTTATACCAGTTGAGATGCAGTCATCCAAGCTTTGGAAAGCCCGGCTATCCTCTAGAGGCCTCTGCATATCCATTTTTAAAGCCAGCTTGCTGAAGCTTTGCTTTTAAACCCGTCTCCCTGTGAAGAGCCACGTTCAGCCTTCTGGTGGAGCCACAAGGCTCTCCTTGACCCCGTGGTGTGCCCCTTGCAGGTGGAGGAGGCGGATGACTGGCTGCGCTACGGCAACCCCTGGGAGAAGGCTCGCCCCGAGTACATGCTCCCGGTGCACTTCTACGGCCGCGTGGAGCACACTCCCGAGGGCGTCAAGTGGATCGACACCCAGGTACCACCATCAGCCTCCCCCTGCTGGGCTGGGGACGGCCAGACAGGGTAACCCTGAGCTGCCTGAGGTCTTCAGGCTTTGCTTCCCTCCCAGACTGGCCAAATTCCCTCTGCTACCCTTACAGTTATGAAGCAATGCCATGGGTGTTTAACTCTTGTCGTGAGAGCAAATTCCTCTTTCCCAGAACAGCCCAATGGGCAGAGTGCTGTCAGGGGAGGCTGGAGGTGTGGATCCCAGTCTCCAGTATGCCTGGAAGCCTTGTTTTGTGGCATCATGGAGCACAAACACTCTTTCAGCCTCTCCCACAGTTGAGGAGGTAGTGCTGTACTTCAGGAGCTCGTGCTTGTTCAGGCTACTGCGTCATAGGTGCATTCCCATTTTGCTGCTAACAAAGGCACAGGTTTATTAAAAGTATCAAAGATGCTTCAGCCTCTCCTCTGTAAGCACTGCTCAGGGTGGAGGAAGGAAGGACAATTAATTTCTCTGTGATTCAGGGAGATGACCTAACCTTGTTCCCATAATGTTCAGTGGTCTCTCAGCCCGATGAACCAGCTCAGTTTATCCAAGGAGCTCACAGCTACAGAGGCCAGTACAGGAGCTGAAGCTCAGTTACAGTCACCTGGGCCTCTCAGAGGAGAAATAAACCATTTTATTTCTGGTTGTCAGAGGCTGTGAAGTGACCTAGGTCATTGCCATGTTAACAGTGCAGGGGTTCAGCACCACAGCCCCAGCCAGTGAACATCTTGGGAGCACTGTGCCAGAGCCCTCTGGCCCCCAGGTGCAGCAGGCATCCATTTGGGGACCAAGTGCCATTGCATTTCAACATGTCTCTCTTCTGATCCTGCTGGTAGTCTGAGCTTTCAGGGATTCCAAACACTGCTTCCTACAAGGAGGTGAGTTTTCAGATAGTGCTGCTAAGGAAACAAGTTAGGTTCAAAAAAGCCAAAGATGCAGTCTCCAAATATAGCATGGCTGAGTTCATGTGATGTGTGCCCCAGTCCCTGGGCAGGCTCTCTGCCTGTTTCCATGTTCGGAGCTGGTAACAGCAGCTTGGAGAGCCTGAGCTCTTGCTGATTGTCCCCAGAGGGGAGCTGTTGCCCATGCCAGCATGAAGAGGCTGTTCATGACCCACATGCTGATCTGCCCAGGTTTTCCCTGCTGTATGAACTGGGAGGTCCAGGGTTACTCCCTGTAGCCAAGTGTGCAACCTCCTGAAGCTTAAACCTCCATCTGCAAACTGCACAAGGAGTTTCACACTCATGTTCAGTTCAGGTGCTGGAGATCTCAGTGGAGCTATCCAGGCAGGTTTAACAAACCCTGAATATTGGGTGGATGGCTCTGGAAATGGTGCTGCAGTTGTAGGGTTTGGTCCTGGCAGGTTGAGGAAGGCTAATGGGCAAGATTCAGGCTGTGGAGTTAATCCCAGATGGAAACATAAAAGTCCAAGCTGCCCTGGCTTTACCCCAGCACAGACAGAATCCCAGTGGGCAGCTGAGGGTACTTTCAGTGCTCTCCCAGTTGGTACAGGAAGGTCAGCATATTTCTTGCAACTCTCTTTTGCATGTCATTGATGGAATTGAAAGTCAAGTTGGTCAGTAAAGCTCCAGACAGCTCCAGTTCTCCTATGAATGCTTTCCCAGTAGGTGGTGGAGGTGCCCATGATAGCAGAGAAGTCTGTGAAGCTCAGCAGGTATATTTTAGTGAGGAGAGATTGTTCCACAACCAGGACTGGTCTTTGTCTTCTGGATTCTTCTTGCAGAGGTTTCAGCTGCTGTCCCACATTCTCTAGGTCACTGTGCTGTAACCAGGGGAAAACACTGTCCTTTTCAGGTTGTCCTTGCCATGCCTTACGACACCCCAGTGCCTGGATACAAGAACAACACTGTGAACACCATGAGACTCTGGTCTGCCAAGGCTCCAAACGACTTCAATCTCCAGGAGTGTAAGTGCTGTCCCTCCACTGCCTCTCCTCTGGCCAGGCTGGGACACAGTTGTCCCTCTGTGCATGGCACCTGGCGCAGCACTTCACGTCTGGCCTGCTTTGTGTTTATTTCATAGCTATCTCCAAACCACAGCACTGTGTGCACATCCATGGATCACACTACTCCCCAGCTGCTTCCAGAGCCCTCAGACACCAGGACACCCACCTGTGTCCTCCTGCCACTCTAGTGCCTTTCACACATGTACATTCCCATCCTGTTCCATCAATACCAGCCTGAATATTCCTGTTACAAAACCTCTCTGCAAGAGAAGAGGGAAAAGTGTGGTGTCAGGGATCTGCCTGATTCTCTACAGCTGCTGCAGTGCTGTGTGTGTTTCTCTCCCTGCAGTCAATATGGGTGACTACATCGAGGCAGTGTTGGACAGAAACCTGGCAGAAAACATATCCAGAGTCCTGTACCCGAATGATAACGTGAGTGACTTGCTTGCCTCTCTTCCCTGTTGCTCAGAATCATCCTTCCTGCAGTTGTATCTCCTTGTTTGCAAACACTGGGAGGTCATGGCCATCTGATGCTTGTTGCTCTGCTTTAATATAGTATAGGTTGTTCCTATAATTCCCAATGAACAGGTATGGCTCTGCTGGCTCCAGAGGGTCTTTGCTGGCTGATTGGCAGCTAAGAGTCTGGCCCATATGGTGTAGCTGCTCTGTTCCATGATGCAGGGAGGGGAAGATATTACTCCTTCAACTTCAAGGCAGTTGCCGGTTTACATAGTGGGGACTCATTTCCATCCCCAGTTCAAGGGATTTCTCACTGCAAGCGCAGTCCCAGGCCAAGCACTCACTGGGCTCTGGGTCCAAGGGGGAAGAGCCCTCATATCTAGTCATGGATTGGCATCTGCTCTGGAAAAGCAGATCCCCTGCACTTTGCCCCACACCCTATCATACCTGCTGGTGTTTTAAAATAGACCAGCAGAAAGCACGGTGTGTGTGAGGCAGCTGGTGTGTCCAGAGACACTCCTGGCTATTGCAGAAAGCCCAAAATCCTTTGTCAAAAAGCCCTACAAAGGATTTTGCCATGAGGGAGGGAACTGTCCTGGCTCTGTAGGAGATGCATGGATGGGGCAGTCTGTCTCTCTCAGTTGCTCTCTCTGGAAGCAACTGTTGGGGATGCCAAGCTCCTTGTTAGTCCCTACAGCTGCTGTCCACATCAGAGACAGATCAGAAACATCCACATTTGCCCTGGTGAGAAGCCAAATGTGTGAAGCCTGTTGGAAATCCCCTCGGGGTGGAGAGGAGCATCTCCAGGCTGCCAGGTGGGGATGGCAGCTGCAGCTCTGATGGATGTGGTGTCCCCACTCGCAGTTCTTTGAAGGCAAGGAGCTGCGGCTGAAGCAGGAGTACTTTGTGGTGGCTGCCACCCTCCAGGACATCATCCGCCGCTTCAAGTCCTCCAAATTCGGCTGCAGAGACCCCGTGAGAACGTGCTTTGAAACCTTCCCAGACAAGGTAGGTCTGTGGGCAGAGGCGCTGGGGAAATTTCAGCCAGACCTGCCTCTCATGGGGGAGAGCAGGACGCTCAGGACTAAATGGGGCATTTATACAAACACCCTGGCAATTTGGGTTGTAAAACAGATGATCTCTGGGCTTATTTTCCCAGGGAAAAATTTGTAATTTGGAGCAAAACTTGAAAAGTTCAAATAGCTCCATTACTGAGAGGTCTGTCTGTTTCTGGGTTGTGAGTCATGAGAAGAGCCTTGGGGCTGACCCTTACCCCATGCATGCAGGGCACTGTCACAATCCTGTCACTGCCAGAACTGAGACCAGCAAGTCTGTGTTGCAGGTGGCTATTCAGCTAAATGACACCCACCCTGCCCTGTCCATACCAGAGCTCATGCGAATCCTGGTGGATGTGGAGAAGGTGGACTGGGACAAGGTGAGCAGAGCTGGGAGGACCATGCTGAACCTTGCAGGGGAAGGACCTGTGGGATTTCCTTTTCCCGCCTGGCCTGGGTGCATGTGCATTAACCTGCTGTCTGTAATGCAGGCCTGGGAGATCACAAAAAGGACCTGTGCCTACACCAACCACACTGTGCTGCCTGAAGCCCTGGAGCGCTGGCCCGTCTCCATGTTTGAGAAGCTGCTGCCGCGGCACCTGGAGATCATTTACGCCCTCAACCAAATGCACCTCGATGTAAGGGACTGGTGCCAGGCTGCGGGAACTCTGGGGACCTTGGTGTGACCGCCTTTAGGATGGGAATGCTCCCAGGTCCTGTGGCTGTGTCACTCATGTCCCTCTCCCTGCCGGCAGCGTGTGGCAGCTTTGTACCCAGGGGACATCGACCGCCTGCGGAGGATGTCGGTGATTGAGGAGGGAGACTGCAAGAGGATCAACATGGCTCATCTCTGCGTCATTGGCTCCCACGCCGTCAACGGCGTGGCCCGCATCCACTCCGACATCGTGAAGAACTCGGTGTGAGTTGGGACACACCCAGGATGCACCCTCTCCCCTCACTGGGCTTTGCCTGCCAGCTGGGAAGGGTTAGCTGGGGCAGCTGGGTGTCCAAGTCTGCTTTGGTTGCCTTGCTGGGGAGACTCTCTCCCTTTGGAGCTGGTGAAACTCTTGGCAGTACAGCTGAGGAAGGGGGTGAGAGGCAGCAGAGTTCGCAGCTGTTACAGGGAGATTGATAGAGCCTGCCCTGAGTCAGGAGCACACATTGAGGGGGCCCAGCTGTAGCTCAGGTGGTGGTGGGTGGCTCAGAGCTCCGTGGTGTTCCAGGTTCAAGGATTTCTATGAGCTGGAGCCAGAAAAGTTTCAGAACAAGACCAACGGGATCACGCCGAGGCGCTGGCTCCTGCTGTGCAACCCAGGATTGGCTGACATTATTGCTGAGGTGAGTGGTGATCATGTGAGGTGAGGAGCTGAGTGTGATCCCTTTGGTCACCTATTCTTGTGGTCGGGTCAGCCCTGAAGGTGACACCTGGCAGCTCTGTGGGGACAGCCTGCAAGGACCATGCTGTGGCACATGTAGGTGTGAGATTGGCTGGGCTCTAAAGCTCATGATTAAAACTTGCCCAAAAAAAGCTGCAGAAATCTGGATCTGGTCCCTGCCCTTGTGGGGACTGCACACAGGCACAACCATAGGGTGTCTGGACAACTGTTCAGCTTCATAGGCACAAAGGAGCTCCTGCCATGGAGGCCCAGCTCCAGTTCCGTCCCTTGTATTTCCCAGACCCTTTAGGGCAGGTTTTTACATCATACTGCAACATGCCATGACTGAATATCATCCTGTAGTTAAATGAATCTTCATGTCCTGCCCATTCATTTCTCCAGCTGCCATGTGTCATGGCCTCCTGGCAGCTGGAGAAATGAATGGGCAGGACATGAAGATTCTCCCTCTTCCTGCTAAAACTCCAGGAGAAAAAGGGGGTTTGTCTGAATTTTTGTAAGTGCCCTGTTTCCATTGGGCTTCTTTTTGATGCAGAGAAATAATCTCACAGTAAGAAACTGTGCCTCTTTTCCTGGCCACACTGCCTCTTCCAGTTCCCAAGGGGACTGTGGCACTTCTGCTGGGAAAGGGCAGTTGTGGACTGGGTGAAGTGTCTCATGACATTCCTGATTTGTTGTTTTAGAAAATTGGGGAAGGCTTTATCACAGATCTGAGCCAGCTGAAGAAGCTACTGGAGTTCATCGATAATGAGACTTTTATCAGGGATGTGGCAAAAGTCAAGCAGGTAACCTGCACTGAAGGTGGCTTGGGGGAAGAAGGCTAAAAGCACATGCTGCCAGGAACATCCCAGCAGCAAATGCTCATTTCTGATGCAAGCCCTGGCAACTCATGCCTGTTCCTCAAATTTTTCTGCCAGGAGAACAAGCTGAAGTTTGCAGCCTACCTGGAGGAGCAGTACAAGGTGAAGATCAACCCTATGTCCATGTTTGATGTCCAGGTGAAGCGAATCCATGAGTACAAGCGGCAGCTGCTAAACTGCCTGCACGCCATCACCCTCTACAACCGTAAGTCCCCCAGCCTCTCACTGCCAGGGCTTCTCTCCAGGAGGGAAGACAGAGTGTCTGAAGGCTCTTACAGAGCTCTGGGGAAAAGCTCACTGCCCAAATCTCCAGCCCGGGTAACCTCCACACCTGCTCTACAGCTGTTGAGACTGACCTGGTGCAAGTTAAGACCCCATTTCCTATTTTGTACTTGGGGCCCCTGCCCATTCCCAAAGCTAGGCAAGTCACTGGAGTTCTGCATTGCTCTGGCTTGAGGAGTTCTCCAAGGATCTGAATCCCCAAGGATTCTGTGGCCACTTTTTTGCCCACTACAGCTCCAGCAGATGTCTGGTTGGGCATCAGGGTCCTACAAGGTTGATGGGTCCTTGTGATATGGGCTGAGATCCCAGCCCACCTCTGATCAGGCAGTAAACTCTGCCCAGTTTATCTTCAGTTCTGAAGATTTTTAATTTTTTTTTTTAAGATCAAATTTGAGCTTTCAAATTTGAAAAAATTTTGAAGAAAGATCCCTGCTCTTTCAGGCATCAGATGTAATCCATCCAAATCCTTTGTGCCCAGGACCATTATGATTGGAGGAAAGGTAAGCTGCATTCCAGACTCGATGCATGCGTGGCTCAGGGGGTGGATGGGGAAGGTCCTGTCCCCTTGCTGTGGCTTTGCTGGGCCTGCTGTAGATTAGCCAGCAGCAGGGAACACCTCCATGAGCTGGACTGAGCAAGGCTCCATCACTATTACCCCATGGCTCACTTCTCCTCCCAATAGGGTGTTTTTCCTAATTCATGGCCGGGAGAATTAGAATTGTTCAGGCTCTGGGGAAACTTTATTGTAGCCTTTAAGTGCTTGAAGTTGGCTTTTTAAGAAAGATGGGGAAAAATGTTTTAGCAGGACCATTGTGATAGGACAAGGGATAGTGGTTGTAAATTGAAAAAGGGTTAATTTAGATTAGAGCTGAGGTGGAAAATTTTTCAATCAGTGTGGTGACCCACTGGAACAGGTTGCTCTGAGGTGATACATGCTCCATCTCTGGAAACATTCAAGATAGGTTGGATGGGGCTCTCAGCAACCTGGTCTAGTTGAAGATGTCCCTGCTTATTGCAGGGACATCTCTCAAAGGTCCTTTCCAACCCAAACCATGCTGTGATTCCATGTGAACAGCAGAGGTGAGGCTCAGACACACAGCAGTGAGAACCCCACACTGTTATCTCTTATGCTCTCCCTTCCTTAAAAGCCTTCCCCATTTCTGGACTGCTCTTCTTCAGGCAGCCCCTGGCTACCACATGGCCAAGATGATCATCAAACTCATCACATCCATTGGTGAGGTAATCAACAACGACCCCTATGTGGGGGACAAGCTCAAGGTCATCTTCCTGGAGAACTACCGGGTATCCTTGGCTGAAAAGGGTAGGTCTGGTCTTCTGTAAGCACCTGTCAGAAGCAGGGCATGTCCCAGCTGAGCCCAGGAACGGGCTGGCCTGAGAGGCAGCTGTGGCAGGACAGCTGGCTGTCCCCTAGGAAGAGCCTGAAGGCTCCACACCAGGCAGGGAGCCAGCTTCATGCAGGAGTGGCAGCAGCTGCTTGGGGTCATGGCAAAGCTGAACCTGGCCCCAGAGTTGTGCTGTTTGGGCTGAGAGTGGGGTCAGAAGGGCCACTGGCAAATGCCAGTCCTGGTTGTGGGGAGTTGCAATGTGCCACGGATTAACTCCTACTTCTCTTGCACCTGGCAGTGATCCCAGCAGCGGATCTCTCCCAGCAGATCTCCACAGCTGGCACGGAGGCCTCGGGTACTGGCAACATGAAGTTCATGGTGAATGGGGCCCTCACCATTGGTACCATGGACGGGGCCAACGTGGAGATGGCTGAGGAAGCAGGCGAAGAAAATCTCTTCATATTTGGCATGCGGGTGGAGGACGTGGAGGCCCTGGATCGGAAAGGGTTGGTGAATGCTAGGGCTTGTCAGATGGGGAGGCGGGCTCAGCTCTGGTGGGGAGACCCATGTTCTCTGGGCCACCTTCCTCTCTGGGCAGCTCTGGAGCAGGAAAAAGCAGGGGGCTAGAGGCAGTCTTTGCCTTGGGCTGCAAGGATTCAGCACACTGGCTGTGAGTGGGACATGGCACGAAGTGCATCAGACACTGCTGCTGGTCTGAGCCACAAGCAGGGTGCTCTGATGAGCACAGCTCTGGGAGCAAGGCCCCTCACTCAGGAGCTGTCCCACATCCTTGCCTGCCCTGCCTGCCCCAGACACACGGGCCCAGGAGGAGCAGCAGTGCCTAGAGGCTGTCTCTGCTGGCACAGGTACAACGCCCGGGAGTACTACGAGCGCCTGCCCGAGCTGCGCCAGGCCATCGACCAGATCACCAGCGGCTTCTTCTCCCCTCGAGACCCCGGCTGCTTCAAGGATGTTGTGAACATGCTCATGTACCACGACAGGTGAGTCCTGGGAAGCATCCCTGGGCAGGGGGGAGCCCTGCCTGCTCATGGGAAGATGTCTGTCCTGCCCAGAAGGCAAACCCCAGCCAGACTCTGCTTTGGGTTTCAGGTTTAAGGTGTTTGCAGACTATGAGGCTTACATTAAGTGCCAAGGGCAAGTGGACCAGCTGTTCATGGTAAGACTTGCCCACTGCGGAGTGGGAACACTGGGGGTAACTGGGATGAGTGTGCTCCAGTGGAGCCCTTCTTATGGACACCACGGCATGTGGGTGCCCTGGGGCAGGCTGAGGTAGGTTTGGCTGCTTCAGCAACCCCACACCATGGGGTTTTAAACTAGCCAGTGCCCTGCAAGCCTGCAAGCCAGGACGAAGCTGGGTGAGCAGCTGAGTACTGACATTGCCTCTCCTCTTCCCAGGATCCCCGTGAATGGACAAGGAAAGTCATCAGGAACATTGCGTGCTCGGGCAAGTTCTCCAGTGACAGAACCATCACGGAGTATGCCCGTGAGATCTGGGGGGTGGAGCCTTCTGCCACAGCAATCCCCCCGCCCAACCTGCCCCGAAATTGATGCAAGCACCAAGGGAAGGAAGGAGGGATATGCTCCCATCGCAGGAGGCCTCACCTGCATTTCACCACCAGTCAGATGGGCTCAGCTCTGCAGAAACAAGGCCTTTCCCTCAGAGGGATAGAAGGATGCTCTGAGGAGGAGCCCTGACTAATGAACAAGAGTTGGAGGGCAGGAGAAAGGACCTTGTGTTTGCACCTACCTAGCCTGCATGTGCTGCATAGTGCTTTTAGTGAGATGACCATGGATAAGTCTTCCACGGCTGTGCTCCATGCTTAACAAGGGCTTTCCAAGTAAACCCTCCCCTCCCCTGTGTGCAAGGGCCTGGCCTCCTTGACCCTGCCCTCTAAAGTAGGATTAGTCAAGACAGAGTGTGTCTTTCTCCTGCAGGGGTCTGCCGGGCCCAAAGCTGGGGGAGGGAGAGGCCAATGCCTGCCCATCCCCTTCCCCAGTATCACCTAAAGAAGGGGGGGCTGGCTGTGAAAGCAGCTGGCCACAGGGCAGGCACCAATGCCAAACACTGTGCCACAAGCAGGAGAGCCTGGGATCAGCCACTTCCTTGCCACAGAGCTTACTGTAGCCTCCTACCACACCTCTTACCTAACTAAAGGCCCCATAACCAAGCCACTCCAGGGATTTGTAGCCTCTATCTCTGCATAGGGAGGGCTGTACCTGCCACTGCCAGCTGGGTAGCTGAGCCTGCTGGCTCTTGGCTCTGCAGATACAGCTCTGTGTGTGCTAGCTACTCAGGGGGTGAATATGGATCACATCCCTGGCACTCTTCCATAGCAGGGTCATGCTGCTCCACATGTCCCTCCAGTGCTGGGGTCACAGTTTAACACCCATAGTGCTGTGTAGTGCACCACTACTGCCCTGTTTGACACCAACTCATTAAAGCAACCCAAACACCTGCTGGTTTGACTTCAGACTGACTTGTGACTACTCCATGCCTCTGGGTTCAGGTTGCAACAAGTTCAGGCCACAATGCCTGAATCACTGCTGTCCTTGCCCAGCTGTGGCTTTGTGGTTTGTAGTCCCTTACAGCTGGCAGGGTGCTGGCACCACCATGGAGGGGGACAGCTTGCCCATGACAGCTGACTCTATGCACTGGGGTCAGGGTTAGTGTTGGGTTTGCCCTGCAAAGGGCACACAGGGCTCCTGAACTAGAAGTCACACATGCAATTCTCATCTCCCCCATTCCCAGGGGAGAAGCATAGCCTCAGCTGCAGCCAAACTACAGGCACAGACCCTCTGGGCTCCAGGAGAGTCGCTCCCCTAGAGCTGGCAGCAGCCACAAAGATTTGCTCACTCCCAGCTCCCACACACAGCCCTACTGCAGCCCAGCCCCACACCCAGCTGACCTGCTCAGTGTGGGGAAAACATCCCAAAAACTGCTAGGTAAGACTGGAAAAGCTAAAGTGATCAGCAGTCAATGCCTTTATTAAAACTACACCACTTTTAGATAAACATTTCAGTTTAAATTTCCAAGCGTATCACTGGGCTGCTAACAGGAATGGTGGTGGTGGCACCACCAAGAGCAGCAGTTCTCGTGCTGGACTCCCAGCTCTGTCCCAGCAGGAGGAAGGCAGCCAGCCAGGCCCCATCTCAGGCTGCACCTTGCCCCAAGCCAGCTGCCAGCAGCAGCATTGACTGGAATGTGTATGTTACTCTCCAGAGCCAGGTAAGTATTTCTCCTCTGTCAGTGCGATAAATTAAGGTTGCCACACTCGTATTGTGGTGGCACAGCTACTTCATGAATATCAGGGGTCAGAAACCTCAGGGACAACTGCACTAAAGGCAGAAGAATCTTGGTACAAGAACAAGCTACTGTCTCTTTTGCAGCTAGTATGAGCCTGCAGCTATAACTCTGATGCATGCTGAGCAGTTTATTACTACGCTGTACACCCCTGACCAGATCCTTGGGGCAGCACAATTCCCTTTGAGCACTAGTGACTAAACCTACAGCACCTGGTACTGTCTGAATGGACTGACAAGGGGCAGGACCCCAGTGAGGCAGTGTGTCACTCACTCCTCTTTCAGTGCAGAGCTCTTCAGTGGCATAAACCAGCCCCACTTCTAGCCCCAAGCAGGGCAAGGACACCCCCAGAACCTCTTCCTGTGGGAAAGGCTCGTTTCCACTTCTGCCTCCTGAACAATGGCTGTCAGAGGGGCTAAGATGTGCTACTGGAAGTGCACAGAAGGCAGGGGGGGAGAGATGGGGAATGACACTCCAGACTTATTTTTGCATCAAAAACTGTATCACTGCCTGCTTTTAACTACAGTGGAACAGCACTGCCACCAGGAACAGGAAAACCTGACCCAAGGAGTTAAAAAGAAGTTGAGGGAAAAAACCCCTTGCCCTTCTCACCAAAAAGCAGCGCATGGCTGGCTGGGTTTGTATAGGGGTAATGGAAGACATCCATTCCAGCAGCCTGGGCACACACTGTCTGTGGAAGAGGAGATCAAGCCAAAAAGTAATCTCACAGTTTCTGGCTTAAACGCCCACATCTGCAGTTTATATACATGTGTCATTTCAATCCTAATAGGAATACTTGTAAAGAAAGGGAAGAGGTCCACAGAGGATAGCAGGGATGAGAGCAAAAAATAATGTTCAGAAAGAAAAAGGTACAGGAAAGATGAAAGGGCATTAGACTTTCCCATTAAATAGATGTTTCAAAAGGAAGAACAAAAAAAAAAAAATCTCTCCTTTTATTTCCAAATGTGTGCAATTACCCCAACACTTGCAGCACATTGTGACTGAAGAGCTACATAAAAATACCTCTCACTACCTGGATCCTCCATGTATTAGCAATTACAGCCACTGATCAAAGAGGAAAGGCAAAACATGTATTTTCTAGAAAGAGAACACCTCAAACTCAAGCAAGACACCTGCGGTAAGGAGATGTGGCAAAAGCCATTTGCCTACAAATGTATCTCTACATGATCCAAAAACAGCAGCAGTGTTTAAAAGTGAAAGAATCATCCTTGGTCATGACACAGTGTCCTAGGAACATCTGTCCTCAGCAGTATCACGAGGGATGGGTGAGGCTTTGCTGTGCTTACATTTTTCACCGTTCGGTACTGGCTCCTGGGCTGTTACCACCACTCTGTCCAAGTCCAAAAAGAAGCCAAGAACTTCTTCCTTCTGCCATCACAGATGCTGATGCCAGAAGCTGGAGTTGCCAAGGGTACACATCAGGACTGGAATGGGAATCCCTGACCTCCTCTAGTGCCAGGGATGGAAGAACGGCAGACTGACCCACAGGGAGCGGGGAGGAAAAAGAGAGAGGAAGGAAATGAAAATCTCTGTGCTGACAAGCAGACAGTCTTCAGTGATGATGCTCATGTTCAGATTTTCCCAGGAATTCCCTAGAAAAGGAAATGACAAAGCAGTGACATTTGGCTCTCCTATACTCTGGTGCATGCTACAGCCTGCAGGTCTTTCCATTCCCCTGGCAAACACTATGGCTCGAGCATTTGCAGCTACAGGGAACAGCACTGAGCTTTGCTCTCACACTCATCACTGAAAGAGCCAAACTGAAGCAATCACTCTGCAAACAGCTCCTCCAGAGCATCCAGCTCACAGTAGAGATGAGCCAGATAACGCTCCCAGATTTCTGTGGCTCCCCTTCCCAAAACCTCCTTTGCAAGGAGGTGGAGAGCTCTGACTCCTGTGCTAAGCCAGCCCCGGTGTAGCAGGCACAGGGTCTGCAAGGCCTCCCTGGCGGGTCAGGTGCCTAAGATAAGAAATGCCTAGTCATGATGACTGGACCTTAGAAGCCCCTCTCTTGCCTCCAGACCCTTGTTATCTCTCTGCAAGACAATAAGTCACTTTTACCTCAACCTTTACAGTTTCCCAAAAACTCCTGTACCCTATATAAACCCCTACTTCTGCCCAGTTCGGGAGAAGAGCTGTCACTGAGACCCTTTGCAGAAGCTGCCAATAAAGACATCTCTGCAGAACCTCACACAGGGCTTCTCCTCTCTCCCTGAGTCTGCTGAAGCACTTAGCAAGCAAAGAGCTGAAAATCACTAATAAGCTGTGAATCACTAAAGAGCTGATCTCACTTAAGAGCTGAGCTTGCTAAGACAGCCTGCGGCTCTAAGGGGCCCAGACAGGTTGTGTAACTAAACTTTGCTGTCTGGGACACCCACGGCAGCCATTTTCGGGGACACCCCAAAAACCCCCGAGCCACATCACCCCGGTATCTCCCCCGCCGTGGAGAGCAAAGGGTGCCAGGTGCCCAGCCCAGCCCCGAGAGGGGGGTGCAGTTACCGCAGTATCCGAGGTAGCTCTGGACTCCTGTAGATGTACTTGTGCCGGTAGCCCAGGTCTGTGTGGAAGGGCACAAACTGCACCTTGTAGTCCCGGAAACTCCGCGACGTGGCTGCGATGTTGTAAAGCTGAACCCAAGGGGAGGCAGGTGAGGGACTCGTGTTACTCCAACCCAGCTCCCCCTGCCAAACCCACCACCCCCTCAGGCCCTGGCTTGAGCAGCTTTGGTAGCTTCAGCCTCATTTCATTACTGATTTGCCACACTACAGGATCTGCAGTTCCTCTGGGCTATGTGTTTCACCCCCTCCATTACTGACTCCTTGCCTGGCTGAGATGTTGTTCTATCCACACCAGTTCCTCCCACCAGATCAGTTTGCAGAGCCACGTGTGTACCTTTTTTCCCAGGTGAAATGGTACCACTGGATCATCCTCAGCATGAAGGATGAGCAGGGAGCAAGAAATGTATTTCACACTGTAAAACAGAAAACAGTGTCACAAAGGCTCAGAGCAATCCCACCATTCTCTAACACCAACACGTGTACATTTCAAAGAAAACTGTAATGACAAGCATGTCCTGTGGGTTATTAAGTACAATTTAAAACCTTATCTGGGCACCATTCATTTGATCTATAGAAAATTTACCAGTGAAAGACATGCTTATAAAATTTTCTTGTTGCTTAGACCAGAGAAATGTGGCTCACTCCACTGTAAATCATCACCTCTCCCACCCCCAGGTCTGGTTTGGTTTCAATACTGGAAACTCACAAACGCTCAAGGCTCTTCAATGAAAGACCCAGTGAAAGGAGACTGTGATTACAGATAAGGTGGCTCAGGCAAATACACAGCAAAGAAATCTTCCCAAACCCTCCTTCCATGTTCCAATGCTACTGTTTAACGTGTAAGGCACACTTGAAAAACATAAATGGCATGAACCCAATCAGCACATCCCTGAGTAGTCTCTGTTCTCTCTGTTGCATCTGTCCTTACTATGAACAATTCAAAAAGACAGAGCTCCACTGATCTCAGGGCTGTGAGAGTAATTGATCTCAGGGCTGTGAGAGTAATTGAAATCACTCCAGTAAGAGCAAAGCAGCAACAAAAAAAAGCCAAAGTGCAGTCTCATGTCTATCCTCATTGATGCTTGCCATGGCTTACTGCAGCCACAGCTGAAACCCCAGCAAAGAGGGAACTCACTTCTCATCGTTTGCAAATTTAATTCCACTTGTTGTGATGGGGTCAAGGAAGAACCAGTCAAATCCAGGGAAGTATCTGTATATCTGAGAGGAAAAAGGTGCATTAGTAGCAGGCACCAGCAGGTCATTGGTACAAAGAGCAGTAACAGGGCAGGCCACTGCCAACCCATAACATCCCTTGGCTGCTGACCATGCTCTTTGCAGTAAGACTGCCCTTGTTTCCATCAGCATTATTTTTCCTCCCTCGTTTCAGGCCTATCTTACCAGCCTGCTCAGGGGCAGGCCCTGTGGGTGCTTGCACGGTCAAAGTCCCCAGGTATCATGCAGGACTGCTGGCAGTTCCTCCTGGAAGAGCTTTATTCTAGGACACCTCACCAGCTTGGCTGTATCCAAGGCCTGCACTGGGTGTGTGCTCAGTTCAGAGCCAGTTCATTCCCATGTTGGACACGTGGCTCTGGCCCTGCTCATCGTGTGTTCCCAGCAGCTGTCTCAAGTGCAGTTCTTTACCCCCAACGTTTACAGATACCACAAGTTGTGCAGTTAGCTCAGCTCCAGCACTTCTGAAGGTTCATTTCCATGCAGACAATTCCATGCCACCAGTGTGAGTGTCACTGTGTACTTGCCACAGAAAAGGGATGACTCCGTGCTTCCTCCCGTATGTTGGTGAATGGAGATTCCAGGATCAGGGCATCCGGGGGCGTTTCTGAAAAGCCAAAGGCAATGTGCTGAAATGCAGGGCTGCAGACAGCCAGCAAGGTCAGGCTCTGCCTCATGAGAGCAGCTGCCACCACGGTGCACCAAGGACAGCTCTGTCAGTGCCCCAAATGTCTGTGGGAATCTGGGACAGCAGCAGGCTGCCGGGAAGCGCATTCCATGTGGCACACTCACCTCTCTCGCAGAGGCGCCGCACCAGATTTGTTGCAACTCTGGAAAGAAGAAGGAGCATCGAGTTGGCACAGGCCCTCTGCAGAGCAGCAGCTCCAGAGGTGGCACAGGTACAACTCTGCAGTCCCACATTTCTCTTCACAGAGAAAAGCGAGGCACAATTCTTCCCAAGAATATTCTTATCCTATTTGCTGTGCCTGTGTTTGTGCAAAGGTACAATGCAATATGGAGACTGTTTACCCAAAGTGAGGGTGTTTTGTGTCCTTGTGTATGTGTGTGTGTGTCGGGACTGTCGGGACTGTCAGCTGACAGTTCTGTGCAGTTGAGTGCTTGGCAGATTCAGTTTAGATGCAATGTAATATAAGAGAGAATAATATAGTCTTATAAAGTAATTAATTAGCATTCTGATAAGATGGAGTCAGATGCATTATTCTCTCCCCTCACTGAGGGATCCCTGTAAATTGATACAACTCCACAGCCACAAGGTCCATCCCACACACCGCTCGAGGTCCGGCAGCTGGCCCACAGTGACCTGTGTCCCCACATACCCAACTGCCCCAAGTGACATCAGGGGCCTGTGTTCAAGTGAACAAGTCCAAGGAAGAAATGCACCAGGCAGCCCCTTGGCTGGACTCCTTTCAGGTGGCTCTCAGGCTCCCAGTACACCCACAGCAGTGTGTCACAGCCTCCTGCCTCCAGACCACAAGGGCTGAGCAAGCAAGAGGGGAACAGGGGTGTAGGCAGAGGGGTGCTGTGTTCCAGGCAGCTGGAGTGAAGCATCCCAGGGCTACACTGCAAGGAGCTTCCCTAACTGGGACAGAAAGCAGCAAGGTCTCCCCTATGCATCACCCTAATGGGACAGGGATATTTCCAAAGTTGCCAAGTCCTCCAAGCACAGAGCATTTCACAAACTTTGAACTCCAGACTGGCTGTGGTCACGAGAGACCTCAGCTGGGGACCAGTCTCAGGCCACTCTGACTGCAGTGCTGGGAAACATCACAAGCATGCTCTGACCCAGAAAGGGATTCTGAACAGGGCAAAAAATATAGAGGACGAGCCAAGAAAAAGTCTTTGTCTTCTCTCGAACTAAGCAGGGTGTTTAGTGTCACAGCAGTGAAGAGCCACTTCCCTGAAATACCTTCCTGTCCCAGCATGTGTTTCACAGCCTCTGTGGTCTCAGAGTTTATCTGTACACAGCTCAACTCAAACGTAACTCTTGCGCTTGCCCTCTGCTCCTCCACCAATCACAAGGGTAAGAGCATGTGGTGCTGAACATGACTTGCCTCCAGACAACCACAGAAAGGGAGGAAGCAGGAAATCAAAGTTAAAAACATGAAGGCAAAGGCACTTGACACCTTGAACTTCCATGCAAATGTCATAGGTGGCCAGCAGCACAGCCATGCAAGCATCTGCCCAAGCCCTGATTACACACAGCATGTTCATCAGGACAGGAGGAAACCTTTTGAAAGCACAAGGCACACACAAGCATGGCTGGTCTGAGACGCTTTTAGAATACCAAAGAAGTCTGATGCTCTGCTCTGAAAGACAATCTGCAATCTATTATTCTATGTGTCTTTCTAGTGTGAACCCTGTGGACAATGAAGGTTCAGGATCCATTGCTGCAGTCGTTCACTGTAGCCCTTCTCACTCTGTACAGTGCAAAAGGAGAAGCCACCCTCCAGAAATTATGCCACAGATGCCAAGCCAAGCCAAGCCAGCCCAGGGATTATTGCAAAACAACACCTTCATCCAAGGTCAGTGCTTAATGTTCTTTAGAAGCTGCTTCTTTAGAAGTGCCACTAAGATTAGATGCTTACCCTGTGCCCAGGGAGTGTCCCCAGATATAGACAGGGTTGTCTCCACTCCGGGCTTTTATCCAGTCGAAGACATGAAGGGCATCGTAGGTCATTCCCCTCTCTGAAGGGCTGCCTATTGAGTCACCCCAGCCTGGAACACAAAGAGTCCTGCTGAGAATCGCTCAAACTGCTCAGCAGAACCAGCCAGCTCCTCCCATGCAACCCATCTGCAACTGCAAAGGGGCCTGGGACATGGGCTCTTGCTGTTCACACCACCTGCACCTCTGCAATTTGGGGCTGAAAGCCCTGGTTGACTCACAGTCATTTAACCCAGGTGACTGCTGTCTGCCAAGGAGGTTTTGTGGATTTAGTCAACAACAAAACCAAAGATTGGATATCTCAAACACTGCTACAACAGCATTCTTGCACATACCCACCTGCAACAGCTCAGTTCCCAAACTTTCCCTGCTTTTGCATGCATGTAACCAATTTGTAAGTGCAGTCCCTGACAGCACAGGATTGGATGCTTAGGGCCAAAACCCAATCGTGTCTCACAGAAATGTTGCAACATCAGTTTGTCTGTGCTGTTCAATCACTGCCCTCCAGCAATTTTCCATCCTCCTGACTGTTCTGGCTCCATCACTATTGCAGCACATCCCCACATTGTATGCTCTTAGCAGCCAGCACCCCACATCCCTTCTGATTCCCAATAAGCAGCCAGAGAAGCAGCTGCCAACAGGACTGAAAAACAGAGCAAGCTCCTACAAATAAACTTCTCCCAGGTGTCTTCTTGATAAAAATGCAATGGATTAATTTCGTTCCTGGATCTGCAGTGGCATTACACTGCAGCCATGACTTAAATACTAAGAAGGTAAAAAAGGAGCAGCAGATGCCTGACTGCTGGTGCAGAGGTGCAAAGCAGTCATGGTTTCTGCCAAGTATTGTTAGCAAATCATTTCCTCTGTCTTATCTCACCTATGAGCTTTTAGAAGGAAATAAGTGCAAGTTCAGTTCCCTGTGTGACCTTAGGAAAGTCAACTAGATCTTATCCAAAAGGACTACACCTAGGGAAGCCCCCAGCTTCCATATGCGCACTTAGTGGATGCTGGGACAGCCTGGCTCACTCTCTGCTTCTCAGCTCCCAAATCAACAAGCCCTGTGCATGAGGACAGACAGGAGCCACAGCCCACCCAGCTGGACATCAGGAAGCACTGCTACATAGGAAGGCACTGGAAAGAAATTTCTGGAAATTCTCTAGATAGCCATGAGGGGAAAAAAGAGAAGCAATAAGCACACCTAATGAGCTGGCAGCAAGGGTTTGCAGAAGCAGCCCACATACCTCGATAGTCAAACGTCACCACGTGGTACCCCAGGGAGCTGAGGACCTGGAAGGCAGAGAAACACTCAGAACCCATTACAGAGTCTTGCACACCAGCCATGCTCCTGCATCAGGCCAAGGTGCAGGCATTCATTTTATAAAATTATTGACATGTTAAATGGCCAATTTACAGCTTTTCAATGTAGCAGGCACAGAGCTTTCCAAACACTAATCTCAGCCCACTGGTTTTACTCCATTTGTTTCCTGGACCTCATATCAGGCTACCTAAGATGTTGATTATTCCTTTAACAGCTTTGACCTTAAGATCTGCAAATATCCTACTGTTTCCCCAAGAAAGACTTTCATGTTTTCCAGTGAAAGAGTACAACTGCTCCAATTATATTACTCAAACTGGCATAAATGTAAGAAAAACATATAGGAGCTCGTGGCAGAAGGCTTAAATGTATAGTTCAAAATGTGCAGTTGCTCTATTATAAATATTCATGTTATAGCCAATGGTAATCCTAACAAAATCTGTTAAAAGTAAGTAAAACCACTCAATGCTAGACCAACTTGCTTGGAAAAAGTGCCTTGGTAAAACCAATACAATCATTCCAAGCTACCATTGCTTGATATGAACCTAACAGCTCTGTGTAGACAAAAACATCAACAAAAAGTTACAAAATTATTAAAATGTTTCTCTTGTGGTTTATGTATGATACATGATTTTTAAAAAAGCAACGTTAGTATTATGCTATACTCTAAAGAGGAATATAAAACCAACACCCTTTCTAGTGGTACTGGGACTATTGTAGTCTACAAATAAAATTATTTGTAGCCTACAAATGAAATTACACCTGTCAACTGAGCATTACTTACAGCACAATTTTAAGAGACTACATATATTGTGTAGATTTATAAACAATTGAACATTTCACAACCACTTTGAGGCACACAGTATCAAGTGGAGCTCACACAGACAACTGGGACCTGACTGGAAAGGGGAGAGAGCACTTCCATTGTCCCACCAGACAAATCAGATGCTGCAGGACAGCTGTTTCCAATGGAATCACTATATGACATTTTTCTATGTTCACTCATACATTGAATTCCCTGACTAGACATGCAGAGCATGAAGTTTCTTCCTGAAAAGTTTGGTTTTTAGCTTTACAAAAAATTGATTTTGATTTTACTGCTAAGATATCATATTCAATCTCACCTTTTCCAGGCCATTAAAATTATTTCATCTGTTGAGAGTTCACCTGCCTTCTATACATGTTTTATGTGTTGGCTGCATTGAAGGCCTATTAAAAGCACCAGAAAAAAGGACAGCATCCCAAACTGGTTCATTCTGCTGGAATAAACACAAACCTGCAGTTTCTGGAGTGGTTCTGCTAAGCCCATGTGTGTGTTCACTGACTGAAAAAGGCAAACTAAGCAGCTTGTCTGGATATTCTCAGAAGCAAAGAATACCAGACCCAGGAACAGAAACCCTGAGTTTTGGTAAACTGTGTTTTCTGTATATGAACACAGAAACACACCAAGTCTGCATATTCTGAAGCACTGCCATTCTTGTCCATCAAAATCAGAACCAACTCCTCTGCCTGTCTTGGCCAGCAAAAAATGCATCACAGCACAGGCTGGTTCCAAGAAAAATGACAAAATAGATCACCATACATGAGAGGGTCTTCAACCAATTTTCTGAAAATTAGCTAATCTTTTTTTTTTTTCCTTAAAGGAAATGAAGTATCACCTGCCTTCTTGGGGCTGCTAAACACTATTTTCTAAGCAATCTGAATTGAAAAGATTTTGCAGCAGGGGATCTTGCATTGAATTGTAATAAAGCTTTGAGTGCCAACACTGACACAAATAAAGAGAAGAACAGACTCAGACCTCTCTGAAATGAACCAACATAAACAATTATGTCTCTTTTAGAAACATGTGATATGAGACCAAGAAATTGTGTGTGGGAATTTCAGCCAAAAGAGAGTTTAATAAAGTAAATTACCCCAAAAATCATTAGCCAAAACACTCCAGACAGGTGTGTTCTCATATAACTCACACCATAGTGCTACACCTGGGGAATTCATGAGGTTTTCTACAAAATCTTCTGCACTTGAAATGGCACCCCTCATACAAATGCACTGTGCCTTGGGTAAAGGGGAAATCCAGGCTGAATGCTCTCAAATGGTACCTTAAATTAGCACACTAATCAATCCAATTCGGGCTGTAATTAAATAAAACTTTTGATTTTTCCCAGAAACTGTGTTGGTTAGCTCAGCTGGAGCTGGCAGTTAGCAACAGCAAATAAAAGACCTTTCAAACATCTTTGAAGATGGGAGAAGTGTGCTTGCTCACAGCTTACAGAGCCTTTTCCTTTACAGGCTTCCTCTTGGAAGGACACAGAGCCCCCAGGGCTGTGCCTGCTGGCAGTGGGCTGTTTGAGCAGTCTTCTCTTCTGTGCACACCTGAGGTGTTAATGCAGCTTCACCCACTCTCCAGCTCTTTGGAAAGCTGTTTGTGCAAACAGCTGCATTACCAATTTCCTTTTACAAGGCAGCCACTTACCTTGTAAAGCTCCACCCGGTGATCCCCTCCTCTGGCAAGAGCAATGGATGAAGAAAAAAGGAGAGGAAAAAAAAGAAAACCATAAAACAACCAAACAAAAAGAAACAAACACACACAAAAAAACCTCCCAAACCAACCACATTTGAGCATTTAAAGTTTCCAGAAACATATTTCCCAACTGCCTCAGGCAATCTAACAAAAACATGCCAAACATAAGAAACACCATAAATGCTTTGTCACAGGCTTCAAGGAGACAGCTAGGCTTGCTGAGCTATGCAGGACATAATTTTGAAGTCAACTTCTCCATGTAAATCTTGCCTCCCAGCAGGTAAAAATGAACTTTTCAACCCACTCTGCTGTCAGCCTTTTCCAAAGCCTGTAATACACCCAGAACAGCCTGTCCCTTTTTGCTCTGCCTACCCTGATCTCTTGCCACAAGTGCTGCCCCAGCCAGTAGCCCTGACTCTCAAAAGTTTGATGCTCCCAGAAGAAATCATGACATTAAGCCAAGCAGGTAGCTCCTAGATTTTCTCACCTGGCTCCAAGCACAGGGAAAGAAAGGACATGTGCAAAAACGTGAGCAGAGAAAAGCAGAACTGAAAACTGTAAAGTCCAGGGCAAGAATCTGCTTTTATTTATAAATACAAACTGAAACCTAGACAATGGAAAGAAATATGAGTGTGCCATTACATACCTTAAAATATATGCACAACATGACATGGCTAATCCATACTCAAACTTCAGTCTAGTATTGGCATTATAGTAAATAAACAAACAGCCAGCAACACACATTAAATGTGAAATGGCAAAGCCAAGGCACCTCCAGCTCCTCCAGAGCATAGAGTGAAATGGGAAATATGCAACTGATCCCTAGCTCAGTCCTTTATCCCAGCAGCACTTGGGGGAGTTGAGAAGGAAATCTAATCAATACACAAAAAGCAGAGATACTGGCCCCAAACAGAACAGCCACCATTAAGCTGCAGATAGCTTTCCTCAGTATCATTTGCTACACCAAATCAAGGCAAAAAAATAAAAAAAAGCGAAGAAATATTTGAAAAACAATGCAACAATTTGATTAAACCTTGCAATGCATCAGCACAAGAAGGCAAGGGCAGTTTGCAAAAAATCCATCTGTTCATGCATTTCCTGGGTTGCAGCACACACCTTCCACACTGTGCCCTTGTACCAAGAAAAGCACAGTGCTGAGACAAGGATGGTGTGAAAAATGTTCTTGTGATATAGAGACTAGCAAACCTTCACTACCAGCACAGCTAAAACTGTTTCTTTACTTTACATCATGGAACTTGTTTTCCTGCAATGTTGCTGCTCTTGCAGAATATCTATAAGCAGACAGCTTCAAAAGAACATGTAATCAAGAAAAAACATCCCAAGAACTGGCACACAAAATTCAGCAGTGGATTTTACTCTTTTGTAAAAGGCATATTTTTAAGAGAAAGGACAGTGTTCTAATAAACAAACAAAAGCACTGTAACATGTGGAGAGGTGGCAGGAAGAACATGATCCTGAGAAATATCTTTACACTGCATTAGTGGTTTTTAGTATCCAGCAACAAAGTACAGAGAACTGATCTACTACTTTAGCCAATAAACAGACAACTATAAAATTAAAAGTTTTAGAAGTGCTCCTGGTCCAGACAAATGTCCTGGACAGATGCAATAATGAAACAAGGTCAGCACATAACCTTCCTCTTTCCTTCTGCTTTTCCTTCCTCAGAATGTGTTAATTACTAAAATAAACTTACAAAAGGAACTGGAAGGTTTATTTAATGCCTGTGAGTCACATATAGAGAAGCACTAATACTATCCCCTGTCTCAATTCAGAGACTACTGTACAGAAAAGAAGCACTTTCCATCACCTGATTCAGGAAGGGTCACAGCCTCCTGGCTTCTAGCACAGGATAAAAGGTAAACCATAATATCAGATATCTCTGATAACTGCAATAAATCCATTCCCACATTCGTAATGGAGAGGGATCATTCCATAAAATGTTCGTGCCTTCTTTTAAAAGGAGAAGCACCAAACTAATTTTAGATTTTATTTTGGTTTTAATCATAGAATCATAGTTTGGGCTGGAAGAGACCTTCAAAGGCCATCTAGTCCAAATCCCCTGCAACAAGCAGGGACATATTCAAGTAGATCAGTTTGCTCAGACCCCCATCCAGCCTGACCTTGAATGTTTCCAGGGGTGGTGCCCCTCTGGGCAGCCTGTTCCAGTGTTTGACCACCACCCTCATTGTGAACAATTTCTTCCCTGTATCTAAACCAGCCCTCTTTTAGTTTAAAACCATTATTCCTTGTCCTATCACTACAGCCCCTAAGGACTTTTTCTTGTCTTTCTGAAGGTGCTGAAGCTGTGACAAGCCAGGAAAACACATCCTGAAACAAAGCCATCAGTGTTTTGTGCCTCACCTTGTTCCTGCATTGCCATGCAGGTAAAGGATTACAGGGTGGGTGGAGCCCAAAGCCTCTTCAAACCACAGCTGGTCCTTCCCTCGGGCATTCTTCCATAAGGCTGCAGGGACCGTGTGCCTGTGAACAGAAGGAAAATCTGCACTGTCCTGCTGCTCCTCAACACTCCAGACACTTGAACTCTGAGATTTTCTGTTCAACTCCTTCACTCAGGATTACACACCTCACACACTGTTCATAAAACTGTCCTGATTAGCTGACAAATGGTCAAATTGTAAAGGCAGTGGCTACACTCATTTCTACATTTTCACCTCCATCACCACTGCCTTCAAAATCTAGGGCTGTCTGTGCAAGGCATCGAACTTCAAAGGCACAATTACTGAACTTCTTGCTGCTCTGGCAAAATAATCACAGTTCCTCAGCTTTTATGGCACTTAATTACTTCAATTAACATACTTATATACCATAAGCAAGATTCACTGCTAGGTCAGCAGATGTACAGCATAATCAAAGGCAGTTGGGCTTGGAAAGAATGTTCAGTGATTAAGAGGCATACATGACTTCACAGCCAATCTCAGGAAAAGGAGGAGCCCAGGCTCTGAGGAGAAGATAAAATGTTTTATTTTCAGGTACAAGGTTCTTGGAGGTGTAACATTTTAGCTGAAAAAGTTACAATCTACAACAGGCAGGAATTTTTAACCAACAGCAGATCTTCTGCAGATAACGTACCTAGGTGGCCTGGGAGACAAAATTCAACACTGATGGAACAGAAAGAGGAATGACAGACTGAACAGAAGGTAGGCAATTAAACTGGAGAATTAGAATACAAACACAAAGCAAGTACATGCCCACAACCATTTGAGTTGTTGAGAAGGGGGCTGGCTTACAGCCATCAGAAGTAACTGAAGTACTCACATGCCTTTTTACCTGAAAGGCAGACGAGCTTGCACCTACCACAGCAATCCTCCCCAGATGTAAAGCTCAAACTAACAGGGGGAAAGCAATGTAAAAAGCCAATTTGCTTGCATGCAGCCAGCAGACACCAAGGTCTTGAGGAGGTAAAAAGCCTCAGTAACTGAGACTCAAAAATTCAACTGTTCCGCCCCAAGACTTTTGCAAACTTACAAACAAAGCAGGCTGAGGACTTTGTTTCACAAATGTACCAAACACAAGACCTTGCACTGGCTTTTAAAAGCAAGTTTCCAAACTTTTGTTAAAAATCTTCCATAAATATCTAGATAAACGACAGCCTGTGAATTGCCAGCACAAGCTGGAGGTTCTGTTTTAGCAAAGATACACAGTACACTTGCAAGGGAAACAAAATACAGATTTCAAGACTGCAATAAAAACTTATTTAACAGCTTAACAGGTAGAATTTTAATTGTCCAAGAGAAGAATCAAACCACTGTTTGTCAGCCTATCCTGGAAAGACTGAAGTTTTCAAGTTTCTAAATGTATCTTTCACTAAAATTTACTTAAAGGAAAGAAGATGTCCTAATGATAATGATAAGAATATCTCTATCCCATTTAAAGGTCATGTGCCTTTATCTATATCCCATTTAAAGGTTATGTACCCAGTGAAGAGAAAATCTCTACTGAATTAAAGGACACATCTAAGTTGCACACACAACTGAAAACTCCAAATCCTGCACTTCACAGACGGAACATCACTGTCTGTACTAAGGGAACACCCCCTTCCCTCCATACCTCACACAACCCAGGGTAACAAGGAGCTAAAATGAATTGTCCTTACCTGGGACCAGAAAATCATCACTGAGAGAAAGAAATGACAAATGAGCTCTGACACTGTCACTTGTTTTGTGAAGAGTGTAAACTGTGTGTTCCGTTCTCACCCACTCTCCAAATCTTACATATGTTTTATGAGCAGAATTTTCTTCCTCCTACTCTGAACACTTTGATCTGTTTTCCTATCTTCCCCCACATGTATTTTGCAAAACAAAATATGAATAAGAGTTGAATGATAAAACATCTAACTCCATGGGTCTGGTCAGATCTGGAGGCAGGATCTTTGTAGTGATGCAGGCCTGTAACCTTTATAGTTCCAAATTTTGATGTTTCTCTGAATGCACAGCTTGTCTGACTGTGTTTTGTGCATTACTGATCCTAGCTCAGATGAGCCCCAGAGATTTGCATACTTTTCAACATGAACTCGGTCACTTGGCAAAAGGAAAACACAAACATCCACAAATGAGAGCATGCACAGCAAAAAGACTGAATAGGCAACATCTAGAACAAAGAGAAGAATAAAGATGCATGGCACATACTGCACAGAACTGGATTCCTTACCAGACTCCAATGGTTACATCCTCTTCTGGCTGCAAATAATAATTACAGGTGTGGTTTAAACCTTGATCCTGTGGTCTTTTCAAGTCAATGAAATATGGGACCCTCACTGAAATGAAAAGAGAGAAAAAAAATTAACATTAATTTATTTTCTTACAAAACTGCTTAACCAAAGCACTGGAGAGTTGTAGTAACTGGTCTGCTTGCTGGGAAGACCTTTTGTGTAAAAGGATGAATTTGCTACAGCTGTGATTTAAAACATGAACAGCAAAGAGAGCAAGGTAAGAAGACACAAGCAACTACCAAAAAAACAGTGAACTGGCTAAAATTAAGAGAAGATGAGGAAGACAAAGCTTCCTTTGACAAACATTTAACCATCTCTGTCCAGTCTGCTTTATAAATCTCTGTTGCATCAGTGGCGTGGGTTAGCCGATTTGGATTCAGTCTTTTCCCATAAAATGGAGCTCCACTACAGCAGAACCAGGAATTCTGTCTCCTTGAGATTTAGTAGTACAGCAATTAACACACCAAAGCTTTTGTGCTATTGACACAAAAAGAAATACTGATAATGGTGACAGCCGAACCTTCACTTACCCTCTCAAAAACTTCACACAGACATAAAAACCAATGCAGACAACAGCCAATGTTAACCTGACAAATGTGGGTCCTCAGACTGCCAATCTTTATCTGTGCAAGTGTCTGCTCTTATGCAAAAGCACATGGGAGAGTCCCAGAGAAGCCATGCATGGCACCACCACCTGCTGCATCTCATGAGGGCCGTGGATCCTCCAAGAGGACGGCAGGTTCTGCAGTTGAGGTCTGGACAGGCACACCAGTCACTTCCACCAGTGCTCTGGGAAAATCCTGCAACTTCTCTGTGCCTTTGTGGTGCTCTAACATCAGCCAGAAATTCAGATCCTTTGTGTCCCCAGCTCCAGAACCCCAGGGGTTGTCCTTGAGTCTCTGCAGGTACCTTTTTCTGGAGACTCCAGGAAGGACCATCCTCCCAGCAGCAGAGCATGGTTTTTACATCCTGTCCTGTCCTGCCTGGCCCAAGAGCTACTGCATGGGCAGGCTCCTGTTATTCTGTTCAAAGGCTTGCTGTTGTTCAGGGCACCATTGGAACCCTTCTTCTTCCATGTCACAAGACAGAGAGAGCTTAGATCTGGCTGTCCTCAGGGATATACATCTCCCAAAACCCCAAAGCTCCTAGGAAAGCTGTGTTTCCTTCTTGCTGCTGGTGGGGACATGGCTGCTATTCTGTTGACCATGTCCATTGGAATCTGATGATATCCATCTTGCCTCCTAAAAACTGAATTTCCTGGGCAGGTCCCCTGACCTTACTTTGTTTTGTGGCAAAGCTGGCCTTCAGGAGGATGTGGATTATCTGCTCCCTTTTGTCAAAAAACTTCCCCCTCTGTATTGACCCAAATGATCATGTCATCAATGTACTGCAAGTGTTCTGGAACCTCATCCTTTTCCAGGGCATTCTGGATCAGTCCATGATCACTCCAAACAGTGAGACTGTGTTTTCACCCCTGGGGCAGTCAATTCCAGGTGTACACCTCTGCAGGTAAAGGCAAACTGTGGCCTGTATTCTGGTACTGAAGGAATGAAGAAAATTGCATTATGGTGGCATCACTGGCATTTTACCAGGTCAAACCACAGAGTGCCTCGTGGTGTGAACCCTCTCTCCCAAGCAGGGAAGTGCCTGCTCCCAACAGCAGAGACTCTGGTCTGTATTGACAGGACATGGGACATTTCCTCCTTGAATTGCTGGTGGTCCTCTTTAATTTGGTCCTCTTCAATTTCTTTTTTAATTTAAACTTTTAATTCCTTGGACAGCCTTTTCACAGATGAGACTCAGGCCCATAGCAGGGAGGAGATGGTTTCTTCATACAGCAGGAATCTGGGAACCAACCTGTCCACCTTTTGGTCTCCTCTTTTCTACAACATCAGTGCCAGTGAGCTGACACATGACACTGGTGTGCTCCACAGGACCTTCCACCACATGGTTTGTGTACACTGGATGTCATCTGGGTTTCAAGGAATTGTTCCTTTGAATCCTTACAGATTCCCTCCAGCACAGCTGACTCTCTCAGGTACTGGATACCCTGCTCCATGGTGTCCCCACTTGTCTCAGTGCACTAAAACATCATCCTTGCAAAGATTATCTTTCCCTCATGCTTGACAGGAGCCACTTCCAGAGGCTGAGAGTTTCTGGTCTTTTCCCAATCCCCAGCCATTCCTGCATCCTGGGACAGGAACCCTAATTGCCTGGCTTCCTTGAAGCAGCCAGATAACCAGAGACTCACCCACAGCTCACCTGGGGCAGGGATCAGGTGATTATCTCTGGCCCTGCCTCTTCCTCTGGTTGTGAGGGCCCTGCTTCCTCTTCATCACTCACTACACAAACTGATTTGGTCTTGGATTTCTCCTGTGCAGGGCCAGCTGCTCCTGGCACAGGTTCAGCTCTGGTTCAGCTGCAGTTTGAGTGGCCACAGTGCTTGCTGCTCTGCTTTCCTTCCCCTCCCCCTGAGGGTGCTGTCCAGTAATAAGCAGTGTCCAATAATCAGCAGCCAGGGCCCAACACATTGCAGCAGATTCCCCCTCTTTGGAACTGCCAGGGTCATTTTCTTCCAAATATTCTGCCACTTTACCAAGGTCTTGTATTTGTTCAGGGGTGAACTTCCAAAACCACTGGAGCAGAACACTTCTTTAAAAGTTGGCCCATTTTCTCCCACTCTCCATGCTGCTCTCGACTATCCACCTCCAGGGCAGGTTTCTGGACACTTTCCTTAGAAATCTGTGTCCTGACTCTAAACACATTGTAAACCATACTGAGGAAACCTGGCAAACACAGCAACAAGAACATGCTACAGGACAATTATTTTGGTCACCTGGTCACCTGTCAATGAGCAAAGGCAGGAACTTCAGTGAGACCTAACAAAGCTCTGCAAAAGCAAAATCACTGAAGCCTGTACTGTTCAGGTTAAGTGGCTGTCAGTTCTGACAATCAAAGCACAAGAGCTGCCCGGCACATGTGCACACTTCGCAGCAACCACGGTGTGAGAACATGCAAAGCATGCAGTCAAAATTAGACAAGTTATGTAAAAAACAATGCACCCATAGTTGGTCCTTCTAGCTTTGACAGAGAGGAAGATATTTTTCAAAATTTTATTACAAAATACAAATAAGGTTTAAATGCAAATTTTAATTGCTGGGTTTCATTTCACTTGCTTGCTGTCTACTCCTGCAACTGTGTGGAACCCCTCAGAAAAACACATCTGACATATTGCACAGTTTTCCTGAAGGAAAAACTCTTGGCTGAAAATTGGCTTCAGTTTGGTCACTCAATATAAAGACATGCCACACCAACCACACAGAAAGCTTTCCAAACCACAGTCTGGGGAAGTTTACAACCTGTGAAAGTTCATGTCCTTCACAAGCTGTTCACAGGCAGGGTAAAAGTGAAGGCAAACAAACCCAAGACACCCCTCCCCTTGTCCCCTCACCCAGCCACCGAGTCACTTACCAAAGTTTAGGAAGACCAGCTTTGCCTGAATAGCAGGGCAAAGTTTTACTAGAAATGGGATGGCAATGTACACTCCCAGCAGCCAGAGTATTAACTTCCTCACTCGGAACCATAATCCGTATCGCCTGGATAAAAGAAAAAAAAATAGAAAGACAGAGCTGAATACAGCAGATTTTTTATGGAGCAATTTTCACAATGATCTGTGTGCTTGGTGGTTTTGAAAATCTGGTCATTTACACTTTAAACAAAACCTAATTTCAAGCAGTTTGTGTAGCCTTGGTTGTTTGAGAGAAGCAGAAGTAACCAAAATACCAGCTGATGACATCCAGCTTAGAAAAAGGGAATAGAAACTCCCTACTGATTACATTTTAAAAGACTCTGTAACAAGAATTTTTCTTCCTGCTAACAGATTTCAGAATCTCTAGAATGCATATCACATGTTCATCCCCAAAAAGTAGCCCAATCATACTTCCATTTAAATCACTACCAGATTTTGTTCAGTTAGATTTTCACATATTTTGAGGAACTATGTGTAATGAGACTGATAAAGCTACACATTTTCTCATGTACAGACTGAAGCAGATATTCCACCTTGTCCAGCTAAAAGGATTACCTCTCAATGCCCTGAAAAGCAAGTTATAAAATATAATAAATTTCATAATCTGCAATGTTATGCTCTAAGAATTGCCCCAAGACTGTATCTCAATTTTCTCTTGAGTATTTTAATAAGAATAAGTTAAAAAAAAAAAAATCCTAACCAACAAGAAAAAACCAATCAAAAAAAATCAAGTAACACACAGCAGCTAGTTAAGCAATATATCTCAAAATTCCCTTTATTGTATCAGAATAGCTACCAAATACACACTCAGATGTGTGTCTATATATGCACATATGTTTACACAAAGGCTTATGGGTAATGATTTAGTTGACCAACATTTCATGCACTGAGGTTTCTCAACCAGCCCTGCAATCAAGAGCTAAAATCCATGGGAAGCCTTCAGGCAACACAATTTCTGTTCCTTTTCAGCAGACAGTCTTGAGCAAGAATCATGTTCCATGCCAGTGAGCAAACAGTTCTCAGTGTTGGGAACTGCAGGCAACTGAAATCAGAGAACAATCTTTCCAAAAGGCATGAAATTATTAATCTCCCATTTGGCAATTCTTGGAGCTGAGACACTAAACTTGCTCTAGATTAGAGCTAAGAGGGTTTAGCCACTGTCAGCTAGTTGAAATTGTCAACTAGAGAGCCTAAAGGCCTGTTTTTTACACATTTGTACAAGAAAAGAGTGTACACACAGAACTGGGATGGAAATAGTTTAATCATGTACCAAAATTTTCAAAATCTCAATAGCTTTTGTGGTCCAAAAGCCAAGACTCTCAGGAACACTTTTTCAGCACAGCAAAAAGGGAGACATTCCAACCTCCCCCACTCTCCCTAAGTTTTTGGCACGATTGCTAAGGTGCTCCCAGGGAAGAGGATATCCTCTTATTCATCCAGAACCTGCCTTCACCACACTCCTACATGCCTACAAGTGTCTGTCTGCCTCCTCTCACCCTGGAACCGCACTCTGGACTTCAGAAACATGTGCTACCAAAATTAAAGCCCTTTTCTTCACAGGCTTAAACAACTGTCATTTTTCAAATGGGGGAAAATATATTACTAAGGCACTGTCACCCAGCTGTGGCTGCAACAAGCCCACGTTGAAATGTTCAACAGATTTTTATACTTCCCACAGCAAATTTGACAATGAAGAGGTAAAAAACTCCATCAAGGCTTCCAGAGACATTTCCACACCTCAAGCCCAGTTTTCCAATGTAAGAAAAGCAGAAACAGCAAAGGACTAGCAGAGGAAATGATACAAAATGGGCTTTAGAAGAAGAGTATTGAGTTCCAAAGCCTCAGACCGACCCACCTATGCCCACAACTTTGGAAAAAAAGCCCACACAACATTTTGTTTGGGCTAATCACTGAGCTGATCATTGCTCCCTACTCTCAGATTAAACCCAGCTTTCCACAGCCACCCCTACATCAGCACCTACCACCTATTTTCATAGCTGGAATGGATTTGTGGAAGACAATGGGAGAGCACTAAAGGATAGCTGACATTTAACTGCTGAGCAACTGAAATGTAATTTAGCTCTCTTCAATGAGAAAACTGTGTGGGTTTGTTGAACATTTTGTCTATTATTTTTTTTCACTTAGATCTGCTCCCATTCATCTCTCCTTACTGGCAAAAAGGGAGTGGTCAAAGCTAAAAGGGGAGGTAACTGATTTTGGAGCATCCATGCCTTCAATTGCCTTAAACAAGACACTCTGTCCTCACCACCTTCCCAGTAAGGACCAGAGTGCAGGTGAGCAGCCAGGCAGGATGGGGATTTCCAGCAAGTTTTCCTGCCTGGGGCCTAGATCCTGCAGCAGCCAAAAAGAGCTCTTCCAGGGGTATTGTGCATATGCCAGGATTTCACTTCTACAGAATAAAACCCCCACTCGCTTAGGAAGACAACAGAGCCAGGCCTTAACTCCTCCAGGCACAACCAGAGCACATCAAAACAGGGGCTCTTCAGAGAGCTGGGTGGCAAAGCACTCCCCACAGCCCAGCCTCAAGCTGGAAGCAGGAACAGAAAACACTGAAGAGGACATTTGTCCAAGTAACACTATCAGAGCTCAGGAATGATTCCAGTTTCTCCTTTTTGGAGCCTGAACTGAGGAATCCCTTTCTTTGCTCCCATGCCCCATGTCAGATGCTAATCAGCAACATGACATTTACACCTCATCTCCAGGGAGATGTCTACTTACAATGTAACCAGGGCAAAGCTTCTATCCACCAGACAGCTTTTCTCCTGATAAATCCAAGAATATACACTGAAGTACAGACATTATGAAATTATCAGGTAAATCTTCAGTGAGCAATTTAGCTAAATTAAACTCCTATTGCTTGGTAGAAAAGCTATTTCAAGAAATATATGCCCTGCAAAAGGAAATTTTGGTGTGCTCAGGCAAAAGCAACATATTTGTCACCACCTTTTCAGCAGAAAACTCAGCAGATCTTAGTTGGAAAATAGAAGTGATGTAGAAAATAAGAAGCTGCAAACTGAAGATATTTAAGAATATCAGAAATTGGTTTCCTGGAACAATAAAAGCAACGTGAAAAAAAAACTCAAAACAAGTCCCACAACACAGAACACCCAACCCCAAGTCAGCCCAAAATAAAACAAAATCCCCAGCATCACATTTTCCCCCCTGCATTTACCAAGGGCTTTTTCCCAACATCTGGGTTCTGTCCAAACACAGGCAAAACATGAAGTAGTTTTTGCTTCATGCACTTTCCTGAAGTGAACATGGAAAAGTACATTCCCTCTCCAGACATACTTAAGTCTGACAGAAGGAAGTCTTTCCTGGAAGTGTGACATCAGAATCAGAAGGTTTTCCTCGTAGCTTCCACCTGGATGAAGGTCCCACATTCACCCAGAACAAGCACATTTGGGCACAGTGTGAGTGTCTGGCTGGCAAGGAGAAGCTGGGGGTCCTCTTGTGACAGCTTCTCCTGAGTGCAGCCCCCTCCTCTCCAGCAAACTTGGGATGTTTCATGAACAATGTCCAATCACCACGATCCTGTGCCATGCTCTTCCATCCAGATTCAGATTAAAATAATTTCTCCTGCAGATCATCTGAATCAGGAGGAGTGTTTCCATTAGCATCTCCTGACCAGATGTGTTACCAGGGTGAAAGGGCAGGCCAAGGGTGAAACGAGAGACTAAAACTGATCCTGTCAGAACTGCAGCAGAGTAAGAACATTTACCAGAAACACACACAGGCTTGCAGTCCCTTAAGGATCTACAGACAAATGCACCCACAGCCCACTGTGCCCTCTGTGATCTGCCTGGGGCAAGAGTGAAACAAAACTCCCGGGGACAGCAGAGCACGAGGCTCTGTTTGTTCAATAGTGACAGCAAATGTTGTCACTCTGGCTTGCTCTGGAGTCCCTCGTGTCCCCAGCTCTCCAAACTGCAACAGCAGAGCTCTCCCAGCAGGAACTCAGAGCACAGATGTGGAAAGCCAAGAGCTTGATCACACAAGGTACCTCCTGATCACCAGGTGACAGAAGTGACTTTATGGGCAGTAGAGGAAAAAAACAAAATACATGGCATAACAAGAACACACCCCCCACTTTCCTAATAGAAAACATATTTTTTTAAAAATCAATACATCTGTTCCCTCAGACAGGGATCAAGAGCATAAAATCAGGAGGTAGATAAAGACATGAGCAAAAGATTCAAAAAAATGAGGGCCAAAAGAAATTTAAAAGACTGAGATGATTTTTGGGGGTAAACACAGTTGTACCCAAAACAACCTATTCCACAACTTGGAAACGGCAACAGAGTCCCAAGGCATACAGGGGCACAAAGAAACAATACAGCAGCCATGCAAAAGGCAGGACAGCCACACATCAGGTCCCTGGCAAGCCTTCCAGCTTTCCTTGCTAGCCTTGTTTTGAACAAGAGATGGTTTCTAGCCCAGGTAGGATCATTAAGAGCACTCACCTTCCTTTTCTGCAGAAAGCCTGCACAGTGGTGCTGCACAGGGCCCCTTGCAGGTCCTGAAGGATCATCCAATCTCTTTTTTCTCCACCACCCAAGCCACCCAATCCAATTAAGCTTTAATTTTATTTCACTTGTTCCTTCTCAGAAAGTTAAAAAAAGAAGGAAGAAACCTTTCAGCTGCCACAGAGACAGCCTCTCAGCTCCTGAATTTGAGTTCACAAGCAGTGTCTCCCCTCTCCATCTGGACTTGGTACCAGCAGCTTTTGGACAGCTTGAGCAGCAACGCTCAACAATGTAATTTTCCACTACAATATTAATATGAGTTCTTTTCCCTACAGGTTTGCTGCAAAAGCTGCTTTATGTGCAGCTCAATACAAACTGAAAAGATGCTCAAGTCCAGGGGTTTACCCTCTCCTGATTTCTGGGCACAGTGAATAAACCTGCATGGGCAAACAGGCAATCACACGACTCATTCTGGGCACTGCTAGAGAGAATTCTCAATGAAAGCCACAGCCAACTCTTAATTCTGCTTCACTGTAGGTACTGTATAGAGAAAAGGGAGCTTGAACTATAGAAAACTCATCCAATCCTGAAAATAGATCTTCCCTGAATCCATGAAAGCCAGTGGAAACAGTAGTATTTGCCAGAACTTGAAGCATCTGAGTGACTGATCCCTCCCTTTGGCACTAAGATCCCTTTAACAGGATGAGTTCTCTGCAGAACAACACAAAGAGAAAAATCAAATCCTCCAACTGCATCTTCCTATTCTAGGGATTAAGCAAACATCTAAAGAAACAGATCAAACCCCAATCCTGGAAACAAGACACAAATGTAAAAGCAATGCTCTTTCCCCCCCACTCCCAAATTGTTTTATAAAACAACTAAAATATCATGTACAAAACCTGCACGGTAAACTGCGTTCTCAGAGAATTTTAGTTTCAACCAGTTCCTGAAAACTTTTGTTCTTGGAAAGATCTGGAAAATAAAACAAAAATTTTCTCTACTAGATTCCTTTGCCATCTCTTACAAGAAGTTCCCTAAAATCTTGAATTTTTTCTCTATCTGAAGAAATATTCTAGTCTCCCTTTCAAAAACTAAATTGCAGTATAGCCCTACCCCACCAGAAAGGAGGCTGGGGGTGGGATGGGAGGGGACACAGCTGGAACAGCTGACCCAAACTGACCAAAGGGATATTCCAGACCATATGGCATCATGGATCAGCATACACAGCTGGGGAAAGAAGTAGAAAAGGAGGGATATTCAAAGTGATGGTGCTTGTTTTCCTAAATAATCACTGGATTACTTAGGAAGACAACTACTAGTCTTAAAATGTGATTATTCCAAGCAGCTGCATGGTGCTGAGTTGACAGCTGGGGCTAAAACACAAGTATCATTTATTCAAAATAATGAAGGTACTCTATTGCACAGAGCCATGCAGAACATATTTTTATAAGGATAAAGGACTCAGAGATTTTTCCCAGCAGTGGACTAAATTGTTACTGACACATGCCATGTCTGTGAAAGACACGATTTGCTTTTTGATGTTTCAAAAGATAATCTGATCTTTCAGCTATTGGGATGAGGTAGGAAAGTCCAGGTACCTTATTTGTTCTTTGACAACTTTATAAATTCAAGTACAAATCCACCTGCATGTAAACCCAAGCATTAAGAGTAGTTGGATCTGTTGTGTGGAAGTATCAGTCAATTAATACAAGGTGTACTATTATTCTATGCCATCAAAAGTACAGAAGATGCAACAGGCAAGTTTATACATGATCCTACTGCTCTCATCACTGTAGCATCCAAAATGTTCATCACTTGACTTAAAATCAGGGATTGTTTTAGTCATGTCACAGATACATGAACAGCAAAGAGGCTACAGAAGATCCCAAGAAATCACCCAAGTCCCTTCTCCTCATCCTAGAAAAGACACACTACCTTACACAGCTGTCCACTTAATTCCTCCCACAAACACTTGGCAAACTGTGACAGCCCACGCTTCACAAACTCCCTCTGGTGACCCAGAGCTGAGCTGAATGGGCTAAAATGTGCCAGGTTCATGCAACAAATCAGACTGGCTGCATTCTCACTGAACAGTGATTTTTCACAGAAAATAAGAAGGTCTCAGAATACAAAGAAAGCTGAATAATTTGCCCACTAGGCAGAAACAGAAAAAGCTACCCAAACATCAAAATCTGGCTAAAGCTGCTAAATGCTCCTGTTTGCATCAATGGAAAAGAGGGAGAGAGAGGTGAATAAAACATTAAGCAAACCTTCTTAAATATTTGCCTTAAAAACTAGGATGAAGCAAGGTATTCCAGCCTCCATCAGCAGAGACCCAACCCTGGAAAAGCTACAGCATTCCAAAGTCTGACTGTACCCAGAAGCAAAGATTTGGGATGTTCTGCTATTTCCCTTTAAATTAAAAGACAAATTAACAGGAATTGGCTTAATAAGGTGAGGGAAAAGCAACAAATTTAAAGCCTATGGATTTTCATTTTTAAAATAACCAAAAAGACAAAAGAAAAGCAAGCTGAGCTTTTTGATAATATCTTTAAATATGCAACCTCTACCTTCAAGTTTCTCACAATATTGTGACAGCTTATTTTGTCCACAGACACACCACCATCAGTGATAGAAAGTAAAGGTGTCCCAACAGAGGAAAAAATTCAAAACCGAGAAATTACAAGATGTCAATACACCCATAAAACTTTGAATTTCTTGTCAAATCCTAAGAAACAATTCTAACAATAAAAAAACACTGCTGGGTACTGAAATTTATTCTTCTTTGCTGCTATTATAGAATTTTGGGGTTTTTTTCTGATTAGGATGTTGTACATCTAAAGCTACCATAAGCACTAAGTTATTTCTCTGTTTATAGCACAGACAGACTATGAAAGCTTCATACACAGCTCCAGAGAAGGGCTGCATGTCAGCAAACAGAACCACAATGCTTAGTCTGCATGCTAACCAGCACTTCTAGCACCTCACTCCTTATTTTCCATTAAAAACACCCCATCTAATATCAATCAAAAGACTACTGATGCTGCTTTCAGTCAGGCCCTCTGGAACTTCTATCATCTTTAAAAATCCCCCCAGATCACCTGCAGTCAGAGAAGTTACCTCAGTTCATTTGACAAGCTCTCCATGAGTAAACTATGCGGCTTATCCCACCTTCCATTCACTCCCACACCTATACACAGCCTGAAGCTGGTTAGTGGGGTCACAAAAAGCAGTTCATCACAGAAAAGACCCAACCCTGTATCTGCATTGTAACAGATAAATGCAAACACACATAAAATTAGCTTTTCAAATAGGTAAGTTTATAGAGATGGTTTAGTACCTGTGGTAGAAACACCTAAGAAGGTTCCAAAGAAGGAGCCTCCAGGACCTTTTTGTTTTGGCCATGGCATCACCTTACAGAGATTGTACAACTGCTGCCTCAGACACATTCCTTTCCCTCCGTTATTGCAAACTATCTATCCCACAAAGCCTACAACCATCTCCTTTTGGTTGGGCTATGAGCTTCAGGGTTGCACCTGAATGCAGGTGAGGTTTGAAACTTTAAGCTCCCAAATTCCCCCACTGTCCCTCACTTCACTACCTCATTCCCATCTTACAGTCCAGACTCTCAGACTGCTTCTGTGCCTCCCTCTGATTAATATCAGGTGGCTAAGCATTAACTTAAAACAGTAAACAGCAAGAAGGAAGCCATCTAGCCAGTCAAGGATTTAGCTCTGTCTCTACAAGAGATATAACTGCAAAGTAAAGGAGAGCATCTCAATTTTTTCAGGAGGGGCCATCAAGCTCCAGCTGTTGAGACCCTCATAACCACATTTCAGCTTGGAGAAGAAGGAAAGATCAGGGTAGGACCTGAAAGAATAAAGATCCTGATGCATCAAGTGGGGGAAATGTATCAGCACTCAGGGTAAGAGGAAAGCACTGCTGATCAAGTCGATAGCACTGAAATGCCAGCAAAGGTTATGCCAGGACTCAGAGCGCTGCAGGAAAAAACAAAAACAAAAACAAGCCCATGAAGGGAGGGAAAGGCAAGTCAGTGTACAGCATTAATGAGCAGAAATAACAGAGCAGATTGCAGGTAATGTATGGGTCTTTATCCATGGAACACACTTGCAAAGAGCAGAACAAGTTAAGCAAGGGAGGGAAAGGCTCTCACAAGCATTTAACAGGACAGGGACATGGAACATCTGACTTTTCCCTCATCAGCACCCCATCCCTTCCCAATGCCATGCCTTGGGCTCTCCTCTTCACAACCACTGTCTAAGCTGACTACCCTAAATGCAGTAATAACACTAGTCTGATTAAATCACTATGCATTGGCACATCCTTTGAAGGACAGGAGCTTGGAACATCAGTCTTGATAACTCTACATTCCAATTGCATGAAATCTACATGTTTCAAAGAGCAGGAGACAAGAATGGGCTGAACATTTGGCAACACAGCACCAATTTATTTTAAATGTATGCTGACAGCACAGCCTAAGCAGCAACTATGTTATTTCTCAATGCACTGGTATTAGCATTAGTGTGAACTGCGTGTGACAAGATTAACCTGAGAGCTACATTTTAAAAAGGAAGGGGCAGATGCTACTGTCATTTCAAGTATGTAGCAAACAACGAATAATTAAACCCTCAGCAACTGAACAATTGACTTTTGGGACAGGAGAGCAGGCTTGGCAATTAGGGTTTTAAGGTTGTTGGCTTTTCCTGAATGCATCTTCTGCAACAGCCACTTAGTTTGTGCCCAAACCTTTCTGGTACGAGCCCTCGTTTAAATTCTAAGGACATGCTTTCTCCAGAGTTCCCCACCAAAGCTGCTGACACTAATCAAATCTGAAGTCACCCACACTAGATTTTACTCAAGCAAGGCATTGAGATAGAACTGCGGTGGCAAGTACACTCCCTCCACAGTGTTTACCGAATTCTTAAGTTTTTCACTCATTTCACAGCTGGCAGCTGGTTTATATTAAAGGCACAGCCCTCTCACTACTCTGTGAGCTGGGGAACACATTAGCTGTCTGCTAACGAAAGAGGAAAAACCAGAACATAAACACCAAAAGACTGAAACAGAACTGGAAGCGCAAAACAGAAGCTTGAAACCAGCCGAGTCTGGCTTTTATTGGAGCAGGAAATTCTCATTTCTCCCAACCACACTCACCTTTCATGGGAAGGAGTATCAAAGTGCACAAGCAGAGGTTCAAGAGCAGAACTAGTACAGACACATAATGCTCCAGCACAGCTCCTAATCTGCATTTAAAGCCATTTGCCTGCTGAATGCATATCATAATTGAGGCAGCACACAGTGCAGCCAAGCCAATTCCCCCACCACCAATTACCGCTTGTTAACGTGCTCTAAACCCGACAGACCTGCATGAGTGTGTTAACCTTGCAGCAAGATCAAGAATCCAGGTTCACTCTTTGTTCTTGTGGATACATGTGAGGGAACAGATCTCTATTTCCAAGCAGCACAACTTTGTAACCATGAAATCACCTTTTCACATAGCAGTTCTTGTGAAGCAGCCACACAGCCTGAAAATTACCAATAGTAGCAGGCTCTGTGGCTCTGGCTTTCATCTAAATCACCTGAGCAAAAGATTCATTTGTGTATTGTAGACATTTTTCCTTCCAAATACATGAAAACGGTCATCTTATACTTTCCAGCTGAAAAAAGCTCTACTTTTGCTGGCAGAGATCAGAAGCCATTCCTTCTCAGAAGCCTGAAGAAAAAGAATGTTTTTGTGTTAGCAGTGATACTGCCACCTTTTAGATTCAGAACACATCGTTAGCAATACATTTTGATTACAATAGACCAACTGTTCCCCGTTGGAAGCATACAAGCAAACAAGAACATTAAACAATGCCAAAACATTACATATGCTGACTGTCAGCCCAGCACAGTTACATTCAGCTGGCAGTCACAGTGTCCTCTGTAATTGTGACCCGTTTAAAAAGGGAGGCTTAACAAACACTGCATGGCCATAAAACAACAGCCATAGTTAAAAAACAGATGTATGAGCAGATATAGAACTGCTGTTGGCCCTGACATACTTTGAACAGGGGGTCATTTTGCATATAGCCAGGCAGATTAATCTGTGTTCATCTGTGCTTTATTCGGGGATTCCAGCTCTAGCTATCATCTCGTGGAGGATAGAACTCCAAAATGACAAAGGCTTAAAAAATTAAGGACAATTAAAACCAAAGCCATTGCTAACACTACAAAACCTTCAAGAGCCAACCCAGAAAACACAAACTCTAAGGTGAAAACCAGGTGCTGAAGTTTTTATTTAATTGCACGGAAACTAAACAGATCCACAGAATATTCCTAGTTGGAAGGGACCCACAAGGATCATCAAGTCCAACTCCTGAGCAAACGGCCTATAGAGGGACTGAACCCACAGCCTTGGTGTCATTAGCACCATGCTCTGACCAACTGTGCTAAGCAGCACTTGTACAAAGTTTAAAATGAAATGTGGTCCCTACTCTGGTAGTGAAAAGGAGAAAATAATGCTTTGTAAGAGACAGCACAAGGCTATCGGAAACTGAAAGCAAAGGTCAGTCACTGCATTTCTGCTGGATTTGCAAGAACAAGAGAATGGGCTATTTCCAATGACTGTGTGCAATTCACAGTTTTCACATTCAGCAGTATAAAACTTGCATTGTCAGCTTTATTCCTGCTTCCTGAAGCTGCTCTGAAACGAATCAAAACTTTACAAAAAGTGAAATCGGACTGCTTTAAGGGAGAAAAGAGTGCCAAGCTTCCCTTCCTGAGCACTGCAGGAAGTCTCAACATCTATTCAGTTCTTAAACACCTTGAACACATTTTGCTCCACCAGCAAGGATGCTGCAGCCTAGAAGCCCTGACTCCAAGTTTCCAGTTTACATCATCCTCATTAGTGTAGGCTCCTCTGTCTCAGAATAGTCACCCCAGGGGAAGCTTTACTGCCAGGGGAAGGGAAACCAGGCTCTGGGTAGGATAAATGCATTTTCTGTTCTCTCCTCTGAGCTTGCACAATGCCACTGAAGAGTACCCTTCCAAAAGGGTTTCTTCAGTTATTCACATATTCTTCAATTTATTCATTTCTTCAGTTATGTCACATGAAATCCTTTGTTCTGCACACTTTTAGTAAAAAGGGAGATGAGACTTCACATGACCTTATGGCCCTTATTACTCAACACTAATCTCTTTTTCAAGAGGAATTAACAACCATTTTAAGTGAGTACAAATTGGACGGATACTTTTGAGCAAGGGCAGCTGCGGGACTTATCTCGAATGTTTTCAAGTGTTTGTGTTTTAGAAGTTAATCTTCTAGTCTAACAATCTTTTCTGTTGCTCTATTTCTCAGTAAGAGTTACAATCTTGAAAGAAAATCTGGGTTAAATAAACACTTTGATTTGGAAAGTAAATAGTCATGGTTTCTGTTAGTTCAGTGAATGATCAAGACACGTGATAGAGTCTAAAATTAGGAAATTCTGTTTCAAAGTTTGAATTGCCTTCAGTGGGAAAGAGGCAGATTTCTGAAGCCAAGCGTTGCACTAGTTTCACCAGAGAAGAGAAAGAGAGAAGGAAGGAGATGCGTGCCAGCAAGGCAAAAGTCCACAGCCTAGGTGGCGGCCTCACTGTCTGGATAAGGGATATTCAGGGACACATGACAGCTTACAGAGGTGACTTACCTAGAACAGCTTCACACTCTGTCACCATTCCTGTCCCTGTTACAACCCCTACCCTCTCTCCCCCACCATCCTGCCAGCTTTACTTGTGTCCTGGTGACCTTTTCACTATTTGGCCATCTGCTCTGAACTGCTGACTTCCCTATCCATCAACCTCTATCAACCCTCTCCTCCTCCCATGTTTATCAATAGTAACTGATAACCAACTCATCCTTGGGATGATTGATATACAAAATTACACACCTTTGAACTCAAGCATCAATCCCACTCTGATTTCCAAGTTGTTTCTCTCTCCATTGAGCCAATTTTCAATAGAGATATCACGCTTTTCATTAGCAGTGCAAGCAATGTCAATAAAACTACAGTACAAACTCAAGTGCTTTGGAAAAACAATTTTACTGCTGATACTTTGATCAACCAGGCTGTAATCTTGACAAACCTGTTGCATTTTAGTGTCCTTACACAGGACATAGCTACTTTCATTGGTATATATATATTTAGCTGTTAAATCTTCTTCCACTGAATTTCAAATTAACTCTTGCAATTTAAATTGCACTGACTCCACCTCAGGCTAATGGCTTTAAAGTCTCCTAGGTCTCCTGTTACCCTTTTAATACAGCTGAAGCACTTTCTTTTAATCTTCTTGTGGTACTGATTCAGTCACGGCTACATTAACATAGTGCTCTCACATTACATCCTTAGTAAACTTCCCTTGCTTGCAGTCACTCACTCACTCCCCATGTCAGAAGCCAGCTGCTGCTGGAGCTCCAACACCAGGACACAGCACAGCTACCCAGGGAGCTCACAAAACCCCAGGTTTTATAGGGGAATTGCTATAGAATTCACTAATTTCACATCCTGACATGATTACCAAAATAATCTGACCTGCCCTTCGGGCCTAGGAGGACAAAGTAACTTGGCTGCTGCCTCCTAAGCAGGCAGTGCTCCTTTCAAAGGAGCCCAGACTCAGCTGGCAGAGCTCTTCAAATACAGCAGAAGCCCTGCTGGGGTACACCAGGCCTCTTGAACATACAGCAGAAAGGGGATTCTGGAGAGGAAATGAAGTCACCACCACTAGTTTTAATAAAAACACCACAATGCTGTTTTCACCAAAAAGAAATGCATCTACATTGCATCCTGGAGAAAAACCTACAGATTCACTGCAGTGACCTGTGACTGCATCTGCAGAGAACTTTATTTCTGGCTCAGCAACCACATGCCAGAAAGGTCAGAAGAGAAGGTGACAATGCTGAGAAGACCCAGATCTCCACAGGCACCTTCACTCCAGAGATGACAGGGAAGCCCTGTTGGTCCCAGGAGTTACCAAGCCCAAGGGAAGCATAGGTACACTCAAACAAGCAGAGGCAATTAATACAGCTCCCAAGCAGAAAGTACTGTAAAGCAGTAGCAATTAGCAATACCATGGTAATTATTAATTCAGACATAAGCCATCAAAGCAGAGCAACTGAACCCAGGGGCAAGTATGATGCCAGAAATTTGGCACTGCAAGGAAATCAGGAGTTTAAGGAGACCAACACAAAACCAGAGGGCAAATTCTCTTCAGCCTGAATAAACCTGCTTGAGCAGAGGTCTCTGTGAGAACTAGGGGAACTTGAGGAAACTGCTCAGAGACTGAAAGACACAAGAGAGGAGGTGCAGCAGAAAAAACGCTTTTCCAGAAAACCCAAAGAGGCTCATGGGTACACTGGATCCAAAGAAAGAATTTTAAGTCATAAAGACACACCTGCAGGAGGATGCTATGAGACTCAAGGGATGTTTAAGAGAGTAAACCACACCTAGTTAACATAAAAAAAACCCTCAAAGTCAGTGATGAAAATGGTGAGCAAAAGATAGGCTGTTACAGTAACACACTGAGGCACAGAACTGCTACATGTCAACACTATGGCTTCACAAATCTTTACATTAAAAAAATTATGAAATTAAAACAACCCACAATAATAAAACCAATAATTCCCCACATTACTGGGAATATTGCTATTTTTGCCAAATGACTAATGTGTCATTGAGAAAGAGTGGGGAGAAGATGAGCACAAGGAAAGAGAATTATAATGGCTGGAAAAGATGAGCAAACTGGGAAGAAGCTGCAGAGAATGAATACCTAATGCCCCAAATTGGTAACCTGGGAGAAATTCAGAGGCATTCCCCAGCCATAAGCTGCCAAAATGGCTGACAATACACAGGACAAAACAGGAGGCAGAGCTACTGTGATACCCTTCAAGTAAATAATTAAAAGGAAAAAAAAGCAGACATACATGTGGAAAAAGTTACACAATCCTATATTTGACATATCTGAGTGAAATATTACTATGCATGCTCTTCAAGACAACTGAAACAAAACAAAAAACACAAACAAACAAATAAAAAACCCAACACAACAAAAACCAAAAAAGAGCCCCACATACTAAAAAAAAGTCCTCACACAAAGGGAACTGCTTTTTCATATTTTACCCATTGGAGGGACTGTGATTCAGCCTGTATTTACTATGAAAGAAAGAACAGGCAAACAACTGGAAACCATTTCCCAGCTCCTTTGTGAACTCTGCTCAAGAAAAACTGAAATAGAGACAGTTACCCAGTAGAAAGGTGGAATTGGTGAAAAAGCAGCATGATTGATGAAATATCTCTATTCAGGCAGCCTCCTTCCTCTTTTGAAAGCCCTGACAAGTAACTAGTTTAACCTGAAGACAGCAATTAAGAGAGACAATAGCATAAAATTCAATTGAGGAAAAAAAAACCCTTAAATATATTGATGAAAACTTGCAGGAGAACAATTCAAGTATTTGTCATCTCTGCAACAATGGAACAGACTGGAATAATCATAAAAGACTCTGCAAATGCTTCTAAAAAACTAACATCAGAAGAAAAGGGGCTAGGTCTAGAGATATAAGGATGGGGTACTGAGAGGACAGAGGGGCAGATAATAGAGATGGCCATATTTTCTGTCAGAGGGAAGATACCACTGCTTAAATCCAAAGAGATGTGGGAAGGCATGAAGCACTTCAGCTGCTGGGGCAGGATGGCACCAAGGGTCAGCACACATCGCATTTGACACGCTCCAGCACACTCACTGTTCCAGGAAAATTCAGCTGTATCAGAGGGGAAGACACAAGCAGCCTGCTACACCCTCTTCCCTTCAGCACCTCCCTGCATGTTCATCAAATACCCAGGAAATGCTGTAAAAGCAACCTGCTGCCTCCCAAGAGCAAGCTGCACCACAACAGTGGAACTGAAACTACATCAAATTGTAGTGTCAGCCCAAAAACACCCAGCTTGTGGGGTGCACAGGCTGGACAGGCAGCACAAGGATCCCAAAATGACCCCTTGCAGGGACTTGGGCCAGCAGCTGGGGGTCTCCAGGAGCAAAGGTACCAGAGATAGCTGAAGGGACAGCAGCTCCTCCAGCAAGGCAGAGCACAGAAGTATCAAGGAACAAAGCTCATACACATGGGATTTGAAGCACTTCAGTGCTCCACAGCATGGAGAGACACAGGAACAAGTTCTAACATTTGTAGCAAACAAGTGTGTGTAGGAGAATGGCAAAATTCACACTTCAAGTCTATAGTGTGACTATTGATTGGGATTAAATGAGGATCAGATAACCATGAGGTCACAGAAGTGAAGGGTAACATGCATGTGACCTTTTATCACCAGGATCAGGATTCAGCAGAAATGAGATAGGAGAATTTTCTCTGGTATCTAATGTCAGTGTTAAGCTCATTTGATTTTCTCTATTCTCTGTACTCCCACATAAAGGTTTTCCACATCTATGGCTGCTCAAACACATTTCCTCAGAACAGTGCAGCCACCAACCACAAAAATGAGTCACAGCAAGTACCCAAAACACAATGCTACCCTAATATCCACCTAGCACTTCCAACACTGTCACCTGGAAAATGCCTCACAACAGAAATATTAGAGGAATGGCTATCCACACAAAACATACATACCAGGAAAAGCAAGCACTGCTTATTATTTCTTTATTTACTGCATTATTGCATTTAATAATTTCAGACAAAACAGCTCCTTTAAAAAAAAAATCATACACTTTTAAAGGAGCAACTTGTAAAGTGCTTAGGTAAACATCATAGTAGATATTACTGCTATCTATGTAAGAAAATGCAAATACCTATATTTGTTCATTTCTGGTTGTAAACCACTTAAGAAAAGCCACACTGACTGCACTATGCACTAGCCAAAGCCACATAAATCTTATTTATCAGATATCCATCTCCATTGCACTCTGTCACTTTCTGTAACAGAGTAGTTGCCAGTCAAAACGCACAGCCACCTCTTTAGAATGAGTTTCAGCTCCTGGATGAATGAGCACATTGTGATGGTATGACTGAACAAAAACTGAGGGCCAAATGCAGTGCTGGTAAAATTCAGAAATACTGCTGTAAGAACAAACTGCTGCTGGTGCTAAGCCAGCACTGTATCCCATAAACATCACCTAGGGTGCTATTTAGCCTTTGCTGAGGAGCTGGATGCGAGCAGGAAAAGCTGTGCTGGAGAAGGGCACACAGCAGCCTCCTGGTCACTGCTGCAGTTGCAGACACAGCTGCCTCTGCAGCCCCCCCGCCCCGTGCTCCTGACCCATGGAATATGCCACATGATCAGCCCTTGGCTGCACAACTACACAGCCACTCCACACTCCTGGGGATTGGCTTGCCTTGCCAGCCAGGGGCTTGTATCATTTACAAATAAGAGATGGAAACCCACAGGATGAAGCCAAACATATGTGCTGCTTCCCCAAGCCTGCAGAGGCTGAAGAACAGCAGCACGAAATGCAAAGAGCCCAACTTCCCCTTTAACACAGCATTCATGTGTTGATTTTAACTATTTCATCAAGGAGCAAGCTAAGAATAGTCTGCTGTGGTACAAATCTCCAATTTCAGATGTTATGCCACCTCCACCACCCCAGAAACCTTGCAGATGAATTTTCACCTTACAGCTTCAGCAAGCTGGGAGTAAAACTGATGTAACCTATTGAAAACAACAATCAAACACTACTTTTATTTCCAGCAGTATAAGGAATGCTGCAATAACAGCATGACCTTGCATATTAAAATAAGATGATCTAGATGGTGTAACAGCAACTCATTGGCCACATAACTGACCACAGCCAGGGTAACTGCCCTGGGGAGGTCACTGCATGCATTGCCCCATGTTCTTCCTTAAACACTCCCTGCTGCCCACCAAAGGTGGGATACAGAGCTAGAAGGCTGTCTGACCTGATTCAGGATGATTGTTCTGGACAAGAACCTTATCTCTGGGCATCATACCTTCTTCTGCTTGGACCTCCCCTTCCTGCACACTCAGATTCACAGTTCAGCAACCCATAAAAAACACCACTGGAAGGTATTGGCAGACAGAGACACTTGGCCTGCAAACCACTCTCTGAAGGCTCACAAGGTGAGGAAGTCAGAGAAGGTCCACTGAAAGTCAGTAAGAAAGGTAGACAACACAAGACAGCATGAAAGAAAAAAAAATCACAGAAATACAGATATCTCAAAATCTGCAAAAGGAAAAGCCAGCTTCAAACAAGATTCTCCTACAATGTCACAAGTTTGAGAAACACTGCTGTGTGGAATATAGTACCTGATCCAAAAACAGACAGGGGGAAGTGGGGGGCAGAAAGCAGGGAGGAAGGGCCAGAATCCATGTAGGACTTCAGGAATCTCTGAAACAGGCTTCCAAAGTGGAAAATGGAGAAAACCGAGGCAAGCTTGACTGCTGACCGTTTTCAAATGTGCAAATGGAGAAATAAATGCAAGAATATTTCTCACAGACAGGATGTGCTTTCCCTATTTTTAGCTTGGCCCTCCCAATACAGCTGTGCTGTGTCTGGGATCCACAAAGCACCTGCCTGCCTGCCAGACCAAGCCAACAGCCTGCACTCGGTGCTCTTAGGGCTTGCTCAATGCTCACCACAGACAGAGCATTTCCATTTGAGTAAAGGGTGCTTGAGTGCCATTCATAACGCTGAAAAAGCCAGCAAGGCATCACTCGAGTGCCACTGGTCTAGAAGACATCCACTTGGACAAAGAGAATAGATGTGCCAAATTTCAAAATGTTATAAAAGCAGAACACTGTCGCAGTTTGATCCCCTGCACAGTCATGGAAACTGAGATATCAACTCAGCGCCATTTTCAATTACCAAAAGCTTGTCATAACATGTACAGAGCACTGACAGCATCCCAAAGGTTTACCCCCAGGGCACAAAATTAAATAGCTATTACCCAATAGGAGAAATCACATTTTAAAGCCTCTGTCTCTGAACATGACAAGTATCCACAGCTCTTTTCAAATGCTAATTTTGTCTATGAGAAGGGAAAAAAAAATCTCAGAAAATTTAGCAGAGAAACATCCACAATAGCTCATTTACTAGAAATGCACTGATAAGCACCTTTTTTTTTTTTTTTTTTAATTTGGCTGATGTATTGCTGAAGCATAGCAATTTGGTTTCAGCTACCCAAACCACATAGCTATTCTACACATTCTTCACACTTTCAAAACACAAAGAACACCACCATACTGGTTTAGGGGAAACTAAAAGCTTGTGTCTTGGCTCGAAGCTGCAGAGGGCCAGGGAGGCAAGTCTTCATCGTGTATTGCATCCCCCCAAATTCTTGCCCGATGAAGGGTCCAGGTGATAAGCACTTCCTATTGTTACAGCCTTTTTAGAAAGGTACACGAACATTTTCCCACTATAAATATGCACAAAACGTTTAAAACGTTAACATACCTGGCAAAAAGCCACGGCTAAACTCCTTCCAACAGTCACGCGTGTCAGCTTCTCCTAGTGACCCCTAAATCTGATTCATTTATGGGAAAGAGATCACTTTGACAGCCACCAGCTTCTTCCGAAAACGCAGACATCCTACCTGCAGGGCCCTGCTGCTCCACATACGCTCTCTGATGGAAGGATTCCGTGCTAGCCATTTTTTTTTTTTTTCGGGAGAACGCCTGCCGGCTCCAAAGGGGGATGGAGGCAGCAGCGCCCAGGTACGAACACCAAACCCCTCCCATCCTTGGCTGGCTCCGCCGGTCCCGTTACCGCCCCGCTCTCCGACCAGTCCTTTGCCCCGAGAAGGGAAGGCACCGCGGGGCCGGCACCTGCTCTCCTGGCACACCGGGAAACCAGGGAAAGCCAGAAAAGCCAGGAAAGCGGGGCTGAGCTGGGCACCATCCCGGGCCCGCGTACCTGTCCGTCCCGAGGGCTCCTCGGCCCTTCCCCTCTGCTCCCAAATTCCAGCCCCGCTACCGTCCCGCTCCCCGGCAGGCTCCCGGTGCCCCCGGGACGGTGACACGGGGATAACAAAGCCCGGCGGAGCGACGGCGGCGCTCACCTGCCCAGCGGTCGCTTCATGCCCTCGGCGGCGGCGGAGGAAGGCAGGCGCAGGCTTCGCCTCAGGCTACAGCCCTTGTCGAGGGGCCCGGGCACGGCGGCAGCGGCGGCGCGCTCATGCTCCACCGTGACCGACTCGTTGCGTTTCCTCATGCCGGGGCGGGGGCGGCAGCGGCGGCGGCGGAGACGGCGGCAGCGGAGCGGGGCCGCGCTCACTCGCCGCGCGCCCTGCCGGCACTACCCGGCCCCGCCCCGCGCCCCGCCCCGCCGGCGCGCCCGCCAATCCCCGCCCCCGGTCGCGCCCCTCGCCCCGCCCCTTCACCGCCCCCTCCAATCCCCGCCTCGGAGCGGCCGCGGCGCCATCTCTAGTGCGGGCACGAGCCCGGCCGCCATTTCGCTGTGGGCCGGGGCGCGGAGGGGGCGGCGCTGCTGAGGGCGGGAGCTCTGCGGGCCCGTGAACGAGCCCCCTGTGAAAAACGCCAATCACTTGTTTTTAAAATTTTAAAAGTTTAAGAGCAAAAAATTGGTCATAAAAATAGCAATATAATTAGAGTAATAAAAATTTGGACAATTTGGTTTAAGGCAATATGAGACAATAGAAACAAAGAGTTACGGACGTCCGCGTACCTTTTTCTGAGCAAAATAAGCCTGGAAAAGTACCCACGTTAACAGAGGATTAACCCTTAAAAGCAACAGCCTGTTGCATATTCATACACCTCATCCCTGATGCATAAATTCCATTCAAACACAGGATTCTCTCTGGGTAGTGTCAGCTTCTTCCTCTGAATCCTGACGGCGTCTTCAGGGCTGAGTGAGGCAGGAAGAAGTTCATTTGTTCTGATAATGGAGCAATAAATTCTCTCTCTCTGAAAAATTTAGGTGTCCTGTGGCCGCTAGCTCGGTGCGAGTACCTCATTCCTTTCTTTAAAAAGTATCTCACATACATGGTTTCTATTTTAACATTATGTTATAACCTAAAACTATATTTAGCACACTACTTAAGAGAATTAATACAGCATAACTTTCTAACATAACACATATAATATTCATTGCAATATTTGCGAAAAGCCAATCATAAAATACACATTTTTCGCACGGCACGGCTGGTTCAGGGATGTGGGGAGAGTCAGAGCCACGCTACTGATAGAATCGGCAGTGAGAAGAGAGACAGGGAGGAGGCTCTTGGATGGCACAGAAGTGTTATGATACCACACTGGAAAGTAGGTCCTCATTTGACTTATGGCTAAAGAGGCACCACACTGGCAAAGCAAGGAAGTTACAGAGCTTCCCTGGCTCTGTGCTGAGAAAAATGCATATTTTATGATTGGATTTTCGCAAATATTGAAATGAATATTATATGTGTTGTGTTAGAAAGTGATGCTGCATTAATTCTCTTAAGTAGTGTGTTAAATATAGTTTTAGATTATAGCACAATGTTAAAATAGAAACTATGCTATGTAGGATACTTTTTTCCTAAAGAAAGGGCTCGAATGGAGATAGCAGCCACAGGACACCAAAATCTTTCAGAGAAAGAGAATTTATTGCTCTCTCATCAGAAGAAACGAACTTCTTCCCACCTTGCTCAGCCCTGAGGACGTCGTCAGGATTCAGAGGAAGAAGCTGACACTGACCAGATAGAATCCTGTGTTTGAATGGAATTTATGCATCATGGATGAGGTGTATGAATATGCAACAGGCTGTTGCTTTTAAGGGTTAATCCTCTGTTAACGTGGGTCCTTTTTCAGGCTTATTTTGCCCAGAAAGAGGTACCTGGACTGTCTGTAACTCTTTGTTTTTATTGTCTCATATTGTCCTAATTCAAATTGTCCAGATTATTATTACTCTAATTGTATTACTATTTTTATAACTATTTTATTACTCTTAAACTTTTAAAATTTTAAAAACAAGTGATTGGTGTTTACAGTGTAGATGCTGCAAAGCGTGGAATATGTCAAATTTTTCTTAAGAGAAGAAATCCTTAGATTTTTGATCTTTGTATACTCTTAAGTCCAGTCAGCAAGAAAGCCCATTTTCCATGTGTTAGAAAAACAAATTAACTGCCTTGTTAAAGTTTAGGTCTTGAGGTGCTTCAGTGACCTCAGATCTAGGGAGATGTTAAGAAAAATTTGGAAAAAGGACACCCACTGATAGTGGACACAATTTATGAGCCACAAAGACACAAAGACACCTGGTAGAACTCCCAAAGGAAGCAAGGAAGAAATTAATAAAGCCAGCTTAGCAATTGTCCTGTAATCAACTGCAACTGGGTAAAATGTAATTCTGTCAGGGAATTACATCTGAGGCCACTACAAGCCCAAGAAAGACACAGATCCATAAGAAGAGAAAGAGTGGGCATGCAAACTAATTAGCATGAGAAGCATTTCTTCTGAACTGTTGCCGAGTGATCCTGTACCCCAGATTCCAGAGAAATACATAAATTAAATAATCCCAGGAGGTACTGAACCAAGAAGGAGAAAGCAATTCCTAAAATACCAGCCTGTACTATCTGGCAGTTACAGATAACTAGCAGAAAGCAATGTGTAATGAACTGATATGTGTTTTATCTTGTTTCAACAAGTTTCTCCTAACATTTGAGATTTTCAGAAATTTTCTCTTGATAAGATCTTAACTGCAAAAATTTTCAGCCAGGCTTTCAGAAAGACCGGTTCTACTTTTTCATGCTTTGAGCAGCAGAAGTTCTTGTCCATTTGATTTTGTTCCATTTTCTATGTCTCATTGGGAAGACTGAGTTCTGCAACTGAGCATTGTCCTTTGTCTGGTGACAACATCATGAGTGGTGGTCACTCCAAAAGCAAAGGCTGCATGGGGCTTGGGAGTGGGAGTGTAGTGCTGTGAGGAGGGAATTGCCAGCTGCTCCACAGGCTTTGAAACAAGGGGAATGGACTCAGCTGTCATAAATCCTCTGAAATGCCTCAGAGTGAGGTTTACTACAGGGGACAACTACGGAAAGTTACTTGCAAGTCAGTCTTTGTGGGGTGAGTCTTAATACCAGTTGGCTTTTTCTCTGTGCTAGAAAGAAACAAGTGTTTTCTTGTGGAGCCCTTAAGCTAATCACAACATTTCTAAATGCTTCCCTTCCTTAACTACACAGGTATAAAAACAGGTGTTTGCTTGGTCTCTCCCATCATAGAAGATATTTAAGATTAGGGAATCATTACTTTTTTTTTTTAGTGTAATGTCCTCTGTGCTGCTGGTACACAGAATATTGAATTGTAGAACCATATAATCACCAGGGTTGGAAAAGTCCCTCAGGATCATTGAGTCCAACCACTAGCTCAGCATCACTGTGTTCACCAATAAACCATGTCCCCAGATGCCACATTTAGACATGCTTTGAACACTTCCAGGACAGTGACTCCACCCTGGGCAGCCCATTCCCGAGCCTGACCCTTTCAGTGATGAATTTTTTCCTCCTCTAAACCTCCCCTAGGAAAATGACACTTGAGGCTCTTATCTGTTGTCCTATCACTTGTGACTTGGGAGAAGAGGCCAGCTCCCACCTCACTATAATCTCCTTTCAGGAATATGTAGAGAGCAGCAAGATCTCCCCTGAGCCTCCTTTCTCCAGGCTGAAGAGTTTATAGGCACCCCTTGCAGCACTCCAGTTCGGTGAGTCATCCTACCAGTATGAAGAAGTTCTTCCATTTGGGATCAGTACTTGCCCTTCTGACCTATTGAAAGAGAGCAGTGAGCCTTTCTGCGAGTTTCCTCAGAAACTACCACAAACACACACCAGAAATCAATGCACAAGATCCATTCTGAATTCCAAGTTAACCCCCATGGTGGAATTCTGGTTGACTTGAGAGATTGTTGAGGCAATAGTCCACTACAAACCTTACTTCTGCTGCTGTTATAAGCAACCCAGGGTGAAATTCTGCCATCTGTGGTCAACGAATTCTGTATCTGAAAAATGCAAAACAACTGAGGAAATGTGCTGACACAGGATTTCTCACCAGCCAGTAACTTCATGTAGTTCTACAAAACACGTACAGGAAGAACAGGAAAATCAAGTCAGAGTAAAGGTTGGGAAAGAATTTGGGATTTCTTAGCTCAAGGCATGAACAAAGATTACAATAGAGCAATAGTAGAAACTATTGCTATGGGCAAGGACACATTCCAAAGAGTTTCTGTATGTGTGGAGTGATCCCAAAGAGGTCTGGAGACAGACCATGGGGCAAGGATACAGCCTGCTGGACCACACCAGTATCAAGCTCCTTCCCATCCCATATCCTTCAGAGGCAGCTGCAACTGGATTTACCAGCCTGATCTGGAGATGAGGAAGACTGACGGAAAGCAAAGGACACCAAATGAGCACTGATGCTAAGTAACATTTTCAAGGGAAGGAATGAGAGCTGTGTTTGGCTGTGGATGAGCTCAAACAAATCTCCTCAAAAGACAGAAACCAGAGCAGGAGATACCAAAGGGACCTGGAAAGACCAGGAGAAAGTTCTGGTTAGGAAACCACTGTGAGAAAAGTTTCTGGAGAGCACGAGGATATTCAAAGCAGCAGGGAAATCAGAAAAGGGGCAGAGCCATCTTGAGATGGTACTTGAAAAGGGAATGAAAGCCAAGGAGAGGTGAATTGAGGCAGAGCAGACACTGCAGCGTGCTGCTAAAGGCAGCCTCTGGAAATGCAGAGAGGCCTGCTAGGAGGACAGCTTTCTGCTCCTCAGCACCATGGGCTTCTTCATCTGCTTGCCCAACTGTTTCCTAGCTGACCATGTAGAGAAAACAATGAAGAGATGGAAGGTGGAGCCATCCTTTCATGCTGAATTCATCCTTCCTGAAGGCATGGGAATCTGCCTGCCCCCCTACCCCAAGCTGCTCCCAGCCCCCCACCCTGCAGTCCTAGGTCAGGGGCTGACTTTGTGGCAAGACAGGACTGCTGGGTGTGGCACAGCAGGTGCTGCAGGCTGGTGGCATAGCAAGGCTTTTAGCCCCAGAGCAGGGTGCAGAAGGTGACCTCAGGACTCCTTGTGTTTGCCAGGAAGAGGTCACAGGGCTTCTCCTGCCGGATATCAGCACGTGCAGAAGCAGAGGATTGGCAGAAGCTCTGGCTCAGTGCTGCCTTGGTGGGCAGTCCCTGATGTGTGAAACCCCAAAGGACTCCCCACTGACATCCTGCAATACCACCCTTCTGGAAAATTTGGAGATGGGGACCCTCATGTTTTCCTCACTGTCCAGGAAAATGCTTTCCAGGCTTAACCCTCTGTGGAGAATAGGCAGCATGTGCTGTGGGCAGGCAGGGGCAGATGGAAGGTCAAGAGGCAAGGAAGGAGCTGTGGGTAAATGAGGGGCCAGGGCAGGGAAGAGAGCTGGGACTGATAAGCAGTGTCATAGAGGGAGAATAGGTAAGGGTGCAGTGCAGGAGTCAGAGATATGGAGATGAAGAGAGGCTTCCTTCACTACCTGGGCTGGGGAACATGATTCCCCAGTTGGGAGCATCCCTGCTCTAGGAGGCTCCCAGAGGGGGCCGGCTCCACGAGGAGACAAAAGCTGTCTCCATGCCTTGGCTCAGTGGGATGAGCCCTTCGGGATCCGTGGACACATGGGCTTGGCATGGGACGGCCCTGCCCCCCGCTGGCTCCCCTTTGCCTTGCGGCCCCATCCCCTTTGCCCATCGCTGCTCCCCTGACCCTTGTCAGTCCCCCACGAAGTGCCCACCACGCCTCCATCCTCCCGAAACTCCCAAGAACTCCCTGCCCCTGGAATCCCTGCCCTTTGCCTCACAGTGCCCCCAATGCCCAGGACTCCCGCAACCACTCCCTGTTCCTTTGAACGTCAAAAAACCCCCCTGCCCCACTGAGCCATCCAGTAGCACTGCTGCCCATGAAGCTCCCCAAAGAAGCTCCCATTTCCCCCTTAGCCCCTGGAGACCCTCAGATGTGCCCCCTGCCCTGCAGATGCTCAGAGGCTTCTCCTGCTGCCCCCTGATAATGCCACCTTCTCACCCTGCCTGCATCCACTGGGGCAGGAATTTCCCGAGGTTTGCTTCCATTTCTGACTTCTTTTTTGAGATGACCTTGGTGACCACCTTGTGGCACAGTGTTAGACAGAAATTAGGCACAAACATCAGTCACTAGACACTGGGACAAAGTCAGGGGCCAAATACTAGTTCAGTGAAGCTTAGTTTCACCAACCTCTAGGACCAAGGAAAGCCAATCCAGAATTCCATGTGACAGCTTTTGACAGGGAATGATGATAACCACAAACTCTTCAAGCAAGTGGCTTTTGCCTGCTCACATTGGCACAGTTTCCTGCTCACAAGAACCCAGATGGTTGTGCTGGGGTGTGACCCGTGTGGCCAGTGTCACTTGTGCATGACATAGAGGATGAACAGAAACCAGGACCTTGTTCTTCTCCTGGGGATCCTATGGAGTGCCAGTGACTGTCAGGTCAATGAAGATGATAAGCATGTTAACAATAAGCTGATGCACTCATCTTTCAAAACGCTCTTAAGGAACTTCTTCCCCACATGCCACACCAGGTTGGTTCCCCCAATGCCTGAAAAGACTGTGCTCCTGCTGAAACATCTCTGGATACTGCCCAGTGCTTTTTGTCCACCTGCACCAGCAGCTTGAAGGTGACATGTGCAGGCTGCTGGACACCATCCTCCCCCGTGAGGATGCAGGACCACCTGCCAATGAGCTAATCGGGCAGCCCCATGTGAGCAGGGACGTGTCCTGACCTCCTGTGCCAGGAACAGCCTTCTCTATATCAGCAGCCACAAAGCTCTGGCTGTGCTGGGCCTCACAGGCACATTTTCCCCCCTGGATCCACCAGCTTCATTTGCCCCCTTATTCCCACCGGCAGCCTTCCCAACACTGTGTATGGGAGCACTAACAAGCACCCGTCCCGCAAAGGTGGGGTGCAGACCCTGGGGCCAGCTCAGCTTCTTGGGGCTCCTCCTTCTCGAGCGATGCAGAGAGCCGGGAAGGCAGGACAAAGAGCCCGGGCACTTTTCCTCCCGCTCTCCAGGAACCCCCTGCACGCAGCGGGGACCCGAGAACCCCGGGCAGGCTCTTGCCGAGTCCCGGGGAGCCCCGCACACCCCGGCTCCCTCCCGCGGGAAGAAGCCGAGCCCGAACCCGCGCCCCGGCCGCTGCCCCGGAAGAGCCACTCCCGCAGCCCCGCCCCCGAGGGCGTGCCCGGCGCCCGCGCGCCCCGTGGCCAATCAGAAAATTCGGCCGCCCTGCGTCAGCGGCACGCGGCGGCGGCGGAGGCTGTTGCTAGGCAGGCCGGCGCGCCTGGCCCAATGGGAGCGGGGCGCTGCGGCCGGGCCCGGGCGCAGGCGGCGGCGGCGGCGGCGGGCGCGGAGCGGTTGGGGGCCGGCGCTCACCATGCCCTACAAGCTGAAGAAGGAGAAGGTGCGGCCCTGGGGGCGGCGGCGGCGCCGGGGGAGCTCCCGCGCGCGGCGCGGCGGCCGACGGCTCGCTCCCGCCGCCCCTCCCCGGCGCGGCCTTCCCTGGGCTCAGCCCTCGGGCGGGGGCGCGCACGGGGCTGTGGCCGGCAGGGGGCGGGGGCGCGGGCGCGCGCCCGCGGCGGGCGGGTCGGGTGGCGCAGGAGGGCGGCGGGGGCGCGCGCGGGCCCGGGGGAGGCGGGCGGGAAGGTGTGAGGGGCGGCCGGCGGTGACTCCGTGCGAGCCCGGCCCGGCCCGGCCCGCCCTGCGCGCTCCGCCGGCCGCGGGGATGCTCCCGGTGGGGGAGGTACGGCCGCACCCACGCCCCGGCCCCGCCGCTCCCGCCGCCGGCGGGGTGAGGGCCCGGATCCGCCTCTGCCGCCGCCTAGGACGGCTGGGCCGGGGCTGTGGGTGCCCTGGCACCGCATATCTCCGATGAGGCCGCGCCCCGGGGAAGGGCTGGGTGGGCACAGGGCCCTGTCTCCCGCCGGTACCCCGCCGGGGTCAGCCTGCGGTGACCGGGACGGGAGATGCCAGCATCGCTCCTGGGCTTGGGAGCTTGGCCTCGCCCTGGGCGTCAGCCGCCGCGGGAGCCGTTCGGGATGCCTTTCCCAGGGAGAAAGGGCTGGGAGTGGATGTCCGGAGCTGGGCGTGCTGCAGGAGTGGTCTGTGGCAGCTCACACCTGAGCTCTGCAGAGAGATGCTAAAATTCTGAACAAGGTGGAGTTTTCTCTGAATGTGTTCTCATCCTTTCAGGAGTCTCCAAAGTCTACCAAAAGCACTACAAAGCCTGGCAGCAGCAGCAGCAGCAGCAGCAGCAGTAGTGGGAAGGATGGTGGGGCAGAGAATTCGGAAGAGGTAAGGCTTTCACCTTGGGTGCAGCAGTGTGCATGTGCAAACTCATCTTTGGGGAGGAATTAAATCTTTCATTTTAGCTGCTTCCACCAGATAACACATGTCCACCAGGATCTTAAGAAGTCAGAGAAGGAAAATTGTCCCAAAAGGAACAATGACTATGGATGAGACCGGATGAGTCTCATACCCTACAGACCTGCAAAAAGACATTTGGCTCAAAGCTGAGGGCAAGTGGTGCTCACAGAGGTGGGCAAGGCATGGCAAAGTTGGCTGCAGAAAGGGACATGCCATGATTGTCAAGGAGGTGGAAGCCTGGCAGATGGGAGCAGCCTCCTTGCTCCTGTCAGAGCAAAGTGCCATCAACTCTGTTGTCACTTTGTGTCAGAGTGGGAAAGTAGTGAGAAGCAATGGGAAAAGATCTGTTCTGAGGCATTTTCTGGAGGAGTGAGATTAGAAAGTAATGGATAGGAACACTTGAAAGAAAGAACTGCTAGAGATTAAATGGCTCTCTTTTGGTATAACAGCCTTGTTGCTGAATGCAGCATTCCTCACAAGAAGACACAGTCTGTATTCCCAGATGTGCAGTCTCACTCTCAATTTGGGTGTTGCCAGGTAGATACATTAGAATGGCCTCAGCAGAATATAATGGTATGATAAGCTGTCCTTAGAATTAGCACAAAGTTGTGTTCAGTGGAACTTTTCTGGTAGTCCTGAGTTTGTCTGGCATTCAGGCAGTGGTTGTGGAATTTGAGAATTGTCTCAGAAGAATGTTATACACATCTGAGGAAGCATGCATGTATATGTGGTTTATTTATTTTAATGCCCCGGTTTGGCAAACAAGCTGTGCCACTTCTACATCCATAGAAGCTTGTGTGCTCTGGTCTTGTCTGGGACACATTGCACTTGTCATTTGGAGGGTGGGGTATGGGAGAGATGTAGGGCTAATCAAGACTAGGAAGAAATGTGTAGTACAGTGGCATGGTTGTAGACAATGTTACTTTAGAGTCTGCTCCAAAGAATAGATCTGCATTGCAGAGCCTCAGAAAATAAACCTACCACAAACCACTCAGTTTTGTTCTCACGCCTAACCTGCCATGTGGCCAGCAAGGAATCAGTCTTACTTTGTGTGCCTTGGAGCAGGCAGCAGTTTTGTAGATCCTCCATCCTGGCCTTTGCCTTGATCTGTTTTGTTCTGTGTATGCAGCTGAAAACAGCTTGGTGGGAGAGCTGCCTGCAGACTCCAAGGAAGTGAGAGAACTCCTGCGTTGGCATTATGGGGTCAGACTTACCTTTTATTTATGTGGAACTCTTTGCTGAGTTCACAGCTCTGGAAAGGTGTAGGAAAGTCTGGGTCTTGCAATGGATAGCCAATAAAGCAGGTCACTCTGATGTGCCCATCCAAATCAGCAGTGGCTGTGGCACTGCTCTCCTGGTTACAAGTGGTGCAGTAAGAAGGGAAGAATGTCACAGGTGACAGGGTTCCTTTTGTGACCTGAAATGGCATGTAATATTTGCCTGGGTGCAGGAGAAACTTAGAAGTGATGTGTCTAAAATTCCCTCCCACAGAACATACCTAGCCACTTCCTCATACTCCAGACGAAATCCAGCCCTCCTTTAAGATGGAAAGCCGTCTCCTTTGATCATAGGAACAGAGAGCAGAGCAGAAAGGAGACACCTCTGCAGTGTATACTGCCACAGGTCTCTTCTTCCTTTCTCTGTTGAGTCTGCAGTGAAGTTTGTTCCCTCTTGGTGCTTTCCTATCTCTGGAGTACTCTGCTGCAGAATGGAAGAGAGCCCTTTGCTTGATAAGAAGAAATGTATACCACTTTGAATGCGATTTTCTTGCTCTTCAAGAAACACAGAAAGGTATTTTGACTTTCACAATGTGCGAAGAATTAGGTAATGTGTGCTGGGAGCAAAACTTCCTTATGTCAGAAGCAAGAGGTGGTTTGACTTGTGAAACGCTGGGAGTGGTGTTGTCTGGTGGGGTTGATGGGCTGAGCCCAGCCTGGATACTTCTGCTGCCATTGTGAGAGTTTCATGCCCTGTGAATTCCCTTGTGGAGCTATGGTTGGTTGGTTGCCTGTTCTAGGGTGAAAATTGGGTGCACTAAAGAGATCTTTACTTTTTCTTCATATCTCAGTAGATGCTTAATGGGCTTGCAGCAGAGGAGCAGCATGTGGGCAGCCCTCTTCCAGTTTGTGCTTTTCTCTCTCACACCATGCTCCATGGAGCAGGGGAAAGAATCAACTTTAATTTATCCTGGTACCAGAAAGTTATGATTTGTTTTGCAGGCAACTTGTCTAGCTGGTGGGATGAGTAAAGCTTGTTGCAGAGCAGCTCTATTTTGTTGGATCTGGGCAAATGCAGTGGACAAAGAGCTCCTGTGAGGATCTCTGTGGAGGGAGATGGAGAGGGTAGGAGCCAGTCCAGAGCCCCCTAAGCAAAGTGCTTTGTTCTCTGCAGCAAGGGAGCTCTTAGTGGAGCTGATCTGGAGGGGCAGATATGTTGAAAAGCAGGCACATCCACAATGGAAGCCAAGTGTTGGATTCTCTCTTAAGTACAGGGGTTCTGCAGTGCTCTTAGTTTTACTCCAAGATGAGCATCTCTCTGATGTGAATAGCCAGCAGAGCTTGGCCAGCCCCTGGCTTGGGGGGGCAGTTTGCTGTGGAAGAGACAAGGAGCAGCGGAGTAAAACATGAGAGCAGGGAGTGGGAAATGAAAGGTATGTTTAATTCAGTCCCTCTGGAACACGATGAGTATGTGAATGCAGAGAATTTCTGTGTAGCTATTTAAGGAGGAAAAAATAAATAATGTCAGAGACCAAGGCAGCATTGAATGAGAGGATGAGAAAGAGTTACTCCTCCTGGCCAGAAAGACTGGGAGAGGCAGCTGGGTAGGGAAAAGAGTTAATGACCTGGAAGTGGGAGCAGGCATTAGCAGCAGTAAAGATGGGAGTTGCTCTGCAGCCTCAAGGGCAGCTTGGAGCCTTGCTGATGAGGTTTGCAGCTCTGGGAGAGGGTGTACCTTTTCAGTGAGCTGCTGTATTTTCATGTTTTGCACATATCTCCATGGGGCTTGTTACTGCAGTACCTGGAGTTCATTATTCAGAGACAGGCATTACAGTGTGTTCGTGTTACTTCTGAGGCAGAGAGCCTCATTTTAATAGGGAAGCTGTTTTACAGCAGACAAAGAGAGCAGGTACTGACTTGAGGGATGGGAAGGGAAGAGTCATCTGAGGAGGAGGAGCTGAGAGCAGATCTGGGCTGGGAAGCTTAGCAAGCAGGAGATGCTCAAGGGACCAGTGAGGCAGAAAGGGCTTCCCGAGTGGCGATGCACCCAGCTGCAGTAGGAGTGCCTGCAGAGGTGAGGTCATGCATGGCTAGGGGAGAGCAGGAGGAGCTAGCACAGCTCAGGGTGGCTGGGGGAAGAGGATTTCTGTTCTCTGGGGTGAAGAGGAATGGCACAGAGCAAGCTCAGGGCCTGGGGCTCATTGACTTGTGCAGGCAAGTTCCTGACTAGGAGGAGAGGTGGTGGGAACCAGTGGGGAGGAAGTGCTCTGGAGGAAGGGAGCCTGTGTGCAGGAGTTCTGATTCAGTTTCATTTAGGGGTGGCCTGTCCTGTTGGCACAAGGAGCTGCTCCACTGCAGTGGGGAAAGTGGGGCTACCCCACTGTGCTTGGTGCAAACACCTTGTGCTATTCTCTGGTCACTTCAGCATGTTCAGTGTAACAGGCACAGCAAACAGTGTCCCCCAAGCTGTTGGCTTTGTCATGGTGTGTGAGCCCTGCTTGTTGGGAGGGGGCTGAGCCTGCTCAGGTAGGGAGGTGCCTGTAGCCATGGAGCAGTTGGCTGGTGTCGGTAGCAGGGAAGGAGTCTGTACACGAAGAGAAAAGCTTTCAGGTTCAATATTTTCCTGTGTTTTCAGGGATGGAAACTTCTGAGAAGTGTTAGGAAACTTAAAATAAGCCTCTACTGCTTCATTTGGCCAAGGTAGGAGGTGTTGAAGGCAGCAGGACAGCAGGCCTGCCACAGGAAGCACCTCCTGAAAGCAGGAATTCAGCTTGATCCCAGAAAGTGCCTGTACAAGCAGCCCAGCATAAACCCTCTGAGCACTGCAGCATATGAGTATATCTGACCTCTCCAGCCATCAGGTTTTCCCTAGCAGTCTCAGCTGTGGGACTTCTGCATGTGCATGGCTGTTTCTTAAATAGCTGGCAGCTAAACCTGAAACTGTTTTGTTTCTCTTGCTGCAAGATGTTGAAGACTGTGGACTGTTGAAGACTGGTGGACTTTTCCAGCCCCCTACTGCAGCCTGTTCACATGCATTAAACACACCATGCTCTGAACATTTGCCTGTGGTGTTTCTGGGTGGGTGAGGAGTACCCAGGCATGTTCTATCAGCTAGGAGGGCCCACGTGTCCTGCTTCCTTCAGTGTTGCCTGGGAGGCCACCAGTGCATCTTCTGCTTCTCTCTCTACCATCTTTGCTCTGTGGTGGCTCAGCATTCACATTTTTCCCTTCTTCCCTGTGGAAGGAGAGTGATGCAGAGGCAAGGGTTCCCAAAGGCATCTGGATAATATTTTGAGTGGCTCACATTGCCCTGATAACCAAATATTCAGGGTGAGAAATGAACTTTTCAGTCTTGGAGGCTGGCCAGCAAGGCTTTGTCCTGGCTTAACTGAGCAGAGACTACTCTTTAGGATAAGTTGCCTCCAATTTGTAGTCTGGGCCTGCTTTGTTTGGCAGACACTGCAGTTTTTGTCACAAGCTCATCTGGCTCCCTCCTCTCATCATGGGACAACACTGCTCTGTGAAGGGAATTGAAACAAATGTAAACTGTAGAGAGTTCAAATCTTGTTGTATTCCCCCCACCTTGGCTTAGAGCTGAGCTTGTTACAGAACCACTCAAGATTTCCTTCAAATAGAGCCAGACCAGAACCAAAATTTTTCTGATTTCTCATTCAAAGTAATGGCTTGGCAAAAAAAAATTATGTTTTGCCTTAGGCCCTGTTGTCCACGGGGAGTCTTTACACTTGTTCTACAGATCCCAATCTGTAGAGCAGCATCTCCTTGTACACAGCTTTCCCTGTTCCTACCTTGCTGCCTTCCCACATGCTGCTGGTACAGTAACTCTTGCTCTTGCCCTGTAGTGCTGTGCTGTAGCTCTTTGGAAACCAGTTCAGAGAGAGGACTGTGCAGAGTAGCTGCAGCTCAGCCAGGAAGAGACTGGCTATCTGAAGGGTGGCGAGCTCTGCTGAGCTTCTGCACTCCCTTAAAACACTGCTGGTCACTGTTCTGGTGAGGTCTGCATTCCTAGCGCTGTGCTCTATGTGGCAGCTGAGAATTATGGGGAATGAAGAAGGTGATGTCCAAGAATTTCACTCACCTCTGCTCCCCATCCATTGTGCTGTTCTTGCTGTATCCTAATCAGGTTCATCCTGGAACTCCTTGGCTTCATGTACCTGCAGGAAGGAGGTGGCTCATGCAGCACAGCCAGGGTAGGCTGGGTGCTGGTTCCAGCTAATCCTTCTGCTTCCTGGCAGGATGTTGCCCTCTTTTGTCTCAGTTTTTCCACAGGTTGGGTCAGTGTGAAATTAAAGGGTCAGTTATTGAGTCATTATGGTCTAAGTAGGACTTGAACCAAGAGAGCTTCAGCAAGGTCAGAAGAGAGGTGAGCTGAGCAAACACTGGCTTGAGTTTCTGGTCACATGCTAAACACGAGCAAGTACCTCTGTTAGTGCAGTGTAACAAGAGTGCAGTGGGAGAGGAGAATGCAGGCAGAGAGTTTGTGTGGCTGAAAGGAGTGATGTGGGAAAAGCCCATCTTCAGAAGTCCAGACAGCAGTGAGGCAGAGATGGGAGAGAGCAGCCAGGATGGGCTGAGAGAGCCCACAGCCTGGGATCTAAGGTTGTGTATGTTTGGGTGTATGATCCATGTGGTTTATAGGTGCTCTTGGAGCATGAATGCGGCAGTGATTGTCATGGTCTTCACTACTGCCTTTCCAAGGCCTTTATGTCTGCCCTGTACTACATGCTTTGCTTTTTCACGAGTGATTCCCTGCACAAGGACAAGGAGGCAAATTGCTGGTTTTCTAAACTTGCTCGTTGTGTGTTGTATGGAGTGCTGCAGAGACAGCAGCACACTGAGATTTCTGTTTGGAGCACAGAAAGTTCTTATTTCTGCTTCATGTAATTTTGTCACAAGATTTGACTTTGCTTTCTACATCCATAGCACTGGCTGTGCCGAGAGGCTCCTCTGTGGTACCTTGCAGACATGAGTGAAACTGATGTTTACTTTGCAGGTATGCTGCAAAGGCAACCAGCAGCTCTAGAGCTGGTGAGATGCTCTCAACTGCAAATGCAACAGTGAAAAACCTGCCTGGTTTCTTCATTCCAAGAAGGTGCTGATGGCATCTGCTTATGAGGCTTGTAGGTAAAAGCTTCTGAGTTGTTTTTTCTCCCTCACCAGGCCCAGCAGCCTCAGCAGCAGCCTCAGCAACCACAGCAACAGCCACAGCAGCAGCCAACTTCAAATAAGCGGCCCAGTAACAGTGCTCCCCCCCCAACCCAGCTGAACAAAATCAAGTACTCAGGGGGACCCCAGATTGTGAAGAAGGAGCGCCGGCACAGCTCTTCCCGTTTCAATCTGAGCAAAAACCGGGAACTGCAAAAACTCCCAGCCCTCAAAGGTAAAGAGGCAGTGGGGTGGAAGTGACCTGCATGGCAAGCTGCAGTTTCTCCAGCTAGTTACATGGGCAGTGCAGCAAGGATGGTTCTGGGAAAGGTGCTTGGCTTGTTAGCACATAGAGAATTGATGGATGGTCTAAAATAATCAGAGTATTCTCAATGCAAACTTCATACTTACCTTCCCAGCTGAGGTATTTAAACCTTCTTCTATGTACTGAGCATTGGCTCAGATTCTTCAGCAGGTTGGGCAGGAAGGTGGTAAAGTGCAGAGACCTTGGTGCAGGTTGTCCTTGGTTCCTACATCCACCCATTCCTGGGGAAGGACCAGGCTTCCTCCTCAGTGTGTTTCCATTGCAAATTATGATAGTGCAATTGAACCTGTCCACGTTAGGGCAGCTTAGTATTAGCACTTAGTGTACATTATGTTGCAATTAAACATGAGTATGGACAAGGAGAAAGCATTTTCAGCAGTCATTGAGGCAGAGCCATTTCTGGGTCTTGCTCACAGACACAGACATGCCTCTGGGGAAGGCCGAGGCGGTGTGTAGTTTCCAGTTGTATCAAAAAGAGAATGTGTTAATGTACAGCTCCTGCTACCCTGGCCCTGTTCTCTGGCAGGAGGGTTAGGCTACAGTGTGTGCCGCCCAGCTCCCTTTGTGTCTCTGGAGTGCAGGACATGCCTGCCACTGCTCTGTGATTGGAGCTGGTTGAGCTCCTTTTTCAGTGTAATCTGTACACAGAAGAGATCAATGCTTATCAGGTTAGAAACTGCTACCACATTTGAACTCCCCTCATGGGATAGCTGCTTCAGAGGTCTGGCAGCATCTCTGCCTCCCTTGTGCCATGTCCAAGCAGGGATAACACTGCCTCTGCCTCTTCCCCTCCAACATCAAGGGCAATGTGACAGGGGAGGGGGAAACCACAGGGAGCAAAGCACAGTGCTGCCTGGGTAAAGCAGGAAGGTGATGTGCCTGTCTGCAAGGACAGATGTCCCTGCTTTCTCTGACAGATGCTCCTCCCCACGAACGAGAAGAGCTTTTCATCCAGAAGCTGCGGCAGTGCTGCGTTCTTTTTGACTTCATCTCTGACCCCCTCAGTGACCTGAAGTTCAAGGAGGTGAAGCGAGCAGGTCTCAATGAGATGGTGGAATACATCACACACAACCGGGATGTTGTCACCGAGGCCATCTATCCTGAAGCTGTTATCATGGTAGGGCGTGGAGCCAGTGTTTGTGTGGCTTGTGTGCCAAAGAAATAGGGAAGTGTGGGAGGAGGAGGGGATGGGGATTTGTCAGAGGGGAGTGTGACCCCAGTCCTACCCATTCCTTATCTACCCACCTCCAGAAAGAGAAGTGTGTGTGGGGGTGGTGCTAGTGACAGTGCCTGCTCTGGGGAGAGGTGGAAGCTCCTGTCTCTGGCACAGACTGCACTTGGGGAGGTCCTGTGCAGGCTGTAGCCCTGCAGCCTGCAGGAAGGGCTCAATGTGTGGGCACAGCTGTGACAAATCACAGTGTGGCACTGCAGTGAAGGATTTGCTGTATGGAGGACCATTGTGAGATGTCAAAATGTCATTCATGCAACTTTTTCACTCACCTCAGTTTTCAGTGAACCTCTTCCGGACACTCCCACCATCATCCAATCCCACAGGAGCAGAATTTGACCCTGAAGAAGATGAGCCTACATTAGAGGCTGCCTGGCCACACCTTCAGGTGAGGAGCAGTGGGGGATATAAATCTGGTGAATTTATCTCCAGGATGTTGAGAGTCCGTGTAGAGGCTGCCATCCCTGCCACTGCTGCTTCACTGCAAGGGTTGCTGGAGAAAGACCAGGCCTGCCACCTGGGGGTCTGAGGTGGCTCTTAGGTAGTGCAGGAAGCAAGGGTGTGCTGGGAACTGGCTGATGCCTCTGTGTAACATTCACCTGCAGATGGCTTTAGACAGACTAGGTAAAAAGGGTTAGGAAAGTGACAAGTGAGCATGGTTTAGCAGAGCTCAGCAGTAGAAGTTGGGAGGAAAGCTCGAGGCACTTGCACAGGGATGTGTTGTCAAGCAGACAAAGGCAGAAAAAGAGGCAGGTACTGCAGGATGAAGCAGAAAATACAGAGAGAAGAAATAAGATGTCAATCTGCAGCAGTGGTTAATCACTTCTCACTGCTGCAGTTGACATAGGGATGTGAGCATTGATAGAAATAGCATGTCCTCAGCACCACAGAGTGCTGTGAATGCTAGGTAGCATTTGTTTCTCAGAATTGAGTCAGCAGCAGCCAGCATGGATTTGTGGCAGCTGAATGCTGAGGTTTTTGGTCAGCACCTCAGTTTTTTCTTTACTGCTGTCCTTGGCAGCTAGGCCCGACCTGTATATGCATGGTCCTATCATCCCTTCAATTCCAAAGTCAGACCTTTCAAATGCAATGATGTTGTTTGGCCTAGTGGCCTCTCAGAACCACTAGGAGAAATGAGAGTGGACTCAGCCCTCTCAGAGAACAGGAGGACCAGAAGTTGATGTTTCAGCACTGACAGCCTTCTTAAAGCAAGCTGCCCTTTGTTTTCCAAGTGGGACACAGCATGCAGCTTTCCTGGCTTAGTGAGGCCAAGCCAACCTTGAGTCAGTACCCAGGAGGCAGAGGACACTGCATGTTTTTCTGGGGTCTGTTTCATTTCTCTGCTCTTCTGTTATTCCTTGGCATGTCTCAAGGGCGTCCAGTGAGTCTGAGCCTTTGCCATCTCTGGAGATTTCTGATCTCTCCAGGGACGTGTGCTGAAGATGGTAGAGGAGTTTCCCAGGCCTAATGTCTTAATCTGAGTAGGTGGATGTTATCTTTGGGGGACCTGAGGTGATGAGATCTCACACAGATTTGGGCAGTTATGTGCCACCAGAGACCCTGCCCATTAAAGCAAGGGCTGAGTTGATCCCACTGCGTAAGGAAACACTGGGTTTTATGCTCTTGTTTGGGCTTCCCAACCTTTCCATGGATCCTTAAGGAGAAGGAAAACATAAAATCTGAAGTAAACACTGGTGAGAGGACAGGGAGATTTCTAAGTAATTTCTCCTTTTCCCCTGACAGCTGGTGTATGAGTTCTTCCTCAGGTTCCTGGAGTCGCCTGACTTTCAACCAAATGTAGCCAAGAAATACATTGACCAGAAGTTTGTGCTATCTGTAAGTAATTGCTGCCCCTGCCACTGTGCACCACCTTTATGAAGGACCTGCAGCACATTTTGGTGCTTGATGATGTGACTTTTCTTTATTTGTCCTGAATGAGCAGACAGAATTTTCTGGGCAGGGCAAGACTGTGTGTAAGCTGTAGTCACTGGAACTCATAACTCATTGTACAGATGGAGAGGGGCATGGGGGCCTTGCAGGGGAAATCTTGGGATGTGCAGCTTTGTAGAATGTGCAGGTCATCACTGTGCTTCTGAAGGTGAAAGAAATGATGATGGTTCCAGCTTGTGACTAGGAGATCACATGTTTCAGGGAAATGACCACTGTGCTCAGGGTGCTGAAGGCATCACTCAGCTGAAAGGGCTGTTTTTGCCACACAGGAGCAGTGCCCAGTGTTGCTGGTAGCTTTGCCCAGACAGGAAGGCACTGACTGAATTTCTCTCCCCACAGCTGCTGGATCTCTTTGACAGTGAAGATCCCAGAGAACGAGACTTCCTAAAAACTATTCTGCACAGGATCTATGGGAAGTTCCTGGGTCTGAGAGCATATGTGAGGAGGCAGATCAATAATATATTTTACAGGTGAGGTCTTTCTTAGTACCATTTAGACTCCCTGTCTCCAGCATTTTTCCTTCCTCTTGCTTATCAAACTGTATCCAGCATTTGGCAGTGACTTCTCATCCTTCTCTTTAGATTCATCTATGAAACAGAACACCACAATGGGATTGCAGAGCTACTGGAGATCCTGGGAAGGTAAGGCCACTTTTGGGAGTCCCAGAGGGCCCATTCTGAGAGTGGCCTCCCAGCCCAGTGTGCTGTGTGAAGAGGCAGTGCCTTCCTTCAGCAGTCCTTGCAGGAGGCACCGCTTCCAGAGAATCTGTCTGACAGAGCATGAAGTACTCCCCAGTGTGCTGATAAATGCAGTGGTAGCCTTCTCCTCCCCAGATCTGTCTCCTGTTCTTTATTGAGTCCAGTCACACTTGCCTGCTTTCCTCAGCAGGGTGAAAGAGCAGAGCTCCTCACAGCTCTGAGAAGCCTTAGCAAGGGGCTGCCTTCTCCCAGGTTTCAGCTTCCCTTCTGTTTGTGGCCCTGTTCTGCTGCCATCCTCCTGTTCTGTGATGCACAAAGCTCAAGCACTGAGCTCCTTCCGTGCTGGCCTTCCCCTGAGGTTCTGCCTAAGTGTGTGTGGGCTCAGTCTGGCAGGGACAGAGCACAGTCCAGGCTCCATCAGAGGCATTTTCCTGTGGTGCCTGCCAAGGACACTCTCACTGAGCTCAGTGTGCAGGCTGGGCTGCAGTGACCACACTTCTGGTGGGTGCTTCCTCAAGGGGCTGATGAGAGTTAGTGTGTCTTGTCAGGTGAGAGGCACTGTATTTCTGCTGGGTCAAAATTTTAACAAGACTCTTGTTTCTTCTCAGCATAATCAATGGGTTTGCTTTGCCTCTGAAGGAAGAGCACAAGATGTTCCTCATCAGAGTCTTGTTACCACTGCACAAAGTGAAGTCTCTCAGTGTGTACCATCCACAGGTGAGAAGTGCTTCAAGTTCAAGGGCAGATTGGGATTCTGCAAAAGCTTCTAGCTGTTAAAAGCTCTATATATTTATGTTAGTTTATAAACTAATTGTTTATAGCTGTCCACGAGGCCACATTGTACAAAGTTCTTGCTGTGAGATGTTCTGGGCTCTGCACTAGTCCCATACTAAAGTGGTTGTTCCATTCTTGTGCTGTCTGGGCCTGTGCCACTGAACTGTGGGAGGGTATCCTGAGATTTCCCAGTGTCTTAATGCTGTGGCTTGCTTGGTCTTTCTGTGCTGGAATCTTGTGAAATACTGGGGGCCTGCTGAAACCAGAGAGGTAAATTTCCTAGCTGCAGTCATCAGCCTGTGCATGTGGTGTATCAGCTATTAGTCACCACTAAGATATGTGGAGAGGTTAGCATGCTACTCTGCTAGATTGGTTTAGAGATTAATTTCTTCCAATTTTGAGTACATAACAGAAGAATAGAGAAGATGAGAACTTGGGATAGGAAGTGAAAAAATACGGGTACTAATTAGAGATGTCTGTTCTCTCAGCCCTATTTCTGTGGGGCAGGGCTTTGTGTCTGGTTTGCTCTTCACATTGTGTGCAGCTGTGCTTTCATCTGAATGTGTTGGCTGTGGACTGCTCTGGGTGACTGAAGTTTTGTCCCTTGAGTTGCACAAATGTCCTGAGTTCAGGCCCTGCCTGCTTGGTCTTAAAGTCTTCACTTGCCATTGGTAAACTGGATTTGTTTAGAGCTGCAACATAATGGGCATGGTGTTACTTCCAGCCTAGGAGATGGTAGCACTTGGGTACACTTGAGGAAGCTCTAATCTTGCCATGTTTTTTTCCTACAGCTGGCATACTGTGTTGTACAGTTCTTGGAGAAAGACAGCAGCTTGACAGAGCCAGTGAGTAATCTTGCTTCACTTCTGTGTGACAGTCAAGTCCCAAAAAGCTTCACAGCTTCCTTAGAGCAGCCTTTTTCACCTTTGCTGTAAAGAGGCTGGGAGTCAGTGGTATTGTTTACTGGGTTTGCTTGGCTCCCTGGGGATAGAAGGGGCTGTACTGCTCATGTGCAAGCCTTTAGCATTCTCTCCTGAAAGCTTCAGGAAGGTGGGCTGTAATCTTCCTTTATGCTTCAGATCTTGGTGTAGCAGAAGGAACAGGATACCAAGCTGTTCTTCCAGGGCAGAGCTTCTGGCTAATGAGGGATACTGCAGAGACAAAATACATGACCATCTGATGGAACTAGAGCTTGTGGAGGCCCTGAAATAGTAAGAGTTCCTCCAGACTGTTGGAGTTGGCTGCAGAGTTGTGGGGATGAGGTTAGGAACCTGGGACACAACATCTACTTAGGCATGCCACTGTCCCTTCATGAAAGTATTCTCCTTCCAGCTTTAGCATCAATTTGCTACTTTTGTAGAGTTAAGTCATGTTGTAGACACATTTACCTTCAGGATATAGTGCTGGGAAACAGCAGGTTCTAAAATGTGAGCAGTGTAAGTGGTGACCTCACATATTCTAGTTACTGTCTGCACAAACCTGCAGTGTTAACCAGGCTAAATGCCAGCTTGGCAGAGGGTGCAAGAAGGAGACAAGTGTTTCTCCACCCACTATAGGCCAGGAAATGTCTTCTACAGAGCTGAGCTTCTCAGGCTCAAAACAGCAGATGGGCAGAGAACACACACTTCTGTCAGTGTAGCAGGGAGCACCAAAAGTGTGAGTGTTTTAATGAGTAATGCTGGCTAAGGTCGTTCTGTTCTGTGGCTCAAATGTGTGTGCTCATGGTGAGCCTGCCAGTGCTGGGTAGAAGCTGGTCAGCTGTTTTCAGCTTTCTGGCTCCCCAGCTCTGACACCAGCAGTGCTGAAGCAGACCTCCTAGCTTTTCCTTTAAACCTGGGTCTTCCATTTCCTATGTTCCCAGAAGCCTACTCTGAAACAAACCACTTAAAGTAGCTTCCTGATCATGCTGAGTACTTCCTGTGGCTGACATCCAGTCCTACAGCCTGCTGCCAAAGCACCTCAAAGGTTGAGGGAGAAGAGAGAAATAGAAATCTGTCAATATTCCTAGGCTTCACTTTGCAGCTTATTCAGACAGTAAAGCTCTGTAGCTCATCACTTTTTTCTGGATAACTGTTTAGTGGCCCCTGGATTACAGACCCAGGTCTGGCTTGGTGCTTGTGGAAAGCAGTAGAATGACCAAATTTCACTACCTTCAATGGATGTTGTGTTGTGTTTCAACCAAGACCATACTGCCACAACTGGGTTCTGTTGAAGCACCTTGCTTGTGAAGGTTTTGAATAGACCCCCAAGATGTCTGTTGTTACTGAAGTCTGGAAGAATTACAGGGCTTGTGCGTCAGCAAGAGTCTGAATGCACAGGGAGATGTTACCAGCAGTGCTGGAAAGAGGCCAGATTGCTCCCTGGGTTCACACTTGCCTCAAATCGGCCTCCCAGAAGCTTGCTCAGCAAGGCTTGACATGGTAGCTCTTGCTTCAACAGCAGTCTGAAAGACTGTTAGGTGAGCAAGGCCTCAGATGTGCTCAGTAATAGCAAACACAGGCTCCACACCACCTTAGTTGTAGGTGAAGTGACTTCTGAGTCATTGAAGCTAACTCTTGCCTGAATGGCAGACATGAATAATGACAAACATTGAGAATAATGGACTGCTGGTTTCTCAAGGCTTGAGTTGGCAGAAATATAATGCTCAGATATCTCTAATCCTGTTGTTGCATTGCCCACTACTGTCCCTCTGCTGCTCTGAACTTCCCAAGTGCCAACTTCAGGATCAGGTAGCTGAAGTACAGAGGTTTGAAAGGGCAGCTCAGCTGTGTGTGCCTCTAGTGTCCATAGAGTAAGCATCTCTTCTTCCAACAGAGTGAAGGTCTGCAGCATCTTGGATCCTGCCTTTATAGTGTCTAGAAGCAGATGGGTAGGACAGGAAGCAGTAGTAAAAATAAATAAAATCTAGTGAGGTATAGTCCTTCCATATTCTTGTAAGCAATAGTTTTACTCAGCCAGAAGTTGCATTTGCATTGTCATACTTAATTATAGGTGTAAACTCCATAAACTTGTCTGTTCCATTCTGGAGTCGGTTTCAACTCTGAGTCTCTACAAAGTCTTGCAAGAATAAGTTCTATAATCCAGTTACTTTTGTGTGAAGCAGTATTTCCTTTCCTTGTCCCAAACCCATCCATTGCTTTATTTATTCGGTTCTCCCCAGTATTCAAGCTCTGTAGTGTTTTGAATAATGACTCTTCAGAGAACTTCTCTATAGCATTTCCAGTTTTATAAGTTGAACTTCTATGGTTACTTTGCACTGTCTGCCAGCTGCTGCCCACTCCAGTTTCACCCTTCTGTGTTAAGCTGTGGTGGGGGATAAGAAATGATTGTAAGCTTTGTGCTTGTAATAAGAAACCATAGCAGCCTAGAGAGAGCTGCTGCCATGAGTGTAACTTTGCAGAGTTTGGGCTTTTGTCTTCTTTCTTCACTGATCACCCACCCTGACTTACTGAGAAAGTCTGTTCTGTTACTTCCTCCCCTCTTGCTGTTGTTACCAGACACTTAAAATTTTATTTTGCAGCAGGTGTTGACTTTGAGCCTCTAACTCTCTCTGTACTCTTCCCACTCAGGTGATTGTGGGCTTGCTGAAGTTCTGGCCAAAAACTCACAGTCCCAAAGAGGTGATGTTTCTAAATGAGCTGGAGGAGATCCTGGATGTGATTGAGCCATCTGAGTTTGTGAAAGTTATGGAACCTTTGTTCAGGCAGTTGGCCAAATGTGTCTCCAGCCCACACTTCCAGGTAGGTTGCAGCTCAGGGAGGAGATGGAGCACTGACTTGTAATCCACTTGGTATGTGAGGGTGACACCACAGTTTTGGGCTTGTGTTTGGCACGTGGAGGTGTGACCAGGGTGAGTATTGGGGCGACACGTGGTGGGAAGCAGTGAGAATCCTCAGTACAACCACAGCAAGAGCTCCAAAGAGAAAACAGAGCAGATCTGTGGAGCCTCTCCTGCTGCTCTGTGCTGTTCAGCACTGTGTACTGCAGCAGGCTGGGGCTGGAGCACAGGTGCTCTGTCACCTCCTGTTCTGGCTAGCAAGGACAGAGGAGATCCATCCAGGGTCACCCTGTTAAAGCACTCTGCAGTATTGGAGAAAGGCCAACCAAAGACACTGTGCTGGGAAAGTCCTTTGTTTTATTCTGGCACAGGTAGTAAAGAGTGAGGTAGGCTGGAGAAGTGCTGGAGTCTGTTTCTTCTTTGTTTCCAATGAAGGGAAACTGGTTGTAGTAGCTGGCTAATATCATCTCTGTAGTTGGTTGTCTTAAGGTTTAAAATGTACAGGGTGGTGGGACCTGCTAGTAGCTCCTAGCAGGTGTTCTTCACTCACTGTTCTGGACTGCCATGAAGAGTGCCCAGGAAGAAGAGAGCTTGCTGGTCAAACACATGGTTGACCTAGGTATAGGTGGAGTGTTAAAGAAGAAATGACTCAGCCATCTCCCAGTGAGAGTAACTGCACAGTGAGGCAGGCTGGCTTCAGTTTGTCTTTGGGTGTAGAGAGGTACAAAGTCATGTGTTTATAGGCCAAAAATAAGGTCAGTCTAGGTCACACGTGTATGTAAAAAAAATCAGTTTTGTGCAAAGGTGTAGGGAGCATGATTGAAACCAGCTAGACATGGATTACTGGTGTGGTGGTGGGAACCAAAGGACTAATGTGACCTTTGGGTGTGGAGGCAGCTACCAGATACCAGAAGGAACTAAGGAGCTTGAATAAAGTAGGGTAAAGGCTGGAGGAGAGATATCCTGTACTTGATAGCAGCCCTCATCTGCTGCCAAACTCTGAAGAACAATGCTGAGAAACCTGGAGAAGGTGCAAACACTTTAGAGCCTAAGAGAATTAGCCCCAAAGGTGTCCCATACAGTCAGGCTGAACAGTCTACAGCTTGTCTGAAGAGCAAAATTAGGAATTGACTTCTTGGTGAGTCTGAGCACCTTGCTGGGAATGAGTTTTCTCTGAGTGGATTCTGTGTTCATGTGGCAGAAAAAAGCTTAACCAGATCTTGAAAACCAAAAGCTAAGTAAGTGGACACAAAGTGAGTTTCATTTCATTCACTTGTGTGGAATATTAAGGGGATATAGCAAGTTCTGCATTATCTGAAAGCAAAACTGAGTCTGGATGTCTCTTTTTCTAGGTTTTAAAGCCATTCTCAAGCTTGCACTAAATGCAGAAATTAGCCTGCATTGTCTGTCACTGTGTGGAAACTTGTTTGACTCGTTTGTCTTGTTAGAGCAGGATGGCTGCCCCAAGATTTTCCATATTTTCACCTTTACTAAATCAGGGGGTTGAATTGTTGGACTGGTGGCTGAAGCATGCTTCAAAGCCCTGAGAGACTCTGTTGTGGGAAAGCCAGGGAGGAATGGAACTTTACAGAGGACAGTCTGAGGAAATGAAGAAGGCTTGGAGCTAATTTGAATTGGGACCTGTAGTAGATGACACTACTGTCCTTAAGTGTTCTGTAAAGCGTGTTGGAATCATGGGTATATTGACAGTAGGCTTGTCTATTCAAGAACATGAGTTTTGTCCCAGAAAAGCGAAAAGTGTCTGGCAGAGGCTAAGGTAAAGGAAGGATGAATGGCCTCAGAGAAGTTCATGAAGGTCAGCCCCGTGCTGTGGGGAAGCATGTGGGCTCCTTGGCTGGATGGTGGCTTCCCTGTGCACCACAGGAGTTACTGGAAGGAGCCTCTTCAAGGATGCCTTTCTCTCCCGCTGCAGGTGGCAGAGCGAGCGCTGTACTATTGGAACAATGAATATATCATGAGCCTGATCAGCGATAATGCAGCCAAAATCCTCCCAATCATGTTTCCAGCACTCTACAAGAACTCCAAGAGTCACTGGAACAAGTAAGTCTTTCCCCCATGCTCTGACACTTGCTAGATTGTTTGACTCACTGGCAGTCTCAGGGCATGCTGCTGCAGTGCAACAATGCATGGTGCTTGGTGGCAGCAGCTGCTGAGACAAGGGGTTGGTAGTGGTATCAGCATGTGTAATGGAAAAAGATTTCCTGAACCCTCTGAGTTTTCTGTCAGCACCCCAGGAAAACCAAGACCCTTGTGCCCAACTAGTCTGCCAGTGTCCCATTAGGGGGATCCTTCATTGAACAGTCCTGCTGGGTCAGTTCAACTGACTTACTCAGGGAAGTATGCCAACAGCATAAGAGAAACCACTCAGCAGGTCTTCCATTTTATTTGATTATGTTCCCTGCTGCTGGTGACTGCCAATGCCTGGGAAGAACTCACACTGACAGTTCATGGAATAACATTCCTTATAAACATAAAATTGTGACAGGCTAAGGTTCAGGGACTGCCAGTGAAAGTATCTGAATGCAAAAACATATTCAAAGCAATTCAGAGAAGCTCTAATTCCCAGTAAAAGTATCCAGTGTGCAGAGTACATTTCTTACCCACAGGGGAAGAAGATGGGTTCAGCCTGTTGACTGATCCCAGTAGTTAGAATGGAGTCTGCCTTAACTAACTCCTATTCTCAGCTTACTTTTATGCTATTTCTTTATTTTTAGGTGGAGCTGGAGTGACTCTTAGTCATACATGCCTTTGTTTCTGATTGGTGTAAAATTCTCTCACTTTGCTCACAGGTGTCATCAGTAAAGCACAGAGCATGTGCCCCCTGAGGGGTGGTCACACTCTGGGGTGGGAGATTTTGGGAAGGGGATGTGTATTAAAACAATTGTGTTTTAATGAACAAAGCTCACCCAAGGAAGGTGATTCTGGGAAGGGGATTGTGTTAGTACAATTGTGTTATGGTGAACCGAGCTCATCCAAGGAGGGTGATTTTGGGAAGGGTATGTGTGTTAATACAATTGTGTTATGGTGAACCAAGCTCATCCAAGGAGGGTGATTTTGGGAAGGGGATGTGTGTTAGTACAATTGTGTTATGGTGAACCAAGCTCACCCAAGGAGGGTGATTTTGGGAAGGGGATGTGTATTAGAACAATTGTGTTTTAATGAACAAAGCTCACCCAAGGAAGGTGATTTTGGGAAGGGGATGTGTGTTAGTGCAGTTGTGTTATGGTGAACCAAGCTCATCCAAGGAGGGTGATTTTAGGGAGGGGATGTGTTTTAGTACAATTGTGTTATGGTGAACCAAGCTCACCCAAGGAGGGTGATTCTGGGAAGCGGATTGTGTTAGTACAATTGTGTTATGGTGAACCAAGCTCATCCAAGGAGGGTGATTCTGGGAAGGGGATGTGTTTTAGTACAATTGTGTTATGGTGAACCAAGCTCATCCAAGGAAGGTGATTTTGGGAGGGGGATGTGTGTTAGTACAATTGTGTTATGGTGAACCAAGCTCACCCGAGGTGGGTGATTCTGGGAAGGGGATTTGTGTTAGTACAATTGTGTTATGGTGAACCAAGCTCATCCAAGGAGGGTGATTTTGGGAAGGGGATGTGTGTTAGTACAATTGTGTTATGGTGAACCAAGCTCACCCAAGGAGGGTGATTCTGGGAAGGGGATGTGTGTTAGTACAATTGTGTTATGGTGAACCAAGCTCACCCAAGGAGGGTGATTTTGGGAAGGGGATGTGTGTTAGTACAATTGTGTTATGGTGAACCGAGCTCATCCAAGGAGGGTGATTCTGGGAAAGGGATGTGTGTTAGTACAATTGTGTTATGGTGAACCGAGCTCACCCGAGGTGGGTGATTTCACCACGGTTCCTGGCTCAGCCACAAGACACCTCCTATCTCCCGTGGCTGACAGGCCCTGTGCAGTTTATCAGCTGCAAAGCACCATCGAGGTTCCCTCCCTGCCAGGACTCCAAGGGAACTTGGCTGAAGTGTTTCCATTCCACTCCACCCTCTGTTCCATCCCCTCAGCAGGGGCTGTGGCTGCAGGTTGTGTCTGTGGGGAACCATCCTGGAGCATGCCAACAGCATTCCATCCAGGGAGCAGCAGCTGCATTTTACCCTGTAAATCCTGTACTGTTACAGCTTCTGTTAGGATGTGAATATAACTTCTCAGTGTCCTCTAATTTTTCCCCCAGCCATCCCTGCACAGCATGGAAAAGGGCCATAGCAGACCAGAGTGGCTTGCTTCTGCAAGGCTTGAGGCACCTGCATTTGTCAGCCTTGGGGCCATTGAGTCTGCATAGAGTTTGATACCTGCCTATCACTAATGTTGCCAGTCTCTCAGAAGTGTGCAGTAGATTTTCCATCTGACTTCTGGCTGCTTGTTAACTAATTTCCCACCCTTATGTTCTCTGTGACCAGAGAACTTGGCTAATACAATGCCTGACTCCTTGCATACAGGAAAAACAGAGAAACCAGAACTAACTGGGCAGCTGTCCATGTCAAATATTGTCCCCTGTGTCTGATTCCTAGATGCTACTCTGTTTTATGGTTCTCTTATCAACTTCCTTTCTTCTGACTTCTTCATTTAATTCCTTACCTAGTTAATTCAAGTTTAATTAATTTGATTTAACATACTTCCTGTAGTGAATTGCTAAAAATTAATTCTGGGGAGGCTGGACAAGTCCAGAGCTCAGAAAAGGACTTTATGTTCTTGTCTGAAACCCTTCACCATTTCCATGTTCCCTGCAGCAGCCAAGATTCATGATTCTGCTGTTCCTGTCTTTTCTGGTCTGCTTCCCAGTGGTATTGCAGAAGAAGTTCTGAAAGTCTTTTCCTCTTATTTCTCCTTGTCTTTGAGCCACAGACACATCTTCTCAGGGCAGGTTGAGTACCTCAGATTCTCCTCTTCCTTCACTAGTTCATCTGTTTAGTGAGACAGCCTCCTTAAGTCCAGCAGGGTTGCATCTCTCTTCAATATTCCATTTGCAGAGCTGGTAGAGACACAGAGCTTAGTCTGCTGAATCTCATCTCTTGCCTCTGGGTCAGGTATTTCAGAGACAGCTTCAGCACTTGTTTTCATTCCCTAGGAGAGTCTTTGTCCCATAGGGAGTTCACACACAGTGCAAGCTGTCCATAAATCACTGGCACAGAGCTGACTTTTCTTCTGTGATATTCTGTGTGCTGGTTCCCATCTCTTCATGGCTGCTTCCTGGCTGTGTTTTGGGCAGCTCACTGGAAAAGCTCATGACCAAATATTGGCAGCCCCAAAAAGTCATTGTGTATATGTGGTGTGAACAGTGGAAAGCACTAAAATCCCCTTGAAAATAGCCTTGAACAGGCCCCTAGCATCCTTCATTTCCCACTTCTAACTGCAAGAAATGAACACATTAATGTGTCTTTTTGCACTCATTAGTCTGACCACAGCAGGCCTGTCCCAGGGTCTTTTTTTTCATCTCCATCTCTTTCCCCCTGTTGTACAGTTCCTGCTGTGTTTATGGAAGGGATTTTGCCATGGTAAGAGCTGGGATTGTGTGAGAGTCTTTTGTCACATCACTGTAGAATGAGTTGCTGCTGCTGTTACCTCCTGTCTGTGCTGCTGGTGCCAGCTCAGGTGTAAGAACCTGCCCACCATGACGTGTTCTCCTTTCCTCATTCCTTTGCAGGACAATTCATGGGCTGATCTACAATGCACTGAAGCTCTTCATGGAGATGAACCAAAAGCTTTTTGATGACTGCACACAGCAATACAAGGCAGAGAAGCAGAAGTGAGTAAGAGGTTTTTGCCAAGTAACTTGAGCTCATCCTAAAGTCTCCTTGGGGTACAGTAACAGATGGTAGATGCCAGTAGGGAGAGGGGAAATGGAAAGGTGGTAAGTAATTCTGTCAAAAAGTAGGATTCCTTAGCCATAACTATTAGTGGGGATGAGGTGTGTCCTGATAAAAACCCTTTCAGTCCTCCTGAAGCAGGTAGCCTAGAAAAGGTTGACAGAGTTTGCTGAGTCATGAGCAAATAGATTGCCATATAGAGAATGCTCAGCTTTGTTCTGCCTTGGAAATACTTACCAGTTCATAAATGTTGTAGTGATGTCAGTAGAATCTATTGCTTTAGAAAGGCTTTTCTGAAGAGTTTTGCTGCAGTGGGCATAATGCATCTTTCATGCCACAGGATGCTTTTAATTTTCCAGTGATAAAGATGGAATATTTCCTGCAGTTTCAAAGAGTGAATGGTGGGGATAAAATCTGAGCTCAGCAAGTACCTGTGCCATGATGCTGTAAAGAGGAAAGAACTCCACTTTTTCTGCTGCCTTGTGCTGATTTTGGTGCTTCTATGGCTTGCCTTGGTGAGCTGAGTCAGTCCAGTAAGCGAGAAGGAAATTTCTTTTTTTTTTTTGATCTATTTTCTGCTGACTTAGTGAAATAAAATAGTAAAAAAATGCTCCTCATTCCTGGATGAGCCAGGGCTGCTGGTGGGGAGAGCAGAGCTAATCCTTGCTGGGGGTGTGGAACTCTGGGGTACATTCTGTTGTTTTGTGAAATAGGAGTAAATAACTCGATAATAAGTAATAAGTTGATTTATGAATCAGACCTTCAGATGGGTAACCTGCTTATGGAGAAACTAAGGTTTTTTAGGATCTAAAATGACAGCAAGCAAGTTTTCTTTTTTTTCCCATTCTAGGGCATTTATGAAGCCCACCAATATTTTCACATATATTTTAAGTTACAGTGACAGTACATTTCCTACAAGATCTACCTAGTGTTTCCATCAGGAGTTTTCTCTCCCTGTTTAGCTACTGGCCTGCTGAAGGTGACTGTTCCCAGCACTGGTGTGTGACTGATGGAGAATTGTTCTGAAAAAGCTCAACAAAACAGCTCAGTGCTGTCCAATAAAAGGATGGGTAGTGCTGCAGTTTTCTGCTCATGTTAGGATGATTTTTTTTTTTTTTGTCTAGTGCCTCTGTGCTTAATTAGGCTTCAGAAAACCTTGTACTGTGAACTAGAAAACAGCATGTGTGGGAACGATTGCATGTGCAAACAAACTCAGGAAAAGGAGAGAGTTGTATGTTCATTGTTAGGCTGCAACCAGATGTTGAGAGGTCTGATTATGGCTTAGCCTCATTTTTAATTAAGTAACATGCCTACAAGTGACATGCCAGCTCAGGCCTGTCACTGCTGCAGCCACAGCCAGGATCATCATGAGGGACAGACTCTGCAGGAACATGTGGTGAGGCTGTCTCTGCTGTTCAGTGCAGATGGGCTGACTGCACCTTTCTAGTCTCCCCAGACACCTTTAAACTGTTTGGATTATCAGAATCCTTTAGAAAACCAGTGAGGAAGTTGGGGCAGATGATGTCTTGTCCTGAATGGGTTACTCATTTGGGGTGCTTTGGGGTTGGTTTGCTGGAGGTGTTTTTGTGACCCTGTGTTTTCTGGTGGAGTAATCTGCTGCTTGGCAGCTTCATTCTCATTCTAAGCCTACATGACTTTCAAGAGTGTGATGTCATTACAGAGTATAAGAACTTCCTTAACATGGATACATAGGGCACTAGAGAGACTAGTAGCTGGGATGAAAGTCATGTAGTTAATAGAAATAAAGCAGAGATTTTAGTGCAGATGTTTAAAATGTAGAAGAGAATAACAAGGGGTGATGGATGCTCACCTCTGTTTGCAGTGAACGTTCACTGTCCTGTGATTTATAAGTGACCCTGCTGAACAGTCACTTCACATGTGTGCCAAAATCTCTGCAAAGTTCAAGAGCTGTTCCTGGGCTGTTTGGGCAGCTCTCTGGTGTGTTATGGCTAGAGAGAGGGGGAACAGTGGGCAGTGGAAACCCAGTTCTGTTGGAAAATATAGTTTGTCCCTCTGCATCTGGAGAGCACCAGGAAAATGTGTGTTTGAAATCCAGACTGGTGTTATGGTGTTACCCCAGACATTCTGGCATTAAACCAGACACTCTGCTCTATCCTGGCAGCACAAAGCCAGGCCAAAAGTACCAGTGCAGCCCAGTGTTGCCACCCTGTGCTCTGAGGTGAGCGAGGAGCATGCCTGCCCTACCCTCTGCTAGCCATAGTGTGTCCCCTCTTCTTGCCGCACATCACCTGTAGATTTAGAATTAGGTAGAATTAGGGGTCTCTGAATGGCAGAGCAGCTCTTCCCCTTGCCTGCACTTTTCTGCTTTCTCTTGCCTTTTATCATCCTGTGAATGAAAGCTGCACTTTCCCCAGGAGTTCACACTTGCTCTCGCTCTCTCTGTGCAGGGGAAGGTTCAGGATGAAGGAACGAGAAGAAATGTGGCAGAAAATAGAGGAGTTGGCTCGACTGAACCCTCAGGTGAGTGACAGCAGGACCTAGAATGAATGAGGCAAGAAAGTGCTGGGGGTATTGACCTGCTTCCTCAGCCCATGAGAGCAGGTGGTCTCAGCATCTGATCTCAGTCCTGTGGAAACTGCTGCCGCAGTGGTGTGTCTCTCTCAAAAAACAGTGTCCTGGGAATGTTGTCAGTATTTTATCAGGCTGTCCCTCTGTAGCACTGACCTCTAAAGTACTGCTCTATAGAGAGCATGTATGTGTTTATGGACCACACTGTGAACTGCAGCTGCACATGCAGCGTACTGGGAGTCAGGGGAGGAGAGGATACTCTTCCCTGCCTGTGTCCCTCCTGCTGCCTTTCTGGGGGCCAGAGAAGGCAGCTGGAAGAACTGTGCCATGCCATGCTAGCATGCTGGGGGAGAAGGTGTGGTGTTGGATAGAGTGCTGACTCTCCAGCTGTCTGTGTTGTCTGCAGTACCCCATGTATTATGCACCTCTACCCTTGCCTTCTGTGTGCTGTATGGAAACGGAGACCCCGACTGCAGAGGATATACAGCTACTGAAGAAAACGGTGGAGACGGAGGCTGTGCAGGTGCGTAGGTGACTCGAGTCCTTTCACAGTTGCTCCCATTCCAGCCAGGACATCAGCATAGCCAAAACTGGCTCTTTCTGAAGGTAAATGCCACTACTCTCACCCCTCATCATTAAGAGATCAACCTGTAGTTTGAAGAGTGGAGTTTATCTAACCTTCTCACTCTGGAAAAAGTGCCAGTGGGACTTCCTTGTGTCCTTTTGGTCTGTGTTTGGCTCTCAGCCTGTCCTGAAGTATGCTGCAGTGCCACCTAGCATAACCTAGAGCAGTTGGAGTCAGAGGCTGAAGGCATGAAGGGTTTGCTACTGATTCCTGACTCCTTTGATTTGTTTGTAGATGCTGAAAGACATTAAGAAGGACAAAGTTTTGCTGCGCCGGAAGTCTGAGCTTCCGCAGGACGTCTACACTATAAAAGCCTTGGAGGCCCACAAGAGAGCAGAAGAGTTTCTCACCTCAAGCCAGGAGGCTCTCTGACGGGCTCAGGAGCTGGCCCAGGAAGCTCTGCCCCATCCCTTTCCTCCAGGGGTCATGGAAATGCACTCGGTTCTCATGTATAAGTAAGGAATGAACATGGTGAGCTGTGCCTGTCCTCCACTCCATCTGCATACCTCCAGGGTAGATCTGGTTTTATGTTATAACTTGTATCTCACCACTGTCCTGTCCTCCTGCTTTTTCTCCGTCCTCCTGCTTTCCCACCTTGGCTCTGCAGTCATTAGGGGAGCCTGCCTGATCTCTGCTTTTATCAGTCCAGGCAGGACTCACTTCACTGTGAGCTGCCACCTGATTTTTAGTCTGCCAGGCAGCCAGAGCCTTGCTCAGGCTCTGTGTTGTGCAGAGCCTGCCGTGCGTGGCTCAGTGTGCTGCTCCAAACTCCAAGTGCCCATCTCCGCCACACCTGCCCCTGTGCTGCCTGCGCAGCTGAGCCCTGCCACGGTTCAGAGGCCAGGCTGAGCATGGGGCAGAAGCAGAGTTTGTGAAGGCTCTGCTGCCTCTCCAGCCTGCCTTGGGGTGCAGCTCCACAGCTGAAGGGTCTTAATGTACAGCGGAGGAAATGTTTACTTCCACCTTTCTTTTGCTACAAGCCCCTTGTTTTGTTCCCCTGTCAGTGGAGTGGGGGTTCAGTGCTTTGCCACCCCCAGTTAAGCTGGGTGCAAGCACTACATACTATTGCAGTCCTCCCTTTAGAGCATCCTTAGAAGCTCTCTTGTGAGAAAGTGAATTCCTTCTGCTGTTTGTGTTGGTCCGTGCTGACTCATTTCCTTCCCGATGTCTCGGGTTAATTGTGGGCCCAGAATTAACTTCCCGCTTTGTAGCAGGTGTCAGCCACTGACTTCTACTTTCTTCCTATACCTGCTCAATTAAAATACTCCTGCAGCTCTCCCTTTGTCTCTGTATCCCATCCTTAGCTCTTCAGGGCCAGGGTTTCTAGGAAGCTTGTGCTGCTAGTCATTTCTGCAAGCTAGTGGAAGCAATGGCTACGCCTCCTGGGGTGTGGCTGAGTTTGAGTGTTCAGTTGTCTCCTCATTATTATCAATGGCTAAGCACTACTGCTGAGTCGCTTCTGTGGGTGCTCTGAGCAAAGTTCACCTGTCCTGTTACGTGTGCACCTGCTGTGGCCCGAGGCCCTTGTTAGTTATCACCTGGTGCATCAGGGGCTCGTGCTAATTTAGCATTTAGAAACACTTGCTGATAGCCCAGGGGCTTGCACAGCACTTGGGTGCTACTGTGATCCAGCTTTCACCCCTGTTGTTTGTGGTGCAGATTTAGTGCCAGGCCGAGGTGCCACCTGGTTTGTCATAGAGAGGGAGTCCTTGCTTCTAACCTGCTGTGCCTGCTTTCTTGACACATAAGCTTAAGTGGGTTTGCAGTAGTGCAGGGGAGCCTGCGGGGTTGGTGCTAGCCTGACACTGCTTTGCAACAGCACGGGATGTTGTAGAAGGTTCTGGTGTGTCTGCTTGTCCTCACCAGTAAACCATTTCCAGGTCAGAGGATCACCCTCTCTAATCTTTCTGCTGGTGTGCAGCACATCTTTCCTCCAACCCCAGCGAGGCTGTTATGACCTGTGTATCCCGCATCCCTGCCCCGTGTAGCTCTCTCCCGGCTCAGCCCTTATCAGGAATGCTGCCATCTCTTGGGAGGAGCTGGCGGGTGCATGTGTGAGATCCCCCCAGTCACGCAGGGCCCCACCTCCCCTCCGCCTCACGCAACGGGCCAGTTCTAAAGTCAGGAGACTTCAGAAACACCTCAGGGAGGTTATTGCTTATTTTGAACATTAGTCTAAGCTCATGGTCTGCTGCCAATCAATTACCTCACGCCTGGCACAGCATGTGGACATGCACCGGGAGGTGCCAGAGCAGCACAGCAGAAATGAGGGCTGCCAGGCTCAGGCTGGGCAGGAGGCTCCTTCCTGTTTCAGCACAGGCTCTCCAACTGGCTGCTTAGCTTTGTGCTCTAAGCCCAGACCTCATTTTTAGATTGCTACAGCATGGTATGCCCTCACTTGAGCCTGCTTGCTGCTGGGCAGTGGCTGCCTTTCCCCACTGTGGGCTGCTCTGCCTGCAGAGGGAACGGAATCTTGTGTGCAGGGGCTGGCACTGTCCTGCAGATGATCTGTCTCTGCTGGCAGCCCCTGACCCTGGGCAGAGGAATGCTGCTGGGGTTGTGCCATGTGCAGGGGCAGGATTGTAACACATCATGATTATGTGCTGTACAGCTTTGATGTTCCCATAGCTTTTTGTGTCTTGTTTTGGGTCAGGGAACTTAGGCTTAGTACATTCACATCATCCTTTGTTTGCTGCCTATTCATTCCAGTGTCCTGGACACCTCAGAAGGGGACCATGTGAGACAGGGGGGAGTGTGCTCACCCTCTCACCACATGTACTGCTCATAGGCAGACCTGCATCTGCCACGCTACAGCTGCCCCTTGCTCAATACTTGGTTTCTAGCATTAGTGCTGCTCATTTCTGCCTATGCCTTTCCCCACATCAGCCAAATGGACAGAACTGGAGCTGCCTCTTCCACTCCACCTGGCTTGCTCCTCCCAAGGGAAAAAGCAAAACTACTGCATTCACACCCTGGACACAAGTATTAAGCTGCTTACAGTTCATATGTACATATGGTGTACTTTATTTTCAGTAGAGCATTACATAGTATGAAAGTGTTGGATTTTGTACAGATGTCCCTGTATGTACAGAACTAAATAAAACCAATCTCTTGGAATGACACATCTTGCTCCACCTGTGATATTCCAACACACAGACCCTATCCTGAGAAGAGGGGCCCTAGCCTGGAGAGTGACTTCTCTGGTACTGTCAGCACGGGGCCAAGTCCAGTGTTTGTCCTGAGGGAATCTGGGCAAAGCCAGCCAAGCCCCATCGCCCCACATGCATCCAGGCATGGAAACCAATCTGCTTCCTCAGAGGCAGAGGAAGCCAACACAAGATCATCACACTGACTTATGCACCAGGCAGAACTCAGAAAAAGGAGTGGGAAGGAAAATCAGACAATGTCAGTGGGACAAACTGGGAGGTTGATACTGGCAAGTCCTGTCAGCACCTGGCTCAGAGGCAGTGGGTGCTTCCAGGGTAGAGGGAGGGCTGGGGTTTGCAGCCCCTGTGCCACAGCTCAGCCCTCAATTCCACTGAGGCCGAGGGCCGCCGAGGCTCTGCCGGGCCTGCAGCGTGCGCTGCACCACGTCCTTCCACTGCTCCTCTGAGATCTGGTTGGCCCAGGCGGGGATGCCCAGGGTGGGCAGCTTCACGCTGGCCATCGTCCTCTTCACCAGCTCCACATGCTCTGGGAACAGAGAGGCCGTGAGACCGCGGCGGAGCCCCGGGCGGGTCCTGCCGGAGACGCGGTTACCTGCATCCATGGGGATGGAGCTGTGGCTGCTCTGAGCCGCGGCGCCTTCCGCTGCCTCCTCCTCATTCTCCTCCTCGCTGTCCACCGGCGGGTCGGGCAGGTGCAGCCTCAGCATCTGCGGAGAAACGCGAGCAGCGGGGGTCGGGACCGCGGGTGCCCCCAAGCCCGGCCCGGCGAGAGGCGCTGGGCGGTACCTGCAGCCGCTCCTGCAGGCCGGGGCCCGCGTCGCCGAGGCCCTGCTCCGGTTCCTGGCTCAGCGGCTGATACAAGTACCCGCCGCCCTCCTCCTCTTCCTCCTCCTCCTCCTCTTCATCGCCGCTCCACCCGGCCGCGCCGTCAGGGCCCTCCGGCGGCCCGGGCTCCCGGGGACAGACGCGCTCGGGGCCCATGCTCCGCACCACCGCCATACACCGGGCGCGGCGCCGAGGAGGTGCCGCCGCCGCCGCCCGGAACCGCCGCGGCCGCCGCGGGGCACTCTGGGTGCTGTAGTCACGAGGCGGGCCCCGGGCGCGGCAGGCGGTGCCGCCGGCACGCGCCGCCGGTGCCATCGAGTGTCGCAATCTCCGTCTGGGCCGGGGCCGGGGCCGGAGCAGCGAGCCGGGGCCGAGCCCGGGCGGGGCGGAGAACCCAGGGAGCCGCCCCTGAGGGGGGCCGGGGCCCGGCACCGCGGAAGGGCCTGTCGGGGCCGCGCCGCTCCGGCGGAGGGGCGGCGCCCGCGAACCCAGGCGGGGCCACGCCGCACTACAACTCCCAGAGAGCGGCGGGAGCTCGTGTCGGAGCGGGGCTGTCGGAGCTCCTTGTACGGGCACAGGTACGGGGCTGGAGCCGGAGCCGGGGCCGCAGGGGCGGGGGGAGCCGGCGGGGCCATACCGGGGCTGGGGGAGGGTGGGGCCCCGCCGAGCCCCTCCGAGCCCCTCCGTGCCCCTCCGTGCCCCTCCGTGAGGGCCGGGGGCGTGGGGCCGCCGCCCTGCCCGGGTGCCCTCGGCCGGGCCCGCGGGCGGCGGGTGGGGGCGCGGGGCGACACAGAGGGGCTTGGGCGGCCAACGGTGCTGGAGCGTGTTGGGCAGAGGAGCTGCTGCAGGGTCCAGAGAGTAAGTCCTGTGAGGAGCGGCTGAGAGGGCTGAGGGTGTGCAGCCTGGAGAAAGGGAAGCTCAGGGGAGACCCTTTCACGCTCTACAACTGCCTGAAAGGAGATTGTCGCCAGGTGGGGGCCGGCCTCTTCTCCCAGGTAACAACTGACAGGCAGGTCAAGAGAAATAGCTTCAAGCTGCACCAGGGAAGGCTTAGATTGGATATTAGGAAAGCATCCTTCACGGAAAGGGTAGTCTGTTGTTGGAACAGGCTGCCCAGGGAAATGGTCGAATCACCATCTCTGGAAGTGTTAAAATAATTTGTAAATGTGGCACTTTTAGATCATGGGTTAGGGGTGGGCCTGGCAGTGTTGGGTTAATGGCTGGGATCTGTGATCTTGGTGCCCTTCTCCATCCTTAAAGCATTCTGTGACCCCACACATCCCTATCCTCCCAGACAGGTCTGTGTTAGGGAGGCTGCCCTTCTGCCCTGGCATGACCTCTGCTGTGCCTTCTCTCTCCATCCCTTGGGCTCATGTGGTTTCAGACCATTTATTCTCTCACCCAGTCTTGGCTGGTGTGGGGCTGCATGCCAGTCCCATGTGCCAGGCCGAGGGAAGGCTGGCATCTGTGAGCACCACTCTGCCTGGGGATCAGCGTCAGTGCAACAGAGGGGCAGGGGAACAAACTGATGTAGCCCTGTGTAAAGCTGTCAGCTCAGCTTTCCTGAGCCTGCTTCCCAACCCAAGGACTGCCCTTGGCATGGCACAAACAGCTTGACAGGCTGAGACAAATTCCTGATGGGAATGTAGGGGTGAAGCAGTATCTCCAAAGCTTAGGCATACTCCATAGAGAAGCTGGGGTTTGGGAAGCAAGGTGAAGAATAGAAGCCAGCTGAGTAGGTGCAGAATCTCAGCTAGGCTTTAGGCAAAATATTTGGTGAAAAATAAGGAGATGGTGAGACTGGCTGTAGGGGGGCCACTGGGATAAATTTGTGCCTGAGCAGCATGGTCTGGTTCCCAGGGCTAACATGAGCTTCCAGAGCAGGCTCAGTTCACAAGCTGGAGGGCTGTTCTAGCACCATCTAATTTACTGGGGCTGGAATTGCATTGTGAGTTGTCCAAGCTGTTGAATGTGCAAGCTTGCAGTTTCACGCTGCCTTAGCACAAATGCTCCAAGCATTAGATAAATGTCAAGCACAAGTGAAGAAAGCGGGTTGTTCTCATGTTATCTCTAACAGTATGTTGGATGTGCTTGAAATAGAACGGTCTATATGGACTGCTGTGAACTGGCTGGGCTATTTTAAGGGTTACTAAACCTTGTGGCTGGTGTCTTTTGGGAGACAGGACTGAGGCAGCCACACGGTAGGATTTGCTCTCTGGAGCAGCTTTGCAGGGTAGGCTGCTCTTCTTGGGGTGTTGCTGTAATTCTGGGGGTTGACAGAACGAGTCCTTGAAAATCCAGGCCCTTACTTTGAGAATTGGATGCAGCAAGGCTAATCTGAGCAGCTTTTAGAAATGGCTCTAGGTTTCCTTCTGTGTGCATAGGGGAGTGAGAGAGCCCAGTGAGCTCACTTTGAGCAAAGAAGTGGATCCTAGGATAGATGGGTTTGCTTTAAGGTCATCACCTGGCTACTGTACTTGGAGATGCTCAGTAGCTTTCTATCTTGAATGAAGTATTTTCATAACTAATTGTAGGGTTTAGAAATACTGAGCCTAAAGCCAGTAGAACAAGCCAGTGAAAAATCTGACTAAAGCCTGTTTTGGTTTTTTGTTGTTGTTTTGGGGATTTTTTTCTATCTGTGCCACAGTGCTCAAGTCACCACAACAGTTTTGGAAGGTATGCTAGTGAGAGATTATTGAGTGATATTTTTGTTGATGTCAGGTGTCCATATGCTGTGTTGTTAGGCTCTTGTTAGGTGTAAGCTGGAGCAGTTGGGATGAAGGTTGTTGCAGGCATTAAGTGCATCTTCAGGCAGCAGCACAACCAGAGATATGGGAGTGCTTTCTATAGGTGCTGTATTGGAAGAATGCAGAGTGAAATTAAATCTGATTGTTCCCTGGCTTAGCAGTGAAATGCTCCAGGTGCTTTGTGGCAGAGGAAAAACACATTGCTGTTATCACTTAATTTCCCCCATCACCAACATCAGGTACTTCACCAGTAAGTGAAGCATGTCCTAATTTTGCGAAATGCTCTTATTCCTGGTTAATGACAGGACCTACCAGGGTTTCAGAATTTCTCTGCATCCTCTGTGCTTTACTGTATTTCTGGCTAGATTATGGCAGACCAGGGAAATGGGGAGTTGTGAAGATCGCATGGTTGGATGTAAGAGATCTGTTCATTTTTGGAGAGTGGAAGTAAGGATCTAACGCAAGTCAGTGGAAGCAAGGGTGGCTTGAACAGAAGCTGTGATTCTGTGTGCCTCATCCTTCAGTGCCCTTCCAGTTCTCTAATACAATTTGCCTCTGTCTTATCAATATTTTTGTGTTATAGACTACATCACTGTTGCTGGTGTCCTAAATGAGAAACCACAGAATGTCTTTTGCATAATCTAATATTGTACAGTTGGGGGAAATTGTTAGTAAATTGTTTCTTATCAATTTTGCTGTTTCCTTCTCTCCTTGGCTGTGTCCTCTGTGATCTGTAAAGAAATCTAAGCTGTAGCTTAATGTCATGTGCACTTCTCCTCCTAAGAAATCCTCATAGGAATGAGACTGAAAAGTGGTTTATTTATGTCCTCATTTATATCATAAAAATTATCATTGGAAATCAAATTTGAATGGAATTCAGCAGCATCCATAGTTGTAGGACAGAAAATATATTTTTTTCTCAAAATATGTGTCTAACTCCTATTTGCAGATAGTGCACAGAGGTGGCTCGGAAGAGGAGAATGCTTTGGGACAGAAGATTGGTCTAAAGAAACAATTGTAAATAAGGCAGGCAAGGAGAATCTGGGGCTGGACACCCCAAAGCATGGGGTGGAGTAGGGGAGGCATCCTCAGGAGACAGGGCTGTGCAGGGAGGAGGGGAGGCCGGGCCTGTGTGTGGCTGAAAAGGGGCAAACAAATGCCTGGTGATGGCAGGAAGATGTGGCAGTTACAGGGTAGGGTTGTGGCCAGTGGCAGAAGAGGAAGACGGGAGTTTGCACAGATGCTTTTGTTACAGCCTAGAGAAGAGCTCTTGGGTTTGGAAAATCCCTGACAGCTTGTTAAACCCTGTGTTTTCCCATGACCCTGTAAAGATTACTTCACACTTCTGGTCATTCTGTCTTGGTGAAGTGTTCAAATGAGTGTTTGCTTTTCTTGGCTCTGAGGAGGGGCAGCAGGAGGCTGTGCTGGCAAAGCTCTGTGTTTGTTCTAAAGGGGTATCCCCGGACAGAGCCGAGGCGAAGCACAGCCAACTTCCATCCCATTGCCCTTGCCACCACTCCAGACCTGCCAGTCACCTGGAAAGCACTCATTTGGGGAAAAAGTTTCCCAGTAATTGTAGGAAACACCATTTCAACATTGTTGCTTCAACCTCAGTATCTTTCTGGCAGTGCCAGAGATTGGGTCTGGAGCTGCTGTTTCTCAGTGGAGCAGATTTAACCTCTTGGGATAAGCTGCCTTCTGATGGGAATAACAGAACTGCTGGGGCAGGGTAGCCAGCTCCTGTGGCAGTGACAGGACCAGCATCCTTGCACCTGGCTCAAGGGAAGTTCCAAGGTTGAGGAAGAGTTTTCCCAGCCTTTCTGATGAAAAAGGCAGGGGCCTTGGTACAATGCCTGCCTGCTGTGCCAAGCAGTTGTGCTCCTCTACCTCAGTAGGAATCAAGCAGAGAAATTGGAAATAAGATTCATCCTCTTGTTCCTCTTGGACTGGGCTTAGTCTGAAGGGTGTTGAAAATATTGATGCTGGTGATAAAGACCAGTTAAGCTCCTTGAGGAATCTTTTGCAGAATCACTTAAACAAGAAGAGATTATGAGGAAAATATTGGTTAGCTTTTTCAGGAATAACTTGTGACTGAGGCAGGAAACAGATTTAGATATGTGAAGCCTTCAAAATAGCTTGGAAGGTGACTTTGGTGGGTTCCATGGAAACTCATCTGTTCTGTAGCTCTGCAGAAGTCTTATACAAGAGTGCTGCCTGGCTTAAAAAAAAAAATAGATGCTTCAGGGAAAAAACCTGCTAGATCTGAAATTGAAGCATGGCCTGTAGAAGACAGGGGCTGTTCCTGGGTCCTTCTGGAGCACCCCTGTTGGAGCAAAGCTTGCTGCAACTTTCTGGGTTACTGACTGCTGTTTAGGTTAGGGCGGTTGCTGCAGGAATAGGCAGGTTTGCAGGAGAGACTCCTGTTACAATGAGGCTGCAGGATGGTCTCTGTTTGGGCTTTGCGCGTGTCCTGTCACTGTAGCATTCACGTACAGAGCATGAAAACATCTCAAAAAAGAAATAACTTTAAAAAGAAGCTACTCAAATTTTAATGACATTTGAGAGTTCTGGAATGAGGTGACTGGTTACTGAATGGTTTTGAGCTGTCTATGGAGTCAGTGGATGAAGCTGGAAGCCTAAGCTCTGCTTCATGCTAGGAGCTCCCTGTTGGTGGCATCTCTTATTCTTCCTGCAGGAGGGGATAAAATGTGAATGTGTGGGTGGGCTGGGCACTGGGGTGGTCAGGCTGCTGATGGGCCTCCTTGAGAGCAGTGATTCCATTTGACTGAAGGGCTGGGGGTGGGCAGCTGGAGCAGAGCAACACAGCACTGCCCCTCTTGCTGCCCTCCAGGTACTTCAGAAACCTGAAACAGGAGGGAAGTCCTTTTTGCCAAAACTTACTACTTTCCAAAAATGAAATGGGGCAGAGTATAGGAATTTTATGTGTAGGAATTTAGTCCTTGTTCAAAGGCATCCCCAAATTTCTTTGGATTCTGCAAGGGCTGAAACTGATTGTGAGATGAGAGCATGCTGACTGAATCTTTCAATAACCTAGAACCAAGAAATAAGACAATTTTGTTTGTGCTGTCTGACATCTCTTCTAATGGCTGTTTTTCAGCTAGGAGAAAACCATTAAAAATCAGACTGACCTGCTGTTTCAGAAGCAGCTGGGCAGGACTCTGCTCTAGATTCTTAGATCCAAAGGAGAATCTCTGCAAGAATCAGCTGTGGTGACTTCTCTAAGATATGATCTAAGCCATCTGTTTGAGGAATGAAGGATATCAGTTGCTTAACAAGATGTGATGCTACAGAATTTTCATAGTTATGCCTGGGTTTGCTGTGGTAGGAAGAGACCTTTTCTGAGCATTAGCAAAGAGCTTGCTACCTAGTTTAGGGGGTTTCTGCTCTCTCTTGTCTAATTAGATTGAACTCTAGTGCTCAAATCAATGAGTCCAAATGCTGATGATGTCACCCACCCCCATAACATGAAGTTGGTTGCTTTTTGTAAGGGTGGTTCTTTGGAGGTTTTTTGTTGGGTGCTTTGTTTTAATCTTTTTCCTCTGCTGTTTCTCAGAACTAGTCCAAAGAGCACACTCTTCCCTCTGGGTTTGTTCTTTTCACCTTCATCGTTGGCTCTCGCTGTGTGTTTTCACTCATGCAGACAAATGGCTCTGACATGTACGTGACGTGTGCGTGCCCCGGCTGAAGGTGTTTGGCTGGGGCTGCCTGTGCAGCCACCCTGAGGGGTTTTGTGTGCAAGGGCACCTCTGCCCGCTCCTCTGAGCCCTGCTCTGTGTCCCCTTCCCAAGAGGAATGTTTCCAGCTGGGAGGCAGGTGATTGAGGGCACGTTAAGGTAACCTTTGCAGCAGGCATTCAGGAAGACGTGCAGGATGGATGTTGTTATTTTGGCATTGTGTCTGTGTTGCAGACCTTGCGGTGGCCTCGGAAGCATGCGGCTGTGGCACTGGGGGCCCTGAAGACCGCCTGGCTTGCAGGGAGGAATGCTACGGTGGGCAGTGCACTTGGAAGGTGGGCCACGGAGGGTGAACCACGCAGCCGTGGCTGTGGGGCACAAGGTCTATTCCTTTGGTGGCTACTGCTCTGGAGAGGACTATGAGACCCTGCGGCAGATCGACGTCCACGTTTTTAACGCAGGTAAATGTGTTCTTGTGGGGCACTTTTTGTGAGCTTGCTGGGCTCAGTTAATGCTTTTCTTGCTTGCTGGTGCCTGACATGTTATACACTGTAGCATGCTGTCCGACTCTTAATTTCCAGAACATGTTATCAGAGTAGGTAGGAGCCTCTTTCTTTGTGCAGCCTTGCATTTTCATCTTCAGGGGCAGGACACAGAGGGGCTATAGTTCATGTGACTGCTAGGATAAGGACTCACTGAAAAAGTCACATAGCCAGTGGTTTGGTTTGTCCTTGTTCTCTGCAAACACAAAGTCAGCCAGGTGCAAAGAAGTGATATTGACCTGGCTCAGGTCCCCCTTCTGGTTTGCAGTCTGTCCATGTTCAGCTGCCCATGGTGTGGAAGGAGCAGTGCACACAGTTAAGATTCCAGGTGTAGACATCTGAGCTGTTTCCCTGTGGGGGCAGCTGACAAGTGGTGCCAGCATGATGGAGTCAGTAGGGGCATGTGGCTAGGAGGGAGGCCTTCCCTTTTTGGTAACAGCTATCGTGCAGATTCACAACATAGCTTAGAAAAGCATCTGCAACTGGAGCCATTTGTGTAGGGTAACCAGTACCTGTCATGAGGCTGAGTTGGAGCCATGGTTGTGCTGGCACAGACTGTATTTCTTGATTGAGTGCTCCTTGAACTAAAGAGGTTACTGAGCTGGTCCCTTAAGCATTTCCCTGTAATTAGGCAGGTGATTAAAAAACTGCACAGATGCTTGGGTGGTTCCAGCTAAACAGAGCCAAGAACAGAGAACCAATGACCAATTTTGGAGACTGGACAGCGTGCTGAATGTTCTGTGAGCACCCACATGTAGACAAACCTAGTTTATCTGTAAGATGCAGTGAGTTCACTTCTTTAAGACGGATGTGCAGCAGGGAGAAAAGCATTGGTTACAGAGGGCTGCCAAGGTGACCTCTCAGTGTAGAAGGGGTGTAGCTCAGGATCCTGTGAACAGTGACATTCACCTCTGTCCAGAGGGACTGGGCTTTTATACTCAACACAGCTGAATGTGGTAGAACATGCCAAGTAGAGAAGCACTCTTCTGGGGAAGCATAATGACTGTGCCCAAAGGAATGCTCTTGTGTTGTCTTTGCCTCTTACCACTCCCAAATATTAAAGTGTCAGAATGCTGCAACCACCACATCACCATATGGGAAGTGACAGTGGCTTCCCAAGCCCTTGCTCAGCTAGCATTGTCAGGTGGCAGTGCTAAAGCCAAGATACCAGATTTTGAATGATCTCTTATCAGTCTTCCAAAGATGAAAACTATGTTTTGCATAGGAAGCATCCAGTCTAGCTTGACTAGCATTGGATGTGCTTCCTCAGTGCCCTTTCTGCCTGTGGGGTGGATGCCCACCTTTTGAGATGCCTGACTTTTCCCTTTCCCTATGTTAGGTATTTTAGAGGAACTGAGACTGTTTTCTGCTATATTTTGTATCAGCTCCATGTAGAAAACAAACCTGGAGGCTGTATGTGGTAGAAGGAGGGTTACTGGTCCTGTTATGTAATGGCTGTGTAATGCTTGCTGTGGCTCTTGCACTGTCATTAAACCCTGTAATACCTGTTGACTGTTGTGGCTGCTGCTGGACATGACGCACAGGAAGGGGAACCTGTAATCCCAAGGAACTCCTATTAGTAAAAACAAGGTTAGCAAGGAGAACTTGAATACAGATGGGGTAAAGGAGGCAGAGGGCCACCTCATCTATAGCTTGAAAACCAAAACAAAAGCAAATCAACCCAGTTCCTACGAAGCTGCTGGGTTGCTTTACTTAAACTGTGCTTCTGCAAGTCCCAAGTGATGCATTCAGGTGCTCCCTTGCATATTACTGCAGTGAGTTATTCCTGTGCTGCCCATTCTTCCAGCTTTGAGTATCTTCAGCAATCTCACTAGCTTGAAGTAGAGTCTGCATTCATGATCACCTCTGTACTTTTTCATTTTTCTTTCCCTATTTGTTTGTCTGTGCTGTATCTTTCACTCACAGTCTAGGATGAGCCAGAGTGGAAACCTTTTCAATTAATTGTTGTAGAACAGAGCCTGTTTTTGTCTTCTGGGCCTCCAGAGGACTTGCTTTTGTATTTCTTAACTAGCTACTACTTGAGGTCAGACACAGCTTTCTCTTGTTTACTCAACTGCTTCTGCACCTTGTCACGAGGTAAAAAGCGCCGCACAGGATGGGTTATGAACTGTGAGCAATTCAGCAGGCTTAGCATTTGACATGGGCTCAAACTTGTGTTTCCAGTGTCTCTGCGCTGGATCAAGTTGCCCCCGGTGTGGACAAACAGCCGAGACCACGTGAGGGAGGTGCCCTACATGAGGTATGGACACTCGGCAGTGCTCATCGACGACACCGTCTACATTTGGGGCGGTCGCAACGACACGGAGGGAGCCTGCAACGTGCTCTATGCTTTCGATGTCAGTAAGTTCCAGCTTCTCGCCGTCCCTTGGCACAGCTGTTCGTGATCAGACCTCCTCTCTGCCCCCCACTCTGCTCCCCAACTTGTTTTCTTGTCCCTCGGTGACACTCTGGAGGAAATGGTGGCACTGTCTCTTTCAGCAGTTTTAGAAGTGGAGTATGGTGGCCGTTGTGTCTGCATGCTTACATCTCTCTGTAGAAGCCTTTGAGTAGAGATTGCTGATCTTTTGTAATAATGAAAGTGTTTTTAATTTTTCTATCAGCTTTGTGGACTCTCTCTGATAGTAGCTATAACTGAAGTGTTCTCTCTATGTGATACAATATTCCTTAATTGTGGCAAGAAGGGGCTGGGCTCTTGATGATTGTGGTCCCTCTCCAGTGTTGTCCTTCTTTCTGAAGGTATGAAGGAGAGTGAGGAACAAAGCACAGGAGTAGTCCAGTACAGGATGGCAAAATCAGGGGAGACATGAGTCAAGTTAGATAAACCTGAAAAATAAACTCCTTGAGCTTTTGGTTGGCTTCTTCATAGCACTGCTGGAGCACCTCTGGAGAAAAGGCACCATCAGGAACTTCATGGACACAAGTGTCAGGAAAGGAAAGGAGTATGTCTGAATTCTGGATGCAAGTCCATCTAAATACTGGCCAGTAACTGTCTTGCTGAACTTGCAAGGAAACTGCTTGCTCTGGTGCTTGGTCCACGGATCTCTTCTTTACCAGGAAATATCTTACAGCTTACAGCACAGGGTTTCCCCCTTCCTTTCCCTGCCACATGCAGCTGAGAAGCCACCAGTAAAGCTCTGCCTACACAGAGGCTTTGTAGTGGGATCTGCCTGGTCTCCCTGGCACCTCCAGTGCTTTAGCATTAAGTGAAAATTAACAGAAAGTCCTGCTCCAAACCCTCTACAGCTGTCTGTACACACAGGCCTGACATTCCTGGAAAGTAAGGTTGGCAGTCACAGTCCCATGTCTGCAGTGTAAGTTCCACTGCAGGAGTCATATCAGGCTAAATAAAGTCCTGTCTGAGTGCAGTTCTGTCCCTGTGGTGTTGAGCAGATCACAAATTGAGGTCTTTTCCATCTCTAGTTTAACATGCTGCAATTGGGTGAGCTTTTGCTGATACAGTGTGACTGAGTTTGGAAGCAGCCCCAGGGAGAAAAGGAACTTGATAGCCTTGAGCTGTCTCACTAGAGGCTCCCCAGGGATTCTGCTGACCTTGCAGGACCCTTTGTGTAGTGCCAGCTGGAGCATAGGTGGACACTTGTGTCCACAGGCCAAGTTCAGGGAAGTCATCCTCATGCTTTGGCTTCACGACTCTCTGAAATAAACACTGGTTTTGGCAGCCAAGGGCTGTTAGGGAGGGTGGGGGAATGTCTCCTGCAGCCTCGAGGCTTATCTGTGCCTCTTGGAGCTCTTGGGGCAGGTGCCTGTTAGTGCTTGGCACTGAGTCCCTGGCTTGGCTCTGTGCTGCCCTGGCATGGAGAACAGCTCTGGCTGGATTTTAAGTCATCTTCTAAATCAAGCCAGTCCCTGGAGTGTCCCCAGACTAAGGGGCTGAATCTGTTTGGTGCAGGCTCACAGAGAGCATTGTGAAGGGTGGAAAGTGAGGAAGAGGGGATGAGAGTGTAACAAGTGGAGCAGATAAGACAGGGAGAGCTGCACTGCAGAGGTGGAGATATGCACAACGTGGAGAACGTGTGATTAAGTGATTTGTATCTGGGTTGAGAGCTTTTTTTCCTCAGTCATGCTCAGTTACTGAGCATCCCCACCCCATGAGGTCAGTTGTGCCACTTAGCATTATTGCTTCATTGTAATAGAAAGTGTGAATGCAGAGTTGATAAGTGACTCACAAGTACACTCTGCAAGAGATCCTGTAAAAGTAACATTGTTCAAGCCCTGCTGTTCTACTCACACTTAAAATATGAGCTCTTTGTCAGGTCTGGCAGTCAGTGGCCGCGGCAAGAGGCTGAGGCTTCTGTCACTGTGTCCCTCTGTGGGGGCTCAGGCAGGTAGCCTTGCCCAAAGAAGCTTGCAGCCTCTCTGGCAGAACAGGTGCTGTGTGAGAAAGCAAGAATGATTTTTGCCTTAGAAATTAAGAACAGTAGTAATAGGAACTATCCCACCCCAACTCCTACTGTGTTTTCTCAGCATTGCCTCTTGTTTTGTTTCAGACACACACAAGTGGTTCACACCAAAGGTGTCTGGAATGGTCCCAGGGGCAAGAGATGGGCACTCAGCTTGTGTCCTGGCAAAGAGCATGTTTATCTTTGGAGGCTATGAACAGCTGGTGAGTAGTCTCTGTAACTGTTAATTGGTGAGCCCTTGGGAAAGAGGGTGTTGATACCCAGGACACTGATAGAGGCAGGACACAGGGGTGTATTTGTATTCCAAGTCACTGTCATTTTGTAACTTAGCAAAGTAATTGCATTAGTACCCAGGTTATGCTAATTGTTTTATGGAGAATATGGTTGGAAAAGCAAGTCCAGAAAAGTGTTTGATTTTTTTTTAAATTTCACAAAACATATTTACCACTAAGTGGTAAAAATTATTTTTTTTTCTGGCTCATTTCTCAGCCAAATGTAGATACACAAGCACACAGCATTTTTTAATAAATATATATTGATCTATATTTATTGTAATTTGGCTCAGAAGTGAGCCAGAAAAATCACTTTCTGCAGTGTTGCTGTGAGGTTTTGTCCTAGTCTGCTATATGTTCCCTGTAGTCTCCACCTGCTCTGATATCTTGCTCATCCCTTTCAGCAAACGTTTGGTTGTCTTCCCATTAAGAATACCTTGAGCCAAAGGTCATCCTGCAATAGCTGTCAGTGTACCTAATGCTCTTTTTAGCAAATCCTTATGATCTAATCTTAAGAAGTGGGTAAATAAAAATTATCGCCAGATTAAAGAACAGATGTGCAAAGTCACATCTGTTTGTTTGGAAGAAAGTTGGGGCTCTGTTACAGAAGCCTCTGGGTTATTCCTTTTCTGAGGGTGATAGGCCAAATCCATTATAATGATTACAGCAGCAGGAGGGGTTCAGATGTCTTTTTTTTAACAAAGACCAAATAAACCTCTGGCTGTCTTGCTGCTCTCTACCTTGCCTGGAGGAGCAGAAGTCCACATTGTTTGTGTGAATGCCTCCAGGCAGCCAGCTTCAGATGGGTTTTGTGGGACCTCAGAACCTGGAGTGTATTTGCTCCTGGATGTTCAGCTTCCCAGAAGTAATCTTAGCTTCTGCATCTTGTTAGGCAGCCTTAGCAGAGCCAGTTTGACTGTCCCGCTAATGCCTCTTTTATCTGCTGCTACATGGAGAGGAGGCAGGCTGCTGCCATTAATGTATTGTGTGCAGGATAGCCTTTGGGGGAGGAACTGAGCACCAAATAAATGGGAAAGATGCAGAAAGAGACAGGACACCTTTGGGAAGAAACGGGCTTTGCTTTGCTCTTGTTAAGTGATAAGTGCTGCCTGGGCAAGCACCTTGTTTTTTAGGAAGTACTGAATCCAAAGGGATGCTCCAGGTCTGCAGGGCAGCATCCTTTCTGGGGCTGGATGTGACCAGGCTTCTCAGTCCCTTTGTGACCAAGCTGCTCGTGTGTCTTCCAGGCTGACTGCTTTTCAAATGATATCCATAAATTGGACACCACAAACATGACGTGGACCTTAATCTCCGCCAAGGTCAGTGTCTGGTTTTCCCTCTGGTTTGTGCAGGAAGTTTTGCATCTGCTGTTCTCTGGGGTAGCTGCCCACACTTGTCTCACAGCTTCCAGCTGATGTGGCTGGGCTCTACAGGATGGGAAGTTCTCCAGGAGAAGGCAGCCACCCAACTTCCCCATCAAGATGTGTTATTTTCCCTGGCTAATCTGCACTCTTTCTTTTGTCTTTATTTTCTACTCTGTCCTTCAGGGTACCCCAGCTCGCTGGAGAGACTTTCATTCAGCCACCATCATTGGAACAAAGATGTACGTCTTTGGTGGCAGAGCTGATCGGTTTGGGCCATTTCACTCTAACAACGAGATCTACTGTAACCGCATTAAAGTGTTTGATACAGAAACCAACTCCTGGTTGGACTCCCCTCCCACTCCCGTGCTCCCCGAGGGCAGGAGGAGCCATTCAGCCTGTGAGTGGGGTCTGCAGAGGGTGGAGGATGGTGAAGGGAAGTTTCTGCCTGCCTTAGAAGGGGTGTCTGCTCTGCTGGGTGGGGCTGTGGGTTAGAAGGGGTTGCACAAAGCCCAGTTTCTGTGGAAAGCTGCTGCCCACCAAAAAGCCTTGCACACCACACTGCACATGAAGGTGATATAAGGAGGGGTGGACAGCCAGCACCACATGGCTTTGTGTTTGGTGTTGGGTCAGGGACCTCCTGGGTGGCCCTCTGATGTCTGTGCTTACTCCCTACAGTCAGCTACAACGGGGAACTATATGTATTTGGTGGCTACAATGCACGTCTGAACAGACACTTCCATGACCTCTGGAAATTCAATCCAGGTATTTTTGCTTTTAACTAGCTGCAGTGATAGTGCTCCAGGCCCTCAGGCATGTGAGTGCTCAGAGAAACATACTGTCCAAGGAGTATTGCTTGGGGGGGAATGGCTCTTGACTCTTCTGACAGCAACTTGCTACCATGCCTGTTCCTCCTTGGGATGTTTCCAGATTTCAGTTAGAAAATAGAAAATGATGTATTGCTGAAAGACATATTTCATTGGAAAAACTTTGTCTTGTTCTTAAATGTGCAAAAGTACTGACAGAAGAGAAGACATGGGAAGCAATAGGGCTAGGGAAGAGAGAGACTATAGCTGGAGAAACCATTCAACTTGAGCTGCAGGATCACCATCTCTTGGTACCAGCTCAAACTGTGTTGCAGAAAGGGTGGTTCTTCAGCTGGTACCCTGAATATCGGTCAGCTGTGAGCTGCTTTGGGGTCCTCGGGCAGTTTCACTGTCTAGACTCATTCTGTTTGCTAATTGCTTTGCATAGTAAAGTTACCTGAGAGCAGCCAACCAGCTGCTCCTGAAGCTGATTGTGAGCTGGTGTGAGAGCTCCTGCAGGTTTCAGTCCTGTGCTTTGTCGCCCCCAAGCATCCTTGCCACAGAGAGCAGCAAGAACAAAGGCTGCTGTCTCCACCCGGTCCAGTTTTCCACGCCCCCTCCGCAGCCGAGTTGTCCCAGCAGCTGATGCACTTCTGCCAGGGTGCTCTGCGATCGCAGCCTGCCAGCAGATGGAGCTGGTTCCTGGATCTCTCTCCTCCAAATCCCGACTGCAGCAGGCTCTGGGGAAGGGAGGCTGCCTGTCTGTTCCTGCAGTTCTGCCCAGTACAGCTCCCTGTAATGTTGGACCCACTGCCGTGGTAGTCTGTGGGTCCTGGTGCTCAGGCTTTGCAAGTGAATGGGGCCCTGAGCAACCTGGTTTAGTGCAAGGTATCCCTGCTTGGGGCCTGGAACAAGATGGTCTTTAAGGTCCCTTCCAACCCAAACCATTCTATATGACCTGCAAATCCTGTCTCAGCAGGCAGAGCTCCAGGACTGTGACTGGCATCTCAGTGGCACTTCAGTAACGACCTCATGGAAGTGCATTAATGAGGAGGTCAAGGGGGAGGATGGATATTGGCTAGTTGGTGTCTGGGGGGTAGTGGGCCTCTGCTTTTCCTGTGATCTGGTTAAATTCATAACCTGCTTATAGCTGGTCTTGGCCAGGCTCTTATGACAAGCTGGTGCACTCTTTCCCTCCTGTTAGTTTCTCTTTCTTGGAGGAAGATTGAACCCAAGGGGAAAGGGCCGTGTCCTCGGCGCCGGCAGTGCTGCTGCAGAGTGGGGGACAAAATCATCCTCTTTGGAGGTACCAGGTGAGTTGTGTGAGGTGGCTCCTCAAGAGGCTTTGCCAGTCCCTTCAGCACAGTGTCCCTTCACACTCTGACCCACGCTGTATCAGATGGACTTCAGAGGCACATGGCAAGTGTCAGCCTATCTGACAAGTGCAGGCAATCATGTACGTCAGGGCTCCTCTGAAAAAAGGCCGTGGAAGAGACTGAAGGCGTCATGTAAGCTTGTAAAGCATCTGGTGACGAGCCATCTTGTACATGTAGAGACAGAAGGGTGTAACAGGCTGCTCAGGAGGGGCTGTGCAGTGCTCAAGCTTTCTGGTAAAGAGGTCGTGGGGATAAGAGAGGAGACCCTGCTTTCAGAAGGACATGTATCTCAGTCTGCTGTGCCAGAGCAGACCTCAAACTGACTTATCTTCGCCTGCATACTGCCCTGCTTCTTCCACCAGAGCTTCTTTCTTCCATTGCAAGTGTGGGTTCTGCTGCCAAGCTGCAATGGGATGTCAGCTCAGCTGGGAGCTGTTTGAGGAGCCTACCCACATGACAAGACAATGTTGCCTTCTGTGCCAGTGTTCCTTAGCAACATTCCCATTCACAACAGGGACCTGGTGTTATGGATTTAGCTGTCAAACACTGGAAGTGATACTGTCAGGGTGCAGGGCAGCTGGATGTGGCCAAGAGCCTTAACAGCTGCTAAAAGAAAGGAAGTGGCCTATCACCAGGACACACTCTGTGCTGTCTGGAGTGACAAATTGCAGCTCTGGAGCACAGTCCTGCTTGCCAGTATCTACCTTGCAGAGACATCTTAAATGCTTTCAGCTCTCCACATGGTTTGGAAAACTTTGGGGCTCTCTGGGATCTTGACAGTAGCTTTTTGGGGATGCTTCTGAAGCCAACTTGGGGCAGAGAACCAAGCAGGACGGGTTCTGCTGGTGACCTGACCATACCAATGTGTGATGGGGTGAAGGGCCTTCAGGTTCCAGGGGTTCAGGGGGAATGTGCTTAGCTGTAGGATGTCCATGTGACTTTGAGGGAGTGCTTAGTGCAGGTGAGGTATGCAGAAGTGCTGAGTTTATCCAGTCTCCTCAAAAGATACTGGGTGCTGCTCAATACAGCAGAAGGCTTGGAAGGGCGTTGTGGGAGTTTTGGGTGGTCCCAGATGCTGTGCTGTGTGGATTTGTGTTACAGCAGCAGCAGCTGATCTTTCATGTTAAGGCTTGGCACTCCTGGGAAATGTTAGCAAACCACAACAAATTTGACACCAGCTTTTTGGAGTTTGGTTCATGCAAATGCAGCGGTGCCTTGTCTTCTCCATGAACTACTTCAGAATTCAGTTTGTTTCTTAGGTCAGGCTCAACCCCAATACAGGCACATTCATCAGCACTATTGTGGGCTGGGCTGGAAGAACTGCTGGCAGCCAGGAGGAATGCAGCCTGCTTGAGCTGGAGGGAGGGTCTTGGGGAAGTGGGAGGTGGGGGTGGGCCATGCTCGCTTCCTGTAACAGTTATCAGGTGTATTCTGGAGCTGCCTGGTGAGATAAGAAGTTTTCCAGGAAGTCGTTGTAATGGAGAACTCCCAGTGGTCTGCCTCCTGACCTGTGCTCCCCTGGCTGGGAAGGGGGAGGGGTGGGGGCTGTCCAGCAGGGATTCTCAGAGGATGAGCCTGCAGGCTCAGCTTTCTAGGGAACAGCACTGGGGGATGGGCAGCAAAACCTCTTTGTGTCTGCCTTTCCAGGATTCACACATCCTGTAGACTGCTGGAGAGGCACTTCTGCAGGCTGCTTGCCCCCATGGCATCCAAAAACTTTGTTTCTTTGGTAGTCCTTGCCAGAGCTTGGTCTTTTTGCCCCAGCTGTGGTCCTTCACTGTGGTCAGGAGCAATCCCTCACTTGTGTCCCGTTTGAGGGACCAGGAAGCTTGGTGTTCCCATTAGCTGTGTCACAGTTGTGGCCCTGGTCTGGTTTCCTCCCAAGCCCCCCAGCAACTCAGTGTGCAGAGACCATCCACAAGGAAGAAGGTGGGGGATGAAGGAATGATATAAAAGAGTTTAGCTGAAGAGATGCTGATCCAGATTTGGCTTGAGACTGTGTTTTCCCTGACAAGGCTTAGGAATCCTGGCTCTGGTGAGAGAATAGGGGCTGTCACTGAGTGCAGGCTGAGTTTTTTTGCAGCTGGAATGTGCAATTTTGTTGGGCTCTGGCTGGCAACAGTGTGCCCTGCACACTGCTGTCTGGGAGTTGCAGGGGGTTGCCTGGTCTTGAACTCCAGGATTACCCTGCTACTTTCCTTTTGGTGATTAAAGCCACAGACATGGTGCCTGCTGGCTTTCCTTTGATAGATAAGGGATGGTCTAGGGTTTCCTGTGACGTGGATGTGAGATTAGATTGTGGTGTGGTAAGCACACGAGGTGGAGTTAAAGGGGCTCTTGCCTGTATCCGGGCAGATGGGTCCCATCAGCAACAGGTCTTCTGTGCCAGCAGTGAGCTGTCCTCTCAGTTTGGCCTGAGGGTGTGGGGACCTGGGGGAGCAGGTACTGCCTCATGTCCCATGAGGTGTGAAGCTTAGTGGCTGCTGGGTGGGGAAACAAATGACACTGGGGCGAGGAGTCACTGCATGAGGTTGGTCCCAGCTAAGAGGTGAGGGCACACTAAATTGGTTTGTCACAGACCAAAGCAGGACTTAAAACACTTTTCCTTTCTTTCAAATTCTCCGAACAACCATCAGCCATGGGAGTATTTTACCCTGTTTCTGCATAGGCTGATCTGTCTGTGCAAGGATGTGTAGTGTCCAGTCTCTCAGGTGCTTTGGTTGTTCCATCAAGACTACTGTGGCAGGAAACCATAGGTGAGGCTGTCTGTTCCTTAGAAATGCCTGGTGCTGTAGTTTCTCATTAGCATTTCTGGACCAACATCAAATGGAAGTATCAGCAAATTGGAATTGGTTTAAAATGACTGCTGCATTGCTCAGTGCCCCGTTTTGGCACAACCACTCCAGCTGTGGCTGGAGTCCAAAGTGATTCCTCAGTCAGACTGAGAAATGTCTGTGCTTGCCCTGCCATGCAGATGTTTTCTAGCTGCTTTCTCTACACTCCTCTTACAGCATTTCAGTGGCCAAGCTGAAATAAATGCAGTAGATCTTAACTATATGAGAACAGGAGTGATGGACAGGTGAGGTGAGGGGGAGGCTCATGGCCGGAATCATCATGGTCATCCATGAAAAGGAGGCAGATCACCCATGCCCTGCAGAGGAAATAGTGTGGGTTTCTGCTCCCTGGCTCCTGTGCAGCTCTGCCTACTCTGCAAGGAGCTGAGAACGTGATGAGTTTGGGTGCTGCCTGGGGCATCAGAGGGGCAGGAGGGGGATCACAGGGTCTCTGCCTGGGACAGGGAGGCCATGAACATTCCTGGGCTTGCTCGGCCCTTGGTGAGCTGGTGTATAAGAATTTTGGCACTGACTGACACACTGTGCTTGGTTTCTGCAGCCCATCTCCGGAAGAGGGAATGGGTGATGAATTTGACCTGATGGATCACTCAGATCTCTACATTCTCGACTTCAGTACGTGAGCACTTCTTGCCCAACCTGTACCTCTTATCACAAGGTGCCCTGTGAGCACGCCCTGCTGTGAAGCACCTAACTGTGCCCTCTGTGGCTGCAGGTGCCATGTCCTGGAGCCAGACAGCTGTGTCTGCCCAGCATGCTTGGCTTAAGGTAGAGCATCCAGAGGTGCAGCCATGCTTTGTGCACTCCTGTGTGCAAGACCTCTTGTGGGAGCACAGAAACCATCCCAGCCTGTCCCTGGTGTGCACTCTGTCTTTTCCCTCAAACAAGGCTCTGCTCTGTTTCCCGTGGCACTGATTGCATGATGCTAGAGCCTCCATGGTGTCCAGTCAAAGCCTGCTGTACCTAAACTGCTTTCTTTTCCCAGGCCCCAGTCTGAAGACGCTGTGTAAGCTAGCAGTGATTCAGTACAGCCTGGACCAGTCCTGCCTTCCCCACGACATCAGGTATGGTGTGCCTTGCTGGGAGCTCACCCTGGGTGCTCCCTGACCTTGAGGTGCTCCAGCCCTGGCTAAGGGCTGCCCAGGGCCCTAGGCACTGTGCACCTTTGAGGTGGGCTGGGCTGGAGACTAGCTGGGGCTGATATGAAGTAAAGCTGCTCTAGCCCAGGGCATCGTTTTTGTGCTTTCACTCAATGTATCCTCTTGGTGTGTTACAGATGGGAGCTCTCAGCCATGACAACGAACAGCACCATCAGCCGCCCCATTGTCTCCAACCAGGGCTGAAGAGAAGTCGTCCTTCTACCACCCTGCCCTCACCCCTCCACATATTGACCTCTTGCTCCACTGCCTGCATGAATTTTTAGCCCTTTCAAGCAAGGAATGTGTGAGCTCGGTTTGTCTTGCCCTAGCTAGGCCTCCCTCTGCCCTTGTCATGCTTTGGGCAGCACAAGTGGACAGGCGGAGCTGGCCACTGAGGGAAAAACTCAGCACAGCAGCACAGCTGTGACCCCTCTCATTGCTGGTGGCTCTAGAGCTTCCTTTCCCTTTGCCTGTGGAACTGCAGCTGTGCTGTCCGGTGTCCAGCCACTTTCCAAGGGCCTGAATCAACTCTTACCACCAGCCATGGCCCTGGGGTTGATGTCAGGGTCAACCTGAACTGTTCCTGCATTGCCTCAAGAAAGCAGGAACCTCTATACCTGCTCCTGCCAGCACTGACAGCTTCCTGGCACTAAATGGCAGGCCCCAGCTCCAAGCTGAGCCCAGTGTGGGGGCCTGGGCCCAGCTGGACACTGCCCAGCTCCCGTTGTAAAACAGCAACTGGGGGAAGTTTTATAAATGGTGAGGCAGATGTGGTTTCTGTGTGTCCTAGCAGATGATCTGGGGGAGAAAAGGTATAAGAGGGGAGAGACTGAACCAGGTGCTTTTCCCTGAGGCTGCAGGCCACTGGTGGCTTGTGGCAGCAGCAGGCAGTGGCTGATGTGAGCCACTGCCCTCCCTGGGGTGGGGAAGGGAAGCTGGGCCCCCCCCCCCAGCAGCACTGCCATGGGGTACCGGCCTCCTGCCCAGAGTTGTGCTGTCCTGCAAGAGGACAGAAGGAAAATGGTGTCTGTCTCCTGGGCTGCACTGCCTCAGGTAGGTGGGTGCTCTGTAGCTTCCTGCTTCAGGGCTGGAGGTGCAGGGATGCCTGGGACAGCCTTCCTGGGCAGCACAGAGGGCTGTGCTCAAGCCCTTTCCCACCAGTATGAGGCGTCCAATGTAAAGAGGAGCTCCAGCTGTAGTGGAGCTAGTGCAGAGAAAGCTAAGGGAGCACTCAGGGGGTGCGTCCTGCAATGTAAAGTCACAGGGGCAGCCGACGTGGTGGCTGCTTGCCAGGAACCTGGGTGGCAGAGGGCCCAGGCTGTCTCCCCTGCCCTGAAGGCTGGCACATAGCCAGGGACAAGTGCTTATCCAGCAGCACAAAGTTGCAGAGGTGCCTGAGCTCCTCAGCCTGCAGGAGGTGGCCAATGCAAGCACAATGGAGCGGTCTGGAGTGGTGTGAGAGCAGTGAAAACCCTGTGGCAAGAGAACAGAAGGCCCCACAATGGTGACAAGAGCTTGTTCTTCACACACTGGCAGCACCTTGCTGTGAAGGTGATGAGCATCATTGGCCTGGAGGGAATCAGGGTGGGCTGTGACAGCACATCTGGCTGAGAGGGAGCAGCCCCAGCATCCTTTGTGGTCCTTGGCACCTGCAGGTTACCAAGAGGACTTAAGTGAACATCTACCATGTGTTGTCCAGTGGCTCTAACTCCCTCCCTCTATCAGCTGCCTCAGCCACAGGCACTCTCTCAAGCTGTGAAATAAATGGTGGAGTTTTTTTGCTGTGCACTTAAGCACCAAGCCTACTCTCCTTGCAGCGTGCCAGGCACTAGGAAATGCCCCCTGAGCACCCAGAGTCCCTGTGCTGTGTTGTGTGGTGCTGAGCACAGAGGCTCCTCAATTCTGTCCATGAATGGCTGTTACTGGGAGGAATCTCCCTCTCTGGGGCAGTGAGTGGAGACAATAGGCCCCAGAAAGGCTCAGCACTCCATGCCACTGCTTCCAGGAAAGCAAACCTTTCTTCTCCTCTGGGAAGAAAAGGAGGTCATCAGGGAGAAGCTCATCACTGACACCCCACTCCTTTTAAAGGGTTCTCTTGGGTTCACGGGTGCTGTGGCTCTAACCTGCCTCTGCCAGGAACCTACTGCAGGCCTGGGCATGGCACACTGCTCACTACCTTGGGCCTGGTGTCTCCAGTGTATTTTCTTGGCTTATCAGCTCCTTCTCCCAGCACCCAGGTCAGTCATCAGTGATGCTGGAGAGCAGCTCCCAGTCAGGCAGACTTGACACAGGATGTCCTGCAGGGCTGGCAGGAGCTGGGCAGATGTGTGCCCCACAGGGAGATCCCTGCTGCCTTTGTCACTGCCCCCTCCTGAGCGGCAGGTTTGCTTTAAAGACCCTGGCTTCCTTTTATTACTTCCCCTCTCAAATTTCAACTAGTTGCAAGGGCTATTTTTAGCAGCCTGCCTTCTAAAAATAGCCCTGAGCTGTTTGGAGTTGCGTCACAAGAGGTAATTCTCCCCGTGAGTGGCTTGGCCTCTGCACCCCAGGAGGCTACAAAAGGAGGCCAGGAGCAGCAGGGTCAGCAGGTTCAGCCACAGCCGGAGGCGAAGGAGGCAGTGGTTCCCTGCCAGCGGTTCCCTGCCAGCTCCAGCCATTCCAGCCCCAGCAGCATGACCATCTTCTGCAGCCACTGCCACCGGCCACTGCAGGCAGAGATGAGCTGCCTGCCCGCGAGGGCCAAGCAGGCGCCCAGTGCCCCGCGGCCATTCAGGTGAGCTCTCTCCCACCTCCTGCCCTCCCTCAGGGCTGGGATGGCCTCCCAGAACCCCGGGATAGGTGGTGTAGGCTCTGATGGCCCTTGCAAGGTGCTGACACCAGCCTGGGACAGCGGGACTGCCAGCCAGTGCATGGGGAAGAGATGCAGGAATTTGGAGGGGCAGAGGTATTTTAGGTGGTTTAGGAGGAAAGGCATATTGTACTGGGCTGGGGTGTACATTCCAGCACTGGATGTACTTTCCATCCTGGTGGGGAGGTTGTGTCACATGGGCTCCCCACCAAAGCACAGGTCATTGTCCAACCTGGTGCCCAGCAGGAGAGGCACCAGCCATACCAGCAGCATGAGCCCCTGGGTAGGCTTGAGTATAGACATGCCCGTGCCCACCAGGCTTGCTCTCCTAGAGGGAGCAGCTGGCACGGGTGCTGAGCATCTCCACTCCATATCCCCGAGCTAGCAATTCTTCCCACAATGACAGGCAGGGAATACTGTCCCTTCCCCTCCCTGGGCACATGTCCCAGATGGTTGGCTTTGCAGGTCAACCAAGAGCGCTTCCAAGGCTCGCCGAGACCAGATCAATGCGGAGCTGCAGGCGCTGCGCTCCCTGCTGCCCATCTCTGCGCAGGAAAAGGAGCGGCTCTCCTACCTGCACACCATGGCCCTGGTGTGCCTCCGGCTGCGGGGGGCTCAGCTGTTCCCTCCAGGTACCCTCAGCACTGCTGTACTCCACACTCACTTTGCTCTGTGTGGGGCCCTGCCCCTGCCTCATCCAAGACAACACTTCACCCTCATCCCCCTGCAGGCTTGGCTCCTCCTACGGGACCGGCCCTTGGCACAGAACTACTCTCCCTGCTCCCGGGGTTTCTGCTTGTGCTCTCAGCAGACAGCAAGCTGGTCTACATCTCAGAGAATGTGGCTCAGGTCCTGGGCCTCTCCGTGGTAAGGCCTGCTCACTGGGCATTTGTAGTCACTGTCCCTGTACCCATCCTGGTACCTTTATTGCCTGCACAGCACACTGCCCCAGCAGACTCTGGGCTGTGGCTGCAGCAGGCTGTACATTAGCCAGGGCCTGCTGAGACAGGCATAGTCTCTGAGGGCAGCCCTCTCTTTGTCAGGTGGAGCTGCTCGCCCAGGGAGACACGGTCTTTGACATCCTGGATGGGCGAGTGGGAGAGGATGTGCACAAGAAGCTCCTCCTTGCCCAGGAGGAGCCTGGCAGGGGTAAGGAAGGCCTCAGCTGGCATCTCATGGATCTTGCCACCCTGCTCTGGCCCTTGGCTGTGATTCGAGAGCAGGGCCAGCCCTTCTGGGAGCAGAGTGAGGGAGCTCCTGACCCACTCTGAATGGTGCATTTCCCTGCAGAAGTCACTTTTGTCAGCGAGATGCGCACGTCCAAGGCCTTCCGGCAGCAGCACGGCGGCAATCGGGTTGTGGCAGTGTGCGGGCGCTTTGTGGCCCTGCGCTGGCCACCTTCCCCCTCCACCACAGCCTTCCTGGCTCTCTGCACACCCCTTGTGCAGTCACCCACAGATGGTGAAACTGCTTCCCAGGATGACATATTCCAGAGTCTGCATCTGCTCGACATGACGTTCATTGATGTCACGGAGAGGTGAGGGGTGCCTGCTCGCACCACAGCCCCAGCTGTACATCTCAGGCAGCAAGAATCATTTCCCTTCACCAAGCCTGTGTATGGGATGCAGGCTCTGTACAGCACTCAGAACCCACTCCCCTTGTCTTCCCCAGTGTCACCTACCACCTAGGCTACCACCGGGAGGAGCTGGTCGGTCAGTCGTGGTACAGCCTCCTGCACCCTGAGGATGCCCACCTGGCAGCTGCCCAGCACAGGGCCCTGGGTGAGTGTGACACCCAGGAACGTGTGTGCTGTCCCGTGGCTCCATGGTCTGGTTATGCCTGAAATGTGGCTATCCAGGACAGCAGCGGCAAAGCGAATTCAGCCCTCCATGTTGTGACTCCCTGCTCCACAAAGGATGAGGTGGGGAAGTGGTAACATGCCCCATACACTGTCTATAAGTAGTTTCCAAGCTGGGAGTGGGCATCCTGCTTTGCCACGGTATACAGAAGAGGGACAAGCCCACCTGAGCCCCATCTCTTTGGGAGGGCAGGACTGCTACGGACCTGACTCTGCTCTGTGTTGCTTCTGTCCCACTGGGGCCAGACTAGTGACCGGCGGCAGAGCCCACCAGGGCAACCTGCGGGGCTATCCAAGCACCCTGGGGCCATGCCCTGCTGACGGCTCACGCAGTCCCTTCCCTTGCCCGCAGCGCTGGGGGCCGGGACCGGGCCGGCAGCGGGGACCGCCGTGCTGCGAGTGCTGCGCAAGGACCGCACCTGGAGCTGGCTGCGCGTGTGGGCGCGGCGGGACGGCGGCTGCATCACCTGCACCTGCCGCTGCCTCAGGTGAGCGGGATCCCGGGGGTAGGGGGGCTGCATCACCTGCACCTGGAGCTCAGCCAGGGCCCCCCAGGCTGCCGCTTACCCCGTGTCCGCCGCAGGGAGGAGGAGGCGGCCCACCTGCGCGCCCGGCAGCCCCGCGCCGCTGCCCCGCCCGCGGGCCGGGATCTCGGCCGGCTGGCCGAGCAACTCCGCGCCCTGGCCGACAGCCTCTCGCCGCCCGCCGCCGCCGCGCCCTGCCGCTGGCCCCGTCCCGAGGAAGCCGAGGACGATGCCTCTGTCTGCCTTGGGAACTCTCTGCTGCACCCTGCCCAGTTCCTTCGGTTTCCTTTCGAACAGAAAACAGGGTGCAACATTCCAAGCGTGCTCTCACAGGTGTCGAGTGTTCAGAGGTGCTGACATCCCTGCTGGTTCTACCTGTCCCAATGTAACAGGCTTCAGCCTGTAACCACATTTCAGCCTGCTGGTCACTTCTGACAACTGCAGCTGATCCAGTTGGAGGCCATGGCAAACTTTCGTTCCGTACACTTGGTGCTCGTATTAGAAACTTAGTCTGGGCTGCGATAAATCCGGCACCAGGACGGCTCAGTCCAGCAGCGCAAAGGGATCCACATCTTGCACTCAAAAACACTTACTGACTACTTAGCTGTATATCGCCAGGGCCTTTGTGTACGTGACCCACTCCTCAGAAATGAAGGATTTTTACTTTAAAAAAAAAAAAAAAAAAAAAGACAATAAACGCCGCTCCCCCACGTGACCGCCTCTGCCTGCGCGTGCTCCGCTTCCGGTTCCGCCGGTGCCGCGCGGGCCGTTCCGGGGGCGCGGGGCCGGGTCCCGGGGGCGATGGGGCCGCGCCGTGAGGGGCCGGGACGGGGACGAGCCGCCGTCAGCGTCGCCACAGACAGCGAGGAAGAGGCGGCCGCGGAGCAGCCGCTCGGGAGGCTGGAGCCGGCGGAGGAGAGCTCTGGCTCCAGCGATGAGAGCGACGACGGCGGGAGCGTGGCGGGGGCTGGCGGGAAAGGTGAGGGGGCCCGGCGGGGGCGACTCCGGGAAAGGCGGCAGCCTCAGCTCGGGGCGCGGCTCCCGGCGCTCGCTTGGTGGGAAACGAGCTGCCAAAGAGCTCGGTGGCCTCTCGTGTTCCAATCTCCTGCATCCCCCCCTCGCCTGCCCAGCTGAGCAGCTCAGGATCAGCAGCAGGGTTGGGTGAGAGGTCCCTGAAACAAACACGTGTAGGGGCCTCTTGTCCTCTGTCTCCTTCCCAGTGCGGGGAATCACAGAACCATAAATTGGTTTGCTTGGAAGGAACCTTAAAAATGACCCGGTTAGCTCCACCTGCCCGGCCGTGGCAGGGACGCACCTTGCTCCAGGCCGGGTTGCTGTGGAAGATGTCGCACATCTCGGGGACAATGCTCTGTGCCACTTCAGATGTGCAGGAGCTCGAGAGGCCCTCACGGGACAGCAGAGGGGAAGAAGCAGGCGGTGCACAGCTGTGTGGGCTGTGGGCCAGGGGTGGGGGTTCTCATCCACTGCAGCAAACACAGTGTTCTGTCCTCGTCTCAGAACGATCCAAGTGAGAATGAAAACCTTATAAAAATACAAAAAATGCAACAAAAAGCCCTTGAAGGGAATTGTGAGGGAGTGGGCATTGGTGTTAGCTGCAGGTTACAACATAGCATGTCACAGGTGTGAGGAGTCGCTGGCTGCCTTGTGAAAGAGTCTCCAGGGTGTGTCTGTGGGGGAGGCACGTCTCTGGAGGTGAGCTTTTGGCAGTGGGATTCACAGGTGGGCAGGGTGCCTTGCCATCTGTTGTAGGCATTTTGTTTTCCTCTGGTGAGGAAATGGTGAGCAAAGCTCAGAGAGAGGATCACCAACAGGCACTCTTTCCTTCCCACAGCTGGAAGGAAATGGGAACAGCAGCTTTGCTTTTGCCATCTGTCAGGGCACTCTGTGATCTTGTTTCTGGAGCAGGAGGAGTTATATTGGAGTCCAGCACTGAGTTTGTCTCAGCAGGGAATGACTGGGCAGATATCAGGTATTTCTTTAGGCCATCTGTTCTTGCATCCTGGACACTCTGATGTGCTCTGCAGGTTGTATAGCTCCCTGCAGGTTCAGCTGAGGAAGGCATAAGGTGTTCATGTGCCACAGGAGTCTGTGGGAGGAGAGGAAACACAGGAGGCTGTGCTTGAGAGCAGTAAATGCCCCTGTTATCAGCAGGTAACAGTAGCTTATCAAGAGGTGCAAAAAGAAAGAAACAATCCACAAAATAATGGATGAAGGGGAGAAATGGCAGGAGGGAACATTAAATGGACAACAGAGACAGCAGAGAACAGGTAAGTTATATTCTAAGGGAAAAAAAAGAATGAAAAAATTAAGTCCTCAGGAAAGAATGCAAGGAACAAGGAAAAAAAGCTAATCCTGCCTTTTTAACCAGAACCTTTTCACGCACACGGTTGCCAAATCTGCTGCCCAGCAGTGAATGCCTGCTGGGACCATTCACTTCTGCTCCAGAACAGGCTTCTTTCTTTATAGTGATGTTTTTATCACTGTGAGTGGTTAATTCAATCTCCTAGATATAGGCAGTAGGATGTATTTTGTGGACTGATAGTACCATGTGGAAATCATTTTCCCTATTAGGTTTCAGGTTGTCAGGTTTGGTCTCCTGTGCCAGTGATGAAATACTTTATCATGGAAACTCTGCATGCCTTTGCTTTGTCTGCTTTATACCAAATCTCCTTTTGGCATCATTTTATACAGTGTCTTTGTCTCATTTTCATTGAAGTCTTTGCTATTTAAACAGTATTGTTTTGGAATTTCAGCCAAATGGAATATTGGAGTGCAAGTGATGGTGCCTTGTCTTCATCAAGTGCTGAGAGTATCTTCCACATAATTCCTTCTTTTAATGCTTTATTTGTCCTTTTGAATGTCCTTGTTCAGAATTTGGATGGAGGGAGGTGTTTAGGGGAAGCAGTGCAATGAAATCATGCTGTATTCACATTTCCTTTATCCCTTGTGCAGCAGACTGGATAGTCCCTGTTCCTGTATCCCATCTCAGAGCACTAATGAGTATCATCAGAGCAGAGTTCCTGAACATTCAAAACAAGCAAAATGAAAACATTTACTGAGGCAGCTCTTGGCTGTGCCCATTATGTTTTCTGGATGATGAGAGTAGTTCCTGAAGGTCTTGGTTATTGCCAGGATGAGAGTGCTTGGGATGAGTCCATGCTCTGAGCCAATGTGACTGACCTCATGTTGCTTCCTGAATTTGGCAGAGCACACACAAACCTTGCTCATGGGACAGTGTTTTGTGTTTGTGTGAGAAGGGTTTGGGAGTGAAGGGGCTACAAGAGCAGCCTGGGGGGCCCCTGGTATCCAGCCAAGGTATCACAGACAGGCTGTGATGGTCCCTGCTGGGCCACAGTTGGTGTGTTTTGTATTGCAAAGGCTCAGAAAGACTGTGTGCCTGTCACTGCTCAGAGGTGCTGTGCAGGCAAACGCCACCTGAGTCAGTTTGCCAAGGCTTTCCCTTCCAGAAGGGACACAGTGCAAAGCCCTTCTTGCCCTTACATGACAGTGGAATGAGTATATCCAAGTGCTGACTGAAGAAATGCTTTCAGTTGTTGGTTCTGAACACCTAGAAGTATAAATCTAGAATAAAGAGTATGATAATAGAGATGATAATATTTTTGCATTCTGGTTATAAGAAGCATTAAAGGCTACTGATATTAAGGGATATTAAAGAAACATTAAAGTGGGAAAGTCAGGACTGAGAGGTAACCCCTCAGAATTTGCAGTGCCCAGTGTGGAGCTCGTACTGCTCTTTGTACCAGGTAAAAACTTTGTACTGGTCTTGTGTGTGCTGTTGAGTGGAGAAGCAAAGACACTCTGGGGAGAGGGGGAGGCTGCTCTGTTCTAGCGGTGAAGACTGAAGTGATCAATGGGAGAGGAATCAGAGGCTGAGAGATGAAGTGGTTTCTTCCTGCCATGCATTTGTACAGGGATGGCACCACTATGCTTGTGTCACTGTCTCAAGCTCTGAGGCATTCCTCTTGGTGGAGTTTGGGGGTGAGAAGTGCCTTGAGAAACTGTTCAGTTCAGGTGTGCCCTGTGCTCTCTTCCAGATCAGTCTGACATGTCTTTTGAGGAACTCCTGCGGGTGCAGAGTGATGCAAGGACAAGAGTGAGCAGGAAGGTGCCCAGTGGGAAGAAAACTGCAAAGCCTACCAAAGCTACACTGAAGCAGCAACAAGGCAAAAAGGGGTAAAGAGGCTCTTTTGTGATCAGAAAAACGTGTATGTGTGCTCTCTGCATTCCAGAAACTACACTGCGAGCTCCTCACAGCAGTGATGTTGCCCTGGAGCTGGCATAGATCTCCTTTAATGTACTGGACAATAATGTCTGTCACTATAGTTTCATTTGGGAATGGTCTGGTGCTGTTTTCAGAGCTCTTAATATCCCATTTTCTTCAAATCCCCAGCAGCCAATGTCACTTGACAGTTAAATTGGCACTCAGTGCCTTTATACCCTCTATATTAAGGCACTTGTAACCCTTGGCATGGTGTGCCTCTTAAGCTCTATGACTGTGTCCACTATGACCTGAAATAGTTGCCCTGCTGGTTCCTAAACCCCTTCCAGCTTATCAGTATCTTCTGCCTGGCTCTCACTGGCTGGAGTTACAGTCACAGACAATTGTTCTGGAATTCTATTCATCCTTCTGTTGCTGTCTCATCTGTGGCTTGTCCGTGTTAATTTTCCTTTATTCCCTCTCTACAGTACTCGCCATCACAGACTTTTTCTTGTATTCAACACAACAAAAGCTATCATACCTTTTTACAGTTCTCCACAGGCCCCCACTAGTAACAGCAATACCCTTACCCCTTATTTGCAGTAATTAGATAGTTTTCAGTCCTCAGAGTGGCACCCAGATGATTTGAATGGGTTTCCTCTGTTACACTGGCACTCCCTATCTTATTTCTGAATCTCTGCTCAATGCACAAGCAGAGAACACAAAATACATTTCTCCTGCCATAAAGAGTAAGTTAGGATAATGTTTCTGCTTTACTTTTTACCCGAGACTCTGGGGGATTTTGTGTAGTGCAACGTCTTCTCTCAGAGTCTCTATTTCTACCACACAGTTTGCATAATTTTGCTTTTGTTTAATTCCTCTAATCCTTTAAGTAATGTATTGCTGTAAATCCCACATGCTTTTTCTCTCGTGTTTTTGTTATGGAAGTGAGCTTCTTAAAGAAAGGGCTTCAGGAAAATCCCCTGGCACTGAGCTGGCTTCAGCAATGACTCCAGAGCATTGTGCAGGGTTGTAGCCTCAGAGATGTGAGAATACACTGAACACTGCCCTGAGAGAGATTTGGAAAACTTGTGCCTGTGAGGTTGTGTGTCTTGCTCTTTTCCAGTGTCATTTGTGGCTGGCTGTAGGTGCTCTCAGCAGGTGTTACTGCTCAGCTTCTCTCTATCACCTGTGAAAGGGCATGGAGAGCAGGAGAGGTGCCTAAGGTCTGGAGGGAAGCCCGTGTCATTCCAGTCTTTAGAAAGGGCAGGAAGGGAGGACTTTGGAAACTACAGACCAGTCCTGGCAAGGTGACAGAGCACTTCATTCTGGAGGCTATCTCTAAGCATGTGGAAGAAAAGTTCTTGGGAGTGGTCTGTATGGATTCATCAAGGGGAAATCATGCCTGACCAATCTGGTAGTCTTCTGTGATGGCAGACTGGCTGGGTGGATGAGTGGAGAGCAGTGGATGTTGCATACCCCCTCTTTAGCAAGACTTTTGACACTGACCCCCTTAACATCCTCTTAGGCAAGCTCAGGAAGTGTGGATTAGATGAATGACAGTGAGGTGGATTGAGAACTGGTTGAATGGCAGAGTTCAGAGGGTGATCATCAGTGGCACAGGGTCCATTGGAGGCCTGTCACTGGTGGTGTCCCTGGGGGTCAGTACTGGGTCCAGTATTGTTCAGCTCTTTCATCAGTGACCTGGGTGAAGGGGTAGGGTGTCCCTCAGCAAGTTTGCTGTCAGCATAAAGTTGGGAGGAGTAGCTGGTCCACAGAGGGCTGTGCTGCCATTCCATGAGACCTGGACAAGCTGTCCATGGGCCAGCAGTGCTCTGGGGGACAAGAATGACAAGAGGATCCTGGGCTGCATTAGGAACTGCAGTGCCAGCAGGTCCTGGGAGGTGATCCTGCCCCTCTGCTCAGCTCTGGTAAGGCCAGTCTGGAGTGCTGTGCCCAGTTCTGGGATCCTCAGGACCAGAGAGACGTGGAGCTCCTGGAGAAGGTGGATCCAGTAGAGGGAAAAAAAAAAAGATTAGGGGACCGGAGCATCTCTCCTATGACAACAGGTTGAGGTAGCTGGGACTGTTCAGCCTGGAGAAAAGATGACTGATAGGGGACCTGATCACTGGAAATATGTAAAGGGCAGATGTCAAGAGGATGGGGCCAGACTCTTTTCAGCGGCATCCAGTGACAGGACAAGGGGCAATACTGAAACACAGGGAGTTTCACCTGAATATGAGGAAAAACTTCACTGTGGGGGTGACTGAGCACTGGAACAAGTGCTTAGTTAGGTTGTGGAGTCTCCTTCTCTGGAGATATTTTAAACCTACCTGGATGCAATCCTGTGCAATCTGCTCTAGGTACTCTGCTTTAGGAAAGGTTCCTTCTACCCCCAGCCATTCTGTGACTTCATGAGAGGAATAATCAGTACAACACATTTATTGATGCAGGTGGTGGGTTTTCACTTAATAACAGTGGAGCTGTTCCAGGTTCTTTATAGGGTTGTTTTAACCACATATTGATATATTTGGTTGTTGTAGCCTTCTGTGGCTTTTGACTGAGCCACCTCTTTGCTTTCTATATCACGGTAAGGATTGAGCTGGGAGAATCTCTTGTGCAGTAGCGTTCTTCTGAGGGTCCAAATGACCTCCCAGCATATTAGCTTGGGCCTCATTCTGACATTTGCTCCTCTTAAATACATTTTTTGCTTGTTTTCAGACCATTGGAGATGTCAGCCAAGAAGCCTGTACCTTTCCTGCGACAAGTGGTCCCTGTTAGGAAGAAGGTGGGTGCTGCCCCTTCTCAGTTCAGGACTTGCCTTAGTGCTGCTGACAGGGCACAAACTTGGGAATGGGGCTGCTGGAAATGGCACAGGCTACTTCTACAGGACCGGGCTGGACCATTGGGGACTACAGTTACAGTGTTTCCCTGGGGAGAACATGTGGTGGGTTGGAGCAGCTGCAGGTTAACTTGAGAGTTTGTGACCCAGATGTTTCTAGAAGGTGCAATGACAGCCACCAATGACAGTTCCACTGCAAACCATGGTCATTGTTCAGTACTAATCCCAGAAGTTCAGATGTCCATCTACTTTCCTGTCTGAATGTAACTTTTGACTTATTATTGCTGGATCATTGGAATATGGTCATTTCCACAGTTAGAGGCCTCTTTTTGTCCCACCCTTTTTGCATGACCTGACCCAGTTAATCTGTGAAAATCTACATAGGTATGAGTTCCCAAATCCCCCACCTTGACAACACATATGCAGCCAGCTCTTGGTCTGGGAGTTGCAGGTGTTTGACAGCAGCACTCCTGCTGTTATTCTTGGATATTCCTGGGTGGCAGACTGGCACATGGAGATGCCTGTTGCATGATGAACTTGATGCAGGCATGACTTTGGGGATGCCACCTCGATGTTTCCCAACTGCAGATATTTCAGTGGTGGGAGCATAACATTGCTAGGGGAAAAAAAAATGGCTCATACATGAAGGAAGAGTCAGCAGGCTGTTAACAGGGTAACACTGGCTACAGCTCTTGCCTTCCCTGCTGACAGGTCCAGAGAGACCCTCGATTTGATGACCTGTCTGGAGAGTATAAGCCTGAAATATTTATGAAGACATACAGCTTCCTGGACAGCATCAAGAAGCAGGAGAAGGAGGTGATGCTCTGTGCCTGTCCTTGCCTGGAAGAATGTTGCTTGGCAGGGGCTACTTCTTCAAAGGCTTTTCACAGTGGAGGTGACAGGCAGGCAGTCATGCAGCTTTCTGCTCTCTTCTTCAGATGGTTCAGAAGCAGCTGAAGAAATGCCGGAACATGGAACAGAAGGAGAAACTTCAGCGGCTCCTGAACCGTATGGTGAGTTCAGTGAGCATCTCTCTGGGAAGCACTGGGAGAGAGGATGTGTCACCTGAGGTCTGCCTCAGTGCTGACACAGGCCATCCTTTTTATACAGAAACAGCAGGAACAGGCACAGAAAAAACAGCAGAAGTTGAGAGAGAGAGAGCTGTCTTTGAAAAGACAACAGAGGGAATTGGCCAAGCAGGGAAAGAAACCTTTCTTCCTAAAGAAATGTAAGTACTTGGAGTGAGCATGCTGCAGGAAGATCCAGGGGGAGTACTGCTGACAGGAATTCAAGCACTGGGAGCAAGGTGTCCATACTATTCCACACAGCTGTGGAGGAGTTGTTCTAGTGCTGCTACTAAGGGAGAAGCTAAGCCTGGACCAGGGAGGGAGAAGTGAGAAGGGGCTGCTCTGTAGAGATGTTTTGGCCTTCAGTTTAAAACTTGACTTCCCTCTCCTCTGCAGCTGAGAAGCGGAAATTGGAGCTAGCTGAGAAGTATGCAGAGCTGAAGAGGAGTGGAAAGCTGGAGAGCTTCCTGAACAAGAAGAGGAAGAGGAATGCCATCAAAGACAAGCGCCATCTGCCCTCACAAAAGAACTTGTGACTGGACAGTCATGCTGTTGTCTAGCACTGGCTCATTCTGCCTTGGCCAGGCCTGGAGGATGGTTATCCCTCTTCCCAGAATCTGCCTTCCACTGTACAGTGATGCTGTAAGGCAGCAGAGCAGGCGCTGAACTGAAGGAACTACTTTTTTTTTTGTAGGTGAAGTATCTGCTTTGCTTGTGGTTGAGATCATGCTTGGGTGGTGACAAGTGTGTCATGCAGATGCTGATGGTGATGACAGCTGTCTTTGCCCTTGCACCTGCTCATTTCTAACTCCAGCAAGGAAAGCGTGAGTCCTTCCCTACACTGCTGGCTCTACTCCAGGTTCTTTCAGACTTCCACTGAGGCAGAAAAGGATGTGGGAAAATCCCTGCTCAGAGCAGCAACCCTGACTTCAGATCAGGTTGCCCAGGGCTGCTGTGGTGGGATCTGGTAATGTCTAAGGACAGATGCCTTCACCTCTCTTGGCCTCTGCTCTGCTGCTTCATGTTCTCAAGATGGAACTTTTTGTTCCCTCATCCAGGAAACCTGCCTGATGTTAGTCCACAATCATTGTCTTCTCAGTGAAGTGCCTGGCTCTGTCTTCTCAGCAGCTCTGTCACAGGTCTGAGGGCTGGGTGGGAAAGAGGTGCTGTAAGGTCTCCCCAAAGTCTTTTCTTCCTAAGGGCAAATGAATCCTGTTTCCTCAGCCTTTCCTAGCAGTGCTCCAGCCTCCTGACACCTTTCATATACTCAGCTGGAGTCAGCCCAGACAACCAACAGTTATCTTTTGGTGGCCCAGCATGGATCAGGATCTGGAAGTAGTCTCACAAGAGATGAGTAAAGGTGAGAGGATCACTCCCTGTGGGCTGCTCCTGGTGATGCAGATCTAGGTGTGGCTGGCCTTCCTCATACATGGGGTATGCTGTGACTGCTCAGCTATTGCTGCTTGGGATCTCTCCTTCAGAGCAGCTTGGTTTCCCAGGGTCATCTCCACAGGGTTATTAGTGCTTCAAGAAACTGATCCTGTATGGAATAAAGTACCTGTTTTCCTTTTTTCCCACTGTCAGTGTTACAGTCAAAAGTGTTTAACCTTAGGGGAGTCAGGTGCCTCTCTCCAATATCCCACCAGCTCTCTTGCTTCTCCTTGTTCCTTTTTCCCCTGTCTGCCATGGCTGTGCTGACAAGAGGATGGCTCAGATAACCCCAGTGTGACAGATCAGAATGTGCTGGGAGAGTGTCTGGGCACAGCTGTGCTGTGTGGGTGGCCACAGGTGTTTGGGGCCTGGGGACAGGCCTTGCTGGGAGCAAAACATGGAGCAAGGAGCAGGTCAGCCAGCCTGAGGGTGTTGCTGAACCACTTACCTCCACTGTAGTTCTTGTGGGTGATGCAAGTTCTGCTCTGGTGAGGGGATTTAGTGGAACTGGGGGAAGGCAGTAGACATGGGATATGCCAGCTTGGCTAGAGACCTGCTGCCAGGGCCTCGCTGAGGGGTCACTCCTCAGCATTCCTGAGTCCCTGTGTTCCCATCCCCTGCTGCTTGTAGGTCTGGTGCAGCAAGTGCAAGGCTGGGGCACCCCCAAAGTGGGCCTGCTTTCCTCTCCTGCCCCTCTGGAACTAAAGGTCTTCCTGCTGCAGCCTGTACCTGCCTGCAAGGAGGACATCCTCGCTGGGATGTCACCTGCTTCTGCTCAGCACGGCGGTGGTGAGCAGTGGGCCCATGTACCTGCCAGCTCCTGGGCCAGCAGCCTCAGCAGGGGAAGCCCTGGGGCATTTCCCAGCTCAGCCAGGGCTGAGGTGCCACTCAGGGTATTGGGCAGGAGGCAGCATCACAGCACCAGCTCCAAGGGAAGCAGATGCTTCCAACATTCCCACCAGCTGGGAAGCTTCTCTTTCCTGTAGCCTCCCAGCCTCAAGCAATTGGCTTATTTTCCTTGTTTTCAAGGCAATTTGGGCAGATGTGCACTGGTGTCCCTCCAGCTGGAGTATGAGGACTGTGGGTGTCCCTGGGCATGACTGGTCCCAGTTGATGTGACTGCACTGGTTGCACAGGTGGTGGTGGCTGACAACACTGCCACACACCCTGTCAGTGACACCCTCAGAGCCCACCAGACACTCACAGGACCTGTGGGCCAGGAGGAATGGCTCCAGACCCAGTGGCCTGAGATGCTCTCCCCAGCCCTAGGTGGTCACTGAGTGAGCCTTTCCACACTGCAGCTGAACAGACACCCAGTCACACGAGGCCCCCAGAAGAATGGGGGACATCTGCCTGCTGTCAGGGACACAGACATGAAAAGGCTGCAGGGCTCAGGTCTTTTATTGCAAAGAGGGAGATACAAAAAAAGGACAGTCACCCCTTTTTGGGTCCCCCCAAGCCTGCAGCTGGCTGAGAGGGGTGACAACAGGGGGAAGCCCAGGCCTTGCTACCCCTGCATGGAGACCTCTGCTCACACAGTGGGGAGCAGGCTGCTGCCAAGGAGCACACTGGAGCCAGGGCCAACCACAACAGAAAAGTGGGTGACCCCTCTGTCCCTGTGCAGCAGCCTGGCTGGCCAGAGAGCAGTGCTGCACAGGGAGCACTGGTAGGGAGCCTGGCACTGGGTAGGGCTGCCTGGCCTCACCCAGACACAACTCATGGCAGGCGGCCCTGGCCTCGTCCCCTGCTCCGCTGTTTTACCAGGTGGGGTGCTGAGGCTGCAAACTGCCCTGCAGCCTTGCAGAGGGTGCTGAGTTTCCAAACTGCCCTGCAGCCTTGCAGTGGGTGCTGAGTTTCCAAACTGCCCTGCAGCCTTGCAGAGGCTGCTGTGGGGGCCCTCGTCATGCGCCCCTCGGGGCCCTGAGCAGTTTCACCCAGAGAAGGAGGGAGCAGGGTCGTTGCCCTCTGTCCAGGCAGGGAGCTCCGCAACCGGCCCCAGGTTTGTAGGTACGGCCAGGCGTGGGGATGCCCAGCTGTAGCTCCTGCTGGCTCGTCACGTGTTGTCCTGAGCCAGCTCCTCGGGGCAGGCAGGCTGGTCCCGGGCCTTGCGCAGCCCCGCGGGCGGCTGGGCTGGGGTGCTGTGCTGCGGGTCCGGCCCCGGGGGCGCGTGGCGCTGGTGCCGCTGGTACTGCACGAACATGCAGACCTTCATCCCAATGGCCAGCATGTTCTTGCCCATGAAGATGCTGGAGACCCGGGCATCCCTGAAGAAGACCATGTTGCTGCCTCGGATGAAGATGGTGGCGATGTTGACGGTGAGCATGCTCAGCATGGGGTACAGCATCATGCGGTGCGGCACGATGCCGATGCCCTGCATGCTGATCTCGCACAGGGACACGCAGGGCAGGACCAGGAGCAGGATGTAGCAGTAGAAGAACATGATGCCCTCAGCCCAGAGCGGCAGCCCTTTCTTCTGAGGCTCCCACAGGTTGGCCTGGATGTCCAGCACGTCCAGCATGTCCACAATGACCCAGAAAAGGCGGTTGCGGAGATCCTCCTTCTTCTTGAATGTTCTGACATACTCCATGTGCTCTGTGGCCACCAACAGCACGTAGAGAGCTGGGATGCAGATGGAGAGCAGCAAGGTCAGCGCTTTGCGGGCGATGAGATCCAAGCTTTTCCGGTCAGCTTTGTAATTCTGGTATACAAAGTAGACTTTGATCTCCAGAACGAAGACGTAGAGGAACCAGAGGATCATGGCATATCCTCGCTTAGCTGTCTTTACCTCTGCCCCAACCCAGATAGCCACATAGCGGAGGACCAGCAGGAAGCATATGTCACCCACTGCCACCATGACACAGATGCCCAGCTTCCTGGAGCCCTGGCTCTGCTCCACCAGGTAGGCATCCATGAGGACGAGGCTGGTCATGATGAGCACTGTGGAGAGGCACACATGGGGCTTGCTGACAGGTGGTGGGGGAACCATCCTGCACAGAGGAACAGGCAGGGTCATCAGGAAGTTGCTGAGATTTCCTATTCCCACCCTTGGGCCCCCTTCTGCCACCCTCTCCTCAACAGCTGTGGGTGGCTGAAAGAAGGGAGGGAGCCATTCATAGATTTCTCCCATCCTACATGCCTGGCTTGTTCCAAACCTGCAGATTTCTAGCCAAAGATCTCCTGCGACCGACCAGGCCATCCTGGTGGCATTTGCTGGCTGAAACCCAGCTCCTAGGAAGCACATGGTGGGGCAGGCTGGATACTTGGGACACTTCAAGCACTTGGGATCCCACTGCTTTTCTGGTAGCTCATCACACTGACTAGCCTCTGCCACCATGAAGGGTACATGCCTTATTGTCCACGGGATTTCCCAGCCAGTGGTACTGCTGATATTTTCCCCCCACAAGGCAAGCTGAGACTAGACTTATGTGTTTAACCCAAGCAGGTCCTTAAATGCTATGATCCAGGACCGCTCTTTTTAGTCTCTTTATTTTCATGCACAGCAAAAGATGAAGCCTGGTTTTTTTTAGCCTGGCTGTCTTGTGGGGTGGGAGAGAAAAAATTGGCCGGATATTCAGTTTCCTTCAGGTTCACACCCCCCAAGAGCTTTGCCAGTGCCCACCCTGCCCCAACACCATGAACCGAAAGCAAGGAAAAGCAGCACAAGCCCACAGCTTCAGGACACAAGGAGCTCTGCAACAGGCCCTGAATTTCTGTGGGATGCTCAGCTTTCCTGGGCTGAGGCAGAGCAAAGCACTGTCCCCAAAAGCACCGTGCGTTCCTTGTGCAGCACCAGGGCTGTCAGACTCCCTCCCCCTGACCAAGCACAGCTGCAGGCAGCTGCCTTCAGAGGCAAAGAGGGAGGACAGAGCTGGGGCCTCACCAGGCAGAAGAACTTGGCAGCTGCTCTGGAGGGGAGCCAGCCCCCCGGATGAAAGGAGGGAGGATGCAACTGGGCTGATGACTGTGTGGCACAGTGCTGCACGAGGGCTGCCCACGCAGAGCCCGCCTCTGCCACGCCTGGGCTGTGCACGCCCGGGACACCATCCTGCTCATCCAGAGGGCACCGTGCAGGTTGCACTTGACCACGGAGCAAATACCTGGGAGCAGGATGGAGGCCGCACAGTTAATGGTCACCCCTGCACACGGCTGCTCCTGGTGCTGACACTGATGGCACAGGGCGCTGGGCACAAGCTACCTGAACTCCTGCTTTTTGGCTGAGGGAGCAGGCGTCCGGCGCAGTCGTGCATCCCTGGGCCCAGCAGCATCCTGGCACGTTGCGGGAGGCAGCGAAGCCTGAACCTGTCAGACACAGGTGCCTCTCAGGGGGAGGGAGGTAGCAGAGGCCGGCGGGCATGGGGGAGCCCGTGGATGTGGCACATCTGGAGCATGCCACACGGCCGGGGGCTCACCCGCCTGGCACCCCGCGGCCCGCCCGAGCCTCCGCGGGGGCTGCGGGTACCCCAGGCCCCGGCTCAGCGCGGGGCTCAGCCCCAGGCCCCCAAGAGCGGGGCCGCCCCGCCGAGCTCTGTTCCCCGGGAGCGCCGGGGCGCCCCCGGCCCCGCCTGCCCCGAGCCCGCTGCCCACAGCGGCCGGGCCTGCCGGGGGCAGGCGCTGCCCGCCGGCCGCGGGGGCCCGGCCTGCCGCCCCCCCGGCTCCCGCTTACCTCGGGCGGCTCCCCGGGGCGCAGGGCGGCGGCGGCGGCCCCGGGCCCGGCGCGGCATCGCCCGGCGCGGCCCGGCGGCGGCGGCGGTTCTGCGGCGGCGGCGCTCGGCCCCTCCCGGCGGGCGGCGGGCGGGGACTGCGGCGGCCCCCGCCTCAGCCGCGGGCCCGGCACCGCCCGCCGCTCCTCCGGCTCCGCTCTCCCGGGCCGGGCTCGCTGCCGCTGCCCGGCTGTCCCCATCCGCTCCCGCCCCGGGGCCACCGCCTGCATCCGCACCCGTCTCCAGCCCACGTCCTGCCCCCGGCAGAGCCGGACCCCGCGGGGCCGCAGCCCAGCAGAGGCCCCGGGCGAAGCAGTGGGAAGCCTGGCCTGACAAGGATGCCTGCCCTCCAGGAGGGACTGGGGCCGCGACCGCTCCTTGCTGGGGGAGAAGGCAGGGGAACCTTGATAGCCAGTGTGGCGGTCTGCAGGCTCCTGGAGAGCCCAAGCCTCGCCCAGCTCTGGTACAGGTGTACTTGGCACCACCAGGGACTTGTGTGCAGATTAAGCAGGCCAGGGAAGGCAAAAGGTTTCCATTAAATGATGGACATACCTCTCTGCAACTGCAAAAAGCCTGAGCAGCTTTTTGCATTTAACTCCAAAATTTCTTCTAAGTGATTCAGGTCTTAGCTACACAGGGAAGGTTTTTCAGTGTACTTCCTCTCTGACTTTGAAATGCTCATTGTAGATACGTGTATTTTGGAACACAGGGAAGCTCCAAGATCCCTAGAGATAGGCTATGAGCAAAACCAGGCATAGACCTAAGAGCAAGTGACAGTACCAGGGGAAGTGCAGCCTCCTTGCATCCAGCTGCTGACAGAGTAGCTGTAGGTCCCAGTTGGATCTAATGTCCTGGGGCATCTCAGCTTCCACCAGGAACATATAAATCTAACCTGTGTAGTCCTTGGCAAATGGAGACACTGGACCAGCATCCAGGCTTAGCTCACGTGTGCCACAGTGGGTGTGGACTGGTTGATGCAGGCAGGCAGAGGTCCTGTGTGAAGGCAGCAGAGCTCTGGGCTAGACAGGTGCAACAAGGTAAGGAGTTTGGCTGTGGGAGCATTCTCCTAGCCCAGGAATAAACAGCAATCCTCAGAAGGGCTGAAAGAGCAGGGAAACAAAGCAGCCAAAGCAACCTGCCTCCAAAAATGAAAGGAGACCTTGCAAATCGAGTGGAGAGCAGCGTGAGGCACAAGAGGGCAAGCTGACACTGCAAAAATCTCCTTCTTTCCTCCAGGACACAGAAGCACTGGCTCTCACTATCCCAGCAGTTTCTCACAGGATGCAGGGAGAAGCAAAGGGCCTCTGTCCATGAAACACTCAGGGAGGGGGACATCACAGAGGTATCCACATGACAGAGGTGAGAGAGGAGTGCTGGAGGAACCTACCAAGCAATGGGGCTAAAGACAAGATGATTCATCCATGAGCTGGAATCATAAAACCCCTGAGTCTCCACTGGAGACTAGGACGGGAGGTGACAACATTTGCGTGGGAAGCAGTAAAGAGCTGCTTTAACAAGGCACATAAAAATAAGGAGCCAGAGCAAGAACAGATACTTGTGTGCTTCTCTAAAACACGATGCCAGAGCCAGGGCGCCAGAGCTGGTGTGTGGATGCATCTCTATCATGGATAAAATGGAAGGGAACCAGGGAGGGTACACGAGGGCTCCCAGGCACACAGCTGCTCTCTGGCTGCTGCCAGCTCCAGACCTTGGTGGAGAAGCATCTTCAGCTTAGCCCACGAAACCTGCGTGCCATTGTTGGCACTGAAAAGTCCCTTTGCAGTGACAGCAATGCACTCAAAGGCTGTTGGGAGAGAGATGGGGAAATCCATCAGTCGTGCTGACATCCTCAAAGGGGAGCTGTGGGAAGCAGAGGAAGTTTGTCAGCAAGGAACAGCAAGCAGTGGCTGTAATGGAGAAAGGCTGGCAGTGGCCTGGGGACCATGCTGAGAGCTTCAACTGTGACACATAAAAGAAAATAAGTAAAAGGCTTTTCTGAAGGCACATTTCAAATGGGTTACCTGGATGCTGAAGAGCATTTCTCTGATGTCCTCAAGGATAATATCCACAAGGAAGCAAACCTCAGCAGGTGGCTGGCACACAGAAAGGTCTCAGCATAAGAGGAGCTGGGAAAGCAGCTGAGTGTGATGGCAACTCTACCAGCCTCTGTTTAAGTTGGAAGATAACCAGGCTTTGGGACCTGCAGTGAAAAATACAGGATAATTTTGACCCCAAAGAGTGGGAAAAGCCACCATGTGTGGAAGAGCACAGCTGTGGGTAGGTCATGCTGTAGGCACAAAGTCATATAACATGAAGACAGGAAAAAAAAAAAAGAAGAGTGGGCTGTGCAGAAAAGTCCCCAAATAAATAAAGCACACTGAAACAGCCTGAGAACAAATGTATAAATTCATCTAAAAAAGCCAGAAGGCCAAAAAAACCCCAAGTGAGCTGCAAGAAGTACTTGAACGGAACTGGCTGGAGGGAAAGAGGCAGAGAAATGCACCTCAGTCCCACTGAACATCCTTCCAGGGGAAACACAGCAAAAAAGAGAAACATCATCAACCAGAAATTGCAAGTGGTGGCCACAACAGGTAAAGACCATTTATGACCTGGGGACCGTGCGCTGAGCTCCAACAGCTCTGAGAAAGCATCACAGATTGTAAACCATGACACAGCCCCAGGGCAGAGCAGAGGTGGCTGGAAGTGATGGGCATCCTTCAGGAAGGTGGGGGAAAGGGGGAGCAGCAGGACTGCCAGCCCTTGGGAAGTGCCTGGAAGGCAGTCACCTCAGCAGGCTGCCCTGGGCTCAGCAGGGAGGTGCCTCTGGTCTCCTGGAGCTGAAAACCTGGAGCACTCAATGCTGTTAAAGTACCCACAGATAGCCAGGAACGGTGACTCAGACTAGAAAGCAAATAGATGAAAGCAAACAGATGGGGAGGGACTGCAATGGCTTTTCTCAGGGTAAATCAAGACCCTAGATCTAGCAACCTCGTCTGGAGCAGGCAGCTGCTTTTTGGGAAAGGCAGTGGTGATATCCAGCTGAGGACAAGCAGTGATGGATGAAAATGCTGCAAAAAAGGCCATGACCATTGTGTGACTCTCTCTGGCTGCAGTGCCAAGGTTTCCACATTAATTGGCAGAATGCTATGAAAATGCAGCTCATCCTTGGTCCATCTGGTCTTACACAAAGGCCTCTGCTAAGATCCCCTAGAAAATGTTCTTAGAGAACCAAGGCTGTCAAGGGTGGAAGCAAAGATCCTCTTGTGCATTAACGACCCACCTAAAGGAAAGCAAATGCATTAAAGCAGCAAACAAGCTGTTTTGTGAGCCAGTCAGTAGGTCTGGGCAACTCTGCTGTGATCCATGCCATTTATTACGTGCAGGAATGGGCTGGGAAGGTGGGAAGGGAACAAGAAGTAAAAGTTTGATGATGGTTCAGATTGTCCATCTAGTCAAACTGGAATCTGATGTGATTTACCAGCATGTTACTGACCAACCTGAACCTCAACAGCAGGGCAAACATACACCTGACACATGCAAGTAAAACAAAAAGGTGCAAGGGACAGACTACAAATTATACATCAGTATTCAGGAAAGTGCCCCTGAAATGTTTACTGGTAATGTTTTGAAAACACAGTACTCAAGATTGACAGTAGAAACCATGGATGTTTTAGGCTGCTTTGCAAGATTTTGCTGCTGCCATTTTTCTGAGTTTAATTCCTCCACTGGCATGAGCCACATTTTACAATCTGCCTGGCATTAACACTGCATCCATGGAAAACTGTCACTGCTAATTGCATTGAGAAGCACAGGTCCCTGCAGAAGCTGCTGGCTTTTCTTTGTTTGACCACTATTGACTTGGCCATTTCTTTCACATAGTTTTCAATGCAGCTGTTGGACCATCTCTGCTTCCTTTCAGGAGCCCTCAACCAGTACCACCCTATTATGATTATTTGAGTTTTTCAAGAGGCAGAGCCATTTCAGACAGATACTTCTGCTGGAGGCAAGGTCCACGAGGGGAACTTTTATGCTTTCTACCAGAACAGAGTGCACTTGTCCAGCTGCAGTGTCACAGGCTTGCCCTCAGCTCTTTCCCTAGGGATGCTCTGCCCCGCACATGCTTTATGATCTGCGATGCCTTCTGAGCTGTTGAAGCTCTGGGCATGGTCTCCAGGTCACAAAAGGCTTTTGACCACGACAGCCACCACTTGCAGTTTCTGGCTGAGGAGGTTCCTCCTTTTGCTGCATTTCCCTGGAGACGTTCAGTGGGACCGAAGAGGATTTCTGCTTTCCTCCCTGTTGCGTGCTCGGAGTTCCTAAGTGTTTCGAGGAAAGAGTCAGTCAGAGGTCTCCGCTTCCTTTTGGCTTCAACCCGCCGTGCCCCCGGGTCCAGCTGCTCTGTTCCTCCTCAGGCCCCTCCGCTGGCCGGCCCTGCTGTTCACCCCTGCGGGCACCCTCTCCCCGCGGCGCTCCACGGCTCGTCAGCGCCGCGGGCGTTCCCGCGGACGTCGTTGTCGCCGCCACAGCGGCTCGTGCAGGGGGTTTCTCCGCCACTGCCCAAGCGCGGGGACGGACGGACAAACGGACCAGGACCAGCCCCAGCCGCGAGACGTGCGCCCGACCGCGCCCCTGGGCGCGCTCCCGCGGGCGGCGACCGATGCGCTTTAAAGGGAGCGACGCCGCGCCCTCCTACCGCCGCCAAGCCGGGGCAGCGGCGCCGCTCCCATTGGCTGGCCCCGCCCCGCCGGCCTCTCCGATTGGGCAGCGGCCGCCCCGGCCTCTCCTCTCGCTCGGCTCCGATTGGCTGTTTGCCATCAGTCGCGGTCCTCGCCCTTTCTCCCGGCTCCGGTTGGCTCGTGCCCGCGCTCCAGCCGAGCTCTGATTGGTCACGGGCCGCGAGGGAGCGGGCGCGCGCGCGCGCGCGCGCCGGGGTGGAGGCCGTCGCTGAGGCGAGGGGCTCGCGCCGCCCCCCAGCGCCAACGGCGGCGGCGGCGGGATGGCGGCGATGGCGACGGCGGCGGCGAGCAGCGCGCTGAGCCCGGGCCCCGCCGCGGGGCCTCCGGCGGCGGCCGGCGGGGCGGCGGCGACAGCGACCGCGATGGCCAGCCCGGTGCCGGTGCCAGTGCCCATGAACCTCTTCGCCACGTGGGAGATCGATCGGTCGGCCCCGAGCTGCGTCCCCAGGTGAGCCGCCCCGCCGCCGGGGCTATACGGAGCCCGGACACGAGCGGGGCCGCGGAGGAGGAGGAGGCGGCCCCCGCAGCATCCCTGCCCCGCCGGGCCGCGCTCCTCGGTGGCGGGGAGGCCGGGCCCCAGGCAGGGGCTGATGCGCAGCGAGCCCCGGCGCCGGGCCCCCGCTGTGCTTCCAGCGAGAGCGACCCCGGGGGCGGCGGGGCAGGGGGCACAGCGCTAGAGCGCGGCTGCGTTGCCTCCATGTTGCAGCCCCTGGCGAGTGTGTGCCGCGATGGCCGTGGGTCTCAGAAGGGGGTGTATCATCATGTGCCGTGCTTGGGAAAGCTGCCTCTTTGCCCCCGAAGTGAACGGTGATGGCCCTACAGCCGCTTCCGTGAAGCCAGGCAGTGGCCGCCAGGCATCCGTGGGCCTGTGTCATCTGCGCTCCAGACCTTAGGGAGCAGCAGGAAAGATTCTCTGTGCTGTCTGCTGAACTCAGAGTTGTATCTCTGGCATAGCTGAGAGACAAGCTGAGTAGTGTGGATGTCATCACTGTCTGTATGGCTGGATGTACTTATGAACACCTGTCTTGGAGCCAGAAGGTGCCTGATGTGTTAACGAGGTGGGTGGGTGTCCTTTGGCTCACTCATCTTACCAGACTCTGATCAGATCTTCTCATGAGAGTTACAGGGCAGATTCAGGAAGTCACCCTGGTTGCTTGTGTCTCTGGGCTGTGGTATGTTGTCTGCAATGATGTATTCAAGTGTTTCACAAAAATTAGAGGTGTAAAATTCAAGAGCGGGGGAGGGAAAAAACGTTCCTGTAGGGCAGTAGGATACCGGCCTTTGTGAAAGGGCTTTGCTAGATGAATATGTGTGTACGGGGAAACTCAGTGACTGTGTGGCCAGATGGGCTGGAGTAGAAACGTTCCAAAATACTCCAAGCTACTAGAGAAAGCCTCTGTGATTGTGGTGCCCAAGGGAGTGCTGGGCTCAGCAGGCAGCAGATGTGAAGGAGTTTGCAACATGTGTCTGCTAAAAGCCTGTGCACCTTTTGATGACACATGCTGAGGCTGTTTTGTGGAGCAGGAAGCAAGTGATCATTTCATAGCTTTAAAGTGACTTGAGGTGTTGTTCATTTGTGGGCAGCTTACTCCCAAGCTGGAATTTGGAGAGCAGGACAGAATTATCAGGTTGACTTCCTGTAGAAAAAATTTGCATATGCAAAACACAGAGCTTAGTGAGGGTGAAGGATGTGCATGTACATAGGTTTCACAAATGGAAGTGCTCCAGGAGCTAGGGAGAGGAGAACTGTTTTGGGCAAACCACAGACAGAATGACTGAGAATAGTGAGTCTGAGCGTAGAAGAGTGTAGTAGTGGGTTACATAGGTGGCAGGATGCCAGCGGGTGAGAAGTGATGTGTAATCAGTCTGAAAGTTGTTTATAGAACTGGTTTTTGGCCCAGTGAATCCTGTGTCTTCTCACAAGGACAGTTTCCATTAGCATTGTGTAGATGCTTGTTCTAATGCTTGAGCTTCTTTGTGTGCTGACAGCCCAGGGGGCAGCCATCTGACACAGCTGCTTGCAGGGAATTTCTGTGAAATTCATCTGAAATATCACCTCTGGAATATCTTCAAACACAGCATCTGCTAAGATGGGAAGAAGCTAATGGAAGCTGATTCTTCCTTCAGAGGCCATGGCTCTAACATGATGTGCTGTCATGTCTGTAGAGTCAGCAGGTCTGGAGAAGTCCTGCCAATGGCCACAGTCCACAGTGACCAGTGTGGGACTGGTGCTTCTGTGTTTTCCAGTCTTCAGTTAGCCCAAGCTTTCCTGAGTGAGCAGGTCACACATAGGCACGTGTCAGGCAAGTGTTTTCAGGTCACTGAAGCTGAAGGGAGCTCAAGCCCCAAATCTGAGCTGTTAATGGTGTATCTGTGCACTGTGCTTCCTTACTGCTTGCCTGTGTTCTTTCTCTACTGATCTGCTGGTGTATGGTGTAGCCTTGAAGTGTTCTTCAAGGCAGGAGCTCTGCTGTACTGTCCCAGTGCCCAGCACAGGTGGTCTCTAGTCTCACTGTGCTTTGGGAGTGGTAGTGGTGGCAAAATAATTTTCATCCATGGGCAATAATGTCCTTGGGCTTCTCTGTCTCTTATGCATATGTAGTCTGCATTTTTTCATACTTATGCATATCTAGAGAAAGAAGAACTTTGCACTGGTTTTAATGCTATAGAAGATGATTTCTTTTTCTGGAGTCTCTATTGCAAGTTTTGGCTGTCCCTGTGCTCCTTCTTAGATGTTTAATTTTCTGCAGGTGCAGCTCTGGCTGCTGCAGAAGTGGGACTGGGCTGCATCAACTTTTGTGGGGTTGCTTTGTGCTCAGCTGTTAATGCAGGACAGTTTGTCCAGGCCAAGCTATCAAGAGAGAGTCTGGGCCAATAAAAATGGGCAGTGGGAAGTATAAGCCCCAGTGCATGGAATGGTTCAGTAGTATGACTGTAGGACTTTTGATGCCTTGCAGGAGGATCTTGGCTTTCTAAGCTCAGCTGTTGCCTGTAATGGAAGTTTTTTTCTGGCTGAATCGGGCATGTGCCACTGAACAAAGTCCACATTTATTTTTGGAAATTGCCTTGCTCTGTGGATGGAGGTATCATCCCTCCTGCTGGGGTCTTTCTCTTTTCAGGGCCAAGTTGAGAGAGATCTCTGACCTCTTGATGACCTTCCTATGAACTGACTGACTAGCCTAGACCCAGCTGCCTTTGGTTAAGTGGCTACCAGGGGAGGCAGAGCTGAATTTTATGGCCAGTGGGCTATTATGCAGAAAAGCAGAAGGAAGTAATCACCTGGAAACTATACAAAATGCTATTTGCATCGTCAGTGGGGCTACCCATTGGCTCAAAATGATTGGCTTCCCATCACAGTGCCTTAGAAGGAAAGCAAACCTGCTTAATTCACAATGCAGGATGTGAAGCATGCTTTGGCTAAAATAGTCCATTAAACAGCCTTAACTTCTACTCATAGTTATCTTAGTAGAAGTTTTTATAGCAGTGTTCTGAGGTGGGAGTGTCTTTATTGAGATGCCTTGCGTATAGGCCTCCTTAGGGGTAGTAGCAGATTTTCACTGCGTAGAGACGGCCAGAAGTGAACTAGAGCATTGCCAAGGTAAAATGTCCGTCTGCATCCAGGTAATGTCTTACTGTGTTCTCATTGTTTTGTGTGTTGGTCAGGCAGCACGTTGGGAAAAAATGTGTCAAAGGACTTTGTGCAAACATGCTTGAGGCCTTGTTATTTCCACGTAGTGGTATTTTCCACCTCTTTTAATAGGACTGCTCTTTTTATTTTTTTCTTTTAACATCTGAGCGTCCATAAATGTGAGTTCTTAATTAGGAAACAAGATAAGATTGTGTGATTGTGTTCACTTTTTCCATGACACAGCTACTGTGTTCAGTGTTATGTGGATGTTGTTTCAGTGATAAGTAATCGTATTTCTAGTTAGAGGTGAGAGGTACAAGTTGTGTTTTGGTTGCTGCGTCAGTATTGCTGAGGTCAAGCTGCAAAGGCAGATTCTACCTGTGCAGATTATGTACTGTGAATGGCACTGCAAGGATTCAAATGCACTGCATTTCATCCACAATGCCTTGTATCTCAGTACAATGCATGGGGAAACATTCCAAGTCTTGCTGCCACCCACACAGTGTGCTCGAACACAGTGTCTCCTGTGTTGGGTTGTTAGAAAAGCATTGATTGATGGAAATGCATGTTCTGGGCTCACTTTGTGAACTGTGTATGTGTACCTTCAGGATATTATATTCCAGCAGGTGCTCTGAATTCTCTATCATTATAAATTGCAAGCTTTTGTTTTGGAGAGTTACAGCCTAATGAATGTCTTCTTGGAATGAGGGAAGTTGTTGCAAGTACAACTGGAAGTATCCCAAAAGTGCCAGCTAGGGTGATCCTCTGAAGTTCCATGAGGTGAATGCTCTTGTCTCTGCAACCCAGTTTTCCTGTTTGGGCAGCCAGTGTCCATTACCTGACAACTGATGGAGAGTAGGTTAACACTTTATTTGTGCAGGTGTGGTTGCATGCTTTCCATTGCCTGAGGTCCAGGAATCCTTTCAGTGACAGTTCCTGCCGTGTGGTGTGAAGTGAAGGAACATGCTCTCCTCTGGCACAGCTACATGAAGGGGCTGCTGTGGGCTCAGGGGTCTGTTTACTCTCAGCACAGAGCATTGCCTGTCTTTTCTATACCCCCTAAAAGTTTTGTGGCAATGAAGGGCCTCTGAACTGGGTGTTCCTTTAAGAAATGCTTATTCCAGCTGGAATAATATGTATTTATCTGCCTGAGATGTTCTTGAGTGGTTTCCTGGGTAAATCAGACATTTTCATGGTAAACTTCCAACCTCAGCAAATCTGTTCTGTTTCGATAAACTACAGAGTTGCACCTCTGGGAATGTTAAATGATTCCAGATTGTTCCTTCAGAAGACGCTATGATTCCTTGACAAACGGATATAGCTTCAGACCCAGAGTGCTTGGAAGAGGCCACTGTTTCTTGTAGGGAAACAGTCTCTTATAACTGGTGATATGCCCTGTTTGAATTATGATTTCCTTGCAGTCCTATATAGAAAACAAAATGTTCTAAACAGCCATCAGATTGCTTATTATTCTTAATATCATGGGCTTGGCTACAAGCCTGCAGGATAATATGTCTCATATGTTGTCCACTATCTGTAGCTCTCTGTGGCAGTGGAACACATTTGGGATTTCTTCTCTGGCAGTGTTTTCCTTCTGAGCATACAATAATTGAGCAGAACTTGGGACAAGTGTGCCCTCCTACTATGATTGATGGGGGGTGTGCTCCTTGCAAAATGTTAATAGTGATTTCCCTGAAGGTTTAATTTTATTTGAAGGACCTGTCATGCTGCATCCTTGCCTTGTTTTCCAGTGTTTCATTCATTAGCCAGGCTGTGTTGCAACAGGTCTCTGATGGCTTATCAAAAATGTTGCTGTGTTCTTACTGTGCTAGGATACCACGAGTGCACGTTCTGCTTCCTCTGGCGTCCTCAGTCACTTGTGGCTGATCTTTAGCAGCCATGATGTTTGTGTACAGTCCACCCTTGTCTGGGATCACAATCCCCAGAGCTGTATTTTGTCAAAAGAAGGAATTGCTGAGCACCAGCAGCTTACAGGGTTCCCTTAGGGATCCGTTCTGTGGTTAAGTCTGTGCTGATGCTTTTGTGTACTTGTTTGAACATGGAACGATTCTAGATTGAAAGCTGCGTCTCCTGGCAGCTTTAGAAGTTGTTTCCAAAAGAGAGCCAGAGGTAAAAAAACATACTGCATTTTATAGCATGCCAGGTGAGCATATGGCCACAGCTATTTTCCAAATACCTTGTGGTGATATCTTGTCCAAGCTTTCAGCATCCCAGCTGATGGGGAAGCTGTGCTTCTGTTTTGGTTTGTTTTGGGTTTTTTTTTTAACTGCATCAAAGCTGGTGAATGCTGTTTTGGGAAACAAGAAGTGAGAGTGTCTTATTCCTCTGTGTGGGATGTGGCAGCAGGAACTTGTCTCTGCCTCTGGGGAAGCAGACAGCTCAAGTGATACTGCTCTTGTAGCTAGAAGTCTCTTAGGCTTTGATTGGATACTTCAGTATGCTCATGGCAGCGTGCTGGGGGAGAGATGCAATATTTCAGGTGCCTGAACACATTGCAACTGTGGTTACAGAGACCACTCCCTGCTCTGCAGCGTGATTCAGCCTCAGTGCACACAGCCCAAAATTATGCTGACATTTTCTGCTGGCCTGTTGCAATGCCCTCTCCTTTATAATGCTGCCCACTGCCATCTCTCATGCCCTGTTTTTGTGTATTGTGGTCTAACTCAGTGAGGGGTTCTGTTTGTAAATTAGAGCTCCTGTTCTATGTTTGTTCTGTGTTTTCCTTATTTACCTACTCATGCTGACTTTAAAACTTCCATTTCTTATCACGTTTCTTATTCTTCAGTGCGAGCATATTTTAAGTAGCATGAGATCCAAAACCTGTGCATGTGGGACCATTTCCTGGACAAAAAATGTCCAGGTTCCACACCCAGCTATGTATTTTTATGTGTGTATTTGCTGTTTTTCTGCATAATGTGATAAATAAATTCTTATCAGTATAGGCAGTTCAGGATGACAGCAGAACTCATGTCTTTAGTTCCATTTTCCAAAACTGAAAACTGTTAACAATTAGGTGTTCGACTGTTGCAATGGTAGCAGGGTTAGAATAAGAGTAACTCCCTGGTAAAGGGTTCTGCTACACTTTTCATGTTCTTTAATAGCTTTCTTTACCAGGAGAGAAGATCCTGTTCATGCAAAGCCTCTCATTGATTCTTCTGCTGTTTCATTTTCAGTAACAATTCAAGTAGTGTCTCTGAATCCATATTATTTAGCTAAGTATCATTTAGATTTACATTGTTTATATACTTTTAGAAGAGCTCCTGTGTATTTAGGATTTCCCTCCATGTTCCTTCAGCTGTCTTCTTCTAGTCTCTTTTCTGCCTTATCAATATGTTCACTTTTTTCTCATTGTTCCTTTCCCTCAAAAGCCCTGCCTGTGCCTGTGATACTTTTGACACTGTTCTCATTATTTTTTCCTTGCTTCTGGCTTTACTTGCATACCTGTAATTGAGCAATCTTTCAATCCAAGTTTTAATTTTTCCCTTCTCAAAGTAGTTTGATTTTTTTCGCATAATTTAAAGACTATTCCTTGTGAAGCTGTAACAACTACATCTTGTTCTTGTATGGCTTGTATTTTTCAGCTGAACTATGTTCTTGATCTGCTTGGGTTGTTTTTTAATGGCTTTTACATTTCTTCACTGTTAATGAATATCAGCTTTTTCCTTCTTTTAGACTTTCTGAACTTTCTTGTATGTGCATCCCTGAAATAAGTCCCATAAGTCAACATTTTTTTCAGTTCTGTCATACCTTGTACTCAAGGCTGCTTGTTCCAGGTATTCCTTTCCTTTCCTGTGTGCTCCTTTGTCAAAAGCAGAATCTGAATGTCCTGTTTGGATTTCACCTCCTGTGTGTATGAATAATTTATTAAATTTCTCCTTGATGTTTGTCAAGTCCCTTGACATTTCAAGCTTTTCTTCCCCTGCCTCTTATGTTCCTTAATTTCCAGTCAGACAAAAGGACAACATTCCCATTGCTCTGCATTTACACTGTGTTCATCTCATCTCTGTGTTGCTGAAATGTTAATATGATTTGGAGGTGATTTTATCTGTTGCTCTACTGATTTATGAAAGTATGGAGAAGTCAGCCTTGTTTCAGGCTCCTGCTCCACCCACAAGGATCTGAGCAGAAAACTGCATTGTACAGGCACTGGTTATTAAGAGCTTTTGTTGATGAAAAGCCTAAGAACAAATGTGCCAGCTTTGGTAAAAATCACTCTTTTGGGTGAAGAATCTTAACTGTGCAACTCTTTGCAATTAAACTTTTTTAAGATGTAATTTTTTTTTTTTCTTAATTTTTGGAAGAAGCCTCAAAAATGGATGTCCATGCTGATTTGACACTCCTTCATGGGCTTGTATTGCTTCAGTCTCTCTCGTGCCTGTGCTGTTGTCCCATGTGTAACTTAACACGGTACAATGTTCCTGAGCCTGCAGGGATTCAGATCTAAGGTGCTTGCCAGATCGAGATAAAAGCAGAGGAAGTGGAAGGGATGACAGCCTTGTGTCCGTGCTACTTCAGGAGTAGCAAGCCGTAATGAAATGTCAACTCTACATTAAGCATTAGTAGGAAAACTGTTAACTACACTTTAGGGAGGCTGCTGTGTGGCACGTGGTTGCTTTTTTGCCAGCGTGTGTGTAGATCTTTACCAGGACACTCTGGATAATGGAAGGAGTTGGTGTGCATCAGTGACCTAACCCTGACCTCATTTCACCACTTTTCCCAGCTTGGCTGCATTGGCACAGCAGTCTTGGAGGTGTATCCCTGTAAACTCTGCCAGGTGATGAGTGTGAGAGTGTGGTCTGTTCTGCATCCCCATTAGCACTTTCTCACTTGGTTCAAAGGTACTTGTCACCATGTCTTAAGCACTCCTGCTTTCCTTTCTGCAGAAAAGGCTGCGAGTGATGTTTTTGTAATCACCGCTTTGTGGTGGTTACTTCATTAACACATTTTATTTTAGCCTGGAGACTGTGAGCGAGCTGTTTAGCAACAGGGACCTGACAGGCTGCTCTGGCTGTGGAGGCTCGGAGCAGGTGTGGTGCATTTGCACCTTGCCGTGCCATTGACTGCTGCTCTCCACTAAACTGGCGCTGCAGCATCTTTTGTTAAAGCAGCCTTGGATCTGGGGACAGCTGGTGCAGCAATTCTGCTGCATATGGAGACAGAAAATTTCAAAATCTGTTACACTTGCGAAGAAAGCTCCATGACATTGGCCATACTATTGCTGATGCCTAATTTCAGCATGGCTAAAATGAGGGAAGATCAGTGTGCTGCTGCAGACTTCCACTGTTTCTTGTCTGTCCTGAGACAGGTAGACCCCCAGTGAACAACTGGAAGTTTTAACACAGTGATTTTAAGTAAAGCAGTGACCAGGTAAAGATGGGGTGTGTCCCACCTAGTGTACCCCTTTTATTGCCTAGAAAAGATAATTTTAGAAGTTCAGCATGTTACCACTGCCCTGTGGATTGGCTAGTAAGCTCTTTTTAAGGTTCCTGGGGAGGCTGTTACGCATCAGCAATGAATTTGGTCACCTGCTCTTTGTTGAACAAGTAAAAGTTTGAAAATATTGTTTGAAAATGAAGCAGAAAGATGACCTTGTGGTTTGGAGATGGAAGTGAGGCTTAGATTCAGATTCTGAAGTTGCTTACTCTTCTAGTTGAGGTAGCCTTGTCCCTCCCTGGAGCCACAGCTATGACTCACGTTCCTGTTCTCCCTACTTTGTTCACAGCTGTTTCCATGCTACAGTGTTGCCTTTTTCTTGCGTGTGATAGGGTGACTGTGGAGAAAAAACACCTGACAGTGAGAGCACTAGCAGAGTTTGTTTTGCTGCCCAGTCTGCCAGATGGGAATCCCCTGGGAGCTGGTGGAATCGAGACTGAGATTTGGGGAGCAGTGTGTAGAAATTATTTGGACTTTCTGCTGAGAATTTAAGGGCTCTTTGTGCTGAGGAAAGGTATTGCTCTTGGTCGAGGCAGTATCTGCATAGCTTGCAGTGGAACGTGAGAGAGGCTGATGGCTGCATGACTGGGTAGAATGCTGTGCATGCTGGGCCAGGGTTCAGGCTGTTTGGGCAGATCCTAATGCATCCTCAGGAGATGCTTCTTGACAGCGTCCTTATTATCTGGAATTCAGCTTGTGTGACAGGACATGCCAGGAGGCTATGGCAGAGTCTCACATCCTGTTGTGTAGATGCTACATGATGTGCTGCAGTGAAATGTTGCTTGTTTTGGGGGGGTTTTACTCCCCTGTGCTTTGGATAAACATGGGTTTAAGCAGCGGGAAGCAGAGGTGAAGCGATTCATCCAGCAGTTAAAAAGTGGCAGTGACAGATTAAATCTTATGTCTCTGCCTGAATCCAGATCTTAACCCTAAATTGCATCACTCTAAGAGCAATAAAGTCTTGCTGTAGTAGGGCCCAGGAAATGTAGTTATGTCACTGCAAGTCTCCTGTTCACACAGTGGGGCAACAGTTGCTTGGCGTGGTTTGTCCTCAGTTAATTTTCCTTTTTATTTTTTGTCACTCCTTCCCAAATATTTGTGTATTGTGAACAACACAGCCAATGAGTTGTAGTCTCACACCGGAATCTGCTAGGAGATTACACAATGTCTGTCCAGCTCTCTCAACTTCTGATCTATTTGCCCAGTTTTGTGCTGTCTTGTCAAGGGCAACTGCCTCAAAGAACCATATTTCATTGAAATCTGTGGTTAAGGAAGCTTGGAGGTCCTGTTAGGTCCCCTGTGGTGGAGAACTTGGCTGTCTTCTAATCCCCTATTTGCTGGCTGGGTGTGCTGTGGAGGTAACTCAACCATCCTCAGGGTTTGCTGTCTTTTTCTAGTGGGATGGTATTGAGAATCAGGAGGGGGAAAGGAGGAGAGAAGGCAGCCTGGAAAAAGCTGATATGAGTGCAGGAAAGGGGGTGGGAGAGAACAGTGCATTTTCAGGCTAAGCCATTTCAGCTGTGTTCTCTCCAGTGATGCATCTGTGTGGGTTTGTGGTGTGAAAGGATGCAGAGTTGAGAGATTGGTTTCAAGGAGTCTACTTCATTCATGGTTTGTGCAGCAAGGTGCACTTGCTCCCTGCATAGGTAAATGTGCCTTTAAATCAATGAGTAGGAGGCAAAATTAACAACCCTAAACACCCCTCTCGAACAATTGGAGTAGGAACAGTTTAACAGCCACCCACTTGCCTTGTAACTTCTGCCTACTCACAGCCTAGCCAAGAGGAGGGAAAGGAAATCTCTTAACCTGATTATTGTTTGTGACTACAGGAAGCAATCCAGTTACAGCAATACTTTAATCCTGACACTGTTGGATCCCACTTAGAACAGAGAAATCTTGGTTTCATACCCTTGCAGGCAGGGATGTGGTGTCTGTAAAGAAAATCATTGAACCTTCCCTTGTCTTGGCCTGAAGAAACTGGTATGAGGCTCCACACTGAGCACTTGGAGTTTGTTGAAAGAGCATGAGAACAGTTGGCCCCAACATTTGAGTCCTGTCTATCTGCTTAGGTAAGGAAAGACTACCTTTGTAGATCTAAGTGTCTTTTGGGGGAAGTTTGAAGCTTTTAGCAGATGCTGATTGTGTGCTCTTGGGAAGAGGAATCTTGAAAAGCATTTTCCAAAGACCACTTCTGCCATTGCAGCCATGGTTATATCTCCTTTGGGTAGTTGGCAGAGATATGAGATTAGGGAAGAAACCAGGCTGTAGACTGTGGCAGCTTGTGCCTGTGACAAGGGAAATGGTTTTCTTTGGATGAGATGCAAAAATGCAAAATGGTGGGTGGTGGACTGGCAGAAGTGGTCAACATCTGAGCTAAACACAGCTGTGAGCAGAAGGCAGAATAGGTACTGACCACCAGAAGATTATTTTCTTTTCTGAGAAATGATGAGGCACTTATCTTGTATGCAGTCCTGACTGTAGCAACAAACACTCCTGTTGACATGAATATGAATAGGTTTCAGGTCCCAAGTCACCAAAGATTAATAACTCTGCTTAATTACAGCCTAATTTTTTTCCAATACTATGAGAGTAAGTGACTTTTCAAGGAGACCTGACTTTGAGATGTGCATGATATTGGAACTCTCTTTGGGAAGAAGGCAAAATTAAATAGATCAAGGTTTAAAATCCAGGCAAAATTTGTGTGAGAGAAGCTCCCTGGTCTCTGCCTCTAGAGTAGGTGTGTTTTCAGGCCAGACAAACTTTCCATTGAAGTTAGCAGTGTTCAGTGTAAATCTGTCCCAGAGGTGGTTACAGCCTCAGCTATCCGGGTTACAGAACGTCTTCCTTGTGACATCACAGCACTCCAAAGGAGATTATGAAGAGGAAGTGTAGAGTTACATGGTGTTTTGCCAGCACTAATTATACATTTGATTGTATAAATAAAACAGCTGAAGTTTCAGAATTCAGTTCCTGTTATCCAGAATAACCATTTGTTGCTGGTGGCTCTCTAGAAGGATCCCTGAGTTGTTGACAATGCAGGTGAATTCATGTGTGATACAGTTTCTCTGTCTAAGGGCAAACAGCAACATGGGGGAACTTCTTCAGAAGCAGCAGGTAGAACAACAAATGCTGAAAAAAGGAATCTCCTAGAAAGAAGGAAGGAAGAGAAAAAAACAGAGAAGATAATAAAAGAGACTAGAAGAGATTAAAGAAAGAAAAGAGATTGATTGGTGACAGTGTGAGGATTTCTAGATGTATCTTTTGAGTGTCCTGGTTCTTACTTGTTGGCTATGGGAAATGAAGCCGTTGAAGGGAAAATAACTAGCTTCTTTCTGGGCCTGAGCGAGGTATCTCAGGCTGCCTCAAAGAAGACTTTTGAACAACTTCTTCTTCCCTTATTTTTGCAGTAGGAAATATCACTACAAATGAAGTGTTACATGTTCTGTAGAGCATCTATTGCTCTTTGGGCATGTAACTGAAATGCATGGGCACATGCACACCCTCCCTACCGCCCACCTGAAAGACAAAAACTGGACCTCAGTGAGAAGTTATCACCCTTGTCAAGGGTGATATGTCAAGGGTGATACTTTGGAAATGCATGCCCTGCAAAAGGCCTATGGATTTGAGCTGTGGTGCTGTGACTGTTAGTCCTTCCTGCTTCTCCCTGTACCTCTGTGCTCTTTTTGGAGTGCCAGCTCCGTGTGCAATCTGTAGGATGCTCTTGGGATTGCAAGGGACAGTTGCTGCTTCTGAATGGTGCCTGGTGAAGGGGAGCTGATTGAGAGTGTTTGAAGAGCACATGTCTGTACAGAATACCTGTCTCCACCACCATGCTTGTCCTGGAGATTATACCTGCATTATACCTGGGCTCTGCCTCTTGTTGATCATCCCCCTTTCTCCTGGGACAGAGGTGCTCAACCTTTTAGAAAAGCAATAAATCCATATAAAGTAAACAAGTTTGCAGGTTGGTGTTGTCTGTGTCTCTGGTGCAGGTCTAGGGAGAGGGGACAAAAATGGAGAACATCTCCTATCCTATTGGACTAGAAGACCTTTTGCAACTGTGTCATTACTTGTATAATTGTGTGACAACTGTCAGCATTGTAGAAACTCAAGCCTATGCCATTTGCTTATTATTTCCCTGGTTATCACAGTTTTTAAGTTTTTACTATATTTTACAACATCTAGATTGTGTTAAGGACAGGAGAGGCTGCGTGAAAGCCAGCCATGTTTTGCACTTGCTGATTTTCTTCCTTTACTATTTTCAGGTTTTGTATTACCGTGAGATTTCCCATTTTTCAGCTATGATAGAAATACTTGTAAGGATTAAGCCTTGATGTTTAGGATTAGATAAAAGAGGGAAGGAGTCTGTTCTATGCTTGGTGACTTCGGTTTTGTGCATGGACAGCCTGCAGTGTTTGGGAGGAGAAGCAGCTCCTGAACAAACTGCTCATGGACTAGATCTCCTAATGACAGATGGTTTGGGGTGGCAACTGCCTGGTAGTAAAATGACCAGACCAGTGAAACAAGATAGCAGAGAGATTTTTTTGGACTTGGGAATTTGTATGAGGTTTCATGCAACCTGATTCAAAAGAACTTTTCAGTCTTGTACTATGTTGCAGTTGATGCTGCCAAAGTGCAGCCATTGCCAGTCTGAGATGCCCTGAGTTTGGTTTTGACATGTTGTCTTAAGATTTACTGACTGAAACACATTGATTTGTTGCTTGTGCTGAGTTTCACCACACTGTTTCACTGTCATTAAATTGCCCCAATGGAAGATAAACTTAGAGCAAATTCACCTCACTGAATGCTTCCTTTCCTCTGATTTACACCAGCTTTGCCTTGGGAAGTGAACCTGATAAGCTCTCTTGCAGTATGTAGGTGGGTATACAACAAATAGGCCCTAAATATGATTTATTTTTTCTTCTCTAACGGAAGGCCTTGAGATATTAGGAATTAGGAGAAATCCTGTTCTTCCATGTAGATATCCCTGAGCAAAAGTGTTTAGAGTTCCCTAGGACCCACAGCAGTATTTCTTTCTTGCCTGCCTGTCTTCCCTGCCCTTGCAGAATTTGGCATGTGCTTTCTGTTGCAGTGATAGTAGGAGGTTTCTTGTAAAGCTTTGTGATTATTAAAGGCAGGCTTTGTTTTCTTTTTACTTTGCCTGCAGAGGTTGTGCTTTGGAGGTTTGTCATCCTCTGAATAGCAAGGCTAGCAGCTTTCTTCTTCTTAAGAATAAAGATCTAATTTTGAAGATGTATGCAGATTTTGCACTGAAGGAAGATATCTAATAAAAAAAGGAATTTTCAGTCAGGACAAGCTGTGTATTTCTTCATGGCTGCAGCTACTAGATGAAATGGATGAGAGGCTCCTAAAGCATTTGTGTGTTGTGAATTACTGGGCTACATCCAGTGATAAAACTGGGTGTAAAATCCTGCTTCTAACTCCAGATAATTCTGGAGGCCACAGGTCCATATCATAACAGAACTGAGAGAGCTGAACTGTGAGGTGTGTGGTTGAGTTTCCCCCCCGTCCTTTCAGATGCATTTCAGGCTGTTTCTCAATGGCTGTTGGCAGACTTCCAGCCTCTTGCTGCCTTGCTCAATCATCTGCAGTGTGAGTAGTTTAGTAACACACGAGAATTACAGCAAGCATGAGGTGGTGTGGCTGCCTTGTGGGAAATATTCTGCTGTGCCCTGGGAGTTCAGATGGAAAGTCTGCCTGGAAATGGCTTTTGGGCTTTGCCAGCTTCCCAATATTTTCTAAGGCAGCTGTCAGTCAGTGGGTAGGTGGGCAGAAATGCCAACTTTCCAGGCAGTGGTGCTGGAGATGAACACCCCTCATCTTTACTCCTCTCTGTCAGGAGATGTCTTCCAGTGCTCTGTCCTCCCTCCTTTTTTTTTTCCAGAAGAGATGGGAAGTATCTATTAAAGTAACTATCTCTGACTGGAGAGGCTTCTGGAGGGCTAGGTAATTATAAATGTTATTTCTTAGAAAAGGAAAACCAAGATTTCTGAAGCCACTTCCTCTCAGTTGCTTCTTTCCTGGGAATATGGAAAAAAGAAAAGCTATCTGCACCCCTTCTGGAAGTTGCCTGAACATTTGGCAGACTCTGGTGTGGAGCAAATCCTACAGATGTTCTACAGGTGCTAGGGGAGGTAAGATATTTACAGTTCAAATATCACAGAATTCCCTGAGCTGCAAGGGATCTGTGAGGATCATCAAGTCCAACTCCTGACTCCATATAGGACAACCTAAAATTCTCAAACTTGTCAAAACTCAAAATTGTTCACTGTGAGGGTGAGTAGGCCCTGGCACAGGTTGCCCAGAGAAGTTGTGGATCCTGGAAGTGCTCAAGGCCAGGCTTGGATGGGACTTTGAGCAGCATGCTCTGGTGGGAAGTGTGCCTGCTCATGGCAGGGGAGTGGGAACAAGATGATCTTTCAGGTCTCTTCCAACCCAAACCAGTCTATGATTCTGTGATAATTGTCCCCATTTCTGAAGAACATCTTGTCGTTCCCTGGCTGCATGTCAGTTCAGGATGGGAATGAGAGCTCTCCAAAAAGTTATAACTGTTTCTAGGTGTAAAGATTTTGGTGCTGTTTAATGCAACAGTGACTTTGAAGTTGTTGAACTTCAATATTGAATTCAGCTTCCATGAATGAATACAGGACATCAGGCTGCTGCTTTGTCTGTCTGTTACAAGAAGTTGCATCTAACATCTGAGGTGCTTTTTCAGCTCTGTTGCCTTTTTTATTCTGTGGACATACATCACAAAACAGGGGGTAAATTTCAGAGATGACTTCACACCAGCTCAAGTTTTATTGCTTGCTGATAAAAGATGGACCATTCCTCAGGGTTTTTTTTGTGGGGGGATAGAATATAAGAAAATAAAGATAGTGTAGAAAGTAATCTTACCCCTAAGGAGTTGCAGCTGGGCCAAATATCCAAGACTGGGAACAGGCCTGACTTTAACAGGCCACAGCTGTAAGCAATGAGAAGAAGAAGAATGCTATAAAAGAGTGGGGTGGGTGGTTGAGAAGGGAGCTGGAGTCTCTTGGCTCCTTTGTGAGAAGAGTCAGTGCTCTGAGGAGCTGCCCACCAGAAACACCAAGAAGGTGTGAAACTTTTGTGATAAGGAGACAACAGCATGGAACCCCTGCAATAAGATGACAACAGTTTTTGATGTGTTGCCATTTCTTTTTTCTTGAGCAAACATGTTGTTTGTCTGTGCTCTACAGGAGGTCAGGCCAGACAGACCTAAAAGACTTATGGCCCTCCTAATCTTAAAAAAAAATGGAAAAAACCTCAATGGGAAGTCTTACATGCTGAAGTTTAGAGGCTTACATATTAGATGCTGACACTGAATGGTTTTCTCATAAGTATCTTTTCAAATGTCAACTTGTTGTTTTTTGTTTTTTTTCCTGAAGAGCACGATTTGCATGGCACCTTTCGTGGGCTGTAGTGCAGGTAGCTGGGATGCATGACCCAAAGCTGTTGTGTGAGCTCTCAACTCAGCACATCCAGCGTTGTCAGTAGAAATCTGTGCAGCAGGGTGCAGGATTCAACGCAGGACAAAATAGGTGAAATAAAAGTACTCAAGTAAAGCCAACAATACTGCCTTCAGGAAGCTGCTTCAGGGACTGTGGTGTGTTGAGGGAGAGAAAGGTGACAGGCACCCCTAAGTAGTTCATTGTTGTTGTCTTATCTTAACTGGAAGCCTTGCATGCCTTTCTGCTGGGGTGCTGGGTGATAGGTATGGTTGGCATTACAAGTACTTCCTGGGGGTGATTCATGCCTTGACTGGGTTGTTTCGAAAGAAGGTGGGAGAGCTTTGTTCCTTTCTCAGGCCCAGTTCCAGATCCTCTCTACTTACACTCAGCAGGGACACCTGGAATGGCACAAATTGGCAGCTGAGCCTCACAGCTCTGGACTGGCACTAGTTCCAGCACAGGCCTGATTATGTGACGAGCTGGCTCAGTGCTGGCCTGGAAGGAAACAACTCATTGTTTTTTAGGCTCATTCTTTGCTGGATGAACAGGCTGAGTCAATGTGTCATGTGCCCATACACACAGTGGTGCTTGGGAATCACAGGGAGGGAAGGATACTATTGTATTTGCAGGGTGTCTTGACGAAGGAAGGAATGATGAATTTGACTTTATGTTTTTAGAAGGTTTATATGATATGATATGATATTAATTTTTTATTTTTTAATTTTCGGTTTATTTTTATTTTAATTTTTAAAAAAAAGAAATGTATTTTTTATTATATTTTTATATTCTTAAATTTTTTATTTTTAAATTTTTAATTTTATTTTTATTTTATTTAAAATTGGTTTAATAAATAAATTTTTATTGGTTTATTTTACTTATTTTTTATTTTAATTTATTTAAAAATTTATATTTTATTTTATTTATTATTATGCTATACTAAAAAATACAGAAAGGGTACTTACAGAAGGCTAAAAAGATAATAATGAAAACTTGTGACTCTTTCTCCAGAGTCCCAGCACAGCTTGGCCCCAATTGGCCAATGAGTGAAAACAACTCACAGCAGAATGAAATTAATGAAACAATCACCTGTTGGATAAACAATCTCCAAACACATTCTACATGTGAGCACAACACAGGAGAAACAAATGAGATAAGAATTTTTCTTTTTTTTCTGAGGCTTCTCAGCTTCCCAGGAGAAAAATCCTGGGCGAAGGGATTTTTCAGAAAATGTGAATGCTACAGGATACAGCATTGGGTTCTGGTAGTGGGAATTGGTTCTCCAGTTTCCCTGCCTGTACCTTCTGAGAGGAATTGTCAGTGTTCCCAAAGAAGTGGGGTGTTACTTGATTTCTGTGAGTATCTCTGATAAGGGCCTGAAAATGAGCCTGGTGGGGAATTGTCCAGGCTCCTGTGGGATTCCTGGGGGAGCCTGGTTCTGGGCAGTAAGTATTCCTCACCCCAGATATCTGTCTGCCCCATGCTGCCCTTTCTTTGTGTGCTCTCTGATGGGCACAGCCTGGAGCATAAAGTCCATAAAATGGAGCCATGCTGTTTTATCCCTGGGAGAAAGGCAGTGGTATAAGGAAAAGGTCATTCTGACCTAGTACTAGTGTAAACAGATTAAACCCTCCTCTTTATTTCTTCACAATTTTTTTTTTCCTTTGGTTAATGTGGGTAGGTAGTACTCTTTACATTTTGTTTTGTGCTGGTTTCAATTATCCGTTTACATGGATAACTTGAGTAGAATAAAGTATTACTCACTGAAGGCCAGTTCTAATGGGGATGTTATCAGGTGTTCTCTTCCCTGGCACATTTTTCCGGGTGACTCCTTGAAGAAAGTTCTCTGCAGAGATGGAACTGTCTCCATCTGAAAAAAAAAATCTTCCAAAAGCACCAAAGCTCAATGAAGTTGCACTGAAGTATAGGGATTCCCAAGAACATTGCTAGTGTATGCATATGTGAGAAATTATCCTATCTCATTGTGTTTGAAGCTTATGCACAGAGGTGTTTTAAGCCCAAATTGCCATGGTGTATCTGGGGCTCCAAGTAAACATCATTCAGCAAGTAGATGGCAGGGATATTCACAGGGCTTTGCAATCTTTTGCTAGAGCCAATTTCACCAGGAGTGCAGCTCTCAGTCAGGGGTGTGTGCTGGATAGATTATCAGTAGTGCTCAGATACCAGCTTTATCAAAAACAGTGCAAACTGAAGAAACAAGTGCCAGAAGCAGCTAACAAATACCTCCACAGTCTTTGTTCTACGATTGAAGTCTTCCCTTTAAGCCTTTCTTTTTATGGTGGGGGGTAACTGACCTTGAGTCTGAAACCCAGTGCTTCAGTGTCTGTGAGCAGCTGTTCTTTGAGCAGATAATACAAGTGTGTGGGAGACTGGCCCAGCCTGCCTTCTGAGGAGTAAGCAGCATTAATCTGGGGAAGTGGAGGGCTGGTTCATGCACAGGTGTGCCCACAGAGCCTGTTCATGGACACCCAGGGGCAGGTACTCTGTGCTTTATGTAGCCATCAAACCTGGAAGCAGGGTGTCTGTAACAGATGCAGGAGCTTCTCATAGTCATGTGCTCCATCTCTGTCCTGAGAGTTTGGTTGTCACCTGTATCTTCTGGATTTTTCCTTCATATTTCATAGCTATTCACATTGCTGGGTTAAATCTCTTTTCTTGCAGGAATAGTTAAACCATAGATCTTAGGTTTTGTCTGTCAATGATACCTGTGCACATTTGGGGTTTATTATGTTTCACCTGTATTCAGTTGCAGAGTTTTGGCATCCCACAGCATCACCAGAGGTAAGGCTGGGTTTGCTGTCAAATCAGTATATTCCAGAGGGAGGCAAAAGCCCCACTGACAGAAATGTGAGTGGTAGATTAATCTCTTGTTTCAGGTTATCTCTACAACTGTTGGAATAATTTGATCTTTCTCTGTGCTGGCTACAAGCAGTCAGAGGGGCTGACAAGAGCAATTGCATTAAGCCTACTTAACCCTTGCTAATGCTGTGAGCCAGAGAGATTGCAGCATTGTCTGACTGAGGCTTAAGCCAGTTGTTTAATGCCAGGTACTTGAGTTCAGGTTTTGAGAGAGGATATAAACAAGAAGAAAGGGAAAACATCCAGTTTTATTTCTTTGATTTTGGAGAATGCTGGAAGGCGCTCCAAATTATTGTCAGCATTTATCAAGTAGTTCTGAGGATTAATCACTTGGGTAGGTCTAGTTTTATGTTTTTGTTGCCTGATGTGCTGAAGCAACACAGGCTACTTTTTAAAAGAGAAAAATCTGTGCTGCAGACCCCATGCGTGCTGCTCTGCTGCTCACAAGTGTAGATCTCCAGTGTGTCATTCCCTCAAATGGAAAAACTTGAGAATCAATCACAATGGCAGCTCAATGATCTGCCTTCCAGTACCTTCACAGCTTGGCTTTGCTGGATGCTGAGCTTGCACCGGACGTGCCAGCTGCTCTGGTGTCCCTTGGAGATCTTCCATTCATAAGACTGAGCTGGGCTGATCTTACTTAGGCTTGCAGTCCTGTTGCCAGAAAACTGGGTAGCTGGCTGTCATCCAGGTGCTAAAAGGGCTTTGCTGTCAGAGTGTTCTGAGTGTGGTGGTCTCCGGTGACATGGATTTGTGGAGTTGCTGTGGCAACCTGCATAGGTTTCCTCAAGCCCCTGCCTGGTTTCTGGTTTCCAAATTAGCTTTGTTATTCATCTCCCTTTGGAGAATGGACACTGGGGGCTGGGCCTTGGGGCAGTTTGCCTGCTGGAGAAGCAAAGCAGCCTCTGAAGAGGTGGGGGCAGAGAGCTGATGGCTGCAGCATGGTGCCTGCCTGCCTTCCCTACAGCTGGGCATGCTAACGAGAGCCTCTGCCTCTCTGCAGCCTCCCTGTTGCCTTTGCTTGCTTACTTCTGCTGTAGTTGTAGTTCAAAAGTAGTT